>NC_142467.1:105800000-106425000 GCF_049115385.1 Moschus berezovskii | reverse complement strand
AGGGAGCAGTCATGCGACCCCTACCTCAGTTTCTTTCTTCATAAAAATTGGACCAGAGGCTGCCCTGATGGTCCAGCGGTTGAGCATCTGCCTTGCAATGCAGGGGATGAGGGTTCGATCCCTGGCCGGGGATCTAAGATCCCACATGCCACAGAACGACAAAGCCCTTGCACCGCAATTACTGAGCCTGCTCACTCCGAGGCCCTCACATCAAAGCCGGAGAGCCTGAGTACGACTGTTAAGACTGGATGAAGCCAAATCGGTCAAATTCCCCCGGCTCCCACATAGCACAGCTGTGAGGACCAAATCAGAAAGAGTGTCAGTGACTCCTCCCCAACGCAAGCAGCTATTGGCATTTCGGTGCACTTTAAACGTGCAGACAACATCTGTCAAAGATGTGGCCTTGGTTTGGGGTCACCAGAACCAAAGACTGACATGACTGCTGAGATGTGGTTTGTCTGGAAGTGATAGAATCCAGCTGCCAGTGCAGGAAACCGGGGTTCGATCCCTGAGTCTGGAAGATCCCCTGGAGAAGGAAATGGCAACCCACTCCAGTATTTTTGCCTGGGAAATCCCATAGACAGAGGAAGCTGGCAGGCTACAGTCCATGGGGCTGCAAAGAGTTTGGACACAACTTAGTGACTGGAGCCCTGCAGTGGGCACCAACGAGCAGATGGCCCTGAGGGCAATTGGGACTCCATCCCACTGGGGACCCCAGGGAGATGCATAGAACACACACGGCAGTTGGTCCCACTCTAGGGGCAAGGGGCTGGGATATTTATCCTCTTATCACCATCCATCATTAGCTGAGATCTGTTCCTGGGGGGGACTGACCCCTCACATTCCTGGCCTTCCCTGTATACCAGCTAGACATGCTCCTGTGATCACAGGAGGCCCCAGGCAGGGTCACAGGTATTTACTGTGAGTGGCCTTCATCACACAGAGACTACTGTGGAGGGGACAGAGGCACAGATAGCATCTGTTCAAGCTTCAAGGCACTTTTGCAACAGCAGGGATAAATGGGATATTGAAAGCACTTAACTCTGCTATTTGTGATTGAGAAGAACTATTAATTTTTGGATGCCCGCCAAGTGCCAACACCTTGCCTAACTCCCACAAGGGTCACCACTGTTGTCACCTCAATACAATCCCTGGTCTCTCTCTCCTTTACTTTAAAGAAAAGAAGATTATTTGTCTTCACCAGCTCTGAGTTGTAGCGTGTGGGACCTAGTCCCCTGACTGGGGATTGAACCTGGCTGCCTGCATCCAGAGTGCTGAGTCTTAGCCACTGGACCACACGGGGAGCCTCTCTCTGCCTTACTTCTTACTTCCTCTGGAATGGCGACATTTAGAACAGAAGGCCAGATGCCACCTGTAGGGAAATTGCTCAGAGCAACAAGGGGCCCATTCCTATCAGAGAATACTTTATTCAAACCCTTTAAGACATATTTTGGTGAAATAAGAATTTTGGAAAGACTTCACGAGTCTTCCATTTTCAGGATGGTTCTGCTGCTGCTGCTAAGTCACTTCAGTCGTGTCCGACTCTGTGTGACCCCATAGACAGTAAGCCCACCAGGCTCCCCCGTCCCTGGGATTCTCCAGGCAAGAACACTGGAGTGGGTTGCCATTTCCTTCTCCAATGTGTGAAAGTGAAAAGGGAAAGTGAAGTCGCTCAGTCGTGTCCGACCCTTAGCGACCCCACGGACTGCAGCCTACCAGGCTCCTCCATCCATGGGATTTTCTAGGCAACAGTACTGGAGTGGCTTGCCATTGCCTTCTCCGCAGGATGGTTCTAGGTACAAGGCAAATAGAGCCTCGGACTCAAGACCACCCGAGATGCCAACTGAGTTTATTAGGATAAACAAGAAGGAATGACAAAAATGTTCCCTGAAAACCCAGCACACTCTCTTTCCCTGATTTAAATATGCTTGTCATTTGTATCAGTTATTTATTGCTGTATAACAAATTATCCTGAAACATCAGCAGCTCAAAACAACACATATTTCTTATCTGACAGTTTCTGTGGGTCAGGAATCTGGGCATGGCTCTCTTGAGTCCTCCCCTTCACACTGTGATCAAGATTCAACCAGGGTAATATCTGCTTTCAAGCTCACTTTGTGTTGTTGGCAGGATTCAATTCCCTGTGAGCTGTGGAACTGAGGCCCTCAGTTCCTTGATGGCTGTTGGCCAGAGGCTGCCCTCAGTTCCATGACATGTGGGTCTCTTTATAGAGCAGCATGTATCATCAAAGACAGCAAGAGAGCCTGCAACAAGATGAAAGTCTTGTATTTTAAACTTAGTTACAAAAGTGAAGTCCCAGAACCTTTTCTGTATTCCATTGGTTAGAAGTAAATCTAGGGACTTCCTGGTGGTCCAGTAGCTAAGACTTCATGCTCCCAATGTAGGAAGCCTGGGTTCAATCCATGGTCAGGGAACTAGATCCCACATGCCACAACTAAGAGTTCAAATGCCAAAATTAAGGCCTGGCTCAGCCAAATATATAAATTAAAGTATTTTTTAAAAAGAACAGGCAGAATGAATGATGGGATAGAAGCCTTGAGGGATTTGGCAGGAAGGGGCCAAAGGGGATGCTCAGGCTTGGCACAGATCAATGCTCTGATCTGGGGGTGGGGAGAGAAGCAGGGACCAAAGCCGGACTCTGCAACATCTTAATACAAGTGTGGGGTTTGGGTTTCCCTGGTGGCTCAGACGGTAAATAATCTGCCTGTAATGTGGGAGACCTGGGTTTGGTCCCTGGGTTGGGAAGATCCCCTGGGGAAGGGAATGGCAACCCACTCCAGGATTCTTGCATGGAGAATCCCAAGGACAGAGACTTGTGGCCTACAGTCCATGGGGTTGGAAAGAGTCAGGCACGACTGAAGGCTAACACTTTCACTTTCATAGTGTGGGGTTTTCCACCAGCAGAGGCCACTAGGACTTTCATCCTCCATCCACTCTGCATGGACTTTGGGCTGCAGAGGACTTTCAGAGGCAGGAAGCATTTTTGCAACAGTCAACATGGACAGTGAAGAGACACGCCCCCACAAAAATTCCCCCTCAGAACTACCCTTTGAGGTGAGGACCAGTGAGATGCCCATTGTAAAAATGGACAAACTGAGGTAGAGAGGTTAAGCCATTGCTCAGGGTGACCAGCTAGTGA
The DNA here is from genome assembly GCF_049115385.1 of Moschus berezovskii. NCBI lineage: Eukaryota > Metazoa > Chordata > Mammalia > Artiodactyla > Moschidae > Moschus > Moschus berezovskii. The sequence goes on along the minus strand of NC_142467.1, from coordinate 106,421,840 downwards.
GCACTGGAGCTGTGACCACATGTCTCCAGAAATGTCCCTCTCAGCACTCAGGTCCCTGCAATACCCAGCTCTCAGCACCCAGGAGAGAGCAAAAGGCAAAAGGATAAATCTCTTCTTTCCCCTCCCCTGTGCATGCATAGTTGCTTAGTCATGTTCAATTCTTTGTGACCTTATGGACTGTAGCCCACCAGGCTCCTCTGTCCATGGGATTCTCCAGGCAAGAATCCTGGAATGTGTTGCCATTTCCTTCTCCAGGGGATCTTCCCAACCCAGGGACTGAACCCAGGTCTTCTGCATTGCAGGTGGATACTTTACTGCCTGAGCCACCAGGAAGCCCCCCTCCCCTGTAGACCAAGATGATATAAGCTAAGTCGGAGTGTTGATCAATGTGGCCGAAGTCAGGAGTGGGGGGCCAGGGGACAGGCTCCAGCCGGATCCTCTGGTCCCTTTGTGAGGCTGTCTGTCGCCAGGCCCTGTGGGGTTCAGAGGGTTGTGATTTTGCAGTCAGTGACCTGGCCACGATGATTGGTCCACCTGGACCCAAGGCCAGCCCAGGTCATCCGGGGGCCCTGGTGACACACGGATGCCCTGGAAAGTGATCTGGGGCTGGTTTCAGGGTGGCCAAGATCCCAACCAGGGAGAACAAACAGCCTTTGCTTCCCAGCTGGATCAGATTCCACGGCTGGCGCCACAGCAGCCTGGGTGGGCCTGGCAGGTGCCGGCTGTGGCCAGAATGGGGAGATTCCAGGAGATATCCTAGCACCAGGGGCCTAGCTTTCCCAAGGCAGCTGACGTGTGTGTGGGAGGGGTACGTTTTGAGTCTCCCCCTTCCCCCTCCCTCCTCCCAGATAGATCATGTCTCCACCCTCAGAGTCCCAGATTTGGACTATACCTCCCTCCTCAGATCCCAGGGCAGAGGACTCTCTTCCCTCAGACTCCTGTGCTGGACAATGTCTCCCCACTCTGGTTCCCCAGGGCACTGGTGTTAGCCACAAGTGCCTGGATGAATGGCACATACCTTTGGGACCACCCCCCGCCCACATGATCCTTTCTGGCCAATGAGCTGTGAGCAGAACTTTGACAAGGAGCTTCCAGACCAGAGCATTTAATTGACTGCATGGGTCCACCCCCCACTGCCTTGGAGAGATGCTGGCCACCCCTTCGGGTGTGTTTCCTTACAACTATGGCCAGCAGCCTGTTGCCATCCTGCCGTGGGCATGTGGTGTGGATGAGAGATGGCTCAGATGGTGAAGAATCCGCCTGCAATGCAGGAGACCTGGGTTCCATCCCTGGGTCGGGAAAATCCCCTGGAGGAGGAAATCGTTACCCTTTCCAGGATTCTTGCCTGGAGAATGCCATGGACAGGGGAGTCTGGCGAGCTACAGCCCATGAGGTCGCAAAGAGTTGGATATGACTGAGCGACTCATACTTTTCACAGCCAGCAGCCCGTTGCCACCCTGTCATGGGCACGTGGTATGGATAAGAAATAAGCCTTAGCCGTCCCACACAGGAGAGATGTGGGGAATGTTCCTAACTGCAGCGACACTTGGGCCACTCTGATGGCACTGGGACCTGAGGAAGAGAGAACAGAAAAGGAAGCCACATGCATGGGAGAGACGGTGTGAGCCCGGGGCGGTTCATTTAACAAAAATACATCAGTCATTCAGTTGTATATGACTCTTTGTGACCCCATGGACTGTAGCTTGCCAGGCTCCTCTGTCTGTGGAATTCTCCAGGCAAAAAAACTGGAGTGAATAGCCATTTCCTTCTCCAGGAAATCTTCCCGACCCAGAGATTGAAATGACTCTGGGTCTCCCGCATTGCAGGCAAATTCTTTACCATCTGAGCCACCATTGCCTATGTTCTTAACAAAAATAATTGACTTTCATTATTCACAGAGTCTGTATTTGCCAGTCCTCCTACTGGCTCAAATCTGTGACTCCCAAATTAACACTCGCAGTGCTTTAGTGGTCATTGAAGGACATACACAGTGAAGAGGAAAAAAAATTTTTTTTTGGCCATGCTGCATGTCTTGCTGGATCTTAGTTCCCCATTCAGAGACTGAATGTGGCTACTACAGTGAAAATGCTGTGCCAGGGAATTCCCAGGGCAGGGAAAAATTTGAGTCCCCAGAAGTACGTGTTAGCAGCTGTGGTGGGACGAGGCAATGCTCTGCCTTCCTGTTCCAGCTCACAGGCATCATTCTTGAGGTCTAGCTAGTGGCACATTTTCCATTTTTGTGCTTTTTCCATTGGTGATTTTTGCTGTTTGAAAAGGTCTCCAAGTGTGGTACTGAAGAGCTATCTAGTGTCCGCAAGTGCAAGAAGGCTGGGATGTGCCTCTGGGAGGATATACTGTTAGATGAGCTTTGTTTGGGCTTCCCTGGTGGCTCAGTCGGTAAAGAATCTGCCTGCAGTGCAGGAGACCCGGGTTCAATCCCTGGGTCTTGAAGATCCCCTGGAGAAGGAAATGGCAACCCACTCCAGTCTTCTTACCTGGGAAATCCCATGGACAGAGGAGTCTGGTGGGATACAGTCCAGGGGATTGCAAAAGTCAGACATGATTTTGCTCAGACATTAGTTATAGGACTGGTGGCTGTGAGTTCACTGTTAACAAATCAGCTTCGTGTTAAACAAGGTGTCTTGAAATGCACAGAAAACCAGGTTATGTATTGATTACTCCAGAAAAATGTGACCAAATGAGGCTTAGAGGAAACTACCTGTGTCCCCCGGAGGCACTGGTGTTTCCTAATTCAGGGTTCCCTCCACTTTATAGACGATAACTATCATGATTCATGAGAATTCATGGTTTGTGTCCACCACACGGTGGAAGAAAAGAGATACAGACAGCAGTACAATTTGATGGTTAAGAAAGCAGGCTCTGGGTGCGAACCCCAGCTCTGAATTTAGCCACCTCCTGCCTCAGTTTCACTATCTGTGAAATGGCCACAAAACCAGGACTTCCCACTGGGTTCGGAAGGACTAAATGAGGTGCTACGCACCAGGTACTAGGGAGAAGGCGCTGTACTCACAGTACAAACTGTAGCTGTTACTATTATTGCTGTTAGGTGCAATGATGGAGGGGTGGGACCGATGTGGCCCAGAATCACGGAGCCTCAGTTTCCCCCTCTGTCGAACAGGAGTGGCAGCAGCGCCCCCTCCCCTCCAGGTTTTCACGCACTTGCTCAGTGTGCGTCCACCCCAGCTCCTGGGAGCCATAGCGACACACAGTCAGGATGGCGATTACAGACAACCTCTGGACAGCGTGGTGTTTATTACCAGGAGGACACCCGCATGGCCTCCAGGCACCAGAGTGTTTTGACACAAATGACTTGAAGGCACTGCTTTCAGTCCAGCCCCCACCCTGAGACAGGAGAACCCATCACCAAGCGGACCAGTCATGCTCCCTCCTCCAGGCTGCAGCTCCTCCAGGTGGCCGAGGGTCCGGCATGGCTCGCGCTGCCAAGGGTCCCAAGGTGGAATGGGCTGGGCAGCGGCCAGTCAGCGGGGTGGCGGGGGCCGGGGGGTGGCTCCTCCCTGGGACCGCTGAAGGGCTAAGAGACGCTTGGAGGCAGTCGGGCAGCTGCCGTCTTCTCCACCACGAAGCCGTAGTTGTACTGGGGGTGAGCAGTGGGTGAGGGGAGAGTGCAGAGTGAGAGAGCAGCCACGGGGGGGCGCCCGAGGAATGGTGGGGTGCGGGGCATGAGGGATCTGGAGCCCTCAAGGAGGGTTACAGCTGGGACAGGAGGAGGGCCCAGGGGAGAGGAGGGTGGCCCGCATCCCCCCAACTCCGCCCCCTCCCTATTCCCACACCCACCTCCGCCTCAATGTCCGCCAGCGATTTGATGGTCAGATCAGCAAAGGCAGAGAAGGCCTGGCAGGCAGGGGCAGGTCAGTCTGGGACAGGGATCCCAACTTGGAACCCCCGTTCCCTCATCTTCATGAAGGGCCCTCTTAATATTTGCCTGAACATCATCTCCCCTTCCTGCCACTGCCTCTCTCCCCCCAGCATCCAGCTGCCCCTCCTGAGCCCCCCATTCCAGAAGGAGACCCTCCCGCCCCCACCCCTTGGCCTCCAGCCTCTTCCCACCCAGGAACTCCCCTCTGTGCCGGATACACACGCTGAGACGCCCTGCATCGTGGTGCCTAGAAACTCAAGGGGTGGGGGCAGACCCAGACTCCCCAGGACCTGGACTCACCAGGGGACCACAGCTCTTGCCCTCGAATCGGGGGTGCAGCGTGAAGGGAACCCCATCCATGGCTGAGGAAAGCGGGTGAGAGGGGTGGAGCTGAGGCTGAGGAGACTTGAAGCCTGCCTGTCGCCCACACCAACCCAAAAGCCAAGCCCAGAGGTCTCGGCTCTTCCCAGTCTTGACAGAACAGGGCAAGCCCAGGGCTGGTCCAACCCTGCCCTGGCCTCTACCTGGGGGTCCAACCTCAGACCAGTCTTACCCCCCCAACCCCCACCCCAGGGCATCAATCTCCCCACTCTGCTCTCACCTGAGATGCCATAGAGGTTGGAGGCCTCATAGATGGAGTCGCTCCTCCGCAGGGTAGAAGCCCGAGAGCCCAGTCTGGACAGTGTCCGCTCCGGAAAGCCACCTTTGCTGATGGAGTCAGGACAGCCCAGGTCAGAGACCTGATGCCGACCCCGCCCCCACCCCGCCCCATAGCCGGAGGACTCACCTCGGCTGGCCCGGCGAGTCCAGGGAGAGGTCCCTCACGTCTCGGCTAAGAGCTCGGGGCTTGGGCACTGGCCGAGGGGCCTTGGCCTTCCTGCACCAAATGGCAAAGCCCCCCATGTCCCTAGGGGAGGAAGAAGAGAGAGAAGGGTCTCTAGACTGATGTGCAGCCAGGGATGAGGACAGCTGCCAGTGGGAAGACAGGCTCCAGTGACCTCACGTCTCAGCCCACGCCATCAGCAACATCCTAACTAATACTGCTGGGTTCAGTCACCACATCGGGCACTTTAGACACACTAGCTCCCCACCACCGCCCAATGAGATCCCAGTACAACTGTCCTCATCTTAACAAGTGGAAACTGAGGACAGAGAGGTGGCAGAAGGGATGGGTGGACTCGTGGGAGTCCCTGAGAGTCGGAGGGGCAGGTAGGGGGTTGGGAGGGCAAAGAAGGAAGGTGGGGGAGCAGGCCTACCCTATTCGCAGGTATCCAGGGACTGTCTTGGTTTTCCCACTAAGTCTGATGTCAAAGACAGCTGTGTCCGCGGCCCCCAAGGGCACCAGCTTCACACACATGCGTTTCTTCTTGGACACGGAGGCCTCTGGGAGAGGTGTGGTGGGGAGCAAGGGGGTGAGAAGAGGCAAGAAGCAGGGAAGGGGCCCAAAGATGGCTCCAGGAGATGGCTCTCCAGGGTGCTGTTTAAGGGAGCTATCTGTATGGCGTGGGGCAGTGGTTATATCATGAATGGTAAAGTCATAGGAGGAGAATCCATGACGCTTTTAGGAGCCATTGGGACAGACTCATCTTTGGTGACATGGAGGAGCACCCATGGGGTGGTCATGGGGACCACAGTGAGGGTGGGGAGCTGTGGGATCAGATAGAACTGGGTGCCCGTGCTGGCCTCCAAACTCACTGGCCTCAGCCCTCTAACTAGGAGATCAGGAAACTACAGCTGATGAGCCAGATCTGACCCAAAGTCTGCTCTTGTCTGGCTCATGAGCTAAGCACGGCTTTTACACACATGCATATACATGTAAGGGCTTTCCCAGGTGGCGTCAGTGGTAAAGAACCCGCAGGAGACATAAGAGACACGGGTTTGATCCCTGTGTCGGGAAGATCCCCTGGAGGAGGAAATGGCAACCCACTCCAGTATTCTTGTCTGGAGAATTCCATGGACAGAGGAGCCCGATGGGCTACAGTCCACGGGGTCACCAAGAGTTGGACACAATTTAGCGACTAAACAACATTTATCTATTGGTACAGGACTTGGCAAACTTTTTCTGTAAATGGCCAGGGAGTAAATATATTAGACTTTGCAAGCCAGATGGTGTCGACTGCACATATATGCATACTAAGTCACTCCAGTCGTGTCCAACTGTTTGCAACCCGCCAGGCTTCTCTGTCCGTGGGATTCTCCAGGCAAGAATAGTGGAGTGGATTGCCATTTCCTCCTCCAGGAGATCTTCCCCACCCAGGGATGGATCCCGCGTGTCCTGCATTGGCAGGCAGGTTCTTTACTGCTGAGCCACCAGAGAAACCCACCAATAGATATATGCTGACAGTCAAATACAAATGACAAGACATGGAGAGGGCATGGGAGGCAGGGAGAGCCTGATGATTAGAAAGCCGAGCAGTCAGAGCCGAGAGCTGGGAGAGCAGCCCCCGTACGAAAGCCTGGAAATGGAAAAAAAAAAAAACTGCGCCTGAATCAGCTTGGCTACAGTGTAAGAAGGTGGAATAACAACAGGAATGAAACAGGTCGCACAAACTGAACACTTACTCTAAAGAGAGACACATTCTTACGCAGGGCAGTGTTCATCATCCCGCCCTAGATCAGTCCTCAGCCAACGCCGTCATTACCCAGAGCACCAAGGGGGCGGCCAAGGCTCAAAAATCGCGCGCCTACGGTCTTTCCATTCCCTCCCTGGTCTTCCCTGCAGAGACGAGCGAACGTGCCCCTCCCCCGCTCCACACACCCACCCCTGCCTTCGACGTGGGACTCACTCGAGTCCAGGGGGTCGCAGACTGGTGAGAATCCCGGCGGGAGGGGGCTCTTGTCCACTAGGATCTGGATATCGACCACCACGTTCTCCTGTGGATTCTGGGGGCGCGGGCGGGGCGCGGGGGGAAACAGCGAGAATCACTAGGCAGCAGGGACTGGATCCCTGGCATAATGCTCCGCGAATGGCCAGGGGAAGTGGGAAGACCACGGGATTCCGAAGATGGGAGCTCCTTACCTCTAGGCTGCCCAAAGGATTGAGGCATAGGAAGTAGCCAGATTTCTGGGCGAAAGTCTTGCCGAAGCTGGCGGGCGCCCCCTCCACAGTGCAGGAGATCTACAGCGCGAACGCGGGGCAGAGCCAGGATATTACCTGGCCGCAGCCGCGGCTGCCTCCCATTCAACCCCCCGCCCCTAGTGCCGCCGCCTTCCCGTCCCCGGCCCCCTGACATCGCTCACCGCACTGAATCCCCGCGGCGGGGGCGCCGAGGCCGACGACCAGGCTAAGCCAGCCAACGGCATCCCGTTGGCCCCGGGCCCCGGATCCATCCTCCAAGACAGGCACCGAAGGCGGCAGACAGCCTCGGACCCTCCAGCCGCCGCTGGACTACGGAGTTCGACAGGAATCCGAACTACAACTCCCAGAAGGCCTTGCGATGTTGGGGGGGGCAGGAAACGCAGTTTGCGCGTGCCGGGAAAGCCGCCGGCCCAGCTTGTGGGGACAAGGAGCCACGCCCCTCAGGTGCGCCCGTGGGAGACCATTGCTGAAAACTGTCTCGCTTTCACCTCAAGCCCGGCGACTTCTGCCGGAAATGTCTCGCTAGCTGGGAACCAGAACTACATTCCCCAGAATTCCGTGCGGTATCACCCTTTCCTCCCGAATTACTGTCGTCGATGTTTCCCGGAAAATTACGAGAGAAATATGAAAAATCCACAATTTTTGTTCCCAGAGGTCATCCCAAAAGACACTTTCATGGGTTATACAGCGATTAGTAAATAACGGAAAGTACGGACCAGCGTGAGCCATGAAATCTTGGTGTAACTTGAGGATTTATTCACACATATAATTCATTAAGATGGTATAAAAGTATTTAGAATGGCTAAGTGCTTTTACACGCTAAGATGGAAAATATGGTCAACCGGGGAACAGTATTATCTGCTCTAGGTCAGTGATCACACCATCGTGATTATCTTGGTCGTGAAGATCTTTTTTGTACAGTTCTTCTGTGTATTCTTGCCACCTCTTCTTAATATCTTCTGCTTCTGTTAGGTCCGTACCATTTCTGTCCTTTATCAAACCCGTCTTTGCATGAAATGTTCCCTTGGTATCTCTAATTTTCTTGAAGATATCTCTTGTCTTTCCTATGCTGCTGTTTTCCTCTATTTCTTTGCATTGATCACTGAGGAAGGCTTTCTTATCTCTCCTTGCTATTCTTTGGAACTCTGCATTCAGATGCTTGTATCTTTCCTTTTCTCCTTTGCTTTTCGCTTCTCTTCTTTTCACAGCTATTTGTAAGGCCTCCTCAGACAGCCATTTTGCTTTTTTGCATTTCTTTTCCATGGGGATGGTCTTGGTCCCTGTCTCCAGTACAATGTCATGAACCTCCGTCCAGAGTTCATCAGGCACTCTATCAGAGAACTTCCAGATGTTCAAGCTGGTTTTAGAAAAGGCAGAGGAAACAGAGATCAAATTGTCAACATCCGCTGGATCATCGAAAAAACAAGGGAGTTCCAGAAAAACATCTATTTCTGCTTTATTGACTATGCCAAAGCCTTTGACTGTGTGGATCACAACAAAATGTGGAAAATTCTGAAAGAGATGGGAATACCAGGCCACCTGACCTGCCTCTTGAGAAACCTGTATGCAGGTCAGGAAGCAACAGTTAGAATTGGGCATGGAACAACAGACTGGTTCCAAATAGGAAAAGGAGTACGTCAAGGCTGTATATTGTCACCCTGCTTATTTAACTTATATGCAGAGTACATCATGAGAAATGCTGGGCTGGATGAAGCACAAGCTGAGATTGCAGGGAGAAATATCAATAACCTCAGATATGGAGCTGACACCATCCTTACGGCAGAAAGCAAAGAACCAAAGAGCCTCTTAATGAAAGTGAAAGAGGAGAGTGAAAAAGTTGGCTCAAAACTCAACATTCAGAAAACGAAGATCATGGCATCCGGTCCCAACACTTCATAGCAAATAGATGGGGAAACAATGAAAACAGGGACAGATTTTATTTTGGGGGGCTCCAAAATCACTGCAGATGGTGACTGCAGCCATGAAATTAAATGACGCTTGCTCCTTGGAAGAAAAGCCATGACCAACCTCAGTTCAGTTCAGTTCAGTCGCTCAGTCGTGTCAGACTCTGTGACCCCATGAATCACAGCACGCCAGGCCTCCCTGTCCATCACCAACTCCCAGAGTTCACCCAAACTCATGTGCATTGAGTCGGTGATGCCATCCAGCTATCTCATTCTCTGTCGTCCCCTTCTCTTCCCGCCCCCAATCCCTCCCAGCAGACTCTTTTCCAGTGAGTCGACTCTTCGCATCAGGTGGCCAAAGTATTGGAGTTTCAGCTTTAGCATCAGTCCTTCCAATGAACACCCAGGATTGATCTCCTTTAGAATGGACTGGTTGGATCTCCTTGCAGTCCAAGGGACTCTCAAGAGTTTTCTCCAACACCACAGTTTAAAAGCACCAATTCTTCGGCGATCAGCTTTCTTCACAGTCCAACTCTTACATCCATACATGACCACGGGAAAAACCATAGCTTTGACTACATGAACCTTTGTTGGCAAAGTAATGTCTTTGCTCTTTAATATACTATCTAGGTTGGTCATAACTTTCCTTCCAAGGAATAAGCGTCTTTTAATTTCATGGTTGCAATCAGCATCCGCAGTGATTTTGGAGCTCCAAAAAATAAAGTCTGACACTGTTTCCACTGTTTTTCCATCTATTTCCCATGAAGTGATGGAACCAGATGCCATGATCTTAGTTTTCTGAATGTTGAGCTTCAAGCCAACTTTTTCACTCTCTTCTTTTACTTTCATCAAGAGACTGTTTAGTTCCTCTTCACTTTCTGCCATAAGGGTGGTGTCATCTGAGGTTATTGATATTTCTCCCAGCAATCTTGATTCCAGCTATGCTTCTTCCAGCCCAGTGTTCCTCATGATGTACTCTGCATATAAGTTAAATAAGCAGGGTGACAATATACAGCCTTGACGTACTCCTTTTCCTATTTGGAACCAGTCTGTTGTTCCATGTCCAGTTATTATAAAAGCAGAGACATTACTTTACCAACAAAGGTCCATCTAGTCAAAGCTATGGTTTTTCCAGTAGTCATGTATGGATGTGAGCGTTGGACTGTAAAGAAAGCTGAGCACAGAAGAATTGATGCTTTTGAACTGTGGTGTTGGAGAAGACTCTTGAGAGTCCCTTGGACTGCAAGGAGATCCAACCAGTCCATCTTAAAGGAAATCAGCCCTGCATGTTCATTGGAGGGACCTGAAGGGGACAACAGAGGATGAGATGGTTGGATGGCATCACCGACTCTATGGACATGAGTTTGAGTAAACTCCGGGAGTTGGTGATGTATGGGAAAGTCTGGTGTGCTGCAGTTTATGGGGTTGCAAAGAGTCAGACATAACTGAGCGACTGAACTGAGATCTGCTTAACACAGGCATGCCTGCTTAGAAAAGAGCAATTTTCTTCTGGTGCCTGCCAGGCAGTGATGCAAGATATAGATGGGCTCCAGTTAGATATTTATAAATGGCCTCCTGTTTGCATTTCATGGGGCACAAAGAAGTGGGCTTTAGGCTGAACACTTAGAACTGTTAGCATTTTCTGATATAAGAGGTAGGTGGGCTCCAGTTAAGGCATTATAATCAGCCTCCTGTTGGCCCTCCACGCTGGAAGTAACAACAGAAGCAGGGTAAATAGCCAGTGTTTGTCTCTTGTAAACGCCTTAAGGTAATAGTTCAGTTCAGTTCAGTTCAGTTCAGTCGCTCAGTCGTGTCCGACTCTTTGCGACCCCATGAACCACAGCACGCCAGGCCTCCCTGTCCATCACCAACTCCTGGAGTGAACTCAAACTCATGTCCATCGAGTCGGTGATGCCATTCAGCCATCTCATTCTCTGTCGTCCCCTTCTCCTCCCACCCCCAATCCCTCCCAGCATCAGACTCTTTTCCAAGGTAATAGTAGTCATAGCAATAGTCAAGGTAATAATCATGGCAAGAACAAAGAGAGGCACAACCCTGTTTGAGTAAGGATTAAGGCCCTGGAGAAGGAAATGGCAACCCACTCCAGTATTTTTGCCTGGGAAATCCCATGGACGGAGGAGCCTGATGGGCTATAGTCCATGGGGTCGCAGAGTCAAACACAACTAAAGGACTAAACAAAACAACAACAACATACATTGGCTTCACACTAACTTTCCCCACTTTATTCTGGCTTTGCCCCCTGCCACCTGGCCAATAATTTCAGCTGGAAATGAGCATACCCAACTTTCCAAATCAAACGGATGGCTTTCAAGTCTCATCTTGTTCAACTTCTCAGTAGCCAAGCACCTTCCCCTCACACTCTCTTCTGGCTCCCATGGCACCCACTCCTCCCTTTGTCTGACCGCTGACTTGGAAGGTTCTTAGGTCTCAGTCTTGGCTGCTTTTCCTTTTCCCTAAGCAAACTTATCCAACCCATTTGCTTATGTTTATTTCCTTTTAGAAAAGGTTTTCATTTTTTATCTAAGAAGTAAATGCACAGAGTCAATAGTCTTCTAGGAGTTATTTGGCTTTTTAATAACCTTCTCCAAAAAGCAAACACATCAGATTTCCATTTCTTTCTCTGGAGTTTTCACGCCCATAACCTTCCGTCCTGCTTTAATCAATCCTTGTTTTCCTGAACAGGTGACATCTCATGACTCCTCTTCATCACTTTCCTGTGTTAAGTAAAATCCTTCCTGTATCACTTACTCTTTCTTGGTTTACAATTGTATTTTGCTAAAGGACATTCTGTAATAGCTTTTAAAGAAAGAGAATATCTACTTGAATTCTTACAGTTGTGAAAATATATGTATTGTATTTTCATCTTTTTGGTTAAAAGTTTAGCTAGGAATATAATTCTATGTTAAAAATTATGATCGATCAGAATTTTGAAGCAATGCTCTATTTTATTCTAATTTTCAATGTTGCTATTGAAAAGTCCAATTAGTTATCCTGGTTCTTTTACTTTGTTTTTTTCTTATTATATTTTTTGTCTGCCTTTGGGGCTTCTACCCCTGCGTTCTAAAATTCACAATGGAAAATTCCATACTATAGGTTTTTTCCTGTTCATTGTGCTGGGCATTAACTCAACAGTCAATTTTAAATGGGAGAAATGTGTCTTGTAATTTGGTGAATTTTTATTGAATCAAATTAGTTAAATGGTGGGCTTCTTGTAACAATTTTCTAATTATCTTCTCTTTTCTTGGGCTGATTATTGACCTTTCTCATTGTGTTTTTTTTTTATGATCTATGGGATTTCCCCTAAATATGTATCTTCCAATATTTCTATTGATTTAAAAAATTTGATTGTCAGGTTACAATCCTTAAGAATTTACACTTAATCTTCTGTCCCTTTTTTCATAGCATCCTGTACTTGTTTTATGGATATCATAACACATTCTAAGAATATTTTGAGAGTTTTCCTCTGCCTTATCCCTTTTTTGGATTCTTCTAGTCTATTCTTTCATTTTGGAAATGTTCCTAAGATGTCTGCTCTTCTTATTTGTTTATTTGTATTCAAGAGAAAGTTAATAAAAGCTGTTTGCAAGCAGGGAGCTTGGTGGGGTTTGTCAAATGGTATAACTTATTGCAGTTTGCACCAGGCAGACTCGTGTTTATTCTATTCCTGAAACTTGTCCAAAGCTTTTCCATGTCAGGGATTTGAACATCAGGATCTATCTGGAATGCATCTTCAACTAAACACACATACACACACATTACCACACTCCTGCCTGAAGTTTTCTTACCTTTTAGGTCTTTGCTTATACATCACCTCTTTAGAGGGGCTTTCTCTGACCATTTCTGTCTAAATAAAATAGCTCTCTATTATTTTCTCCATGTTTCTTTACTCTGTAATATGTACCACAATTTATGTCATTGATTATGTAATTGAATGCTTTCTTGTCTGTTTCATATTGTCTAATAACAAACTTTATGTGGGAAAGTACCATTTCTATCTCTATTTGTGTTTAATGTTCAACTCTCAGGATTTAGCCCTGAAATACAGCATGTTCAATACATATTATTCACTTAATCAATGAATGGATGGATGGATAAATAGAAATTCTAGGGTTTTGGTCAATCTCTGGTATAACTAGCTCTGTAACTTTAGGCAAGTCATTTAACCTCTAAAAACTTTGATTTATTTAGCTTCTTAAGACTTAGAGTAATAGTGTTGGCATAATAAAATAATTGATGTCAAAGTGCTTAGTTAAAAAAAAAAAAAAAAAGGATTAAGGGGTCTCTGCTCCTCCCTCTTTGGAGACAAGGGAGACACTACACGTGCGCAGAAAGGCTCTTTATGGGTTTAAAGTCAAGGGATAATGCCAGGCCATAATGAGTCTTGCTTCTCCCAGAAGCCTTCACTTTGAGATCCATCTTGGCTGAGGGGTGTGAGTAGGACCAGTGGAGAGTCCCAGGGCAGGTCAGGTGTGTTAAAAGAAACCAGATAATTGGCCTGAAGGAAGACAAAGACCCGGAAGAACTAGCCCACGTGAATGACGTAACTGGCTCTTTCCTGTGCTCCTCCTCACTAGGGGCACGCCCACACCCTTCCTCTCCAGGTGTGCACCCCTGCCTTGCTTCTGTCTTAACAAACCGTTTCTCTCTGTGCTCTCCCACGTGTTACTGTGCTATGTCTCTAATAATAAACTCTGTACCTACATTTATGGTTTCTGCCTCCGTGACAAATGTGTTTTTCACGGGGGGCAAAGATTCAGGGAAAAACAGCTTCTAGCCTCTAGCCCTTGCTGGTCTGGTGGCGAGAATTCCTGGTTCTCACCCAGGCTACCTAGGTTCAATTCTTGGGCAGAAAATTAAAATCTCCCTTCACACCACTGCTCACTGTTGCCTCGCCGAGATCAGTAGCGCCTTAAGAGATAACATTTCTTTCTCAATCCTGTGAGGGGTCATTATGACGCACTACTCACCTTACAATGCAGATGTGAACCATGTGAACTCTCAAAACCGTGACTCAGAACTGTACAACTGTTCTTTGACCTCTAATGGCTGGAACAGTCCTCAGAACTTTCTGAAACCTCTCAGCTTACAATCTCAAGACTATAGGGTCCCCTTGAGGTGCCCCATTATCTCCACTGCTTAGGAGAAATTTGATTCCCAACTCAGAAGTTCCCCAGGTGGACTCTGAAGCTGGCCGCCATACACAGAAGGCAAGGAGAAACCAAAGAAAGAGGCAGACCTCTCCAGACTGGTTGTTGATTTTAGGGTCCACAAGGGGCTCATCGTGTGTTATTTAAAATGGCCCATTATGGTGACCTGACAAACAAGGGATGAAGTCACAGTGGCCCCGTTGCCCTGGTGCCATCCTGTTTTTCTCCTTAAGGTGATATCCTGTTTTTCCTGCTGGTGCCAGTTTCTCAAGACTACGTGACCACCCAAGAGTGAGACCGCTCCAACTACGTGATCACAAGACCCCAGCTGCGGGCTACAGATAAACTAAGGCCCCCTCCCTTCAGGACACAGTTTCCCATCCATAGGGTATAAGAACGGTTGGCTACAGAGACTGCACTGGTTTCTCTCTAAAGCCAGTCACTTTCTCTCTTCCTGTAATAAATCTTCCTCTGCCTGGCTTGCTCTTGCTCCACGCTCACCTTACAGTTGCTCAGCCACTAAGTCATGTCCAACTCTTTGTGACCCCATGGACTGCAGCACGCTAGGCTTCCCTGCCTTTATTGTCTCCCAGAGCTTGCTCAAACTCATGTCCATTGAGTTGGTGATGCCATCTAACCATCTCGTCCTTTGTCATCCCCTTCTCCTCTTGCCCTCAATCTTTCCTGTCATGGTCGGGGCATGGGTTGGAAAAGAATTTCCAGACATGAGACAGAATGAGAGGGAAATAAAGTTTATTAGAATGGGAGACGCCGTTAGAACAGCAGGCCAGCTCAAGGGAGAACCGACGTTGAGTGTGGGTCCTTAGTCCACTTTTATACCCAGGGTACAAAGACTGGGATGGGGTCTTGCGGGTCATTTGCTGATTGGATGAGGCACGTATACTGGGTGGGGGGAAGAGTAAGGCAAATACCTCCTTCCTATGGGGTAGGAGGGGAGACAGGTTACACTGCTCCATTAATAGTTACAACATGGGGGAGGAAAGGACGATAAGGGTCTGGTTTTTCCATTCTTTTATTCCAGGACCCTTTCACCTTTGAGTCACCACATTTCCCAAAATCAGGGACTTCTCCAATGAGTCAGCTCTTCTGATCAGGTGACCAAAGTATAGGAACATCAGCTTCAGCATCAGTCCTTCCAATGAATATTCAGGGTTGATTTCCTTTAGGATTGACTGGTTTGATCTTACTGTCCAAGGGACTCTCAAGAGTCTTCCCCAACACCACAATTTGAAAGCATCAAATCTTCGGTGCTCAGCCTTCTTTATGGTCCAACTCTCACATCCGTACATGACTACTGGAAAAACCATAGCTTTGACTATATGGACCAGATTGGTAGGTGGCAGGTTTAGTAAACAAGGGAACTTATTTATGAGATTTGTCTTCAGTTCAGTTCAGTTCAGTCGCTCAGTCGTGTCCGATTCTTTGTGACCCCATGAACCGCATCACACCAGGCCTCCCTGTCCATCACCAACTCCTGGAGTTTACCCAAACTCGTGTCCGTTGATTCAGTGATGCCATCCAACCATCTCATCCTCTGTCGTCCCCTTCTCCTCCTGCCCTCAATCTTTCCCAAATGAGTCAGCTCTTCAATCAGGTGCCCAAAGTATTGGAGCTTCAGCTTCAACATCAGTTCTTCCAATGAGCAACCAGGACCGATCTCCTTTAGGATGGACTAGTTAGATCTCTTTGCAGTCCAAGGGACTCTCAAGAGTCTTCAACACCACAATTCAAAAGCATCAATTCAAAAGCTCAGCTTTCTTTATAGTCCAACTCTCACATCCATACATGACTACTGGAAAAACCATAGCCTTGACTAGACAGACTTTTATTTGTCTTAGGCATTCACTAATGAGTAAGATCTGGAGAAGGAAATGGCAACCCATTCCAGTATCCTTGCCTAGAGAATCCCATGGACAGAGGAGCCTGCCAGGGTATAGTCCATATGGTCGCAATACCTGAACATGGCTTAGCGACTAAAGAGAGAGAGAGAGAGAGAATGAGTAAGATCTCCACACTGAGATAGGAAAGGGGCAGGGTACAACCTTTAAAAGAATGATATAGCCATTGAGGACACAGCATAAACTGGTTAGAGCCAGCTAGGTCCAAGATGGTGGGTGAATCAGCTTCCACTAGACCTTAAGCCTCACTGTACGCTCACTGTAATACATCAACAAGCTAAATGACACACCCACCAGGCACATCAACAATCTCTCATAAGATTGACCATAAAAGGAGGAGAAATGGGTGGTGGCCCAACTCCTAGAAATTCCTGTCCCTTCCCCAAAATAGTTGGAAGACTCCTCTGACTCATGAGACTATCCTTATAAAAACTGACAACCCCATACCATGGGGCTTCTTGGATTCTGAGATGGCCCACATTCTGTCTATGGAGTGCATATCTCCCTGAGTAAACCTTCTTTCACTTTACTAAGGCTAGCTCTTGAATTCTTTCCTGTGCAAAGCCAAAAATACAGTTGGTAGACATCCCAGGGACTCACCTGAGAGCTGTTGCTGCAGCTGTTGCAATGCCCTGAAGGCACTTTGTGCTCCAGGAAAACTGGTAGAATAGATCCTTAGATAGTTAGATATTTTCAGGAACTGATTTCATGATCCCAATCCTTACATCTCCTCATATGTAGAAAAGCACTGAATCTCTTCATGGTACATCAGCTCCTCATGACTAATAGAAAACATTTTGTAAAATAAGTGCCAAACCTATTGACCTTCCCCAACCTCTTTGCAACAGTTTTATAGAGCTATCTGAGATGATGTCTCCTGAACTGAAGCCTTCATTTTTCCCCAAATAAAACTTATCATGCAACTCTCACTGCATATTTTTTTGTCTGCAGTTATGGCAACTGTCAGGCAAGTGTATGTTTCTCGGTTCTTGTCTTGTCACAGGAATGATTTGGGGCGACGGACATTAAAGCCCTCGGCACATCACAGCTCTCAGGTCTTGAACAAACCGTGTCATAGCTCTTAGACAAATCACTGTTACAGATCTATTTTATTTAGAAGATAGCAGGAGAATCCATCCTCGAAGAAGAGAAGAAAGTGGGGGAGCGCTCCAGCGCATGTAGGGAGGGGAAATGGGGGATAGAGAGAGAAAGAGCGTCCACACGCAAGAGAGAGTGCGCGCTCGGCTCCTCCTTTTACATGTTTTCTTCCCCCTGGGCCTGCCCTATGCAATTGGGCTCAGCCAGGAGTGCTGTTCTACCTGCAGTCCTCACTCCGATCCTCAGACCTTTCTTTGAACTTCCTTTGTTCTATTTTCTCGGGCTTTTCCCTTCCTTGTCTTTTAGCCACCGCCATTTTGGACTCCTTTTCCCTATTCTAACTCCCTAACATTCTCCCCCAAGAGATGGGAGGCCCAATTCTTTGGGACTAGGGGTGCCGAGGTCTCTGGCTACTTCCTGCTGAACTGGGAGGGTGAGGGGTTATTGGGACTCCCCCTCTTGCTAGTCTCAGGCCTCAGAGTCCTCATAGCGGTGTCCATCTAAGGGTGAGTGATATTTTCCGTGGTCGGCTGTAGTTTTATATCCTTGTTGACCTGGCACTGCTTGTTGTAGCTTGTTGACCTGGTCAGAGACAAAACAGGTTAGACAATTGATAATACATGGAGCAATCATAAGCAGCATCAATATGGCATAACAAGGACTAGTAGCGGCATTCAGTTCAGTTCAGTTCAGTTCAGTTCAGTCGCTCAGTCGTGTCCGACTCTCCGCGACCCCATGAATCACAGCACACCAGGCCTCCCTGTCCATCACCAACTCCCGGAGTTCACTCAAACTCATGTCCACAGAGTCGGTGATGCCATCCAGCCATCTCATTCTCTGTCGTCCCCTTCTCCTCCCACCCCCAATCCTTCCCAGCATCAGACTCTTTTCCAGTGAGTCAACTCGTCTCATGAGATGGCCAAAGTATTGGAGTTTCAGCTTTAGCATCAGTCCTTCCAATGAACACCCAGGATTGATCTCCTCTAGAATGGACTGGTTGGATCTCCTTGCAGTCCAAGGGACTCTCAAGAGTCTTCTCCAACACCACAGTTCAAAAGCATCAATTCTTCAGTGATCAGCTTTCTTCACAGTCCAACTCTCACATCCATACATGACCACGGGAAAAACCATAGCCTTGACTAAACGGACCTTTGTTGGCAAAGTAATGTCTCTGCTTTTTAATATACTATCTAGGTTGGTCATAACTTTCCTTCCAAGGAGTAATCGTCTTCTAATTTCATGGCTGCAATCAGCATCTGCAGTGATTTTGGAGCCCAAAAAAATAAAGTCTGACACTGTTTCCACTGTTTTTCCATCTATTTCCCATGAAGTGATGGGACCAGATGCCATGATCTTCATTTTCTGAATGTTGAGCTTCAAGCCAACCTTTTCACTCTCCTCTTTCACTTTCATCAAGAGGCTTTTGAGTTCCTCTTCACTTTCTGCCATAAGGGTGGTGTCATCTGCATATCTGAGGTTATTGATATTTCTCCCAGCAATCTTGATTCCAGCTTGTGCTTCTTCCAGCCCAGCGTTCCTCATGATGTACTCCGCATAGAAGTTAAATAAGCAAGGTGACAATATACAGCCTTGAAGTACTCCTTTTCCTATTTGGAACCAGTCTTTTGTTCCATGTACAGTTCTGACTGTTGCTTCCTGACCTGCATACAGGTTTCTCAAGAGGCAGGTCAGGTGGTCTGGTATTCCCATGTCTCTCAGAATTTTCCAGTTTATTGTGATCCACACAGTCAAAGGCTTTGGCCAAAGCCAAAGCCAATGCCAAAACCAAAGACTACGCCAAAGTAGCGGCATTAGCCCATTTCAAATTCACATCGCCAGGATGGCTCAAGTCCTTCCTCGTTCAGGGATCAGAAGATTTATCTCCTGTCTGTTTTGGAGTACAATCTCTGCCAAGTTGTGTTGGCTCTTTAGAGTTATCCTGAGAAATTTTATCCCCAGAGACCAGATTTTGGGGTTGTTCATTAGAATGGCACTCATTTGTAGTTCTTAATAGGTAACTGAGATCTCCCAGGGGCTCACAGGTGTAGGTGTATTGAGTGTCCTCTTCTGTTTTCCTCCATGGCTTGACTCGTGAGTAGTGAATCCAGGAGTCATGTCCTGGTACCTTGACTGCTGTGGGGGTAGAAAATATTACAGGGTAGGGGCCCTTCCATGTGGGTTGGAGTTGAGCCTTTGGGGACCAATCCTTCCAGACTTTAATTAGGATTTGAGTCCCTGGAGCATATAGTGGTGACTCTTTAGAATCTTTTGGGTCCTGGTTCACACCCCACAAGCGTATATCCTGTTGGAATTGCCCAATGGCAATGGTATAAGACTGGAGGATCTGGATCTAGGAAGAGGTCATTGACATAAAAAAGGTCTCCCATATAGCATCTCATAAGGACTAATACCAACCTGTTCCTTAGGGGCAATTTGGGTGCGGAGGAGGGCTATTGATAAGGCCTCCTTCCATCCCAGGGAGGTCTCCTGGGTTATCTTTTTTTATCGCTGATTTTAAGAATTGGTTGGCTCTTTCTGCTTTTCCTGAAGATTGAGGCCTCCAGGTCCAATGGCGCTAATAAGTAATGCCCAATGCTTTAGAGACCACTTGGGTCACCTTAGAAGTAAATCATGTCCAATTGTCACTTTGTAATGACTTGCACAGACCAAATCTTGGAATGACTTCATGTAACAGTTTCTTTACCACCTCCTCAGCCTTCTCAGTCAGAGAAGGCAATGGCAAGCCACTCCAGTACTCTTGCCTAGAAAATCGCATGGATGGAGGAGCCTGGTGGGCTGTAGTCCATGGGGTCGCTACTAGTCGGACACAACTGAGCTACTTCACTTTCACTTTTCACTTTCACACATTGGAGAAGGAAATGGCAACCCACTCCAGTGTTCTTGCCTAGAGAATCCCAGGGACGGCAGAGCCTTGTGGGCTGCCATCTATGGGGTCGCACAGAGTCGGACACGACTGAAGCGACTTAGCAGCAGCAGCAGCAGCCTTCTCAGTCCGGGTGGGAAAACTTTCAATCCATCCTGTGAATGTATCTATCATGACTAATAGGTATTTATACCCTTGTGAAACTGGCATCTGGGTGAAGTCCATCTGCCAGTCCTCTCCTGGATAGGTTCCATGTCGTTGGATGGGCTGGGCCAGCTGGGGTCTTCGAGTTCCTTGGGGGTTGTTTAATTGGCAAGTGGGACAAGAGGAGACCACTTGTCTTATAGTTGTTTGGAAGCCTGTTCCTCTGAAGGACCTTTCTCGTAATTTTTGGAGGGCCTTTTCCCGTAAATGAGTGGTGGCATGTAAGGAGTTAACCAACTTCCATTGGAGGTTCCCAGGCAGAAAAAGGAGTCCCTCCTTTTGGAACCACCCTATGTGATCTTCTTGAAAGCCCTCACTCTTAGCTTTATGGTATGCAAAAAAATGCATCTTTGAGATCCAAAACTGTAAACCACTTGGCACTGGGTGGGATTTCTCCCAAGATTACATAGGGATTGGGTACTGTGGGATGGAGAGGGACTACAGCTTCATTTATGATCCAGAAATCTTGAACCATTCGCCAGGTTCCATCCTTTTTCTTTACTGAGAAGAGTAGGGTGTTACATGGTGAACTGAATTTATTTATTAAAGGCTGTAGTCCCTTCCGAGCCTCTCTTTTGAGGGGATATTGTTTCCGGCAGGGCTCTAGGGGCTGAAAAGCTTCCCATCACAATTAGTGAGTATATCTCTTCCCAATAAGGGAGTAGGACACTCAGGGACCACCAGAAACTGGTAAGAAAATATTTGTCCATCCCAGCAACAAAGAAGTGCTCGGATGAATCTTTTAGTAGTTGCTTTTCCTGTAGCACCCCAAATGGTATAGGTTTGGGGAGAGAAGGCTCTTGCAAGACAGAGTAGGTAGCCCCGTGTCAACCAGGAAATTCTCAGATCTACCTGCCACATCCAGTTGCACCCTTGGCTCCAGCCCCGTGATGGTTATCTGTGACAGGCAGGCTGGCTGAAGCGGGCCGCTTCAGTCCTCTTGAACCATCCTGAGGGAAGGCTTGGCACTTGACCTTGAGGCTCTTGGGTCCCAAGAGCAGAGTGTCGCCCAGTGTCCCAGTTGATGGCATTTGTGGCAAGCCATTCTAGGAGACTTGAGACGGTTTGGACACTCTTTGGCCCAATGCCCCGCCTGTCTATAGATTAGGCATTTGCTTCGTGCCTTGTCCTTGAAGGACTCAGGGTTTGCCATAGGGCTTCCCTGGAGGGCGGCCAGCATCTAGGCATGCCTTGTCTCTTTCCTTCTCTCCCTCTCCTGGGCCTTGGCCTCCTTTTCTTTTGTCTGTTATAAAAGGCATTGGCGGCTGTCTTGACCACCTCATCTAAAGAGGAAGCAGGGTCCTGCTGCTGTAGCTGTTGTAACTTAATTCTGATATCTGATGCACACTGGGACAGGAATTTGTCCTTTAAAATCACCTGTCCCTCGTAAAAGTCTAAGTCCAGATTGGTAAACTTTTGGAGGGCCTCTTTTAGCCTTTCCAGAAAGGCAATGGGGTTCTCGTTGGGCTCCTGCGTTATTGCTGAGACCAGGTCATAGCTGATTACTTTTCGTTGGGCTTTTTTCAGTCCTGCCTTCACACAGATTAGAAAATGATCTCTTTCCCAGATGTGCTCAGGGTCATTATAACTCCAATTAGGATCAGAGGAGGGGACTGTAGTTTCCCCTACTGGGTATCAGTCACTTGACATGTGAAGCCCTGTTGCATAACTTTGGGCTTCCTTTAAGACCCTAGTATGTCCAGGGTCAGATAAAGTTTGACTAAATATGACCATGATGTCCTTCCTCATCAAGTCAAAGGCCAAGGTAATATGTTGGAACGTATCTATATATTTGCCTGGGTCATCTGTATAGCTTCCCAGGTCTTGTTTGATCTGTCTTAGTTCTAAGAGGGAGAAGGGCTTATGGACCCGGGTTGGTCCGAATTCTCCTCCAGTTTCAACTAAGGGACAAAGCCGAGCTGGCTTTTGTGGAGGGGGTGCTCCCGGATATAGGGGCATGTTTGGATACAAGGAAGGAGCACCAGGCAACTCAGGAGCTGTGGAAGGCTCTAGTCTCTTTGGGGGTATGGGAGGTGAGCCTTTACAGGGGGGTTCCTTTTTTGCCTAGTAAGCTCACTTTTAGGGTGTACAAGAATCCCATACTTAAGACAGAGTTCCTTCAAATCCCTTAGTTGGAAGAAAATTTGGACATAGGGGATCTCTGTCCATTTCCCTTGTCTTTTGCAGAATAATTCTAGTTGCAGGATGGTATTGTAATTTAAACTCCCATCCTGAGGCCAGTGTTCCTCATCTCCCAGTGGATATTGTGGCCACGCAGTGGCACAAAAGAATTTTAGGCGACTCCTCCTCAGAGTTGGGCTTCCCTGGTGGCTCAGAGGTTAAAGCCTCTGCCTCCAATGCGGGAGACCCGGGTTCGATCCCTGCGTCGGGAACATCCCCTGGAGAAGGAAACGGTAACCCACTCCAGTATTCTTGCCTGGAGAATCCCATGGACGGAGAAGCCTGGTAGGCTACAGTCCACGAGGTTGCAAAGAGTCGGACACGTGGATCAAACAGCTTCCAGTTATCAAGGATGCATCTCAAGGGTGTCTGCTGGGAAGTGGATTGGTTATTTCCCATCTGAAAGACAGTCATGACAGGGTGGAAAAGAAAAGAAGAAAACTAATAGGCCTCCTTCAATTTTCATGGGTGGACTTCCCTAGGGGTGAGTCTTTCTGAAGCTTATCTTCCCCAGAACTGTTGCAACCTGAGAACCAGGCGTCCCCGGGTCAGGGTGCAGATCCCCAGGCAGGATGAGGCATGACAGCCTCCTAGAGATCGAATCCCCAGGCAGGTCGAGGCGTGACGACCTCCTGGGACCCCTGAGACAGGCAGATCCCCAAGCAGGTTGAGGTGTGACATCCTTTCGAGGACCAGATCCTTAGGCAGGTCAAGGCGTGATGACCTGCTGGGACCCCCGGACTGGAGTTGGGCGTCCCCAAGATCTCCAGCGTGACCAGTGCTGGGTAGGATTAAGGGGGTGTAACTCATTGCTAGTTTGTTCACCGCAGATGGGAATAGATATCACGATGTAAAACAATCCAAACCTGTGCCCTGAGACTGGGAAACAGTGAAGCCTTGTCCTCTTACTCTAAGGGATTGTAAGTCACGGATTTCTTCCTCTAGTCCTCCTTAAGAGCAGGTTAGGATGTCTCCCCTGGTAAGCACTTCATTGTCATAGACTCACTTTAGGTAATAACAGAAGTAGTGACAAAGGAGTATGTTATCTGACCCTATTAGGGGCATTAAAGTATTTTAATAATAGGCTGGGTGGAGCAGCGTTGCCTACAAGGGGGCAGGGTCCTGATTGTAGGAGTTAGTAATTGGCTTAAGAACAAATTTGTTTAGAGGCAACAGAACAGATAGTCCATAAACATGGAGTGGAGATTTGATCCAAGGGTATGTTTGTAACTTTAGGAGAAGGGTGGTAAGGGTTTGGGCCCAAACGGTCTGCAGGGCTAACTCCCAAAGTGGCAAACATTATCCCCGGAAGCCCAGTTGCCTTTGAAGGGATGCCAACTGATGGACTTCTAGCAGGCATTGTATGCCTGTCGCCCACCCTAGCAGGTTCACTGAGAGATGCTGGTGTTGCACATGTTGCAGGAAACATGGAAGATGAAGGGCTGAATATCTAGAGGAGTCGGATATTATACAGTATTTCCCTCCCAAGGCCAGCTGTTTTCTGGTTGTCCCTCCAGAACATTGTAGAGGCAACATTGTGGGCCAGGATGGGGCTCAGGAAAGGATCATGAAACAAGAGGGAAGGGGCAGAGCACAACCTTTGAAAGAATGACACAGCACAAGGGCATAACGTAAACCGATTAAAATCAGTTGGGTCCAGGATGATGAGTCAAATTCAAGTAAACCTTAGTCCCCAGTATGTAAGCCAACAGACACACCCAGAGGGGCAGGACAGCTCCAAGGCACTGTCAAAAGATGGAGGAGTAGGTGGTTCCCCAGTGGCTGGGATGATCCTCCCACTCATTAGCATATGAATTCACCCCACTCGCAAAACCTAGCCAGGCCGCATTCCATGGCGCCAGACCTTGCCTTCAGCCATGGCCCCAGCCCGTGCCCTCGGCCATGGCCCACACCCTGAAGCATGGCTTCTCTCTGAATCCTAACAAATCCACCTCTTACTTTTTGGCCGGGCTCGAGTCCCGGGAGAGGGCTGAAGGACAGGAGGAAAAAGCAGTGGGAAAACGTGCCAAGGAATCCCCTTCATAGCCTGCCAGAAAATCTGCTAAATACCTTGCATGTGCTCACAGTTTTCATTGGCCTGATCTTGGCACAGAGAAGAGTAAGGACAGAAGAACCTCCACCGGCTTGGGTAACAGCTACTGGGGCTCAGCAGATAGTGCCTTTGGGACATACCGAAGAGTAGCCTCTCCAGTGTCCCTCAATCGCGCCCACTGCCGCCCGCCTGTTCCCAGGGGTTCAAGGAAATGAGAGATTGTAAAGGGATTAAGATTTTGTTAGGCATGTCCCTCCAGCCATAGGAGCGAGGACCTCCTACCTTAACTGGAGGTCTTCTGGAATCTGAGGCTGAGCCACGTGAGCGTTCTGCTGTTTTCGCTGTCCGGGTCTCCAGCACGATGGGCCTCTTGTCAGTTCCCTTGCGCTGGGTTTTCTTCGCCTTCTACTTCAACCACGGGAGTTTTCGCCGAGTTGGGCTCCTGCTGTGCTTGGCTTCTTCCGAGCAGAGGTTGTTTCAGCAAGGTTAAGTCCGAGTCACGGCACCACAGAAGTCAGGCGAGTGTACGCTTCTCGGTTCTTGTCTCGTCACGACAATTATTTGGGGCGACGGACATTAAAGCCCTTGGCGCATCACAGCTCTCGGGTCTTGAACAAACTGTGTCATAGCTCTTAGACAAATCACTGTTACAGATCTATTTTATTTTGAAGATAGCAGGAGAATCCATCCTCGAAGAAGAGAGGAGAGTGGAGGAGCGCGGCAGTGCGCGCGGGGGTGGGCGGGGGTGGGGGGGTAGAGAGAGAGAAAGAGCGCACGCGCGCGGGGGAGAGAGAGCAAGCGCTCGGCTCCTCCTTCTACATGTTTTCTTCCCCCTGGGCCTGCCCTATGCAATTGGGCTCAGCCAGGAGTGCTGTTCTACCTGCAGTCCTCACTCCGGTCCTCGGACCTTTCTTTGACCTTCCTTTGTTCTATTTTCGTAGGCTTTTCCCTTCCTTGTCTTTTAGCCACCACCATTTTGGACTCCTTTCCCCTATTCTAACTACCTAACACAACCAACGAAGCAACCTGGAGTCGACTTTCCTCCTTTACCTGCACTCTTGGAGGAACTGGAGCTTTGGGTACCTTTGATGCCAGCAGTGGATCTGCCTCCTTAGGGAGTAAAGACAAATTTAGGCAGGTCTCTCCTGGTTCTCAGATCTCCCATATTGGGGCCTGGTTGACATACACTGGGGAATACCCACCCAGTGGAAAGGAACTTGATGGGGCTCATTTGAAAGATACCAAGGAACACTCACCCAGTTGAAAGATACTGGGGGTAGGCCTGGTTAAAAGATATCAGGGGAATACCTACCCAGTTGAAAGATACTGGGCAGGGGTGGGGAGGCTGGTTTAAAGATACCAAGAGAATACCCATCCAGAGGAATGGTACTGGGTGGGGCCTGGTTCAATGATACCAGGGGAATACCCACACAGTGGAAAGGTACTGGGGAGAAGGGGAGAATTTGTCCAGATAGAAGTGAAGAGTGAATTTTATCCATGACAAATACACCTTAAAATGGGAAAGAGAGTCTCTCAAACACAGAAACCAGGGGCATCAGAAAGCAGCCTCTAACACTCCTGCCAGGGTTGTGTACAAACAAAGTTTATACCAGCAAGTACCTACTTAATTGGGGAAATTATGCTAAAGGAGCTCTCAACCTAAAGTGTCCAGACTAGGAGTTCTTTTGATATTCCAAAATATCAACTGTGTGCACAGTTTAAAAAAAAAATCCAGTCATAAGATGAAACAGACTAAGTGGAATGCTTATTGTAGTATTTAGAAGATTCTAAAAGAGGAAACGGCAGAGTAACTTCTTTGCAAGAAACCAACAAGACATTGCTTGAAACTCTATCAGAACTAAAAAAGGCCGCTAGCACTGACTGCCACGTCACAGGAGTAGTGGGACCGGGAAGTCACATTTGGGGCATTTATGATATTTGCCTTTTGACTTCTGGGTAATTCTTTGCCATCTTCTTGGGGTATTTTTGCCATTTGGTTTTTGATTTCTGAGCATCACTTTGCCATCTTTTGGGGACAGTCTTGCTATTTGGCTTTTGATTTCTGGGCATCGCTTTGCCATTTGTTTGATTTGGAGTGTGACTTCCAGCTGGTGAAGTTCTGGTTTGGTTTGGTTTGGTTACTTTGGTTTGAGTGTGCAGACATCTGGTACAAACTGCTTGAGCTCAAATGGCAAGTGCTTCCTCTAAGGTTCTACACCCGACCTGGGAACCCACTGGGAAAACTTTTAAGTGACTAGTCAACCTATAGCTCTGATCCAATGACAAAGAAAAATGGCCGAAAAACATTACATACTTCTCAAGGTCAGGAAGCAGTAAGGGAGTCTCTGATGGTCTGAGCTCACCTCGAGGATCAACTGGCAGTCATGTCCTCTCAGTGGCCTTTTCCAGCACCCATTATGATCAGCTCTTTCATCTCCCTTAGTCCCCTCTTCCACAAAGTTCACCGAGTATGTTATTGAGCCCAAGCTCGTTCTGCTCATATCACAACAGGCCAAGTATCCAAGAGACAAGGTGTTGACGCAAGGAATACGGCGTTTGAAAGCCAGCTGACCAAGAAGATGGCAAACTAATGTCTCAAAATAGCCATCTTACTGGGTCTGCATGCAGGTTCTTCTATAGGATAAAGAGAGGGGAAGAATTGAGGAAGTAAAGACCATTATCTTGCAAACATCTCCTGGAATGGCCAACCTCAAGGAGGGGATGGTTGATCTCTTCAGGCAGAGGGGCAGGGTTCCTTGAGTCAGATCATTATGTATGATTGTAATAACCTGGGTGTTCATTGGAAGGACAGATGCTAAAGCTGAAACTGCAATACTTTGGCCACCTCATGGGACGAGTTGACTCACTGGAAAAGACTCTGATGCTGGGAAAGGTTGGGGGCGGGAGGAGAAGGGGACGACAGAGAATGAGATGGCTGGATGGCATCACCGCCTCGATGGACATGAGTTTGAGTGAACTCCAGGAGTTGGTGATGGACAGGGAGGCCTGGCGTGCTGTGACTCATGGGGTTGTGGAGAGTCGGACACGACTGAGCGACTGAACTGTACTGAACTGAATAACCAAAGCAGTGAAAAACAAAGGGAGAATCAAAGAAAGAGATCCATCACAGAGTCAGGTTTGGCTCATGCCTGCAACAAGGGTTCAGCAAGGGATTTCCCTAGCAAGGAGCTGGCTTGTCAAATGGCTATCTGGTTGCATGGAGGAAGGTAGCTCAGCAACAACACAGGCACACGTGAGAGGAAACATAGCTTAAGATAATGGTTCCCAAAATAAGTAACAATTTTTTCCGCCCAGAGCCCCACTGAGATAAGATGGGCTCCAGGTTAGGCATTTACAACTAGCCTCCTGTTTACATTTCCTGAAGTGGAAGGCAGGCGGGCTCCAGGGAGACACTTATAACTGGCCTCCTGTTTGCACTGAGATATATAAATAACAATTGGAACAGGGTAAATAGCTCTGTCTCCTGTGGACACTTTAAGGTAACAGTTTTGGCAGGGACAGAGAGGGGCTCAACCCTATTTGAATAAACATCAAGGCATCACATATTTCCCATCCTTGAGGCAAGAGAGACACTGCACAGGCGTGGAAAGGCTTCTCAGGGTTCAAAGGGCAGGGGACACCAGGCCATAATAAGTCAAGTCAGTTCCCACCCCGCTCCCCCAAAAGCTATCATGTTGTATATAGGGTATGGCTTTGAGGCAAATCAATCATAATTCATCTGTCCACATGTACTCTGCCTTTCTAATAAACACTTTACTTTCGGCTCTACCTTCCATGTCTTTGGGGGAATTGTTTCTTTTCAAGGCAGACAAAGACTGGGGCCCAAACTCCAGCCATGGGCCCTCCTAGTCTGGAGGTTAGAACGTGGAGCTCTCACCATCACAGCTATGGCTCATCCCCAGTCAGAGAACTAAGGTCTTACTTCAAGCTACTGGTCATTCCTCTGTGTGCCTGAAGTCACCATGATCCGGACCACTGTTGTATTGAGTCCCTGAGGCTGGGGATCATTCAGGGCATTGACTTGTGTCCTCATGTGCTTAATAAAGACACTATATTCATAGACTCACCATCCTGCTTGGATAATGGTCCAGGCGCCTCCTTGGGAAGCAGTAGTGATGTCCAAGTCTGTCTCATTTTGGAGGACAGCTTTTCTTATTTAAGGCTTTCTGGGTCAACTGAGTAGGTGCTTCTATGTGTGCTATAACAGCTTCCAGGCCAGTAGAGGGTATAAAGACAGCGGCCAAATGATTGTACCAGTGGAGAAGAGAACACGTCTGCCTGGGAGATGGCAGACGGGGGAGGGAGGTTGGGAACTTTTGTGACAGTGGGGTGGGTCCTCCCCTCTACCCAGAGTGCAGCAGCCCAACCATCTAGGTGAAAGTCACATCCAAAGAATTTTGTCACACATCCACTGATCCTATTTAGGACTACCCAATAAACACGTGGGTGACATGACCAGTCAGTGCCAGACCAGTTGCTGCCCTTCACTATGTATAACAGAAGACCTGCACAGTTCCAAAGATATCCTCCCTGTATTCCTGGTACAATTGGTTTGGGTCCATTGAGAGCATTTTTTCTGTTTCCAGCATAGGGGTGCCTGGGTGTTCAAATATCCATAACACAGAATAAGGCACGTGACTCCGTCATAGAGCTGGGCATAGTCACAGGTGCTCTGATGGTCGTATTTTCTTACTTATCTGACTGCACCGGGTCTTAGCTGATATGTGAGATCTTCAGTCTTTGTTGTGGTATGTAGGGTCTTTAGTTGTGGCATGTGAGCTCAAGTTTCCCGACCAGGGATCAAACCCAGCCCCCCTCCATTGGGAGCATGGAGTCTTAGCCACTGGACTACCAGGAAAGTCCTGATGGTGGTATTTTTAGGACCCTTCTGGTCAGCAGTTTGCTGAACTGCCTTTGTTTACTGGTAGAAGAAAAACACTCCTGTCCCTTGTTACTGATGGTCTGTGCCCCAGGCCAAGCTTCTGGGTCAATATTGATAATATCAAATGAATTAAGAGCATTCATCTTAGTTTGTTTTTTGTAATGGCATGTACTGCTCTAGTGCCTTCACTCATTCGTTCTTGCACAGGAGTGTTGGTACCCAGCATGGCAATCCCAGTGAAGTAGAGGGGCAACTGCCCACACACCCAACCGTTGGATTGATTCCTCTGCTGGGCATATGGGTGGGCTCACCATTGGAAGTTATTTCCACCAGGTCCCCATTTTATGACTGGACACCATAGGAGCAGCAGAAGTTTAAAGTCAAGAAGACAGATTATTTGGGAGTTCCCTGGTGGCCCAGTGGTTAAGACTCCACACTTCTAATATAGGAGGGCGCAGGTTTAATCCCCAGTCAGGGAACTAAAATCCCACAGGCTGAGTGACACAGCCAAAAAACAGAGAAACAAAACAGATTATTTATTAGGACTTTGCATGGGGAAGTCTTTTTTTCTAAAAGAATTACATTTGTGACCTGATCCTTAGATATTTGATGTAGCTGCAGCTTTAGGAACTTGACCTGGTTGTACAAATCATACATGTTGGCTGGGAGAGGCACACAGTCAGGTGTGAGGAGACGGACTAGGGGCAGAATGTGCCAGATCAGGATCCGTATCTCCTCCTTCCTCTCAATGGTGCTTGTTCCAAGGCAGGGACAGGGTGTTTCCATGGACACAGCTTGTATTTAATAGCAGGACAACGGGATCCCAGTGGAGATTACGTAACCCCACTTCACATAGAGATGCGAAGCAACTCACACATGCTGTTGGGATTTGTTGTTGTTGTTCAGTGGCTCAGTCATTTCTGACTCTTTGCCATCCCATGAACTTCAGCATGCCAGATTCCCTGTCCTTCACTGTCTCTCAGAGCTCACATCCATTGAACCACTGATGCTATCCAACCATCTCGTCTTCTGTCATCCCCTTCTCCTCCTGCCCTCAATCTTTCTCAGGGTCTTTTCTGATGAGTTGGGTCTTTTCTGATGAGTTGACTCTTTGAATCAAGCAGCCAAAGAATTGGAGTTGCAGTTTCAGCATCAGTCCTTCCAATGAATATTCAGGACTGATTTCCTTTAGGACTGACTGATTTGATCTCCTTGCTGTCCAAGGGACCCTCAAGAGTCTTCTCCAGCACCACAGTGGGATGTCCCATTGCAAAGTCCAGTAGATCACGGGGCTGGGTAATCTCAGCAGCACAGCTTGGTCATCCATGGTGAGAGTCAGGGCTGTAGCAGTCTCTCCTTACTTCCATACCTTTACAGTGTTAGGTGTCTCATCAGGGTTTCCCAGTCTGACACATGGGGCAACAGACCCTATCGGTCGATCATTTAAATGTATTAAAGTCTGGGAGGGACTTCCCTAGTGGTCTAGCGGCTAAGACTCCATGCTCCCAATGCAGGGGGTTCGAGTTCGATCCCTGGCCGAGGAACTACCTGGCGCAGCCAAATAAATAAATTAAAATAAAAATAATAATAATAACAGAAATGAAGCCTAGGATAGTACAAGGTGGTTTCACCTGTTAGTTGTTTAATATGCTGTCTTAAAAGTCCATCCTTCCTTTCCACCAAGCTTGCTGCCTGTGGCTTCTCAGAGAAAGGGAACCTCTGTTCCATGTCATGTGTTTTTGCCCAATCTTGCACAATATGGCCTTTAAAATGTAACCCCCGGTCACTGTCTATTTGAAGAGGGTATTTCTTTACTCTTTCTCTAATCCTCTAATGGTGGCAGCCTGGTTTGGGCAGCCACAAGGGAGAGCTTGGGTTAGCCTAGAGGCTGTGTCCACATCAACCAAGATGTTTGGAACCCTCACTTGGAGGGAGGGGGCCAATGTAATCAGTTTGGCATGCCAGTCCCTCACTGGGAACTCCAGTGAATGGTCCCAGATTCCGCTGGCCACTGCCTGGGGAGGGTGGGGGGGTGGGGGGAGTTATTTAGAACACGCAGGACATGCTGTTACGGTCGGTATTAACCAAGTCACTGTATTTCAAGGTAATACAGCATCCTTGGCAATACGTCAGCCCATTCAGGCACTATGGTGGCTGCTCTTCCTATGCGTCCAAGCCGCTGAGACGGGTCCACTACTGAGGGGTCCACTAGGGCTCATCCTGGGCCAGGACATCAGCTCTCCAATTGCCAGTGGTTGTCAGTGCCTAATAGAGCCAGGGGCATGGAAAACAGTGAGAAATGCCACAGGCTCTTGGAAGCAAACCCAAACGTCTTTCCAAATGTCCTCGCCCCACAAGGGCTTATTCACGATCACCCACCGCTTGGCTTCCCATTGTCCAAGCCACAGTGCTAATCTCGTCAGAACAGCCCAACTGTCAGTGCAGTTCAGTTCAGTTCAGCTGGTCCAGTCGTGTCCGACTGCGACCGCCCGGACTGCAGCAGGCCAGGCTTCCCTGCCTGAGGTTAGCAAACAGCCTGGGCTCCTGAGTACTGCAGATTGTCTGCCATCCACACGGTGGCAGTGTTGGACTAAATAGCCACTGCAATCCCTGCCGCCGTAGCCGGACAAAACAGACCCCTACATATGGCCGGCATATATACCTAGGAATATGCTAAGTATATATTCCTATACGGAGCATATAGGGGCTACCACAGGAATAGAGGCGGGGGTATTTATTCAGAGGATCTACATACTCTACAAAGCCTGGTAGGACCCCCATTTCCAGGGATGGTGGGCTGGCTGACAGGGTGGTTTTCTGCTGCACAAAGCTATGTCACTCTCAGTCACCATGGGAGTCAGCCATGGCAGAAGTGGGTGGATGAAACATATTCTCAACACACCCCTTGAGAGTAAGTTAAACCATGATATGTGGTTTTTCATGAGAGACTCTACTAGGAGGAGGGTGATGTACACTGCCAGGAGCTATTGCTTTCTGGAGATGTATTGGGTTTTCGCCCCCTTCCAGATCTTGAACCAAAATCCTAGGGGTATCTCTCTTGCTGTCTCTCCCAGGGTGCACAGCCCACACTTTTTCAGAGTCACAGATACATCTAACTCAAATGGCAGCCCTGCTTAGGAGATGCCCAGAGCTTTAATCTGCTTCACCAGCATTTTTGCCTTTTTCAAAGGCAGCTTGTTGCTCTAATTCAATCC
The DNA here is from genome assembly GCF_049115385.1 of Moschus berezovskii. Lineage (NCBI taxonomy): Eukaryota > Metazoa > Chordata > Mammalia > Artiodactyla > Moschidae > Moschus > Moschus berezovskii. The sequence goes on along the minus strand of NC_142467.1, from coordinate 106,389,334 downwards.
CCATATGCCCTCTTTTTATTTTAAAGCGGCTATAAAGGATGGAGGCATTATTATATAGGATGAATAAACAAGGTCTTACTGCACCGCACAAGGAAATATATTCACTAACCTGTGATAAATCATAATGTTCAAGAATATGAAAAAAGAATATATATATGTGTATAACTGAGTCACTTTGCTGTACAGCAGAAATTAACACACTGAGGACTTCCCTGGTGGTACAGTGGGTAAGAATCCATTTGCCAATGCAGGAGACACGGGTTCAATCCCTGATGTGGGAAGATTCCACATGCCGTGGAGCACACACATCACAAGTACTGGGCCTGTGCTCAAGAGCCTGCAAGCTGCAACTACTGGGCCTGCGTGCTGCAACCACTGAAGCCCACACACCTAGAGCCTCTGCTCCCCAGCAAGAGAAGCCACCGCAATGAGAAGCCTGAGCATCACAGTGTAGAGTAGCCCTCGCTCGCTGCAACTAGAGAAAGCCTGCACAAAGCAACAAAGATCCAGTACAATCAAAGATAAATAAAATTATATAAAAACAGAAATTAACATATTGTGCACTCATCTCACACTCTAGTAAAGTCATGCTCAAAATTCTCCAAGCCAGGCTTCAGCAATACGTGAACCATGAACTTCCAGATGTTCGAGCTGGTTTTAGAAAAGGCAGAGGAAACAGAGATCAAATTGTCAACATCCTCTGGATCATCAAAAAAGCAAGAGAGTTCCAGAAAGACATCTATTTCCTCTTCATTGACTATGCCAAAGCCTTTGACTGTGTGGATCACAATAAACTGTGGAAAATTCTGAAAGAGATGGGAATACCAAACCACCTGACCTGCCTCTTGAGAAACCTGTATGCAGGTCAGGAAGCAACAGTTAGAACTGGACATGGAACAAAAGACTGGTTCCAAATAGGAAAAGGAGTACGTCAAGGCTGTATATTGTCACCCTGCTTATTTAACTTATATGCAGAGTACATCATGAGGAACGCTGGGCTGGAAGAAGCACAAGCTGGAATCAAGATTGCCAGGAGAAATATCAATAACCTCAAATATGCAGATGACACCACCCTTATGGCAGAAAGTGAAGAGGAACTAAAGAGCCTCTTGATGATGAAGAGAGAATTCATAGGGCCTGGACTCGATCTTAGGCCTGTTCATGCTGATCATGTTCGGCCACCTCTCCAATGGACTCTGAACTCTGTGCTTAGTGCCTATGGAAACTACAATAGAAAGATAAGACCCCCTCTAGACAGGGGAATCTTGAAGATCACATCCAGGTTACTCATCACCTAAGAGAAAACATACTCTAATCACCCCTGCCTCCGGACAGGTCATAAACTCTTTCCTTGTCTATCGGAATGTAATCACAAGCTTATTGATTATTAACTGTTTGAACACCTAACACATGAATGATGGGGTTATTGTGATTGTATTTACCCTTCCTTTGTTCTATGTAAGTCTCAAGGAAATTGGGCTGCTGGGTTCAATGTACACATAGGGTATAAAAGATTTTCACAAATGATTGTCGGGGTCCTTGGCTAAGAGGAGACTCTGCCTTGGGCCTGCCAGTGTAATAAACTGCACTCCACTATCTGCATTGTCCTTCTGAGTGAGTTTGTTTCCTGGAACGAGTGGCTACAACAATGAAAGTGAAAGAGGAGAGTGAAAAAGTTGGTTGAAAGCTCAACATTCAGGAAACTAAGATCATGGCATGTGGTCCCATCACTTCATGGGAAATAGATGGAGAAATAGTGGAAACAGTGTCAGACTTTATTTTTGGGGGCTCCAAAATTACTGTGGATGCTGATTGCAGCCATGAAATTAAAAGACACTTACTCCTTGGGAGGAAAGTTATGACCAACCTAGATAGTATATTAAAGAGCAGAGACATTACTTTGCCAACAAAAGTTCATGTAGTCAAAGCTATGGTTTTTCCCGTGGTCATGTATGGATGTGAGAGTTGGACTGTGAAGAAAGCTGATCGCCAAAGAATTGATGCTTTTGAACTGTGGTGCTGGAGAAGACTCTTGAGAGTCCCTTGGACTGCAAGGAGATCCAACCAGTCCATTAATAAGGGAGATCAGTCCTGGGTGTTCGTTGGAAGGACTGATGCTAAAGCTGAAACTCCAATACTTTGGCCACCTCATGCGCAGAGTTGACTCATTGGAAAAGACTCTGATGCTGGGAGGGATTGGGGGCAGGGAGGAGAAGGGGACGACAGAGAATGAGATGGCTGGATGGCATCACCGACTCGATGGACATGAGTTGAGTGAATTCCGGGAGTTGGTGATGGACAGGGAGGCCTGGCGTGCTGTGATTCATGGGGTCGCAAAGAATTGGACATGACTGAGCGACTGAACTGAACTGAAATCAACTATATTTCAATTAAAAAAAATCTTCAAAAGAATGGAGGCATTGCACCAGGTGGGGAGTAAACCTCCAAAACCTGAAAGCTTGCACTGCTTTCACATAATTAGGGGTTGGACAGGCTTGCCCCTTAACAATCATGGCTCCATGTGCCCCTCACCCAACCAAACAACTCCCAGATGGTGACGGGACTAGGGTTTTCCTGTGGGTTCACCCACATTGTTGTTTCCCTCACAGATGTTCCAGTAAAATCTGCAGAGTGCCCTGCAGCACAGGCAAGTCTTTACAAAACAACATTATTAGCATATTATCAATGTAATGGGCTCACTTTAGTGATGCGGGGAAGGAGAATAGGAACTGGTCTGAGGCTCCCATCCTATGACATAGGTGAGGGGTGCAGGTAGTCTTGGGGAAGTGCCTGAAAGCCCCCCTGTTGCCCCTCCCACATGGAGACAAATTGATCCTGTGACTCAGTGGCCAGGGGGAGATTGAAAAAAAGCATTTGCTAAGTCCAGCATAGCATGGTATACTCCTAGGACTGCAGCCAAGGTATCTAAGACGGTGGCAATTTGGGGCACAATTGCACGGGTGGGGGACACTACCTTGCTCAGTTCTCAGTAGCCCAGGGTCACTCGCCATGAGCCATCTGGCTTTTTCACCTGCCACACCAGTCTGTTGGAAACACTCTGGGTAGAGTGTACCCGCTCAGGGCAGTTTGGGGATAGTTTCTCCTATTTCATTATGTCTGCCAAGCAATTTACATCATTGGACAGTTACCAGTCTTTGAGGAAGTAGGTAGACTTACTGGTTTCTAGTTGGCGTTTCCCCTCAGCATTGCTTTGATTACTCTAGCCCCAAGGTGGAATTCACAGGTAGGGGTATGTAGACTTTGAACATATAGGATGTCAATCCCCAATATGTTCTCTGGTATTGGAGAGATAAAAACCTTGTATCCTCAGCAAGGAGACACCCAATTTATATTGTCAAAGGGACTTTCCTAACCAAAGACATTGCCCTCTGTAAATATCAAGGGTATCAAGGGTACCAAGGGTGGGGCTGAAAACTTCTGAGTGTGGCTATGTTCGCTAAGTTGTGTCCAATTCTTTGCAACCCCATGGACTGCAAAACTCCAGGCTTCCCTGTCCTTCACTGTCTCCCAGAGTTTGCTCAGATTCATGTCCACTGAGTCAGTGATATCATCCAACCACCTCATCCTCTGTCTCCCCTTCTCCTCTGGCCTTCAGTCTTTCCCAGCATCAGGGTCTTTTCCAATGAGTCAGCTCTTCAAATCAGGTGGCCAAAAGTAATGGAGTTTCAGCTTCAGCATCGGTCCTTCCAGTAAATATTCAGGGTTGATATCCTTTAGGATTAACTGGTTTGATCTCCTTGCAGTCCAGGGGATTCTCAAGAGTCTTCTCCAAAACCACAATTTGAAAGCATCAATTCTTCGGCTTTCAGCCTTCTTTATGGTCCAACTCTTACATCCATAAATGACCACTGGAAAAACCTAGCTTGGACTATACGGACCTTTCGGTATAGGTCATCACTTGGCAAAGTGATATCTCTGCTTTTTAATACACTGTCTAGGTTAAACTCTTCAGGAACCTACAGGTGTCCATAGTTGCTTTAGGAAGATCTTGTAATTCATAGAGAACGATGGCTTGTAGTTCAGTCTTAGTCCAGGGAACAGAAAAAAACCTGTGGGTTGTTTGGATCCTCAGAAGACTTTGCTTTAAAGGGGCAGATTCTTTTTCCTTTTCCTTTTTTTTAAAGGGGTGGATTCTGATGGTGGGGAGTGGGAGGGGGATAGATTTAAGGGGAAAGGGAAGCTTAGTGACAGAATTAGGATGGGGAAGCAATGGGTATAGAAAGAAAGTGAAAGTCACTCAGTCATGTCCAGCTCTTTGCGACCCCATGTAATATACAGTCCATGGAATTCTTGAGGCCAGAATACTGGAGTGGGTAGCCTATGCTTTCTTCACGGGATCTTCCCAACCCAGGAATCAAAACCAGATCTCCCACATTGCAGGCGGATTTTTCAACCAGCTGAGCCACCAGGGAAGCCCAAAAATAGGAAGAATGGGTGTAGAGAAGACAGAAATAGTTTCAAGGGAAAAAAAGGAAGATGGCACCAGAGGCGGGGCCTGAGCACAAGATGGCGACTGGGCATCTGGAACCAAAGAAAATGAGGGAGGGGGAAGAGCATCTTCAGTTTTTCTTTTTAATTATTTGTTTGCCTCCACTAATTTAAAAATTGTATATTGCACAGAAGCTGTTTTAGACTCCTGATAACATTTGGAAGCCTCAAAAATACCAATGAAAATAGGCATCCTATTCAGGTTGGACAGTTTTACAGCCTTGGCTGTCCAATTTACTTTCGAGAAAATAAGTCTGAGGAATTCAAAAGTTTCCCATAATGGCCACCAGTGTTCTGAATTACTTTTCGTTAAGTCAGTCTATTTAGTTAGAAATGAGCATGAAGAGGGACTGTGGTTTTTAAACATACAGCTGACTAGGGAGGGGGTCCCTGAAGGAGGGTGGGGGCACCCTTAAAACATTTAGATGACTGGAATCCCATTTCTTAGAGTTTTTTCTCTAGAACAAAAGGAAAAATTCCTAAACAGCACAGTTTCAAAGGAACAGCCAGGTTCCAAAAGGAATTAGACTGAGAACTACTATAGTTCCAGGAGAAAAAAGTCAAGCCAAATGAGTACTCACAGAAAAGACAAAGCCTTAAACAGAAAAGATGAAGCCTTCAAAAAAAAAAAAAAAAAACTCAAATAAAGCCTGGAAACCCTGGAAACTTTCAAAATGAAAAAGGCCAGAGTTTGAATCCAGGAGAAAACTTGCCCTCAATGGTTGGCAGGAAGCAGGGAGCTCAGTGGGCTCTGTGGGTACCAGCGCCTGTTTGCTCACCAGCCACAGAGTTATCAGGAGTCTCCTCTGGACTCCACTTCTCAGACAAGTAATAACTGACCTAAAACAATAAAGCAGCCAGTGATTTTACCGACAAACTGGGCTTATTTGGGAACAGCAAAGAACTGCAACTGGGGACATGCAATCTATGGAGGACCACAGGCAAGTCTGGAGAACATAGGAGAGAAACGTTCTTTCCTGGAGAAGGGGGAGTTGGGAAGGGCTGTTATAAATGAAGAATCCATTGGAGGAAGCTGGGCTTTCAAAGTGAAGTGGTTTATCATTGGCTGAGTTGTGACAGTCTCTGATTGGCTGGACTGTTGCCAGGCAAGGAGAAAGCCTTCCTTCCTCCTGTTGAGTAGCAAAGTAGTAATCTTCTTCCCGTTGGAGATGCAGAGGTACCATCTCTTTCTGTTGCAGAATTGACACTGAGAGGGTAAGGCATGAGAGTGTGTCTTTCTAGCCTCCACAGTTCAGTTCAGTTCAGTCGCTCAGTCGTGTCCGACTCTCCACGACCCCATGAATCACAGCACGCCAGGCCTCCCTGTCCATCACCAACTCCCGGAGTTCACTCAAACTCATGTCCATCGTGTCAGTGATGCCATCCAGCCATCTCATTCTCTGCCGTCCCCATCTCCTCCTACCCCCAATCCCTCCTAGCATCAGACTCTTTTTCAGTGAGTCAACTCGTCGTATGAGGTGGCCAAAGTATTGGAGTTTCAGCTTTAGCATAAGTCCTTCCAATGAACACCCAGGATTGATCTCTTTTAGAATGGACTGGTTGGATTTCCTTGCAGTCCAAGGGATTCTCAAGAGTCTTCTCCAGCACCACAGTTCAAATGCATCAATTCTTCGGCGATCAGCTTTCTTCACAGTCCAACTCTCACATCCATACATGACCACGGGAAAAACCATAGCCTTGACTAGACGGACCTTTGTTGGCAAAGTAATGTCTCTGCTTTTTAATATGCTATCTAGGCTGGTCATAACTTTCCTTCCAAGGAGCAAGCGTCTTTTAATTTCATGACTGCAATCAGCATCCGAAGTGATTTTGGAGCCCCAAAAAATAAAGTCTGACACTGTTTCCACTGTTTCTCCATCTATTTCCCATGAAGTGATGGGACCAGATGCCATGATCTTCGTTTTCTGAATGTTGAGCTTCAATCCAACCTTTTTACTCTCCTCTTTCACTTTCATCAAAAGGCCTTTGAGTTCCTCTTCACTTTCTGCAATAAGGGTGGTGTCATATGCATATCTGAGGTTATTGATATTTCTCCCGGCAATCTTGATTCCAGCTTGTGCTTCTTCCAGCCCAGCGTTCCTCATGATGTACTCTGCATATAAGTTAAATAAGCAGGGTGACAATATACAACCTTGACGTACTCCTTTTCCTATTTGGAACCAGTCTGTTGTTCCATGTCCAGTTCTAACTGTTGCTTTCTGACCTGCATACAGGTTTCTCAAGAGGCAGGTCAGGTGATCTGGGATTCCCATCTCTTTCAGAATGTTCCACAGTTTATTGTGATCCACACAGTCAAAGGCTTTGGCATAGTCAATGAAGCAGAAATAGATGTTTTTCTGGAACTCTCTTGCTTTCTCCATGATCCAGCATATGTTGGCAATTTGATCTCTGGTTCCTCTGCCTTTTCTAAAACCTGCTTGAACATCTGGAAGTTCACAATTCACATATTGCTGAAGCCTAGCTTGGAGAATTTTGAGCATGACTTTACTAGCATGTGAGATGAGTGCAATTGTGCCGTAGTTTGAGCATTCTTTGGCATTGCCTTTCTTTGGGATTGGAATGAAGACTGACCTTTTCCATTCCTGTGGCCATTGCTGAGTTTTCCAAATTTGCTGGCATATTGAGTGCAGCAGCACTTTCACAGCATCATCTTTCAGGATTTGAAATAGCTCAATTGGAATTCCATCACCTCCACTAGCTTTGTTTGTCATGATGCTAAGGCCCACTTGACTTCACATTCCAAGATGTCTGGTTCCAGGTGAGTGATCACACCATCGTGGTTATCTTCATCGTGAAGATCTTTTTTGTACAGTTCTTCTGTGTATTCTTGCCACCTCTTCTTAATATCTTCTGCTTCTGTTAGGTCCATACCATTTCTGTCCTTTATCGAGCCCATCTTTGCATGAAATGTTCCCTTGATATCTTTAATTTTCTTGAAAAGATCTCTTGTTTTTCCTATTCTGTTGTTTTCCTCTATTTCTTTGCATTGATCGCTGAGGAAGGCTTTCCTATCTCTCCTTGCTATTCTTTGGAACTCTGCATTCAGATGTCCACTGTAAATAAGGTTCTATTCATCAGTTTTCTCAGCTGCTGTATCAGTAAACTCAGCAGGCATGTGTGGTCTCATCGTAAACACTTCATAAACTGGGGGCTGCCCCACTGACTGGGTTTGTTGTTGCTGTGCTTTTGCTTTCCTTGGTCTTAGAGGTCCAAAAGCACAGGGCGCTTCATCTGTTTCACTGTCAATCACCAAAACAGCCTCCCCTTCACACTCCCTGCTTTCTCAGGGGTCCCACCTTGGCTTTGTCACAAGTGCTCCAACCTTAATCTGAGGCAGCTTACACACCCCTAGCTTTGCAAAACAGCACACTCAATTCTCAGTTCTCCAACTGAGCATCCTGTTCTCTACCACCTTGTCCATTAGCCCCAAGGTAGCAGAGTGGTGGACAACCTCACATCCATCTCTAACCTCATCTCTTCCTCCAACTTCTGACTCAAGTTTCAGCATCTAGTTGGGCCTCAGTGGCCAACCCCCAGGGGCAGCCATTCATCTCCCTTCTTTTGGTTCCTCAAACATATTACACCAGATGGTGTTTTCAGGACATCTCTGTATTCACAAAGAGGTCCATAAGCATCTAACATACGGGCCACTCCTCCCCACCAAGAGGTAAACAGCCAATCTGGAATTTCCTGGAAGATGCCTCTTTCCTAAGGCCCATTTCTTCAGTCTCCTGGCTGGCTTGCCAACTGTTGTTTTCTAACCTCTGGAATTCCTCGAGTGAAATCTGAAACCAGTCCTTGAAGATGGAGGGTTAGGAGAGATGGGAGGAAGAGGTAGACCATTCCAGATGGATAGGTGGCAGGCTTGATAAGCAAGGGAACTTACATATGAACTTATCAGGGGTGGCTGCAGAGATGTAATCTAATCTAATCTCTGCAGCCACCCACCAGAATCTTACAGTGTATGTGTGTGAGTGTGTTCAGTTACTCACTTGTGACCGGCTCTTTGTGACCCCATGGACTGCAGCCCACCAGGTTCCTCTGTCCATGGATTTTATACAGAGGCCTTAATGGGGTATAGTCAAATATATCATCCAAAGGGTCTCAAAAATTCATTACTCTCTCAAGGTTGTGTCTAGAAGTGACTTGAAGTAAGAAAAGCAGGCAGAGGCTTCCCTGGTGGCACTGTGGGTGGGAATCCTCTTACTAATGCTGGGGACATGGTTTCGATCCCTGGTCTGGGAAGATCCCCCATGCCCCAGAGCAAGTAAACCTCTGCGCCGCAACTGCTGAACCCTCGCTCTAGGGCCCACCTGCCGCAACTACTGAGGCCCACGTGCCTAGAACCTGTGCTCTGCAAGAAGAGGAGCTACCTCAAGGAGAAGCCTGTGTAGGGCCCCCTTGCCACAACTAGAGAAAAGCCCACACTAAGCAACAAAGACCCAGTGCAGCAAACAATAATCAATGTTTTAAAAAAGAAGAAGTGTGCAGGATATACATTCTAAGGATAAAGGAAGGGACGTGGAGCCTCCAATTGCCCTGGTCCAGCTCGCAGGCCAACCTGTGGTCACATCCTTTCAGTGACCCCTTGCAACAAGAAACGTGGTTTCAACACCCACACTCAGCCCTGGGCCAGAGAAAAGGGTCCCGATTTAACTGTGGACTCAGGAAAATGTCCACAGTGGGCGGAGGACACTCTGGAGTTGGTGTGCCTTCTAGAAGAGGGGTGACCTGATGGAAGAGGGAACCAGGGAAGGAGCTGGAAAGAGCAGGAGGGAAAGCAGGAACGACTGTGACACGCTCAGAAGGACAAGAATCCTCTCAGAGGCAGGCAACAGATTAAATTCTGGATTCCTATCTAGAGAAAGCAAGAGCCAAGCAGACACACATCCTGTGGGACCCAGTGACCCCATTTCTGGGAACTGAATCAAAGGAGAGAATTAACTGAATCCAAAACTTATCATCAAACGATGGCAAAGGTGAACTCTCACAGGGTAGTCAGAAGGCACCGGACACTGAACTAAACACTTTAAAAATATATATTTTACTTGTCTTAGTCATGGCACGAGGGCTCACGAGTCATGGTGCGTGGGTTTAGTTGCTCCCACATATGTGGGACTTTAGTTCCCTGACCAGGGATCGAACTCACGTCCCTTGCATTGCAAGGTGAATACATAACTACCAGGGAAGCCCCTGAGCTAAACAGTTTTGATATATTGATTTATTTCATTCTCATAATGACTTGGGATGGAGTTGATATCACAGCCATTCTATAAGAAAGCACAATCTCAGCAAGATGAAGTAGCTGGTCCAGAGCCAAGACAGAATTTAAGGTCAGGTCTGACTACTAAGGGCTTCCCTCATGGCTCAGTGGCAAAGAAGCTGCCTGCCAATGCAGGAGACGGGGATTCGATCCCTGGGTCTGAAAGATCCCCTGGAGAAGTAAATGGCAACCCACTCCAGTATTTTTGCCTGGGAAATTCCATGGACAGAGGAACCTGGCCAGCTATAGTCCGTGGGGTCACAAAAGAGTCAGACACTGAGGGAGGAAACAGAACAGACTCTGTCTTGAAAGTGAGACTCCGTCTTGGGCCGGACTGTGGACCTTGAGCTATATGCGCAGTATCTATGGAAATGAAATCCCAACTGGAAAACCAGGCCCCCGGAATGAAGAGCCCCAGGGCTCATACCTAGACTCTCCACGCCTAAAAGAATAATCTAATTATCTGTGTAACCGAATAGAATCATACATTCTATTATGCTTATTGGGGTATGACCACAGGCCTATTGATAACTGTCCACTGTTAACTACCTAGGCTTAATGCATATGGATCACGGGTTAACTTTGTATCTTTCTTTTCATTTGTTCAGATTAGTTTCAGGGAATTTGAGGAGGTGGGTTGGAGTATGTACACTTAGGGTATATAAGGTTTTCTCAAAAACTGGTGGGGTCCTTCGCTAAGAGGAGACTCTGCCTTGGGCCCACCAGTGTAATAAACTGCACTCCACTATCTGCATTGTCCTTCTGGGTGAGTTTGTTTCCCGGCATGCCTGGCTACAACAACACGACTTAGCAACTAAACAACAACTGACTCCTAAGCAGCACCTAAGACCTTCCAGGGCAGTGCTTCTCACCCTCAGCACTGTTCAGACCCAGCACCCGCTGTGGTGGTGGGGCTGACGTCCTATATATTACAGGATGTTGAACATCAGCCTTGGCCTCCACTTGCTAGATGCTAGTGCATTTCCTTTCCTACTTGTTGATAGCTTAGGGTGAACAGTGTCGGATTCATGATCAAAGGAGAAGATTTAGCTTCAGGACCAGGGACGAGGCTTGATACTTGGAGCTTTTTGTGTAGCAAAGTTTCATATGTGTAGAAAGCTTCTGACCATACATCAGAAGGGGACAGAAACACCTTGCTAGTTTTTAGCAAGGTGTTTCATGTCTGTTAGAAAGCTATTAGGGTGAAAGTGAAGAAGAACTAAAGAGCCTCTTGATGAAAGTGAAAGAGGAGAGTGAAAGAGTTGGCTTAAAGCTCAACATTCAGAAAACTAAGATCATGGCATCTGGTCCCATCACTTCATGCCAAACAGATGGGGAAACAGTGGTTGACTTTATTTTCTGGGTTCCAAAATCATCGCAGATGGTGATTGAAGCCAGGAAATTAAAAGATGCTTACTCCTTTTAATTAGGAAAGCTATGACCAACCTAGATAGCATATCAAAAAGTAGAGACATTACTCTGTCAACAAAGGTCCGTCTAGTCAAAGCTATGGTTTTTCCAGTGGTCTTGTATGGATGTGAGAGTTGGACTATAAAGAAAGCTGAGCACCAAAGAGTTGATGCTTTTGAACTGTGGTGTTGGAGAAGACTCTTGAGAGTCCCTTGGACTGCAAGGAGATCCAACCAGTCCATCCTAAAGGAGATCAGTCCTGGGTATTCATTGGAAAGACTGATGTTGAAGCTGAAACTCCAATACTTTGGCCACCTGATACGAAGAGCTGACTCATTTGCAAAGGCCCTGATGCTGGGAAAGATTGAGGGCAGGAGGAGAAGGGGATGACAGAGGATGAGATGGTTGGATGGCATCACCAACTCAATGGACATGGGTTTGGGTGGACTCCGGGAGTTGGTGATAGACAGGGAGGCCTGGTGTGCTGCGGTTCATGGGGTCACAAAGAATCAGACACGACTGAGCAACTGAACTGAACTGAGTCAGATAAGAGACACCTCAAGGCTGAGGAAGTTTCACCAGGCCCCTTTCCCACAACAGATAGGGTGGCACAAGGTGTGTCATGCCCCAGTCGTAAAACAATTGACAGGAATACTGGTTTGTTGAGCCATTATCAGCCCAAGGTTTGAGAAAAGAAAAAAATTAGTCTTAGGTGGAACCATTTTGAAGAAAGGCAAATTCTAAAGCAAATACCTACTTTGATTAACATAGCTTAAGAAAAACATTTCCATAAGAAAAACACATTGGTTAGCTCAAGGCAGGATGTCTGTCACTTGCATTTTAATTCCTCCCGCCGCTTGGGGACCTCTGGCCTTCCTGCCCATTACCCACTCATCATGACAACCAAAACCTTTTCCAGCCATTGCAAATGGGAGTAGAATCGCCCCTGAGCCAGCACCTTCCTACAAGCATGGCGATGTCTTCTGCCACCCACACATGGCCATTCGTAACTGAAAATACCTCAGTGTCCCAAAGAAAGGTGTCTTGTCAATGCAGTGAAATACCTGTGTAGTTTTGAAGGAGAAAACAGAACAGGCTCTATCTTGAAAGCAGGACTCCATCTTGGGCCGGACTGTGGACCTTGAGCTGTATGTCTATATATATATGGAAACAACACACCAACTGGAAAACCAGGCCCCCAGAAGGAAGAGCCCCAGGGCTCTCCATCGCCTAAAAGAATACCCTAATTATCTGTGTAACCAAATAGAATCATACATTCTATTATGCTTATTGGGGTATGACCACAGGCCTGTTGATAATTGTCCACTGTTAACTACCCAGGCTTAAGGCATACGAATCACGGGTTAACTTTGTATCTTTCTTTTCCTTTGTTCAGACTAGTTTCAGGGAACCTTATACACTTAGGTTATATAAAGTGAAGTAGCTCAGTCATGTCCAACTCTTTGCGACCCCATGGACTGTACAGGGTATATAAGGTTTTCACAAAAACTGGTCGGGATCCTTGGCTAAGAGGAGACTCTGCCTTGGGCCCGCTGGTGTAATAAACTCCACTCCTCTGTCTGCATTGTCCTTGTGAATGAGTTTGTTTCCCAGAATGAGTGGCTACAACAGTTTCATAAACAGAAACAAAGCAGTTAAGAGAAGAAAGCAGGATTGTGGATGACCTTCCTGTCCTTTATGGCATTTCTTTAGTGTCTTAGATTATCCTCCTAATATTAACCACAAAAAGAAAAATCACCCACAGAGATTTCCCAGCACTCCAGTCATTAGGACTCCGCACTTTCACTGCTGATAGCCCAGGTTCAGTTCCTGGTCTGGGAACTAATATAAACATGTGATTCATAAATAAATAAATGAAGGAGAAGAGACAAATCCCCAAGCAGAAGAATCCCAAACAATTGACACAAATGATCCACCCTCGAGGAAGTGGAATTTGACTCCCATGCGTTAGTTGTGTGCTAAATCGCTTCAGTTGTGTTCGACTCTTTGTGACCCATGGACTGCAACCCGCCAGGCTCCTCTGTCCATGGGATTCTCCAGGCAAGAATACAGGAGTGGGTTTCCGTGTCCTCTTCCAGGGGATCTTTCCAACCCAGGGATCAAACCCATATCTCTATGTTGTAGCCTCGAGTTCCGGGAAACAAACTCACTCAGAAGGACAATGCAGATAGTGGAGTGGAGTTTATTACACCAGCAGGCCCAAGGCAGAGTCTCCTTTTAGCCAAGGACCCCGACCAGTTTTTGTGAAAACCTTATATACCCTAAATGTACGTGCTTTAAACCCACCCCCACAAATTCTCTGAAAAGAAAGATACAATCAAAGTTAACCCGTGATTCCGTATGCCTTAAACCTAGGTAGTTAACAGTGGACAATTATCAATAGGCCTGTGGTCATACCCCAATAAGCATAATAGAATGTATGATTCTATTCGGTTACACAGATAATTAGGGCATTCTTTTAGGCAATGGAGAGTCTAGGTACGAGCCTTGGGGCTCTTCCATGCAGGGGTCTGGTTTTCTAGTTGGTATTTTGTTTCCATAGATATTGGGCATATAGCTCAAAGTCCACAGTCCGGCCCAAGATGGAGTCCTGCTTTCAAGACGGAACCTGTTCTGTTTACTCTTTCATCTTGTGTCTCCTGCATTGGCAGGTGGATTCTTGACCACTAGCACCACCTGAGGAGCCCTTAGGTGTGGGCTGCAAATAGTGACTTCCTTCCAGAGGGCACAGCACAGAAAGGGAAGAAGAAGGAAACTTTATGGTGGAGACCCCTGACTGACACCTGGGTGACCAAGGTCAACACCACAGTGACAGCCCACACCGACAGCACTTGCCCCGGACACACGCGTGATGAGAAAGACTCTTATCCGCTATGATCCTTCTCTCCAAAGCCTAGCCCAACCATGAGAAAAACACCAGAAAAATCCCAAGTGAAGGTGACTCTACAGAACACCTGACTCCAAGCTGTCAAAGTCATCAAAACCAAGAAAGCCTGAGCACAGGCATAGAGAATAGGCTTGTGGACACCAGGACGGGGGTCGGCGGGAAGGAGAGGGTGGGGGTGAATAGCAGAGCAGCAGGGAAATACATGCACTGCTGCTGCTGCTGCTGCTAAGTCACTTCAGTCGTGTCCGACTCTGTGTGACCCCATAGACGGAAGCCCACCATGCACTACCATATGTAAAATAGACAGCCAGTGGGAATTTGCTATATGACTCAGGGAGCTCAAACCAGTGCTCTCTGACAACCTAGAAGCATGGGATGAGGAGGGAGGTGGGAGGGAGGTTCAAGAGGGAGGGGACATATGTATACCTGTGGCTGATTCAGGTTGACATATGGCAGAAACCATCACAATATTATAAAGCAATTATCCTTCGATTTATAATAAATAAATTTTTTAATTATAAGAAAAAGGTCTTAGAAACTGTCTGAGCCCAGAGGAGCCTAAAGAGACACGAGGATAAAATGTCATGTGGGGCTCCTGGGGCAGGAAAAGGACATCAGGGAAAGACTGAGAAGACACGAATAATCCACGGATTTCCGTTCATAATACTGTTATCAGGACTTCCCTGGCAGTCCAGCAATTAAGACTTTGTCTTCCAACGCAGGGGATATGGGTTTGATCCCTGACTGGGGAGCTAAACTCCCAAAGGCCTAGTGGCCAAAAAACCAAAAAGAGACCAGAAGCAATAATATATCAAATTCAACAAGGCTTTTAAAAAGGTCTATATAAAAAAAGTTTTTTTTCCTATGGCTGATTCATGTTGAGGTTTGACAGAAAGCAACAAAATTCTGTAAAGCAATTATCCTTCAATTAAAAAGTAAATAAATTTTAAAAAAATTTTAAATAAAACCATTATCAATCACTACTGCTTCCTTAACTGTGACATATGTAACATACGGATGTAAGATAAAGCAGGGAAATGGACTGTGGGGTTTACAGAATGGTTTTGTACTATCTTTGCTGTATTTCTGCAAACAAAAGTGAAATGAATCTTCAAAAAATAAAACAGGTATAACGCTGGAATAATTATTTCCTTTTGCCCAGAGTCCCACATGGAGGCGGGGCTGCATACATACAGTCTTGGCCTCTACCTGAAATCATGGTCACAAGCTGACCCTTCCAACCCCAAGTTTTAAGGTCACCACAGTGGGACACAATGTTAGCTTTGCCAAGGTTTCTGTCTTTGCACCTGGAGTCCTAGCCCTGGAGGGAGGCCCTGCTGATGACACACAAGCTCCCCCTGGGCCTCCTCAGCAAGACAGTCCCTGATCCCTTGTCATTTGGCTGCTAAATGGCTTTAATGAAGGGGCTTCTAGGCAGAGGAATGTCCAACTGGAGACCTCGACCCTTGGCCTTGGGCCCACGCACCATCTGACCCAACTGACTACAAATACTGCAAGTGGCTGTTGCAGCAGAATCTGGGTGGTGGTCAGGCTACGCCTGGAGAAGCCACAGGAAAGCCCACAGTTGTCTTCCAGCGACAGGAAGTCTGTTGTCTTCTGGCAACAGGAAGTCTGTAATCAGGCCAATCTCCAACAGGAAGTTCTGGTTCCTTGGTCATATGGAAGAGAGATCAGTGCAGCCTGAGTTTCCTGGAACGTCACTCCAGGGTCCAGCCCCCTTTGGAAGTCTCTCCCAGATGCCCCCCACCCAGGCCCTTTGGGTTCAGAGTGTCCAAATTGGACCTGATCATCTTTCCTCAAAATGTACTCCTTACTCTGGGGCCATGTTTCCATGTTACCCACCTCTCTTTCCTTGAGCCACATGCCAGCCCTCATATCCACTGAACGCCTTTGCTGTTGCTGCTGTTGTTTAGTGGCTAAGTCATTTCCCACTCTTTTGCAACCCTGAGGACTGCAGCCCACCAGGCTCCTTTGTCCATGGGATTCTCCATACCTACTGAATCAAAGATGGGCACAATAAAGGACAGAAATGGTCTGGACCTAACAGAAGCAGAAGATATTAAGAAGAGGTGGCAAGAACACACAGAAGAACTGTACAAAAAAGATCTTAATGACCCAGATAACCACGATGGTGTGATCACTCTCCTAGAGCCAGACATCCTGGAATGTGAAGTCAAGTGGGTCTTAGAAACCATCACTATGAACAAAGCTATGGAGGTGATGGATTTCCAGCTGAGCTATTTCAAATCCTGAAAGATGATGCTGTGAAAGTGCTGCACTCAATATGCCAGTAAATATGGA
The DNA here is from genome assembly GCF_049115385.1 of Moschus berezovskii. Lineage (NCBI taxonomy): Eukaryota > Metazoa > Chordata > Mammalia > Artiodactyla > Moschidae > Moschus > Moschus berezovskii. Next base: position 106,372,901 of record NC_142467.1, on the reverse strand, counting down.
AAATTCAGCATGGCCACAGGACTGGAAAAGGTCAGTTTTCATTCCAATCCCAAAGAAAGTCAATGCCAAAGAATGCTCAAACTCCCACACAAGTGCACTCATTTCACATGTTAGTAAAGCAATGCTCAAAATTCTCCAAGCCAGGCTTCAATGGTACATGAACCAAGAACTTCCAGTTGTTTAGGTTGGATTTAGAAAAGGCACAGGAACCAAAGATCAAATCGCCAACATCCGTTGGATCATAGAAAAAGGGAGAGAATTCCAGAAAAACGTCTGCTTCTGCTTCATTGACTACGCTAAAGCCCTTGATTGTGTGGATTACAACAAACTGTGGAAAATTCTTAAAGAGATGGGAATACCAGACCACCTTACCTGCCTCCTGAAAAACCTGTATGCAGGTTATTGACTAAAAAAAAAAAAAAAAGATGTATAACTCTTGAGAGTTGTGAGAGAGAGCTTTATTGGGGGCACAATGAGGACTGCAGCCTGGGAGACAGCATCTCAGACAGTTCTGAGAGACTGCTCCAAAGTGGCAGTGAGGGAAAGTCAATATATAAGGTTTTGGTGAAGGGGGCATTCAACCCCATGAAGCACTCATTTTACAAAAGGTTTTTGTTAGTCATGAGGATCTGATGTCACCATGAAGGGATTTAGTGCTTCTCTAGATATGAGGAGATGAAAGGATTGAGATCATAAAATCTGTTCCTAAAAACATCCAACTATCTGAAGACCTGTCCCACCAGATTCCCTGAGCATAGAGGGCCTCACTCCACCCTGAACTCCCTCAGGGGTTGCTGAAGGTCAACAGCTAGAGCAGCACGGGGTTCCATCTCTGTAGAGGCGGGTGGCAAATGCCTTTGCAGCTCAGTAGTTGACAGTGCCTTTGGTAAGTGCCAATTTGTAGCTGACAACGGGGTCACAAAGAGTTGGACACAGCTGAGAGACTGAACAACATCTGGAGGCCAAAGCAGTCTGCTCAGAGCTCCTCACTGGCCCCTCCTGACGAGGCTGCTCTTGTTGTGGCCCCTCTCTACACATGAAAAAACAGGTTCCCTTAGCACAGGTCCATGTGCTCAATGCACAGTGAGACCAATCACATGGAAACTTTGGAATTTGGAAGAGGGAAAGTTTTATTGCAGGGTCATCCAAGGAAGCTGGTGGCTCAGGACCCACAAAAAACTCCTGAACTCCCGGAAGTGTTTCCACAAAGCGTTTTTCAAGGCCAGGTGAGGGGACGTTGGGCACAGTTTATGGGATCAGCTCCTGCACAGTTTTCTGAGTGACTGATGAGGAGGTCACAGGGTGCTTGTCACAGGGATTAACATCATCCATCCTTTCCCACCAGCACGTCTGGGGAGTAAACGCTAAAGGTCCTAAGTACTTAACGTCTTCCATTTGGTTGGGTGGGTTTTTTCATTAGGAGAAGGACATGGCAACCCACTCCAGTGTTCTTGCCTGGAGAATCCCAGGGACAGAGGAGCCTGGTGGGTTATACGGTCTGTGGGGTCACACAGAGTCGGAAAGGACTGCAGCAGCAGCTTTTTCATTTGGAGCCTGTGCAGGCAGGTGACAGCCCAGGCTTTTGGTTTAGGTTTTGGTTTCAGTTTCCTTTATCCTTTTCCCGGAAAAAACGGTGGACTGCTTTGGCCAGATTCTGGCCTTAGACATTTCTGGGTTGGATGCTGGCCAGTAAGATCCTGTGAGAGGTGAGTGGGGCTCCCTGGGACACCCCATAGGGTATGGGCATTTTCATCTGTAAAAAACAACTCAGGAAAGTGTATTAGATACTATTATCTCCATACTTCATAAAGGAGCTGAAACAGAAGATATGGGGGAGGAGTCGCCCTGGGAATGCCGCCTGGGGTCCTGTTCAGTTGCAGTTCGGAGGGTTTACGTGGAGTCCCCGAGTGGTAAGGGCACATGCTGACGCTGAGAGCAGGTTCCTGCCTGGAGCCAGGACAAGGGCCTGGGAGGTTGTTTGCTGTCTGGTGCGCCCCCTGGTGGCCATGTGGACAACTGCAGTCTGAGTAGAGTTGGGAGGTCCAGCTCTTCTCCCCTCTCCCTGCAGGCTCTGGTCGGGCCTCTGACACCCTCCATGGCTCCTGATGGTCCTCTCGGCGGGGGACAGAGACGCGAAGTGAACCCCCGCAAGGTCACCAGGAGATCCCTGAATTCAAAACCCAGTCTCCTCAGTCAGACACACCCCGCCCCCAGTCACCACTCACGTCTCAGCCTTCATTTCTCCCAGTTGGGGACTTGCGGCCAAAAAAGCGCCCTCTGCCTCTTCCGTTTGTGGTACAGACGCACACAGAGCTGGCATGCACTGGGTGCTCAGTAAGTGCCATTGTCACCCTCAGAATCAGGTAGGAGAAGGGCAAGGACTTGACATGGGGTGTCCCAGGGAGCCCCGCTCCCCTCTCACAAGATCTCACTGGCCAGCCTCCAACCCAGAAAGCCCCATGGCCAGAATTGGCAAAAGCAACCCACCGTTTTTTCCGGGGAAAAGGAAAAGGAAACTGAAACCTAAACCGAACGCCTGGCTGCCCTCTGCCTGCACAGGCTCCATTCGAGTCAGAGAATCCTCCTGGAGCTTCTCATTGGTCAGCACCGGCATTATGCTAATCAGGGGGCAGTCCTAGCCCACTGGGTTTCCAGCAGTTCAGGATGGCACTACTTCTATTCACTGCAGACCAGTGCCCACGGACACCGAGAAGACATGAGTGAGTCCGTGATGCCCAACAAAGAAAAGGACATGAGTGAGTCAGCGCTGTGTGACCGCAAGCTGCCGCTGTGGCTGGGGTTCCTGCTGCTCCTGGCGGCGGTGGGTCTGCTTGCGCCCCTGGTCTACTTCGCTGTCAGGGCCAACAGCAAGACCTGCCTGGATGGCCTCCAAGCACAGAAGGAGTGTCTGGAGGTCAACCAACACCTGCAGCGCCAGCTTAAGCAGGCCCAGGAAGTCTCCCATGAGAAGGAAGCCGCAGCTGCCACCTGCAAACAGACTGTGGTAAGCCACTGCACCCCCTCAACAGGGCCCCATACTTGGAAGTCTCTCCCAGGGTCTTTGTGAAGATCTAGATAGACCTTGAAACTGTGTCCTTTTTGTCACCACGGGGGTTTGGGAACCTCCAAACTCTCTCTGGGGTGCTGGTGTATGTTGTGGGGGAGCCTTAAAACTCACAATTATGGGCATCAGTATCTCTATGGCGCTTGAATGGGGTAGCTAGAAACTCCCCTTGGGCCAATCTTGGGGAGCAGAAATCCCCTCTAGGGGCTGGGAAGAGGACCTCCCCAGCACCTTCCGCTGCATCCTGAGAGCCTTTGAAATTTTCACTTCTGTTCTAACATGGAGACCTTGAAACTCTCGTGGACCTCTAACTTGGGCTTTGAAATCATCACTCCCACTTCCCACCCCCAGCCCCTTGTTTCTGGTTATAGAAGGAACTCTTAATCTTATTGCGCTATAGCCCAGGGGATCTGGAAACTTCTAGAGTCTGCGCATGGGGACTCTCTAAATTCTCTTCTGGGGGGGCCTTCAAAACTCCCATTTTGAGGCTCACACTCTTATGGGTAGCCCGAGGAAGGTGGGAGGTTGTGCCCATTCTTCAAGGTAGAAGAATGAGGGGCAGGGGGAGGGTTGGAAGGGAAATGAAGGGTGTGTGCCTCTGAGCGCCTCTGATCCCAGGGCTCAGGGAGGGGTTCAGCACCCAGGCACAAGAGTTCAGATTCTGACCCTCCCCTCTGACACAGGTGACCCTGAGGAATTATCTGAAGGAGGAGCAGGCACGAGTGGAGGAGCTTCAGGGTGAGAAAAGCAGATGACCAGGGTTCCGCGGAGTGGGCTAAGGGGCAGCGACAGGCCAGGTGTTGAAAGGGAGTCCGGAGGGAGGGTCCCAGGATTGTCATCAGGCGAAAGGAAGGGGGACCAGATTCCATTTGGGGTTTGGGAGCCAGGAGCCGGGTTTCCAAGCTGGGGATGAACACCGCACTAAGTCACGTGATGTCCCGGCTCGGTGTCAGGTGGCTTAGCGAGGTCACTGTGTCCACGAGGCCCCTGAAACTGTACCCTATCCCACAAACAGGAGAGTTGGCGACCTTGAACCAACAACTGCATGACCTTCGGGAGAAATTAAGGTACGAGACCACGCCCCGGCCACGCCCCTTTCACTCCACCCCAGACTCCTGAGTCCCTTCGGCTCAGAAAAAACCCCGATGCTCAGGGGACTAAGTTTAAGTCCCAGCCTCGTCCTATCTGTCACACAACCCTGGGGTGCCCGCTGCTCACTCTCCTGCCCAGAGACTTGGTGGGGGAGGAGTCGAGATTCTTAACGGCAAAGCGCAGATGCCCTGGAGCCCAGGGGGCCGCCGCCTGAATTTTCCGATTTCTATTCCAGAAGACAGAGGGAGGACAACGCCTCCAGCTCCTCCGTAATGTTGTTCCTCCTGTTGCTTGCGGGTGTGGTCATGACCTGCAAGTGTCTGAAGAAATGAGGTCCTAGAAAGACGGCCGGTACGAAGGGGGCGTCCCGAGGGAGAAGAAAGCTCCGAGGGGCCGGGAGCTGGGGTTGGGTCAGGGTCTGGGGAGGTGGCCTGCCTGCGGGGCAGAGGGCTGGGCACCGGGGAGTGGAATCTGGAGACAGAGGGAGGGCCAGTGAACTGGGAGGACAAAGAGTTTGGTGGGGCTGGGAGCGAAGCCCGGAATCCGTCTGCCTCTGACTCCCTATTCCGATGTCTTTTAGGCCACAGCCAGGGCTGGGCCCACTCCAGTTCGGATCCCCGGTTTGAGGGTTCCGGACATGGCCAGCCCTGACACGACCACATGGCAACACGGTTGTAAGGAGGATGGGGTAGCCTAAGGGGCCCAAGACAGGGCAGTCCTGAAAGGATGCGTTGAGAGTGGGAAAGTAGCAGAGCTGGCCCAAGGCCACCTAGCGCTAGGGATGGCACACAAGTCAGGTTGCAGCACCTCCATCTTGTTGACACTGCTCTTAGAAAGTCACTTTTCTCTTGGGTCTTTGGACTCGAAATGTAAACATCCCCTTTGGGGGGAAAACTGGACTCTCAAGTGTTTGGAGCGTTACTGTGTGACCTCCCAAAGCATCTGAGGCCTGCCCTGAAGACAAAGGTGGACATCCGTTGACATCCACAACCAGCCTTCCCTGCTCTAGAATGTGCCTCAAGATCTCTGGGGTTCCAGCAGGCACCATCCCACTGCATCCCCAGCCCTCTTCTCTGCTGGCAGTGTCTTGAAGGACCCTCATCAGAGCTTCCTGCCTGCAGTTTTCTTCTCTCATCTCATTACCGTCTCATCGTCTGATGACACTGGTTCCATGAGGAAACCGAGGCTGTGACGAGGGACACTTTGTCCTGGCTCCCAATCCCTTCTGGCAGGAAGTGCGGGGCTGGGACTCAAACTTGGATGTGCAGACTCGGGATAGATCTGTGTCACCCTGTCCTGTGCCTCCATCCCCCAAGCTCTTATTCAGCCTACAGTACCCAGCTCTGGGAGGCCCTCCCCCAGAGACTTCTCTGCTTCTCCAAATGAAGGCCTCGAGGAGTTCTCTGATGACTTAGTGGTTAGGATTCCAGGCTCCTGTGGCCTGGGTCCGGTCCCTGGTCTAGGAACTAATATCCCATAAGCTGGGAGACATGACCAATAAAAAGGAAAGAAAGCTCTCCCTGCGTGTGCTCCCTGCTCCTAAAATGGTGTGTGATGGTGGCCTTCGTTAACTGAGCCCGTTATAAGCATATGATTTCTACGTAACTACAAAGAAGGTTCCAGAATGCTTTAGTGGAATGAAGCATGTCAAAAATAACAAAGAGCCAAAGTTGGAACACTTTTGAGCTACAAAATAAATATCATCACATTTCACATCCGTGAGTTTACAGGAATATAAACACATGACTGCCTGAAACAATACAGGAAAGAGAAGAGAAAAATCTCCCAGGTGGAAGAATATCAAATAATACACACAAATATCTCGCCCTCAAGAGGGTGATGTGTGGCTTCCCATGGCTTTGGTGTGGGCTATAAATCGTCACCTATTTCCAGAAGGCACAGGTGGAAGGGAGGAAGGAGGTAGCTTTATGGTGGAGACACCTGACAGACATCACCTCAGCTAGGGGACCATGATCAACATCACAGGGTAAGTCAGGCTGATAGCCTGTGCCCTGGACACATGTGTGTGATGAGAAAGGCACTTGCCCTCTGCGGTCCTTCTCGCCAAAGCCCAGTCCAACCATGAGAAAAACACCAGGCAAATCCCAACCGAGGACCACCCTACAGAACTCCTGACTCTGAACTCTCAAGGTAAAAAAGACCAAGAAAGCCTGAGAATCTGCCTGACTCAGGGGAGCCTAAAAAGGCAACAGGACCAAGTGTCCTGTGAGGATCCAGGGGCAGAAAAAGGACATTAGGGGAAAACTGAGGAGATGGGAATAATGCATGGACTTCAGTTAATACTGTTATCAGCATTGGTTCATACATTGCAACACACGTACCTTATAGATGAAAGATGACGAAGTAGGGGCAATGGGGTGTGGGGTCTATGGAATGTTTCTGGACTCTTTTTGCTGGAAATGTGCAAATGAAAATAAAATGAGTCTTTAAAACACAACAAAGTTTGGGACTCCCCTGGTGGTCTGGTGGTTAGGGCACCTCACTTCCACTGCAGGGGTCATGGGTTAGATCTGTTGTCAGGGAACTAAGATCCCACATTCTGCAAGTCACAGTCAAAAAATAGAAAAAAGAAAAAGATAGGTTAGGACGTTCCTAGTGATCCAGTGGGTAAGACTGCACTCTCCCAATGCAGCCCTTATCAGGGAACTAGATCCCACGGGCAACAGATAAGATTCCATGTGTCGCAACAGAGATTCATCATGCCACGAATAAGACCTGGCACAGCCAATAAATATACATATATATTTTTAAAGCATAAATTCGGAAGAATATGCATCACTTTTTCCAATCGAAATCTTAGAGGGAAAACTCACAAACTTTCTGTTTCCAGGGCTGAGACTAGAATGAAGTGAATACAGCCCTTGCTTTGGTTGCAAAATGTGGGGCGGGGGGACAGAAAAGTTTTATTATGTTCATCCCCATTTTACAGCTACGGAAACTAAGGCTAGGATGAAATCTCTTGCCCAGGTCTGGCCGGGAGGCAGGGCTCAGCACACACAATTTTGACCCTTATCTGAAATCATGGTCCTAAGCTGACCCCAAAGTTCAAAAGTCAATGCAGTGGAGCTCTGATATTGGTTTTGCCAAAGGCCCTGTCTTTGCACCTGGAGTCCTAGCCTGGGAGGGAGGCCCTACTCAGGGGATTCACAGGCTCCATGTCAGCCTCCACAGCAAGTCCATCCCTGATCCCTGGGTCATTTGGCTGCTGAGTGGCTTTAATGGAGTTGGGTGGTGGGGTTAAGAAATTGTTGTTGTTCAGTCTCTAGGTGGTGTCTCTCGCTTTGCAACCCCATGGACTGCAGCTTGCCAGGCTCCTCTGCCTTCCACTGTCTCCCAGAGTGTGCTCAAATTCATGTCCACTGAGTCGGTGATGCTATGTAACCAACTCATCCTCTGCTGCCGCCTTCTCTGGCCTTCAGTCATTCTCAGCATCAGGGTCTTTTCCAAGTTGGCTCTTCCAATCAGGTGGCCAATGTATTGGAGCTTCACCATCAGTCCTTCCAATGAATATTCAGGGTTGGTTTCCTCTAGGATTGACTGGTTTGATCTCCTTGCTGTCCAAGGATCTCTCAAGAATCTTCTCCAGCACCTCAATTTGAAAGCATCAATTCTTCAGCACTCAGCCTTCTTTATGGTCCAACTCTCCCATCCACACATGACTACTGAAAAGACCATAGCTGTAAAGATATGGGATTCTGTTGAAAACATGATGTGTCTGCTTTTTAATATCCAGCCTAGGTTTGTCAGGGCTTTTCTTCCAAGGAACAAGTGTCTTTTAATCTCACGGCTGTAGTACCCATCCTCAGTGATTTTGGAACCCAAGAAAATAAAATCTGTCACAGGTTCTGCTTTTTTGATTTTATTTTCCATGAAGTGATGGGACCAGATGCCTTGATCTTAGTTTTCTGAATGTTGCATTTCGAGCCAGCTTTTTCACTCTCCTCTTTCATCTTCATCAAGAGGCTCCTTAGTTCATCTCCCCTTTCTGCCTTAGAGTGGTGTCCTCTGCATGTCTGAAGTTGCTGATATTTCTCCTGCTAATCTTGATTCAGCTTGCCATTCATCCAGGCCAGCATTTTACATGTTGTACTCTGCATAACGTTAAATCAGCAGGGTGACAATACAAAGCCATGTCTCACTCCTTTCTCAATTTTGAGCGAGTCTGTGGTTCCAGGTCCATTTCTAAGTTTCCTCTGTGACCTGCATATAGGTTTCTCAGGAGACAGGTAAGGTGGTCGGGTACTCTCATCTCTTTCAGAATTTTCCACTCTTTGCTGTGATCCACAGTCAAAGACTTTAGCATAGTCGATGAAGCAAGAGTAGATTTTTTTCTGGAACTCCCTTGCTTTCTCCACAATCCAAAGAATGTTGGCAGTTTGACCTCTGGTTCCTTTGCCTTTTTGAAACCCACCTCATATCATACAGTGGATGTTCTTGGTTCATGTACTGCTAAAGCCTAGCTTGAAGGATTTTGAGCAAAACCTTGCTAGCATGTGAAATGAGCACAATTGTACGGTAGTTTGAACATTCTTTGGCATTGCCTTTCTTTTAGATTGAAATGAAAACTGACCCCTTCCAGATCTGAGTTTTCCAAATCTGCTGCCATATTGAGAGCAGCATTTAACAGCATCATCTTTTAGGATTTGAAATAGCTCAGCTGGAACTCCATCACCTCCACTAGCTTTGTTTATCGCAATGCTTCCTAAGGCCCACTTAACTTCACACTCCAGGATGTTCAGCTCTAGGTGAATGACATCGGCATCATGGTTATCTAGGTCACAAAGACCCGTCTTATATAGTTTTTCTGTGTATTCTTGCCACCTTTTCTTAATCATTTCTGTTTCTGTTAGCTCCTTGCTGTTTCTGTCCTTCATTGAGCCCATCTTTTCATGAAATGTTCCAATTTTTAGAAGAATTCTCTAGTCTTTCCCATTCTACTGTTTTTCTCTATTTCTTTGCATTGTTCCATGAAAAAGGCCTTCTTATGCCTCCTTGCTGTTCTCTGAAACTCTGCATTCAGTTGGATTTATCTTTCCCTCCTCCCTTGCCTTTCACTTTTCTCCTTTCCTCAACTATTTGTGAGGCTTCCTCAAACAACCTTGGTGGCTCAGACAGTAACGAATCTGCCTGCAATGCAGGAGCCCTGGGTTTTATCCCTGGGTTTTAGTGATGCCCTGAAGGAGGGCATGGCAACCCACTCCAGTATTCTTGCCTGGAGCATTCCCATGGACAGAGGAGCCTGGCGGGCTAGAGTCCATGGGGTCACAAAGAGTCAGACAGGACCGAGGCACTAAGCACAGCCAGCCACTTTGCCTTCGAGCAATTTTTGGCTTTGGAACAATTTTGGTCACTGACTCCAGGTCTTATTTTTGCTCACTGTATAGAGCGTCTCCATCTTTGAGGGCAAAGAACATAATCTGATTTCAGATAGACTATCTGGTGATGTCCACGTGCAGAGTCATCTCCTGAGTTGTTGGAAGCAGGTCTTTGCTGTAAGCAGCGTAACTAGGCAGAAGGGTGTCAATTGGAGGACCAGGATCCTTGGCTTTGGCCCACGTGTCGTCTGATCCAGCTGACCGCAAACCCTGCAAATGGCTAAGCCAACAGAATCTGGGTAGTGGTCGGGCTGTGGTTAAAGAAGCCACTGGACAAGTGCACAGCTGCCCTCCAGAAGTCACTTCCTGCAACAGGAAGTATGTAATCAGGCCGGTCTCCAGCAAGAAGTTCTGGTTCCCTTGGTCATATGGAAGGGAGATCAGTGCGGCCTGAGTTCCCTGGAATGTCACTCCAGTCCCACCCCCTTTGGAGGTCTCTCCCTAGACACCACCCGCCCAGGTCTTTTGGGTTCAGAATATCCCAAAGGATCTGACTTTCCTCAAAATGTACTCCTCACTCCTGGGTCTTATTTCCACGTTTCCCACCAGTCCTCCTGCCCTGAGTCACATGTCCAGCCACACCTCCAATGAGTGCCTACTGGATGCCAAAGCTCTTTACTCAAAACTCCTCATTGGCCCCTCCTGATGAGGCCACTCCTGTAATTGCCCCACTCTACAGATGAGGAAACTGAGGTTCCATTAACTGAAGTCCATGTGCCTGACACACAGTGAGGACAAACATACAGAAATCATGGAGTTTGTAGCAGAGAAAGTTTTATTGCAGGGCCCTGCAAGGAGGCAGGTAGCTTATGCCCCCAAAGAATCCTGAACCCTCCAGAGTTTTCTGAAAAGGGTTTTCAAGGCTCAGGTGAGGGGTGAGTTGACCCAGGGTATGGGACAATTCTCTGAGTGACTGATGGTGAGGCCACAGGGGTTAACATTATCAATCCTTTTCCACCAGTAGGTCTGGAGGCTACATGCTCATGATCCTCACGCAGTTAACATCTTCCATTTGGTGTGTGTGGCTGGGGTAGGAGGAAGAGGGTTGGCATTTTCACACCTGTAAAAACAACTCAGGAACGTGTATTAGATACTATTATCTCCCTACTTCATGAAGGAACTAAAACAAGATATAGGGGAGGAGTCGCCCTGGGAAGGTACCTTAGGGCAATATTCGTTTACAGTTCAGAGGGTTTATGTGGAGTCCCCTAGTGGTAGAGGGCAGATGACAGAGCAAGTTCCCGCCTGGAGCCAGGACAGGGCCTGGGTGGTTGTTTGTTGTCTGGTGCGTCCCCTGGTGGCCATGTGGACAACTGCAGTCTGAGTAGTGTTTGCGGTCCAGCTCTTCTCCCCTCTCCCTGCAGGCTCTGGTCCGACCTCTGACACCCTCCATGGCTCCTAATGTTCCGCTCGGCAGGGGGCAGAGACGCCGCTAAGTCAACCCCTCAAGGTCACCAGGAGATCCCTGAATTCAAAACCCAGTCTCCTCAGTCAGACACACCCCGCCCCCAGTCACCACTCACGTCTCAGCCTTCATTTCTCCCAGTTGGGGACTTGCGGCCAAAAAAGCGCCCTCTGCCTCTTCCGTTTGTGGTACAGACGCACACAGAGCTGGCATGCACTGGGTGCTCAGTAAGTGCCATTGTCACCCTCAGAATCAGGTAGGAGAAGGGCAAGGACTTGACATGGGGTGTCCCAGGGAGCCCCGCTCCCCTCTCACAAGATCTCACTGGCCAGCCTCCAACCCAGAAAGCCCCATGGCCAGAGTTGGCAAAAGCAACCCACCGTTTTTTCCGGGGAAAAGGAAAAAGGAAACTGAAACCTAAACCGAACGCCTGGCTGCCCTCTGCCTGCACAGGCTCCATTCAGGAGTCTCCAAGTCAGAGAATCCTCCTGGAGCTTCTCATTGGTCAGCACCGGCATTATGCTAATCAGGGGGCAGTCCTAGCCCATAGGGATCCCAGCGACCTCCTATAACTCGTGTTGGAACTCCCCTAAGGGCAGTTCCCTTATGGCACCCTCTTTTTATCACAACAGCCCAGTACCCATGGTGGACGACTTGGAAGGATCCATGCTGACCCGCCGCAAGCTGCCGCTGTGGCTGGTGTTGTTCCTGCTGTTCCCGGTGGTGGTGGGTCTGCTTGTGCCCCTGATCTACTTCGCTGTCAGGGTCAACAGTAAGGGCTGCGTGGATGGCCTCCAAGCACAGAAGGAATGTCAGGAGGTCAACCAACACCTGCAGCGCCAGCTAAACCAGGCCCAGGAAATCTCACATGAGAAGGAAACCGAAGCTGCCACCTGCAACAGTACTGTGGTAAGCCACTGCACCCCCTAGACAGGCCCGGATACTTGGGAGGCTCTCCCAGGGTCTTTGTGGAGATCCAGAGGGACCTTGAGATTGCCCCCTGGATGTCTCCACCAGGCTTTGGGGACCTCTGACTCTCCCTGGGGTGCTGATGTGGGGAGCCTTAAAACTCCCATAATGGGTGTCAGTATCCCTGTAGGGTATGAAGGCTCTCTAAACTCTGGCGCTTGAATGGGGGGACCTAGAAACTCCCCTTGGGTCAATCTTGGAGAGCAGAAATCACCTCTAGGGGCTGGGAAGAAGACCTCCCCAGCTCCTTCCACTGCATCCTGAAAGCCTTTGAAATTTTCACTTCTGTCTAACATGGAGGACCTTGAAACTCTCAGGGACATCTAACTTGGGCTCTGAAATCTTCCCCTACCCGCTCCCCACCCCATTTTCTGGTTTTAGGAGGACCTCTTAATGTTCTTTAGCAACTTCCCTGGTGATCCAGTGACTAAGACTTTGTACTCCCAATGCATGGGACATGGGTTTGATCCCTGGTCATGGAACTAGATCCCTTGCAGCAATTAAAGATCTAGCATGTTGCAACTAATACCCAGCCCAACCAAATAAAATTTTTTTTCAAATAAATATTAAAAAAACAAATTTTGTGCAAGACCCTAGTGGATCTGAAAACTTCTTCTAGGGCATAGGAAACCTCTAAATTTTCTTGGGGGGCCCCAAAACTCCCACTTTGAGGATCGCACTCTTATGGGTGGCCCGGGTAGGGTGGGAGGTTGTGCCCTTTCTTCAAGGGGGGAGACTGAGGTGGAGGGAGAGGGTTGGAGGGGAAATGAAGGGGGTGTGGATCTGAGCTCTTCTGATCCCAGGGCCTAGGGAGGGGTCCCGCGCCCAGGGACAGGAGTCCATGTTCTGACTCTCCCTTCTGATGCAGGTGACCCTGAGGGAGTCTCTGAAGAAGGAGCAGGCCCAGGTGGCAGAGTTTCAGGGTGAGAAAAACACAGCCAGCTTCCGCGGTGGGGGCCGGTGGGGGTCAGGTGTTGAAAAGAAGTAGGGAGGGAGGGTCCCAGGGCTGGGGTCCGGAGACAGGGAGGGGTGGAGTTGGGGAGAGGGGGGACTCCAGGTTTCCCAGCAGGGGCTCGATGAGGGCCTGAAGAGTCATGTCCTGGGTGGGGGCAGGTGAGTGGGTGTGGTCACCGTGTAGACCTGCCCCTGATTCTGTACCCCACCCCCCAACCAGGAGAGTTGAGGATATTGAACCAAAATCTGAAGGACGCGTTGGCCGAGGTGGAGCGACTAAGGTCTGAGAGGATCCCCCGGGGCACACCCCTTTCACCCGACTCCCGACCCCCTGAGCTCGGAAAAAAAACCTCGATGCTCAGGCGACCAAGTTTAAGTCCCAGCATCGTCCCATCTGTCACACAGCCATGGGCGGGGAGGGGGTGGGTGGGTGGGGGGCTGCTGCTCACTCTCCTCCCCAGCGATTTGGAGGGGAGGAGTGCAGATTCTCAGGGGAGAAGCCTAGAGCGGCCCAAGCGGCCCGGCAGCTGCCCGAGTGGCCCTGATCTCTACTGCAGAAGTCAGAGTGAGACCTCCTCCAAAAACAACGCGTCCAGCTACTCGAGCTTCCTATTCGTTGTGATCGCGTTCTTGGTCCTCAACGCTCTGCTGACATGAGAGCCCAGAAAGCTGGCCGGTAAGGATTGGGCAGCTCCTGGGAGAAGAAAGCTCGGAGGGGCCGGGAGCTGGGCTGCGTCAGGGTCTGGGGAGGCGGCCTGTCTGTGGGGCGGAGGGCTGGTCACGGAGAAGGATCTTGGAAAGGGAGGGAGCACTCAGTGAGTAGGGAGGTCTTGCGGGGGGCGGGGCTTGGGGCGGGGCTTGTATTCTGCCGCCTCTGAGCCCGTATTTTGTTGTTTTCCTTTTTTAAAAATTTTTATTTAATTTTTGCTTTTTGGTGCCGCTGCGTGACATGCGGGATCTTAATTCCCAGACCAGGGATCGAACCCTCAATCCCTGCATTGGAAATGCAAAGGCTTTACCAGCCAGGGAAGTACCTGAGTCCCTATTTTGATGTTTTTTAGGCTACAGCCTGGACTGGTCTGGCTCCCTGCTTCCCTGTGTGAGGCTTCCTGACTCGGCCTTCTGAGGGGACCACATGGCAACATGGTTGTGGGGGTTGGGGGGATGGGGTAACATAAGGGGTCCAAGATGGGCCAGCTCTGGAAGGATGTCTTGCGTGGAGAAGTAGGGGAATTGGCCCAGGTCTGTCCTAGAGCTGGGGAGGGCTCGGGGGTGAGGAGTGGGGCACCTGCTTCTTGCTGCCACGGTTTCTAGAAAGTCTCTTTCTTCTGGCGTCACTTGGCTCCAAAAAGTAAACACCGCTTTGGGGGGGAAATTGTACTCTCAAGTTTTTGGAGTGTTATCGTGTCACCCCCAAGCACCTGGGGCCATACTGTGGGCAAGGGTGGACGCCCATTGACATCCAAACTCAGACTCCGTGCTCTAGAATGTTCCTTGGGATTTCTGGGGTGCTGGCAGGCATCACCCCACTGCCCCTCTCCCAGCCCTCTTCTCCTCTGAAAGTGAGAAAGTTGCTCAGTCATGTCTGACTCTTTGTGACCTCTATAGTCCATGGAATTCTCCAGAATACTGGAGTGGGTAGTGTTTCCCTTCTCCAGAAGATCTTCCAAACCCAGGGTTCCAAACCAGGTCTCCTGCATTGCAGGCGGATTCTTTACCACCTGAGTCACAAGGGAAGCCCAAGAATACTGGAGTGGGTAGCCTATCTCTTCTCCAGGGGATCTTCCCGACCCAGGGATCGAACCAGGGTCTCCTGCATTGCAGGCGAATTCTTTACCAACTGAGCCATCAAGGACCTACCTCCTCATCAATGCTCCCTGCCTGCAGTTTTCTGCTCTCATCTCCTGGCTGGATCTTCTGATCCAGTGGTTCCATAAGGAAACTGTGGCTGTGATGAGGAACACTTTGCCCTGATTCCCAATCCCTTCCAGCAGAAAGTGCAGGGCTGGGACTTAAACCTAGATGTGCAGACATAGGACAGACCTGTGTCACATTGCCCCGCCACCTCCGTCCCCAAACTCTTATTCATCCTGCAGTACCCAGATCTGGGCACCCTTCCCCCAGAGAGCCTCTCTGCTTCTCAAAATTGAAGGTTAGGTGTGGGGAGTTCTCTGGTAGCCTAGTAGTTAGGATTCCAGGATTTCACTGCCGTGGCCCGGATTCAATCCCTGATTGGAGGACTGAGATCCTGCAAATCACATGTCGTGACCAAAAGAGAAAGAAAGAAAAAAAACTTGGGAGGGGCTCAAAGTTGAAGGCCTCTGTCTGATAGACCATCTAACCCACTTCCTTTACCCTCTCATGGCCCCTATTTCCTTCCTCCCCTGTTATCTTCCTTCCTCCAAGTTCTCCTGGAATGCCGACTATTGTCCAGGCAACGTTTTGTGCATAACACTAGGGGCAGGCCCCCTGTGTTTGCCCAGGATTCTGCATTGCCCTCTAGTCCCATGGGCCCCAACCCAGATGGTCTTAGACTCCCCTTCCACGGTTCCCACTGTCTTCCCAGGTGTCCCCAAACCCCATCCCTGCCACAGGCCCCCCTGACAACACCCCCCACCCCCTAACTTCCTCCTGTTCCACCCACCATGACCATTTCTCTATATATTGATGTGTCAAGTTCCTTCCTGCCTCACAGCCTTGGCCAGTCTCTGCCCTCTGCTCGGAGCTCCTGCTCCTCACCCTGAAGTTCTAGAGCAGGGTTTCTCGGCCTCTGAACTCTCAACATCTGGACTGGACCATTCTCTGTGGTGGGGCAGCCCCGTGCACTGTACGATGCTGAGTGCCATCCTTTGCTACCAGATGCCCACAGCACCTTACCGCCGGGTTCTGACAACAACAAAATGCCTCTAGACATTACCAAATTTCCCCTGGGGGCACAGGTTCAATATTAGTGAGAATCCCAGCTCTAGAAGGTGAGGCTCAGGTCTCCATCACTTCTGTGCCCCCAGCTCACAGGAGGGCTCAGTAGAAGCTCCCGTGGAGTCCGCTTCCAGTGACTGAGGCATTTCACCCCCCGTCAGCAACCCCATCTAACAGAGGAGGAAACTGATGTCCAGAGAAGTAACCGGACTTGCTCAGGGTTTCTCAGCCGCTCAGGCAGTGGTTGCTGTTCAGTCGTTCAGTCGTGTCTGACTCTTTGCAACCCCGAGGACTGCAGCACGCCAGACTTCCCGGTCCTTCACCATCTCTCAGAGTCTGCTCAAACTCATGTCCATTGAATCGGTGATGCCATCCAACCATCTCATCCTCTATCACTCCCTTCTCCTCTTGCCCTCAATCTTTCCCAGCATCAGGGCTGTCTGCTTCTAGCAGGTTCTCCTGATTGCCAGGAAGCCCTTCTCACATGACTTCAGCCCTTTCCCACTTCCACCCAGCATCCGCCACCCCCACTCCCAGCTTGGGCTACTGGAACGTCCCAAAACAGCACTTCCCCTCCCCCTCCCCTATGTGTACCCTATGTGATGGAGGAGGCAGTTTTGCCTGATATCATGGGTTTGACCTGCTCAATTTCCTCCCCCAAACTCCCACCCAATGGCCAGGGTAGAAACTTCTCTCTTTCCTGAAAATGTCCCTCTTCCCTGGCTGACTGTGACCCAGCCAGGAGTTGGAAACCAGGCCTGAGGGGTGCTGCAGGGCCTGGGGAATGGGGAGGGGTTCCAGCTCCAGCAGGAATCTGGGAGTGACTTGTAGCTGCTCTGTGTCCCTGGCCTGAGACTTGGCCTCTCTGGGCTGTTTTCTTCCTGTGGAATGGGGGGTGGGGGGGCTGTCAGGAAGGAACAGATTCTTGTTCGTAGTGTTCACTCAGCTCGCATTCACTGCACAGCTACTGTGGGCCAGGCCCACGCGGTGGCAGTGGAAACAAGGCAGGTGAATGCTTTACTTTTTTGGGGCTCGCCCAGTCTGATGCCCCAGTGGCTCAGTGGTAAAGAATGTACCTGCCACCTGCCATACATGAGATGCGGGTTCGATCCCTGGGTCGGGCAGATCCCCTGGAGGAGGGCATGGCAACCCACTCCAGGATTCTTGCCTGGCGAATCCCATGGACAGAGGAGCCTGGTGGGCTACAGTCCATGGGGGTCGCAGAGTCAGATACAACACACACACACACACACACACACACACACACCAGTCTGATGGAAGAGGCAGTCAGGAATCAAACACACATAATATGACAGCAGAGCTGAGAGATCAAAAGGGGTCAGAATTAGTGGGGAAGGGAGAGGAAGAGACACACTGGTGGACAGGGAAGTAACTGGTAAGGAAGTTAGTTGGGCAAAGAGGGAGGAAAGGTCTGTCAGGCAACCCTGGGATAGGAATGCGCTGGTCTGAAGAGCCCTGAGCGGGGCTGGAGGGGGCAGGAAATGACATTGAAGACCTGCTGGTGGCCTCGCCGAGGGGAAGGAGAGAGGAGGAGGACAAAAAGCGGGGAGTAGGGTGGAGGAAGGGAAAATGGAAATGAAAGAGGGCAGAGAGGGAGGAGGAGGATTTGACTCCGGAAAGTCAGGGGAGCGGTGTAGACGCGTCTGGATCTGATTCACGTTGTAAGGTCTCCCCCTGGTGGTTTAGTGGAGAAAGGGCGGGCAGATGGGACGCATCTACCCTTGGGTCTGCACTCTGGCCCGCACAGCTAGTCTCAAAAAAGTGCGGCCGCCCCAGCCAGGCCGACCTCAGTTGTTTCGAGGAGCCTCCCGTCTTCTAGGTTTGGTCTCTCCATGAACAGAATGGGGGACAGTATACCCCCAGACCCTTGCCAAGGGCCCCTGGTGCAAAGGGGGGCTTTGCGCAGATATGCTCAGGTGATTCCTACAGAGACCTACAGGGCAGGAGCTACTGTCATCCCCAGTTTACAGAGGAGGAAACTGAGGCTTAGAGGGTCACGTGGGATGCAGAAACAAGACTGGAACCCGGGATCCCCAGCCCTGTCCTGGGCTCTGGTAGCTTGGGCTGACCCTTGGCGTGGGTCCAGCCCCTCCCAATAAACTCGAAACCACCGCCGGGAGGGGCGGAACCGTGGGTGTCCCTGGCTCCCCAAGGTGCCAATTAAATGCTCGTGGCCGTCTGGGGCCAGAGCTGTGGACAGCGGCATGGCCGAGCCCGGGCCGGAGCCCGAGCCGGGGCGCGCCTGGCGGGTGTTCGCCCTGTGCGGGGCCGCCGTATTCCTGGCAGCGGTCGCTGCCGGAGCAGCTCTTCTGGCCTGGAATCTGGCCTCCTCGGCCTCCCGGCGGCCCCGCTGCCCGGAGCCGGCCGCCAACACCACGGCGCCGCCTGGAGACCCCGAACCCGAAGTCGAGGAACTTCGGCGCCGACTGGCAGAGGCTGCCCGGCTCGAGGAGGCCCTGACGAAGCGGCTGAAGCAGGCCGAGCGTGTCCGCCGGGAGCTGGAGGAGGCCCTAAGGGCCTGTGAGGGCCGCCAGGTAGGTGGGCAGGCTGGAGGGCTGGGGAGCCCCGAAAATGAGGGGGAGAGGGTGCACACATACCCCCAGCGTTCCCCCTCGGTGCGCTGGTTTTTGCTGGTTGCCGTTCTTAAGCTGAGCGAGGAAAATGAGAACAGTACCATTCCTTCCAACTCCTACGGGGCCAATTCACTCTTGTGTCTACCTTCTGACCAAGAAGGTTCCACTAACATAGCTCATTTACTTTGTTATACAGCAGAAACTAGCAACGTTGTAAGGCGATTATAGTCCAATTAAAAAAAAATAAAATATGACACAAATGAACTTTAAAAAAATAAAAAGAAGGCTCCACTGTCCTCTGCTATTTGCCCCATCACCAGTGGGGGCTATCTTAGACCCCTGCGCCCCCCTGGGGAGGCCTTGTGCTAACTCTCCCGCTACGTACCCGCTCACCAACCACCCCCAGTCAGTGTCCAGCAGCCCTATTTTGAGAGAGGGACATTCATGTCACCTGTAATTAGGAAGCTAAAGTTGGCCTCTTGGAGGAGGTACCAGCCAGGTCCTCCCTTCTCCTCTTGCCACCCCCTTCGAACTCTTTCTTAACCCTTTCTTAACTCTTTCTCAACCTTGGGCCTCGCAGAAGAACCATCCTCAAAGTCCCAACCACTCACGTTTACTGAGTAACTACTGTGGACCCCTGTGTACTGTGCCCAGCAGAGGTAGGGCAGCATATGAATTCTGGAAAATTCATGCCTTTTGAAAATTCATCCCTATGCCTTTCCAGCCTGCCTAAGTGAAGGGCCTGGGGCTGCTGAAGTTAAGAGCAGCCTACCCTGGGTTCAAATTATGGTTCTCCCCCAGCCCCCATGAAAGATTCTCAGAGGAGACCAAGCCAATTGCTTTGCAGAATGTCCTACAGAGGTGACCAATACCCTAGAAACTCAATCATCAACCACCATATTGGCTTGTGCTGGTCTGAAACCCCAGTCCCAGGAATCTAGATGTAGTTGGGATGGGAACCGGAGCTGGTTGGCAGAACTAAACCTTTCTATATCCAGCTGGCCTGGAGCAGGGGTCAGTGTGCTCAGTCCCTCAGTTGTGTCCGACTCTTTGTGACCCCATGGACTGTAGCCCACCAGGCTCCTCTATGGATTTTTCAGGCAAGAATACTGGAGTGGCTTGCCATTTGCTCCTCCAGGGGATCTTCCCCACCCAGGGATCGAACTTGCGTGTTCTGAGTCTCCTACACTGCAGGCAGATTCTTTTATTACTGAGCCACCTGGGACGCCCCAGGGGTCGGTGGAGCTTGGCAAAGATCTCCTTGCAGGCAGGCACCTTTCACCCTAGACTTCAGAGGCCACTTCTGTGTTTTACAACTACAGGACCCCAAACGACATTCCAAATAAAGCGCAAGGAAAACCAGGGTGTTCTCGTCTTCCCAGAAAGGGCCGGGCCTATTCACTTTCTCTCCCTTCCCCTGTCATTTCTACTCCACTCCGCAGA
The DNA here is from genome assembly GCF_049115385.1 of Moschus berezovskii. Lineage (NCBI taxonomy): Eukaryota > Metazoa > Chordata > Mammalia > Artiodactyla > Moschidae > Moschus > Moschus berezovskii. The sequence continues at coordinate 106,353,065 of NC_142467.1, read as the reverse complement.
GTCGGCTTCAGACCCAAATGATGACACTGAAGACTGAGATGGAAGAAGCCAAGGCACAGGGGACCCAGATAGGGGCTGAGAATGGGGCGCTCACAGGTGTGTTGGGGTGCAAAGGGGTGGGCATACTAGAGGTGGGAAGAGCCTCGACAGTTCCTAGCTAGGCATATAACACACAGACGGGTGTAAACGTAAAGCAAAGCAACGTGAAAACTTGTGAAAGAAATGCACATAATATGCAAAGGTCAGGCAAATGTCACAGAACAATGCAAACGCAACAAAATATGCACACATGTAAACCTCTGAAAAGCTATGCAAATAACACGTAAAGATCATGCAAAGAGCACACAAATTTAATTCCAATACAACAAATCACATAAACAGTATGCAGACTATAAACTCGGAGTTAGTGTATGCGGAGTAGGAGCCCGGGCTCCATCCTGATCTCGCGCCTTGCGTCCGCAGAAGCCCTGGCGCGCTGGGAGGCGGCGGCCGCTAAATCTGCGCAGCAACTGGACGAGGCGCAGCGGCGCGCACGAACGGCCGAGGCGGAGGGCGAAGCCTGCGCAGCCCGGGAGGCGGCGCTGCGCGAGCACGTGTGAGTGGAGGGTGGGAGGGAAGGGTCCAGGGCTCGGGGAGGGGCGGGGCTGGTCAGGTGGGCGGGGCCCTGGGAGAGGATCCCGATGAAGGTCTCAGCGCCAGAGCCTAGCGGCGGGCCCACATTGGGGTTGGCACTCTTGAGGCATGGGTCCCTGGGGTCGGGCGCATACGGGGGATCCGAGGGGAGCGGGGAGTGGAGGTGAACGTTGCAATGAAAAGTATCAAGGGAGGGATCGGGGGCCTGGAGGCGGAGCTTCCGTGGAAAAGACTGGGAGTCCCGGAGGAGCGGTCCTGGAAAAGACCAGGGGAGAAGGAATGGGGGATCCTGAAGCCTGGAATCTTTGGGGCGTGGGATACCAGGAAGAGGAGATGAATGCCGGAGGGTCTCTGGGGATGGGGGTCCTCGTGCCGACTGCCCCTCTCCCCCTCTCCCCGCAGTAAAGCCCTGGAAGCCCAGACGAGCCCCCAGCGCAGAGTTTCACGCCCCCGGACCCGCTCCGGGTCCCGACCCCGGCCCAGCCCCCGCTCGCGCTCTCGCCCAGGAACTTCCGGGGGCTGTAGGCGACCTACGCGGCGCGCACGAGGGTGAGTCAGCCCGCAGCTGGATGGGGGCTCGAGACCAGGAGGACAGACCCTGGGAGCCCTGCAGGGACACTCAGAGAGGTGCCTAAGCTGGATGAGATGCTCAGTCGACACCCATCCACGCTCAGCTTTCGATCCAGCAGCAACCCTGAAACTGCTGAAAGAAGACGCGACCTTGTCTTTCTGACCCTCTAGCGAGGCAATGGCAAGCCACTCCAGTACTCTTGCCTAGAAAACCCCATGGATGGAGGAGCCTGGTGGGCTGCAGTCCGTGGGGTCGCTAAGGGTCGGACACGACTGAGCGACTTCACTTACACTTTTCACTTTCACACATTGGAGAAGGAAATGGCAACCCACTCCAGTGTTCTTGCCTGGAGAATCCCAGGGACGGGGGACCCTGGTGGGCTTCCGTCTATGGGGTCACACAGAGTCGGACACGACTGAAGTGACTTAGCAGCAGCAGCAGCAGCAGCAGCGCCTATCTGCAGACGGGAACACTGAGGCCCATCGGGCCACGAGGTGAGACACTGCAGAGCCGGGACCTAAGTCCACTCTACGGACAAGGCCGGTGTTGCCCTCATCCCTCGGAGTGAGGGCTTAGGGTCCAGCCCTGATCTGGAAGTGACCTGAAGGGGTCGCGTCTCCTCTCTGGTCCCCAGTTTACCTTGTCTGTAAAATGAGTGATTGGAATGGTGAGAGCCAGCATATCCTTGACCCCAAAACCTGACAGAAATGGCACAATAGGAGAACTCCAGACCTCTCTCCCTATGAGGGTACAAAGCTCCCAAATGAAATTTTAGAAGAGAACCAAGTAATACATTTGAAAGACACACCGTAACAAAGGAACATAGGCCTGAGATGCAACGATGATTCAATATTGGGAAGTCTGTTAATAAAATTTGCCATGCTAATGGATCAAATGAAAAGCATTCTGAAAAGGTCATCAAAATAGCAACAATTTCATGTGAGATTATACAGTATTTGTCTTTCTCTGACTTACTTCAGTTAACATAACACCCTCTAGATCCATGTTGTTGCAAATGGCAAGATTTCTTTTTTATGAGACTATTATAAGTAATATTCCATTGTCTGTATACATACATTGTGTGTGTGTGTGTATATATATATATATATAAAACATCTTCTTTATCTATTCATCTGTCAATGGACACTTAGGTTCTAATGTCAAGACTGTAATCAGATTTTGCCAACTATTTTGATAATGTCCTCTATAACAGAAGATTATCCTGGTTTATACATAGTATTAATCTGGAACATTTCTCAATCTGTCTTTGCCTTTCATGACTTTGGCATTTTTTTTAAAGCCCCAGGCCAGTCATTCTGTGGTGTCTGCGTTTGGGTTTTTGTGGTTTCCTCATGATTAATTTGAGGTTGACATTTTTGGCAGGAATGCCTCAAAAACAATTCAACTTAATATTATCTTCTGGTGGCATGACTATATATAGAAAACCCAAGAGAATTAACGGAAACTATCCTATATCAAAAACAACGAGGTAGAAAATCGTTTGGAAGAAAAGAAAGATCCATTTCACATGGTTTTTCATACCCAGGAATAAACTACTTTCCTTATTATGTAAGAATCTCTTCTAAAATAATTTTTCAAAAAATAAGTCAGTAGAGGGACTTCCCTAGTGATCCAATGGCTAAGACTCGGGGCTCCCAATGGGGGGAGCCTGGGTTTGATCCCTGGCTGGGAAGCTATATCCCACAAATATCAACTAAGAGTTCCTGTGCCACAATGAAGATCCTGCATGCTGTGACAGGCCTGGCGCAGCCAAATAAATTTTAAAAAATAACTCAATAGAAAACAGGCAAAGAATATGGGCAACCAGTTCATAGAAGTATGCAGAAAAAGGTGCCCATCTCACTCCTAGAGAAGAAATGCAAACTGAAACAACATGATACCACTTTCTGCCCACTGGTTTGGCAAGGATAAAAACAAGGATAAAAGTTTGTGAATATGCCCAGTACTGGTGAAATGGCTTGTTGGTACGATTACTTGGGAGGGCCATTTTCTAGAGTCTCTCAAAATTAAAAGAGTGTTTGACCCATCAATTCTTCTTCAAGCAGTTTTCCTGCAGCCATATTTTTAAAGAAAATTTTAATCTACAGTCATTTTTTAATTATAGTCTTGGATACTAAAAACCCAGCAGAGTACTTTATTCACTTTTCACTTTTTTTGGCCACACAGCCTGAAGAATCCTATTTCCCTGACCAGGGATTGAACCCAGGCCCTCAGAAGTAAAAGTCTGGAGTCCAAACCACTGGACTGCCAGGAAATTCCCAACAACTATATTTAAACACATACAAAATAATGGACTGAATGCAGTGGAGAATCCTGGGTTTGGATATTGGAACAGAAAAACACTTAGTGAGGAAACCAAATAAAGTTTAGAGTTCAGTTCATTGTAATACACTAAGATTAATTTCTTAATTTTGACAAATGAACTATGGTATATAACATGCTAATGATAGAAGAAGCTGTATGAGGGCTATTCAGAGAGTCTGTATTATCTCTGCAAATTTTCTGTAAATTTAAAACATTACAAATAGTTTACTTTTTTAAAGATAAGGGTGGAAGAGAGGAGAAATGAAGACATTATTACCAAATTCTTGGTAATTGCAAAAAATTGGAAACAACCTCAGTGTCCACCAGCTGGAGTCTGTTTAAATGAGTGTGCATACATCCACACCACGGAATGTTGTTCAGTTGGTTTGTATGCACTGGGGCAGCGGGAGGTGGGGATTGTTTTGTTTTGGGCCAAGCTGCCCTACTTGCAGATCTTAGTTCCCCCATCAGGAATTGAACCCAAGCCCTCAGCAGTGACGCACAGAGTTCTAACCACTGGACCGCCAGGGAATTCCCACTGTACAACTATTAAAAAGGCCAAAACTGACCTTCGCTGAGACACAGTAATGTAACAAGCAGAAGAGTTATAGTCTGTGTACATCTTTTAAAAATAGGGACTGGGGGAAGCTTTCATCCACTTATCTCTGAAGGAAACCCTAGTCACGGCGGTGGCCCCTGGAAAAGGAATCAGGGATCTAGGGATCAGTGCGGGGAGGAAGTCTCATATTCCTTTGTATTAGTTTAGTCGCTCAGTCGTGTCCGACTCTTTGTGACCCTATGGGCTGCAGCACGCCAGGCTTCCCTGTCCATCACCAACTCCCGGAGCTTGCTCAAACTCAAGTCCATCGAGTCGGTGATGCCATCCAACCATCTCATCCTCTGTTGTCCCTTTCTTTTTGTAAAGTTTGCGTTTTAAGACGCATTTTCATGTGTTGCCTTTAAAATAATTAAAACTCGTCTTGAAAAATTTAAGAGGCTGGTGTAAGAAGCCCTTGAAACTCTGATCCCCCGCTCAGGCAGTTCTGCTGATAATCTCCCACTCTAGCCCACCTTGGAGGTGGCTTTAAGGTCCTTTACTGGGAGAGGGTCCACCTAGAGGGAGAATTGGACCCCACCCCTCGCGCCAAAGGAAGAGGTGAGGTGGAGGAGAGGCATGAGAGTCTTAACAGTTTTGTTCCGCTACCGACCACCAGGGGTCGCCCCAGCTTTCAGACCTAGCTGTTGCTGGCTGAGGGCCCAGAACTTGTGAAGCTGGAAGGATGGGTCTGAGACACGCTCCCCGTCACCCCACCCTCTGCCTCCGCCCCCTGCCCTCCCTCCAACTCTGGCTTAAATCCAGAAATGAGCAGGAAACAGCTTCTCCTCCTGGAGTCAGCTAGGTCTTGACACTGGCCTCGCCTTGTCTGCGACCCCAGGGATTTAAGACCCTTCACTGTGCAGCTGTGGGGTTCAGGGCTGATACACGCGAAGGGTTGGACTCAGCGCTGTATACAGAACCTAAAATATTATCATTATTATTCACTTATTCTGCTAACCACCTTGGTCGTAACTGCCAGATCGCTGAAAATCAACTCCAGGGAAACGGGGAGCCGTGGGATGTGTGTGAGCAGAAAGGGAACCATCCGATCTGGTATCAGAGTTGGGAGAAAAGAGGGAGGTGGGAGGCTGGAAGCTGTGGATCCCCTGGGGAGGCCAAAGGACAGGGAGTGGATGAGGACTGGGGACAGCTGGGAGAGATCAGACCCCAATCCTCAGCCAGGACTAAGAATCCCCCAGCTGCCCTGCCTCCCAGACCTCACTCCCCTCCCACTCCACAGGGCCAGCGCCCCCAGGCTGCCCTTGCTCTGTTCTTTGCCCCTGTCTCCACATGTCTAATTACCACTCAGAGTCTCCATCTCTCTGTCTCTGAGTCTTTTCTCTGTGTCTCCACCTTGTCCCCTGGCCTCCCTGTTAATGGTGACCCCTGGGATCCCTCCCTGGCTGCAGAAACAGGAGTCAGTGGGGCGGGCTGAGGGGTGGGGGCGAGGGTGAAAAGGGAAAACCAGGGTGGAGGCACTGGGGACAGCAGCAACTTAATCTTGTTGGTCCCCAGTCCCAGTCGTTCAACCAGAAGGCCCAAAGAGGACAGGCTCTTCCCCTCCAAAGGGCTCTCTTTGCCTCCTCTGTCAGCGCCCAAAGTCGCAAACTTCATTTCCTTTGCAATTAACCAAAACCTGAAGACATTGGCAAAAACGTGGAGGGTTTTCTGAACTTGACTGAAATTTTTCTTCACCAGAAGTATCACTTCCTCCTGAACCTTCCTGAAGTTCCATGAGAGTTTTTAAAAAACCTTGTGTCTCCTTGAGAACTTCAGTGTTCAGTCTTCAGAGTGACACGGAATTGACTTCCTCATGACAGTTTTCCCACCTCTGACCAAACAATCAAATGAAACCAAATGGATTGTTTTTGATTTAGAAAAAAAATTTAAGTTGTTGTTGGGTTTTATGATGACCCCTCAAGGGAATTCAGAGAGATTCATACACAAAATTTCCTGTGATTTTGACAAATGGTTTTCAGGAAAAAACCAAATTCTCCCATCATTTGATGCATTTGACCTCATGTGAATTCAAGGACCAGTTACTCACCTCCCCCCTCTGGAATTTTCTGGCTAGGAATGCAGGCAAAAGTGTTCAAAAGAGTCTGATTTTAGAAATTTTAGACACTGCTGGCAAGGGTGTCAATGGAAACAACCTTTTTTGGAGGACAAATTGATAACAGCTGTCAAAATATAAAATGTTATTGCTTCAGCACCCAGCAGTTTCACTGGTGGAGATTTGATTTCAAATCTTATTCTGTTCATTGAAACAAAAAAAATTAGAAACATTCTAAGTGCCCCTTGATAATTATTATGATAATAAAATATATGCTGAAAACCTAAACAGTGGTCAAAGGAATCAGCAGTCTCAAAGTCATAATATTTAGCAAAAAGAAGTTTCATCGTTACCGTTTCCATTAAAAAAAAAAATCCAACTTTTTAAAAAACAAGTTATTGGAGAAAAAAACTTACTGAAAAAGAAACATTACAAATCTAAGTTGTGAGACCAAATTGTCAGAAAGAGTGTTATTTTTGAGCTTGACCCAAAAGACATTTATGTATAGATTTCAAACTCTTGTTCTTAGACTGTGACAGTTGCTCAAAATTGTAGCACATCGGTACTGTCAGTTCTAGAGTGGCTTTTCAGTTTTCTGGGAGTTGATGGTTGCTCATCTTTTCTCGTGACAACAGATACCATATTCATACATACTTACGTGCAGCATCTTCAACATAAGATGAAGAATAGCCAGGGTCTTAAGTTCATACCAAGACTGTAACACCTCCAGGCACTGTCCCCATGCCTGAGCTTTCAGCTGGACCCTTGTCACTCAGGCTTTCCCCGTCATGCCCCCTCGCCCCTGGTGACCCCACCGGACCAGGGCAACAGCTCCTGGATTCACTGTCCCCGCTGTGTCTCAGCTCCTCAGCCCAACATCGGAGGCTGCACACGATCCAGCCCCGCCTCTAAAAAGCACCACCGTTTATTAAGGCTGACTGTGTGCCAGGCACTGAGACAGGTGTTTCACTACTGACTGTTAGACAGGAGAAGACTGAGGCTCGCAGGGGGAGAAGTCACTTGTCCCAGGTCACGCAGCAGTAGGTGGCACAGCCAGAACGTAACTCCGGAGGCCTACAGTGAGACCATGTATTCACTGTGTCCGCATGGCCCCCCATTAATGAAGAGGGATGATCTCCTCCTCCCACCCAGCTCCAGGGGACTCTGGGTGGGCCTGTCCAACCGAGAGAAATAGCTGGTTGGGCATCACTTGCAGCCCCCAACTCTCCTCCCTCCCAGTAGCGGCTGAGAAGGGTCCGGAATCAGGAATCAATGGGTAGCTGCAAAGGCCAAAGGTCAGACAGGGGTTTCCTGCCCACCGCTGGGACTTCTTCCTTCCCCACCCAACTCCTGCCTCCTTGATGAACATCACCTTGGAGGGCCCCTCCCCCTCAACAGCTCTCCCACCCCATTACCCTGGCTAACAGGGGCATGTTCCCCATGCCACCACGTTCGCCCTGCTATGCCCCCACACAGGCAGCGGACAGCAACTGTGTTATTGACACCCACCCATGTTCCAGCCCCCTTTCCATCTCCTTGCCTCATTCCCTTTGGCCCCTGCCCCTCCCTCCTATCAGCCTTGACCCCATGGGGCTAGGGTCTGTGTCCTGCTCTGTCTTCTCAAGACTGAGGACCTCTCAACGGTTTACCTAGAGTGCCTGTTTCGGGGGCAGGGGTTGGGCAGGAGGGCATACCCAGAATCCTTTGCTCCTTGGTCCCTAAATCCCTTCCCACAGTGAATTTTGACCCCCCACTATCTTTTGCTTCCAATTCACCATTTCACAGAGCTTGAAAATGAGGTTTCAAACAGAAAGTGGTAATAATAATAGCAACTGGCAAATCGTTTCTCCCAGCCCCCTCCCCCACCGTGGGACCTGGCACCGTGCACGGCTCATCTCACAGAAGGGGAAACTGAGCCTCAGACGTGAGAAGCCTGTCATGGGAACTCACACTGGCCCCGAGCTCACTGCTGCTTGCACTTACTAAGTGCCTACATGAGCCAGGCACTGGGTGGGATGACAGCCTGCGGAGCCCACGCCACCGCCATCCGTGGATCAGCCTTCAGTGATCTGTGCCAGTTACTGAGTGCTGTGTGTGCCTGGCCCCCGGCAATGCGCTCTGCACTGTTTAGCTCCTGTAACAGCACTGTCCCTTGAGGTGGGCACACATCTGCAGCCAGCCCTCTCCAAGGCCAGCTGTGTGAATGACCAGAGTGAGACCCGACGCCCGCCCCCCAAAACACTCCTTTCTCCTTCCTGCATCTCTGTGTCTTCCACACAAGGGGCATGTTGAAAAGACGTCATACGCAGCTGAGAACAGCTCTGGGCACAGAGCAAGGGCAGAAGGGGAAACTGAGGCTCAGTAAGACCAAGGATGCCTGGCCACTCCAGCCAGTGCCCCACCCATAGTTAATCAGAGAGGCCAGACGTGCCTTGGTGCCCTCCCCCCTTCCCTTCACAGCCCAGGGTGGGAGTGTTGTGATAACCCACAGCCCCCATTTCCTCCTGGCCAGGAAGGAGCCAGGCAGAGGAAGTATTAAGAGGAGTAATATAAACACTTCCCCCTCCCCCCCGCCGTGGCGAGGTCTAGAAGGGGCAGCGGCCGCCACCCTGAGGCCAGCCAGCCGAGCAGTGCTGGTGTGCGGGGCAGACCGGGGAGGAGATGGGCTTGGCGATGGAGCACGGGAGCCCCTACTCACGGGCCGGGAGCAGCTCCAGGGGCTGCTGGTACTATCTGCGCTATTTTTTCCTCTTCGTCTCACTCATCCAATTCCTCATCATCCTTGGCCTTGTCCTCTTCATGGTCTACGGCAACGTGCACGTGAGTACTGAGTCCAACCTGCAGGCCACCGAGCGCCGGGCCGACGGCCTGTACGGCCAGGTGGTGGGGCTCACGGCTTCCCAGGCCAACCTGTCCAAGGAGCTCAACCTCACCGCCCGCGCCAGGGATGCAATCAGTCAGATGATGCTGAACGCCCGCCGAGACTTGGACCGAATCAATGCCAGCTTCCGCCAGTGCCAGGCCGATCGGGTAAGACTGCAGGCTAGACACTCACCCTGGGGACCCCCGGCTGGTCCCCTCACCTCTCTGAGCTTGGCTTTCCTCAGCCATGAGGACGGGGGCATTTTGCATGACAAGCCCATGTAGAGAAGCGATGCGTATTTTGTTCCTACGTCTCATGCGATATTTGCGACTTTGCTGTTGTTCAGTCACTAAGTCATGTCTGACTCTGCAGCCCTATAGACTGCAGCACACAGGCTCTTCTGTCCTTCACTGTCTCCTGGAGTTTCCTCAAACTCATGTCCCTTGAGTCGGTGACGTTATCTAACCATCTCATCCTCTGCGGCCCCCTTCTCCTTTTCCCGTCAATTTTTCCCAGCATCGGGGTCTTTTCCAGTGAGGTGACTCTTGGCATCAAGTGGCCAAAGTATTGGAGCTTCAGCATCAATCTTTCCAATGAATACTCAGAGCTGATTTCCTTTAGGATTGACTGGTTTGATCTTCTTGCAGAGTATTTGAGACCTACTTAGACTGAAAAAAATGATTTGTGGTCTATCTGGAATTCAAGCTGAACTGGGCATCCAGTCTGTCACCAGACATAGACGCTATATACATATATATATATACATACCCAGAAGGTGCCAGCATACACTAGCTGCCAATAAGAGCTGACTTAATAAACCACACAGAGAGTTGAGTTCTTCATAATTAGTATGAATGGCCCAGGCCTGCCTGAGGCTGGACATCTCCTTTGGAAATGTTATTTTGTCACTGAATGCCAGGAGGTAGGGAGAAGCTTTAAAACCCTTTTGCAGAGGGGAAATGGCCACCCGATGTGAAGAGCTGACTCACTGGAAAAGACCCTGATGCTGGGAAAGATTGAAGGCAGGAGAAGGGGACGACAGAGGATGAGACGGTTGGATGGCATCACCCACTCAGTGGACATGAGTTTGATTAAGCTCGGGGAGTTGGTGATGGACAGGGAAGCCTGACGTGCTGCGTCCATGGTGTTGCAAAGAGTCGGACACGACTGAGCGACTGGACTGAACTGAACGGAAGAGAGGAAGTGGTTTTTGGGAGGCAGGGGAGCAGAAACGGTGCTTTCTTTGTGGCTCAGCCGGTAAGAATCTGCCTGCAATGAGGGAGACTTGGGTTCGATCCCTGGGTTGGGAAGATCCCCTGGCGAAGGGAAAGGCAAGTGAGCAGAAACAGTTACCCCTGGGTCTTGTGGATTCTGTCACCCACTTCACACCCTCAGTTCCTGTCAAACTCACTCAACAAGATACCCTGGGGTGTCTCTCACACGCAGTTCCTCTGGGGAGGTCCAGCTCCTGGGAGACACTGAGAATAAGGATGCTTCCTCAGCCTTTGGCTGGAACGGGGTGAGAGCTGGGGTGAGCAGGGGAAGGGAAATTTGCTGGGGGATGAGGGGACAGCCTCGCTTTTCCCCACAGGAGGTCTCTGGGCTGTTTGGGGCAGGGGACAGCCCCAAATGGAAGAAAACGTCTTTTCTGGGGCTTCAAACTACCCAGTCCCTGCCCATGGGCAGGAAGGATGTGCATGCCCCACCCCCATGAAACTGCCCAGTCAAGGCGGTGTCTCCCCCTCTCATACCCCGGGGCAGGGCAGATCCCCCTCAGACCCCCAGAATGGGGTGAGTCCCCCCTCAGAACCCATCATGAGGCAAGGCCCTCCTCAGACCTCAGGGCAGGACCATGTACCCGCCCAAGAGCCCCCCAGGCCAGGGCAGCCCCCTCAGTTCAGGGCAGTCTTCTCAATTCAGGGAATTGGCTCATTTGGATCTTTCAGGACACAGATGGCCTTCCGGTCCAGGAACTGTTAGGAATTGCAGGATCATAAAGTTTTATAGTTTTGTTTTTTCTTTTTCTGTTTTCCTTTTTTTGTTTTGGTTCCACTGCCCAGGGATCTTGGGGCTTCCCAGGTGGCTCAGTGATAAAGAATCCACCTGCAATGCAAGAAATGCAGGTTTGATCCCCGGGTGGAGAAGATCCCCTGGAGGAGAGCATGGCAACCCACTGCAGTATTCTTGCCTGGCGAATCCCATGGACAGAGGAGCCTGGGCGGCTACAGTCCATGGGGTCACAGAGAGTCGGAAACAACTGAGCACAAGCCCAGGGGTCTGCACCCCTTGCAGTGGAAGTGTGGAGTCTTAGCCACTGGGCCACCAGGGAAGTTCCTTTTTTTGTTGGCTTATTTTTTTATCATAAAATTATAGACTTACACATCTTTGAATCTCAGACGCCCCCATCATAGAATATTGGAAATCTAAGAATCTGCATCTTCACAACTTTGAATTTGAAAATCATAGCTTTTTTTTCCCTTTAATTGACAAATTCTTCTGGCCTGGAACCCCTCAGGATTTTCTCCAAGGATCCCCAGAAAGTCAGTGCTAATGCTGGGGAAGAGCCCCCACCCTTGCCACGGCAGCCCCATGTGTCTGATGGTAGTGAGTCTTAGCCACTGGACCACCAGAAAAGTCCCAGAATTTTCTGTATTTAGGATTTGTAATAATATCTTTTAAACATTTTATTTTATTGAAGTATAGTTCATTTACATGTTGTGTTAATATCTGTTGTACAGCAAAGTGATTTGATTACACATATGTATGTATTAATGTATTCTTTTTCCTGTTTTTTCCATTGTAGTTTATTATAGCATATTAAATATAGCTCCCGGTGCTATACAGTATGTAATAATATTTTTGATGGTCAAATTTTTCTGAAACAAACCACTAGGCATCCTGCATTCTGGTTCCTATGTCTTTTGACGTAACTCCAATAGTCTTTAAGAGCTTCCTGGCTTTATGTTCTAACAAATATTCCAGAAAACGCTTCAGGACGTTTATACTTGTTTACTATTCAGTGAGTTCTTTTCCTCTTAGTTCAGGGCAGCCACGGCTGCTAGAAAGTGAGGGAGGGACTCCTGAGTTGCTTCAGGAAGATGTGTTTGAACTCTCCCTAGCAAGAGAAGGTACATTTTTGTGTTGTCAGATTGTGTTTGCTTTTGTTGTTTAGTTACTTAGTCAAGCCCGACTCTTTGCAACCCCGTGGACTGTAGCCTGCCAGACCCCTCTGTCCATGAGGTTTCCCTGGCAAGGCACTGGAGTGGGTTGTCGTTTCCTTCTCCATCAGATTGCATTAGTTCTAAGTACATGTTATTCTCATCATCTTGGCATCTGGGAACCTGTATAGAAACAGAACTTTTGTGTTTTGGGGAGCCGCTTCCTTCAACTAGAAGAAAACCTCTTTCTCACTTCATCTTTGGATCCAACTTACACCCTTAGATCTTCCCTTTCTGTAGTTAAAGCTTTTGAAAACAGCACTTCCAGAGATCTTTTTCGTTTTTTAAATTAATTAATTAATGTGGCTGTGTGCGCTCTTAGCTGTGGCACATAACGTTTTCTGTCTTCCTTGTGGCCTGCATGATCTTTAGCTGTGGCATGTGGGATCTAGTTGCCTGACCAGGGATCAAACCTTGGCCCCCTGCATTGGGAGGGCAGAATCTTAGCCACTGGACCATGAGTGCAGTACCCCCAGAGCTACTTTTGTTCTCCCCCATCCCCAGGTCGTTAGCACAGGGTCAGCTTCCAAAAGGAAGAGGGACAAAAAAGCGAGAGAAAAGCAAACCTTCTTCACCCTCTCCTACCTTGTTATATTTCTACAGAGGCTTCTGTTTCAAAGTTTGAAAGGCACGCCCTTTGTTTATAAAGAAAAGTTATTTGTAAAACTTTGTAAAGTTGAAATGCAATGCACAAGCCATACTATTGACCCATTTAAAGTGTACATAACAAAAAAAAAGTGTAGATGAAAGAAAAAAATGTACATAACAATGATTCTTAGTACACTCACAGAGTTGGGGAACCATCAGCACAGTTTGATTTAGACCCCCAAAAGAAAGTGTATCAGCAGTCACTGCCCTCCCCCGCCCCCAGCAGCTACAAATCTGCTTTCCGTCTCTTTGGATTCACTCATTCCGGATATTTCATTTATACAGAATCGGGCACTATCTAACCTTTTGTGTCTGACTTCTCACACTCAGCATGATGTTTTCAAGTTCATCCGCGTTACCATGTGTGTCAGTGCTCCATTTCTTTTTTGTGGCAGAATAACATTCCACTGGGTGGCTGGATCACATTTTATCCACGCATCTGCTGATGAAACACTTGGGTTCTTTCTACCTTATGGATACTGTGTCCACTGCTGCTGTGAATATTTGTGTACAAGTTTCTGAGTGAACATAGACCTCCATTGCTCTCAGGTGAATAAACCTAGACATGGAATTGCTGGGTCACAGTATGATTCTATGGAAATAGATGGGGAAACAGTGACAGACTTTATTTTCTTGGGCTCCAAAATCACTGCAGATGGTGACAGCAGCCATGAAATTAAAAGATGCTTGCTTCTTGGAGGAAAAGCTATGACAAACCTAGACTGAGTATTAAAAGGCAGAGATATTACTTTGCCAACAAATATCTGTATAGTCAAAGCTATGGTTTTTCCAGTAGTCATGTACAGATGTGAGCATTGGACCATAAAGAAGGCTGAGCACCGAAGAACTGATGCTTTTGAATTGGGGTTTTGGAGAAGACTCTTGAGAGTCCCTTGGACTGCAAGGAGATTCAACCAGTCAATCCTAAAGGAAATCAACCCTGATTATTCACTAGATGAACTGATGCTGAAGCTGAAGCCTCAACACTTTGGCCACCTGATGCAAAGAGCCAATTCATTGGAAAAGACCCTGATGCTGGGAAAGGTTGAGGGCAGGAGGAGAAGGGGACGACAGAGGACAAGATGGTTGGACAGCATCACCAACTCAACGGACGTGAGTGTGAGCACACTCCGGGAGACGGTGAAGGACAGGGAAGCCTGAGCGTGCTGCGGTCCATGGGTCGCAGAGTCAGACACAGCTGAGTGACTGAACAACAGCAGTGAAATTCTATGATTTAGCTTTTTGTAAAGCTGCCAGGCTATTTTCCACTGTGGCTCCACTATTTTTACAGTTCCACCAATACCGCCTGAGAATTCTGTATCTCCACATGCGCACCAACATTTGTCCCTTCTTTTTGGTTTTATTTATGGCCATTCTATATCATTCTGAGGTGAATCTTATCATGGTTTTTATTTGCATTTCCTGATGTCTAAAGATGGTGAATATTTGTTGATGTGTTGGTTGACATTTCGTATGTCTTTTCTGGAACAATGTCTATTCAGATGCTTGGTCTGTTTTGCAATTGGCTTGCTTTTTATTATTAATTTCTAAAGAGTTTGCTTTTATATATTCTGGTTACTAGTCTCATCATCAGACACATGATTTGCAAGTATTTTTCCCATCTATGAGTTTCTTTTCCCCTTTCTTGATGTTGTCCCCTGAGGCACGAAAGTTTTTAATCTTGGTGAAGTCCTATTTAGCTGTTTTCTCTTTGGATGCTTTTGCTTTTAGTATCATACCTAAGAAAACATTGCTGGGACTTCCCCGGTGGTCCAGTGGCTAAGACTTCGAGCTCCCAATGCAGGGGGCCTGGGTTCAATCCCTAGTAAGGAAACTAGATCCAACTGATGCAACTAAGACCCGGCACAGCCAAATGAATAAGCATTTTTTAAAAAGAAAAGGAAAGCAGGCACTGCCAAGTCAAACTCGTGCAGAGCTAACACCTAAGTTTTCTCCTATGGAATTTGTTAGTTTATGCCCTTACATTTAGGTCTTCGGAGCGTTTTGAGCTATTTTTGTATGTGGTGTGAGTTAGGGGTCCAAATTTATTCCTTAGTTCGTGACTGACCAGTTGTGCCAACACCATTTGTTGAAAAGAATCATCTTTCCCGTGAAATAATCTTGTCACCTGTGTTAGTTTGCTAGGACTGTCTTAACAAAGTACCACAAATCAAGTGGCTTAAATAACAGAAATTTATTTTCACAAAGCACAGGATCAAGATGTTGGCAGAATTGTTTCCTTCTAGGACTTCCCAAGTAGCTCAAAGAAGGTAAAGAATCTGCCTGCAATGCGGGAGACCTAGGTTCAACACCTGGATTGGGAAGATCCCCTGGAGAAGGGCATGGCAACCCACTCCAGTATTCTTGCCTGGAGAATTCCACGGACAGAGGAGCCTGGTGGGCTACAGGTCATAGGGTCACAAACAGTTGGACACAACTAAAGTGACTAACACACAGGACCATCAGGGAAGGAACCGTTGCATGCCTCTCTCCCCGGCTTGCAGATGGCTGCCATCTCCCTGTGTCTTCACGTCACGTCTGTGCATGTCTGGATGTCCAGATTTCCTCTTATAGGAACTGCAGTCATTGTGGATTAAGGCCCACCCAATGACCTGTCTTAATTTAACCACCTCTTTAAAGATCCTGTCTGCAGAATAATTTACATTCTGAGGTCCTGAGGATTACGACTTTGATATGGAAATCTGGGGTAGGGGACACAATCCAGCCCATACTAGCATCCATGTTGAATTTTTTTTAAAAAAAGATATTCATTTATTTATTTTATGGCTGTGCTGGGTTTTGGTGCTGCATGCAGGCATTCTCTGGTGGCAGTGCAGGGGCTTCTCATTGCAGAGCTTTCCCTCGTTGCAGAGTGCAGGCTCTGGGCATGCAGGCTTCTGTGGTGTGGCACGCAGGCTTAGTTGTCCCTTGGCATTTGGGATCTTCCAGGGATTGAACCCATCTCCCCTGCATTGGCAGCCAAATTCTTTACCACTGAGCCCTTAAACATCTATTTTTGATTGGCTGTAAATGTTTTCAAGATTCTTCCAGGTTATAAAATGCATCAGTGTATAAAATATTCCTTTTAATTGCCAAATAGTATTAATCATAAAACTTTTCCCCACTAGTTGACTAGAATGCGTAGGGGAAAGGGTGGGATTTTTTTTAAGCTTTTTTTTTTTTTGAATGAGAGGTTCCTTAAATTCTAAAATGCTTTACAATTTTCAAAAGTTTCACACACGTGATTTCATATAATCCCGTAATAACCCATTAAAAAAAAATTTCCAGCTCCTATATTGGCCCTTCCCTCTTCCTTCTCCTGTAGCCACTGGCTTGCTGTCTGTAACTGTGAGTCTGCTTTTGTTTTGCTATATTCACTAGCTTGTCGTATTTTTTAGATTCTGCCTATCAGTGATACCAGACAGTGTTGGTCTTTGTCAGATGCCCTTCAAGTCCATCTGTGTTGGTACTTATGGCAAAATTTCATCCTTTTTTATGACTGAGTAGTATTCCGTTGTCTATAATTGTAACCATTTTTGAAGCTCAGGCCAGCATCCCCTGTGAAGAAGCTATTGTCCTTGTGAGCTGTGCCAACACAGACCACCTGGTTGACGGATCTGGGTCCCCCGTCCCAGGGGTCTGGGCGGACCTGGGGGCAGGGGCCCCACAGGTGCTGGACACCGAGCTCTGTCTTGCGTCCCATTCCGGCAGGTGATTTACATGAACAACGAGCGATACATGGCTGCCATCATCTTGAGTGAGAAACAGTGCCAAGAACAACTCAAGGAAGCTAACAAGAGCTGCGATGGTGAGTGGGTGAGGGTTGGAGTCGGGGTTCTGGGCTGTGGAGAGCAAGGTGGCAAGATTCCCTGCCCAGTCTCTTGGCAACTCCCAACCTTCCTGGCTCTTCTGGTCCTATACCCCTAGCTTTGGCCCTCACGCTGACCCAGAAAGCCAAGACACTGGAGGTGGAGCTGGCAAAGGAGAAGCTGGTGTGTACCAAAGACAAGGACAGTCTGACAGTGGGCAAGCGAGTGGCAGAGGAGCAGCTGGCTGAGTGTGGCAAAAGCCGAGACCAGCAACAGCAGGAACGGCAGCTGGCTGAGGACCGGCTGCGGAAGGTGCAGGCCTTCTGCCTCCCCCTGGACAAGAACAAGTTTGAGACGGATCTGCGAAACCTCTGGAGGGACTCCATCATCCCGCGCACCCTCAGTACCCTGAGCTTCAACTTGTACCATCCCCTTGGCACGGACCTGTCTTCCATCCAGAGAGCCTGCGACAGCCTGCCCTCCATCATGACCTCCAAGGTGGAAGAGCTGGCCCGGAGTTTGCGGGCTGGCATCGACAGCGTGACCCTCGAGAACGAGAAACTCCAGCGCCAGAAACTGGAGGTCGAGCAGAGCCTGCGCGCCAGTCAGGAGGCCAAGGAGAAGGTGGAGAAGGAGGCGCAGGCCCAGGCTGTCAAGCTCCAAGCTGAATGTGCCCGCCAGACCCAGCTGGCCCTGGAGGAGAAGGTGGCACTGCAGAAGGAACGGGACAGGCTGGTCAAGGAGCTGGAGGAGAAGAAGCGGGAGGTTGAGCACCTCAAGTTGCAGTTGGCAGTCAGCAACTCAGCCCTGGACACCTGCATCAAGGCAAAGGTGGGTAGGGGGCCCTAGATTCAGGTTGCATTGGAGGGACGGGTCTGGAGGCCAAGTTGATGGTGATGTTGAACTTAGGTTTGAACTTGGCTTTTTTTTTTTTTAACTTCTTTTTGAGGTTGGCTTCCCAGTGTAGATTGGGTTTGTTAGGACTCGCTTGAGAGTTTCACTGATGTTAGGATTGAGACAGAGCTTAGAAAGTGTATCAGCACTGAGAAAGGGGATGGGGTTAAGACTGGAGTCGGAGGTAGGGTGTCCATCAGGTCCAGGGTTGAGTGAGGGGTGAATCTAGAACTGTAATTCCTTTGGGACTGGGGTGAGTTGAGACACTGAGGGTGGATTTAGACTTGAGGCTGGGATCAAACATGGGTGCCCATGAGTCTAGAATGGCTTTAGGATTATGATCATGTATTGACACAGGATTTTACTGGCATTAGGACTGCAGTGGAGTTTGGATTGGGAATGATATTAAGAAAGAGATAAGGATTGGGGTTGAGTTTAGGAAGGCGGTAGGCCTCAAAATTGGCTCAGGGTTAGAGTTAGGGACTCATTCACTGTTGGTGTCAGGGTTGGGATGGGTTTGAGTTGAGCTGAAGGATCAGAGGGTGCTGGATTAAGGATTGGGAGTGACACTGGGGTTAGCAGGAGGGTTAAGGCAGGTCACAGGAAAGGCTTGATGTGGATGCTAAACTTGTGTTTAGAGTTGGATCAACGTGAATTATTGGTGACTCCTGTGTCTAGAGTTGATTTCGGTTAAGGTAAGGGTTTCAAGTAGAATTTCATTAGTCTTAGAATTAGGTTGAGTTTGGAGTGTGGATTGTGAGGAAAGGTTAAAAGTTGGGTCAGAGGTTGCGTGCAGAGTGGTCACTGTGTCTAGGTCAAGTGAAGAGCAAACCAAGGATTTCAGTGGTTGGGGAATTGCACTGAGTTCAGGCTGGAGTGGAGGCTTAGGTTGCCAGAGGTGGTTGGTGGGGCTAGAGATGATTAGAAGTTCAGGGCTAAGGGTAGATTCAGCACTTCATGGGCATTAAGATCGAGGTTGGAATTGACCATGGGTTAGGAGTTGAGACTAAGTTGAGTTTAGGGTGGTTGGTTGGGGTTGAGTTGGGTTGGCATTGGGATATATTTGAAGGGAAGGATTAGGTGATCCTGAGTTAGAGCAGGAATATGCCAGGGTTCCAGTGAGGGTCAGGGTTGGGTCTAGTTTAGAAGCTGGGTGGATATTGGTCTTGACTGAGGCTGGTTAGAATTCTAACTCAGGTAGAGGCTGAGGTCTCAGGTTGAGTTGGGGTCGAGTGTGGTATTGGGAAAGTGTTTATGGGTGGTCATGGGGAATACAGGGCTGGGGCTTAGGGAATGAAGCTGTGGAGTAGATTTTTCATAGCGGCTGGGGCTAGGGGGTGGGTTATGGTCAGAATTAGATGTAAAGTACTAGATCAGATCTGTCGTTGAGACTGGATTTGATTCTAAGGGAGGTTCTGTTTTCAGGTTAGGATCCAATTTTAGGTAATTGAGTTCGGAACTGGTTTGGATCTCAGGTTTGGAGGAGTTCCTTCAGGGCTGTTTTTGGGGTGGCCTGAAGATGGGAGTCCTGCTGGTTTGCAGAACGGGTCAGCTTCAGTCTAGAACAGGGCTGGATTGGCTGGACAGGCTCAACTGGGGCCACGGGTTGGAGTCAGGGTGGCCCTGAGGCTGTAGTGGAGACTGAGGCAGGGTCCCTGCAGAACGGGCTCTCTGGGAGCTCCCCGTCACTTCAGGGCAGACGGCTGCAGGCGATTATACGTGTCCTTCTTCCGTGGGTCTCTGTCGGTTTCTCTGCCCTGGAAGGACCTCAGGTCTCTAAGGGTATAGAAAGGCAGGAGACTCCCTAGGACTTGTGTTTGGGGGCGCTGGCCTCCACCAGCCTCCCTTCACTCTTCTTCCCACAGTCACAGTTGACGATTCCTGGGCCAAGACCTGCCGTCCCTGTCCCCAACCCTCCACCTATCGGTGAGTGACAGAGGGCAGGGCCAAGATGGGGGTGCGGATTCCACCTTGTATCCCGGGTTGCCAGCCCATCCCTGGCCCTGGAGAAAGGGCTACTAAGGCACCCAATTAGGCCTGACCCCTCCCTCTTTCGGCAGACCCAGCTAGCCTGGAGGAGTTCAAGAGAAGGATCCTGGATTCCCAGCGGGCCCCTACCAGCAACATCTTGGTCTCAGCCAGGTGAGGCTCTGGGCTGTCTCAGGCTGACGGTGCAGTCTCAGGGTGTGAGCAAGGCTGGGTCCAGGACTGGGGGGAGGGGGCAGGGGGGCTCATATCACACTTTTTGTTTCCTTAATTGAGCACTTGCTGTATACCAGGCCCTGTGCTGGCACACTTGGCTTCCCTGGTGGCTCAGACGGTAAAGAATCTGCCTGTGATGTGGGAGACTCAGGTTCAGTTCCTGGGTCGGGAAGATCCCTGGAGAAGGGAATGGCAACCCACTCCAGTATTCTTGCCTGGAGAATCCCATGAACAGAGGACCCTGGTGGACTACAGTTCATGGGGTTGCAAAGAGTCGGACACGACTAAGAGGCTAACACTTCATGCTGGGCCCAGGGTCAGAGCTGTGACCAAGACACACAATTTCGTTCATGAAAGTCTCTGAATAATGGGCCAGAGAGACAATGGAGGAGGCAGGGTAAGAAGAGTGACCAAAAACCCGCCGTGATTGGGTGCTTACTGTAATCTTGGCATAGTCCTAAGCACTCTGCCCATTTAACTGATTTAAGCTTCAGAATCCTAACCCGGGGGTGAGCTACTGTTACCCCCACATTCTGGAGGAAGCAGATGAGGCATGGAGTGGTGTGTGTCATGCCCCAGGTCACACAGCCAGAGCTGGGACGTGAACCTAGGCGATCAGACTCCAGACAGGCAAGGGAGAGCCTCGGGGAAGAAGGGATTTCTGAGCTGGAAGACGGACAGGAGCCGACCTGGGGGACGGCAAGGGGAACTGTCCCTGCAGGTGGCAAGAACTGCCGGGGCCAAGGCCCTGTGGCCAGACGAGGGTAGCAGAAGTGAACGTAGCCAAGGAAGAGCAGGAGGGAGAGCAGTGTCTGAGGGTGACCTTGGGGCTCTCACTCCGCCCTTCTGAGCCATGCTTTCTAATTCTACAAACATGTTGGGGGATGAGGGTCTCTGAAATCATCTTCCCGGGTGTTGCAGTGGTAAAGAACCCGCCTGCCAATGCAGGAGATGCAAGAGATACATCTCTGGGTCGGGAAGATCCCCTGGAGTAGGAAATGGTAACCCACTCCAGTATTCTTGTCTGGAAAATTCCATGGACAGAGGAGCCTGGCGGGCTGTAGTTCGTGGGGTCACAAAGAGTCAGACGTGAGCAGGCACACACACTCTGAGATTAAGGGCATGGACATACTTTGCCAGCTATGAAGCGCTGTCCACAACTGGCTGGAGCAAGGGACCCAGAGCCTCAGTGGGGAGCATGGAGGGTGCCTGGCACATGGTCAGGTGCACGCCTTTGCCCCCCTCACCTCCTCCCAGGGCCCAGTCATCCCCTGGACAACGCCTGTGCGTCACAGGGAAGGTGACTCAGGCCATGGCCCCTAGAACACCCTGTGCTCCCACGAGGGTTGCTGCTCCACCCCCCTTGCAGGACCACACTGCTGACCTAGGAGTCAAGGATTGGCTTCCCATTCGCAGTTTATGACCTGAGGTTCAGGGAGGTGTGTGGGATTTTTTTCAGATCCCTCTGACCCCAAAGCCTGTCCTGTCCAATGTTTGGCCATGCGGCTATCATCAAGCTAGATCTATTTCAGCCCCAGGGGGCTAAACAAAGCCCATAGGATCCAAAGGACTTCCAAAAGTCTGTCACTAACTCTCCAGAGTTCTCCGCACCCAGCTCCATCTTCACTGTGTCTCTTCTTACATACCCCCCCGATGGGGAGCTCACCCTCCTTGCAGAGCGGGTCGCCTCACTCTTTGAATAGAGTTTGACCCTGCTTTTTGAACAAACAGAGCTTTCCTCTCTCCATCTTGGCCTGAAGCCATCATGGCAAGGAAGGAGGTTCTATTATTATCCCCATTTCTCAGAGGAGGGAACTGAGGCCCCAGGGAAGTGATCAGCCCGGGGTCATGCGTCAGCAACTCAGGGTTGGAGCCAGGCTCACCGTCCAAGCGTGTCTGGGTCCCAGCTGAGAATGGGGAAGCTCTTGACATTGTTTACCCCAAGTGACACACCTCACCCCCCTCCCCTCCGAGGAAACAATGTGTGCTTAAGCCTGGCCCCTCCTGCTTCTCTCTGCAGGATCTCAGGAAGAGCCTCTGGCCCATGGGCTCCAGGTTGATTTGCCTCCCTCTGAGAGAGGGGCCAGGGACAGGCAGTCTGGGGTCTTCAGCTCTGGGTTTGAGTCCCAGTTTGTCCAGTTACTCACTGGACAAGCTGTGAATGACTGAGTTGTAGCATCAGAATTTTACAGGCACCCAGGAGGGAGGTAGATTCGAGGCAGACTTCAAATCACCCATCTCGTGTTCAAGACTGTTGATTGCTTTTCCACTCTTATTCCTTCTGGGCCTCCAGAAAGTCTGTGCTGTTGCTAAATCAACCCCATGCATCCCAGATCCTTGCAGCTTGCCTGTGCTCACAGAGGGAGGGAACATCCAGGCCTCCGCCATGGCTGGGCTTGAGAACTAGGTCACGCTTTTTAATGGAACATTGTTACTTGGTTTTCTACCAGTGGCAAAAAGTGCTGAAAGTGTTAGTTGCTCAGTTGCGTTGACTGTTTTTGCGACTGCGTGGACTAGAGCACCCTGGCTCCTCTGTCCATGGAAGTCTCCAGGTAAGAATACTGGAGTGGGTTGCCATTCCCTTCTCTAGGGCATCTTCCTGACCCAGGGCTCAAACCTGGTTCTCCTGAATTGCAAGCAGATTCTTTACCGTCTGAGCCACCAGGGAAGCCAAATGTTCCAGCTTTCCTCTACTTAGTAAGACTGAGCTTCCTTTGGAGATCAATTATATATTAAAAAAAAAAACCCACAGTGGACATGAAGACAAATATTAAGTAAATGTTGGTTTAGGGGCTCTGTAGTTGAAGACGGAGAAAGTCAGTGTGGAAGGTTGAAGATGGAACTTCCACCCTGACTCTGAGTCAGGCAGACAGCAAGTGTCAATTCAAGTTCACTACCATCACTACGATGATTCGTTTTATCGTTCAACCCATATTTCTTGAGCAGCTATTGGGTGCCAAGGACACAGGGAAGAATAAGGCATGGATATTCAGATTCCCACCCCCTGTATGACTGCCAGTCTAGTGGGGGAGACGGATAACAAACCAGATGAATGAGCTGTGCCAGGGCCCCTTGGTAATGAGGGAGACAGAAAAGGGATGAGGGGGCTTGAAGAGGTTGGAATTTTCCACCAGGGGTCAGGGTGGGCGTCACTGAGGAGTGATACATGAGCAGAGAACTAAACATGAGGGAGGAGCCAGCAGGGGATTCCCTGGAGGGTGCACCAGGCAGTGAGGCAGCCTGTGCAAAGGTCCTGAGGCAGCACCATCCATGCCTGGTGAGCTTGAGTGAGGAGTTAGGTGTGGCTGGAGTGGAGTGATGGACGGGGGAGTGGGAGGACGTGAGGTCAGGGTGAAGGCAGGACAGATCAGGCAGGGCCTTGGGGCAGCAGTGAGGACCTTGGGAGCCCTGCGAGGGGCTGTGAACAGCAGAGGACATGACCCGACTCAGGTGTTCACAGGCTCTTTCTGATTGCTGTTCTACGGGGTGAAGGCAGGAGCCTGGGACCAGAGTGAGGGCGACAACCCTGGTCCAGGTGAGCAGTGGGGCTTAGAAAATGGCCAGGGACGACCCTCCCTTGCAGGCTGGTGGGCAGCAATGGTTAAACAATGTCTGATCTCTATCAGGGCTGGCTGGAAGCCAGCGGATCCTGGTGAAGGACAGAGGCTGGAGCTGGTTGTGGGACTGGGGTGGGGGTGGCGGGGGTGGGGGGTGCAGAATCTACGAACGTGAGGCTGTGGGGGCCCCAGGGAAGAGCCGGGGAAGGAAGGGAGGGGGCCAGCGGAAGCAGGACTTGGCTGAGGCCCCCACCTCCCCCATCAGGAAACAGCCTCCGCGTCAACCTCTGACCCCTCACGAGAACCTTTGCCAGGCCAAGGAGGGGGAAGGGCATTCCAGACAGTGGGACAGCTCCTGCTGAGGCAAGGCGGAGGGGCAGAGTTGAAGGGATGGCTCTGAGAATTTGGGGGATGCTTGGACAGGTTTTGATTCCCCAGTGGGGAGGTCTGGGAGCAGGGGGAGGAGTGGGTGGAGCCTTGAATGCCAAATATAGAAGATTTGACTTTAAAAAAAGCCGTCTTTATCCTGAGGGTGCAGAGGAACCAGGGAAGCCTGTGAAAAGGGGCAGGCTCATTTAAAGAACCTTCTAAGGTCAGTTCTGTATGGATTAAAGAGGGAAACTAAGGCCCTGCCTGGGGAGTTGGGGGTGGGGGATGGAGGGGGGACTGGGGGGGCAGGGGCTTTGGACAAACTCCCAGGATCCCAGGGCCTTAGGGAGCAAAGGGGAGAGCCAGACAGACTGCAGCAGAAACCTGGAGGTGGCCTCTCTGAACCTCAGTCTCTTCAGCTGTATAATGGACAGGCACATACCTCAGTCCCACAGAGGTTCAACAAGACGAATCTAAGGGGAGGTTGATCCTGGTGTCGACTAAAAAAAATGTACAACGTTAAATGCAAGTTAAGTTTTATTTGGGGCCATGTGAGGGCTGCAGCCCAGGAGACAGAAGCTCAGATAACTCTGAGCAACGGCTCCAAAGGGAGAGGGAGAAGACGGTATATATGTGATTTTGGCCAAAGGGGAGGACGTGAGATCAAGCATGTATTTTTTTTGTAGAAAACTTCTGCTAGTCACGAGAAACAGCTGTCACCATGAAGGATTTTAGTGCTTTCCTCGATATGAGGAGATACAAGAATTGGGCTCATAAAATTAGCTCCTGAGAGTATATAACTCTTAAAGACCTGTCCTGCCACAGAGTGCCTCATTTCTGCTTTCCCCTCTGAGCTTCCTCCTCTGAGGGGTGCTGGAGGTCAGCAGCTGCAGTAGCACATGATTTAATCCTTGCAGAGGTGGATGGCAGTGCCCACGGCAAGTGCCAATTTGTGATTGACACCGGAAAGACCCCTAGGGTTCTTGGGAGCAAGAAGGGGCCCAGGGTTAAGAGGCGGGCCCAGGCAAGGTTTGTCCTGCTGTCTGCCTGACCAACTATTGTGTTTTCATCTCCTTCCTGCCCCAGTGGCTGAGGAAGCTCCAGGCCCCGCTGACCGAGGGGTGGCCCGACTCACCTGTCTGGAGACCAGGTGCAGCGCGCCCGCAGCGTGGGACGCACCAGGGTGGCGTCAGATGGCCTCCCCAACACACCAGAGTGGGCGCCCTGGGCCGGCGTCCTCCGCGCACCCTCGCCCACACCCTCCCCGCACGTCCTGATGCTCTCACAGACTCACACCCACACACACAGTCCCTCGCTCCCAGACACCGTGACGTCACAGATGCACGGACACCACGTGGGCAGCTTGGTGACGTCACACAGAGACAAGGCGATGGCATCACAGAGATACGTGGCGACATCACACACGCACTTTCTGCCTGGCCCTTGCCCAGAGTCTCACCCCTTCGTGCACCCAGGCCAAGGCACCCGTCGCATCCCACTTGTTTCGAGCATTGCAGTGCTCCAGGTCTGAGGAAGTGAGGACAGGAAGACGTTCACCTTCGTCCTCCCGAGAGTTTCTAGGCCCCCCTGGAGAGGGAATGCCTCTGATCCAGGGGCCCCCTCAGAGCCCGAGAGGGGGCTGTCCCTTCACCCTTTCTTCCCCTACACCCAGTCCTGCCTGTGGCCCGTATAAATGTTAGTAGCCCTAAATAAATGTTATCGAAACCCTTCAAAGTCTCCTGAGTCATGATTTCTGCTTTGAAAAGGCACCAACAGCCTCTGAGTGGCCAAAGAACTAGGAATAAGATGAAAGTCGCAAAACCCCATCCCCAGCATCCCCAGAACAGAGGACCCTTCAACCTGGAACAAACATGGGTGGACGCCAGCTTCCCTCAAGATGCAGGCATCTCCCTGCGCATGTGCGTGCTAAGTCACTTCAGTCGTGTCCGACTCTTTGCGACCCCATGGACTGTAGCCCGCCAACCTCCTCTGTCCTTGGGATTCTCCAGGCAAGAATACTGGAGTGGGTTGCCAGGCCCTCCTCCAGGGGATCTTCCTGACATAGGGATCAAACCCGCATCTCCTGCAGCTCTTGTGTTGCAGGCAGATTCTTTACCATTGAGCCAACAGGGAAGCTCGAGGCATCTCTGTATGTGAAGAGAAATGGCAAAATCATATAATCAATAAGGGTTATATGAAATGCCTACAAACCCCACATTATGACAGCAATAATATGAATTTAGTGTTTCTCTAAAATAGCAGGGTATTTTCTATTTTTTTTTTTAAGCAGAAATTGAAAAAGCAGTTTCTTTCTTTTTCATTTTTTATTGTAGTATAGTTGACTGGGGCTTCTCCTGGTGGCTCAGCAGTAAAGAATCGCCTGCAATGCAGAAGACGTGGATTCGATCCCTGGGTAGGGAAGATCCTCTGGAGGAGGAAATGGCAACCCACTCTGGTATTCTTGCCAGCAGAATCTCATGGACAGAGAAGCCCTTGCATCCATGGGGTCGCAAAGAGTCGGACACGATTGAACAACTGAACACACGACACACAGAGTTGATTTATAATGTTGTGAAAGTTTCAAGTGTACAGCACAGTGATTTCAGCTATATGTAAACATACCTATATTTAAAAAGCAGTTTCTTGGACTTCCTTGGTGGCCCAGTGGTTAAGAATCTGCCTGTCAAGGCAGGGGACACATGTTCGATCACTGGTCTGGGAAGATCCCACATGCTGTAGAGCAACTAAGCCTGTGCGCCGCAGCTCCTGAGCCTGAGTGCCCTTGAAGCCGTGCTCCACAACAACAGAAGTCACTGCACACGCTGCAACTACAGAGGAGCCCCCGCTTGCGTGACTCGAGAAAGCCCGAGCATGGCGACAAAGACCCAGTGCAGTCAGAAGTAAATGAACAAATTAATAAAATGTTAAGGCAGTTTCTTAAATAAATACAAATCTGTTTCTGAAAAAGCAGATTATCTACCTGTAACTTTTGTTTTTGGTAGGTTTGCAAAGATTCCCTCAGGTACAGATAATTACTGAGGAACCGTAGCCTGTTTTGCAGGAACTCCTTATTCCAGAACAATTTCACAAAAGTCCCAGGCATTTGCTTTTTGCAGGGAGTTTTGGTGGGAAGGGAGATGTTAGAAACGGCATCAGTGTCCAGTTTGGGAGCACTTCAACTTACTGGTCACTAAATAAGTAGGAAGCCAGGGAAATTTTGCACATTAGAGGGACTCGGAAATCACATCGTACCAATTAGACTGGGTTGGGGGGAAGGAAAAGGATAAAAAGCCATAATCCCTACTGCTTGTGAAGATGTAGAAAAAAGGGCATTTTCCTACAGGACTGGAAGAAATGCCCATCTCATCCTGGCCCTTTTGGAAATAAGTTTGATGATATTTAATAAAAGTGAAGACAGGGAATTCCCTGGCAGTCCAGTGGTTAGGACTCCCTGGTTTTACTGCCAAGAGTCCAGGTTCAGTCCCTAATCGGGGAACTAAGATCCCACAAGCTGTGGAGTGTGTGTGAGGGTGGGAAGTGAAGACATACAAATCCTTTGATTCTGCAACCCCATTCCTAGCACTTTGTCCCTGAGAAGTAGAAACTCCAGGAAACAAAGCAGATGGTCATCGGTGGGAGAACAGCCTAAAAATTGTCATCAAGAGTCTCAGATTGTCTGTCCCCAATCCTCCATCCCCCCAGCCCAGCCAAGCCCCTGGGACCTTGGACAGGGAGGAGATGAGTCACGAGGAGCCAGGGCTGGCAATGCCACGCTTAGGGCAGGCTAGTCAGGAGGGACAAAGGAGCGATATTTCCTGGATACGGAAACCCCGGGCGAGAGACAGGCTGCTGCAGGAAACACTCGGCTGGGGCCCCGCCAAGCGAGGGCAGGAGGGTCAGCCAGGCCCAGCCGCCCAGACGGGCCAGTCTGGAGGCCCCAAGGAAGCCGGGACGTCCCTGACCCTGAGCCTACTGCCTGAGCAGCCAGGAGTAAGCAGTCCTGGGGATGATGCTGACAGCAGCCAGTCCGGAGTTTGGGTTCCAAACCCCGACATTCCTCCATTCAATTACTCACCTGGAAATGAATGTAATAATAATAATACAAGGGAGGGGGACTCAGGATGGGGGGGCACATGTATACCTGCGGCCCATTCATGTTGACGCATGGCAAAAAAATCACAATATTGTAATCATCTTCCAATTAAATAAATTAAAACAAAAATCATCATCCTATACTCTCTGGGCCTGTGGATGTAGGTCTCTGACTCTTGGTTGGTCTCTCCCATTCAGAGCATCCCAGGGTATCAATCTTCCAACCAGCTCGGTGGAAGAGGGTCGCAGAGTCAGACACGACTGAGGGACTTAGCACAGCACAGCACAGCACAGTCCCAGGTCAGTCCTGCAACACCTGGGCCTCAGCCTCTGCCTCCTTTGTAGCCTCCACGCTGGTCCAGAGGGATCCACTCATCCCGGGATCTGAGCACGTGCCTCTCCCACTCACACACCTTCCATGGCCCCTTAAAACCCTGCGAATAAGGCCCAGTTCCTCAGCTCTCTTGTGCCTTTCCTCCCCACACCCATGCAGCTGTTCTAGACTTTGACTCTTTGACCGAAGACTCAGTGACTTTTAATCTGTATTGTGCCCTCAGACTAGAATGCTTTGTTCTTGCCTGCCAATTCTTCTTTCCCCAAGGCCCCTCCCTAGAGATCACTCCTCCTGGCAGTCCTTCTGGATGCCCCAGAGTTCTTGCTCCTTCTGGGTACTTCCCTTACACCATCCCTCCCTCTTTCCAGCCCTGATCCTGGAGCTCTGATTTCTCCAGGCTGAGGCCCTATGCCAGCCCCGCCCTGCCCTGAGAGCCAGGTGGGGGTTGAGTCCTAGTCAGAGAGTAATTGGCAGACCCCCTCCCTGATCCTGTGGTCCAGCCACAGGGTGAGGTTCTGACTCTTTGGGGATTTCCTGTGACCTCTATAAATAACCCCCATGCCTGCTTCCCACAAACCGCCTCCCCCTTCTTGGAAAAAAGGGACTGTAGCCAAGGACCTCAGTCCGTGATGTGCCAGGGACAGGGTAGGTGGGTGGGGCCGAGGCATCCTTTCCCAAGAGCATCTTCCTCACTACCCAGACCCCACTCCTCCCTGCTGGAAGCCCTCCAGACCCTCCCCACGAAAAGGACATCTGGGCACCCACCCTCTCTACACCCACATTGCTACTTCTTGTCTTTCTGCAAAATGGACCTAATAGTAATATCCACGGACTCAACTGGGGTGACCCTTCCCTTCCAGGAGCCCCCCATTTAGGGGGGGACCCCAGCTGTCAAACAAGCAAACAAATCAACAGAGAGTGACATATTGCACTGGAACCATGATGAAATGGAGTCAGAGGGTCCCTATAGTTGCGTGATAGGCCCTGGACACGTCCCAGCCTCTGCTCCTGTGTCCCTTGAAACCTGAATTTGGAGGTGGAGATTTTTTTCTGATTCTGGAAAAGAGCTTGACCCTATTTGAGACTCCATTTCCGCCTCTGGCAAAAGGGAAGTTAACTATTCATATGCCATCAGGTGGGTCGGGGAAGCCTGGATCCCTGGGACCTTAGGGGGCCGGAACATCACTGGTGTCAGGCACTTTGTTAGGGCAAAGCGCCCTCTGCTGGTTCGTCACCTCAACAGCAGATCCCCCATAAGTGAAAGTCGCTTAGTCCTGTCCCACTCTTTGCGACCACAAACCCCCTCCGCCTTGGACTATAGCCCCCCGTGGACTACAGTGTATGGAATTCTGCAGGCCAGAATATTGGAGTGGGTGGCTGTTCCTTTCTCCAGGGGATCTTCCCAACCCAGGGATCGAACCCGGGTCTCCTGTATTGTAGGCGGATTCTTTATCAACTGAGCTATCAGGGAAGCCCAGATCCCCCATAAGTCTCCATAATCAAAGGCTTCACTATCAGGTTCTCCTCTCCTGGATTTCTTCCTCCCTTATAGCACTCACTCATTCTACTTCCAGCCACGCTGGCCACCTCACTGCCCCTCAAACACTCAGTGATGTTCCCAACTCAGGGCCTTTGCATATGCCCTGCCCTCTGCCTGGGATGTTCTTGCTGGCCTCTTCCATCTTCTCATCTTTCAGATGTCAGAGTAAATCCCACGTCTACCCTCACATCCACCCCTGACCAGATCAGGTCTCCTCATCGCAAGTTTGCCCAGCAGCCTTCAGAACTCAGGTTTCCCAGGTACTTGGTGATAAAGAATCCTCCTGCTGACACAAGAGTCAGAGGAGACATGGGTTTGATCCCTAGGTTGGGAAGATCCCCTGATGGAGGCAATGGCAACCCACTCCAGTATTGTTGCTGGGATAATCCCATGGACAGAGGAGCCTGGAGGGCTACAGTCCATTGGTTGCAAAGTGTTGGACACGACTAAGGGACTGAGCAAGCAAGCATCCGACCTCACCAAAAGGAGCTGTCTCTTCTTTAATAAGGGCAGGAGTGGGGACTTTCCTGGCATTCCAGTGGTTAAGAATCCCCCTTCCAATGCAGGGGATGAAGGTTCGATCCCTGGTCCAGGCACTAAGATCCCACATCCAGGGGACAACTAAGCCCGCCCACCGCAGCTACTGAAGCCAGCACACTCTGGAGCCCATCCTCCACAACTAGAGAAAGCCCATGCAACGCAATGAAGACCCAGCACAACTGAAAATTAAAACAAAACAGGAGCAGGAGTAATGCCTGCTTACTCCCTCTGTTTCCAGCCCCCTGCACTCAGTCTGTCACCCAGAAGGCCCCAGTGAACTCAAACTGAAATCTAACCTTATGTGCGAATCCCAGATCTGGGGGCCTTCAGCAACTAAATACTTCTCTGAACCTCAGTTTCTTCATCTGTAAAACTAGGACAACATCACCACTGCATTGTGCTGCTATGAAGATGCAATCAAATGACGGGTGCAACTCCAACACATAGTAGGTACTTGATAAATATTCACTGACTAAGCTTGGAGAGGAAGTAGGGATTTTGCAAGTCACTTTGAGGATAAAAGAAGCAAAGTTTCAAGATTAATACCACAAAAGGAAAGACAGTTTGGGACTTTCCTGGCAGTCCAGTGGTTAAGATTCCCAGCTTCCACTGCAGCGGGGCACTGGTTCAGTCCTGGTTGGGGAATTAAGATAATGCATGCTGTGTGGTGCAGGGTGGTGGTGGTGGTGGGTGTTGGGGAAGGACAGTTTGCAGAGCAATAAACACCAATTTGTGTACAAAATACAAGACAAAATATACTTTATAGGCACATTCACAAGTATGCAAACATGCACAGAAAATTCTAGAAGGATACAACAACCAAGGAGAGGGTATTCAAATATTTCTGGATCACCCATTTTTTACCTTCCTTTGGTGTTTGCAAAATAAATTTAAAACTATAAAACAAAAACCTCTGAGACCTTTCGACCTCCGTCTTGATCCTCCACTCCTCCTCCCCCAGCATCATGTGCCCAAAAGGACCTCCCTTCAGCCCCACTCAGGGCCAAACCCCCGAAATCTAGCTGGCTGCCACTCAGTCACTACCAGCAACAGAGGGTTCGTGGTTTGGGGTCAAGTTCCCCCACTTGGCTTAAGCTGTTCCCAGACACCCCAAAGCTTCTGGGTGCTCCTCCAGGCAGGGTCTGAGCTTCAGCTGCCCCCTTACTTGCCCACGCAGAAGTCCCGGAAGATGATATCCAGAATTTCCTCGGTGCCCCCTCCACCAGTGAGATGACTCAGATGCCTTCGGGCTACCCGAAGTGCCTCGGCTGCCAGGGCTAAGTCTTTCGCCTGCTTGTACTGACCAAGAGCGTCCAGGCAGCCCCGGAGGTGGTGTTGGTGCCTCGACCGTGTCAGAAGTGGGCCTGTGGACGGGTCCCCACACCTGGAAAGGACAAAGGATAAGGTCTCTCTCGGCATTCAAAGTGAGGGGGAGGGGAACGATCATACCCGTCTTCTAGATACAGAAACTGAGCTGGCAGGGCCAGTTGTGCCCGAAGCCCGTGGCTAAGCCCCCAGACTTGGACAGAGCGAGGTTGCCCAGAGGGCAAGGGGGCTCACAGTGCAGCCAGCTCCTTCTTCAGTGCTTCTAGGAGGCCGTCCAGCCCCTCACCCGTCAGGCAAGACAGCAACAGGTGGGAGGGGAGGTCAGGATGGGGGTCTGAGCGCCCAGCGGGCAGCAGGTCCGATTTATTCAGCACAAGCAGGAGGCGCTGGTGGCTCCCATTGGGGTTCCCGGCTCCTGCTGGGATGACAACGGTGTCCAGGAAGTTGCAGCTGGCCGGAGAGGCCAGGTCAGAAGCATCCAACACGGCCAGAATGAGGTCAGCCTGCTCCAGCCTGGGAGGCGGGAAAATGGGGCATGGATTCCAGAGCTGCGCAGTGAAGACAATTCGGCAGGGACGGGGATAAAGGCCAAACCTAAAAAGCTGCCCTCCCCAAAGAACTGAGGCCCCTCCTAACGGGGCTTAGTAACCTTTCCTCATCGAGGACTAATGAAAGATAAGTGCAACTGGAACAAACAGTAAAGGGCCCGCGTTTCCCCTCCCACCTCCCTCCTGCCCACCTTTTTTGGGCGCGCCGCACACCCTCCTGCTCCACAGGCCCCACGCCTTCCCGCAACCCCGCAGTGTCGCTCAGCAGCGCCGGGAACCCGGCCAGGTCCACGGGGGTCTCCAGAACATCTCGGGTGGTCCCGGGCTCCGGGGACACGATGGACACAGGCTTCCGGCCTGGGGGTAGGGGTGGGCTCAGAGGAAGTGGGCGGGGTGGAGACCAGAGAGTCCCTCCCTTGGGCTCCACCCCCAGGACGGACAGTTTTCAACCTCCCTGGCCCCTTCCCTACTCCGGAAAGCTCAGTACCTTAGCTCCCAGCCCCGCCCCCTGCCCTGAGCCCCGCCCCCTGCCCTGAGCCCCGCCCCCTGCCCACGCACTGAGCAGGTTCACCAGGCTGCTTTTGCCTGCGTTGGGAGGTCCCGCAACCACTATGTGCGCCCCTGAGCGGAGCCTCTGCCCGCGCCTGGCATCTCGAAGATGCACGCCCAGTGTCACCTCCAGCTTCCGCACCTCACTATCAGCTGTGAATGGAGGAAAGGAGAGAGGGAGTAAGAGGACCTAGGGGTCCCCCTAGGATGCCAGATGTCTCCACCTCCCACCCCCGGGGGACCCACCTTGATCCAGGACGCCTTCCTCCAGGTTGTCATCCTCACTAAAATCGATATAGGCCTCTACATGGGCCAAAGCCTGAGGGAGGGAGAGGTGGGTAGTGTGATCATACAGAAACTCACCCCGAGTGGGTGCCCGCGTCCAGCCTGGCCTTAAGGGACCAGATTGGAGGTTCATAGACAGGGAACACTAACACAGGAAAAGGTTAAGTACTGTCTCTGCGGCCAGGTATGAGTGAATGGTGTACTTGCTTTAGTGAGGGTCTCGGCCCAGCTGCGGCAGAGGTCACCCAGCTCCCCATCGAGCTGCCTCAGGGCCTGTCGCCGCTGCGCCTCGGTTTCTGCATGGATCAGATCTGCCAGCCCCTCCACTTCCGTCAGGCTCAGCTTCCCGTGGGCGAACGCCCTCCTGGTGAACTCGCCTGCTTCCGCTGGCCTCAGCCCTGGCACACTGCCTGCGGGAAGGTTCAAGATCCTGAGGCCCCTGGCCCCTACCCAGGTCACCAGCGTAGCAATACCTCAAACCCAAAGCTGAAGACTTACCCAGGGCCTGCAGGACACCACTGACAACGGCCGGCCCTCCATGCACGTGGAACTCCACGCAATCCTCACCCGTAAAACTTTGGGGACCTAGTATGTTGAAGAGATGGGTGTCAGCAGGATACAGCCTGGGCGAACGCCTGGAAGGAGGAAGTCTGGTCACAGGAGCTACTTGAGGTTCCGGATCTGAAGTCCCGTACCTGGAAACCAAAGCACCAGCGCGCGGTCCAAAGGCTCCCCAGAGCGGGGGTCGCTGAGCAGGCGCAGGCAGGCTTTGCGGGCCGGGGGTAAGTCCCGCGGCGCCGTGAGGCTCCGGAGGGCGTGGCCGCTGGCAGGGCCGCTGGTTCGGATCACCGCGATGCCGCAGCGGCCTTGGCCAGAGCTCAGAGCGAAGATAGTGGCTCCGGAACCGGGGGCCGGGTAACCACTGCCCTGGCGCGTGCACGGTCTGGGACTGGAGAGGAGGAGAGTCAGTGCATCTGAGAAGCTCTGACGCCAGAGTGGCAGGTGGAGAGATGGCTCGATGGTCGCGTGAGCCCCCAAGTGGAAGTTTTGTGGCTAGGGGATGGACTGAGCGGAGGCTCTGAGGCCAGAAGAAGACTGGATTGCGGTGGGCTCTGAGGCAGGGGGTGGGGCTTGGACGGAGGCGAAGGGTGGTCCTGCAGCAGGGGACCGGGCCCACCAGATCCCAGGGAGAGGGTTTGGGGCCCAAGCAACGCTCTACGCTGTCACAGCCCTTCGCCAGCTCACCTCACCTGTGAGGCCCACGTGCAGCCCGGGATACCAGGGTCCACAGCCCCCGCCACATGGATTCACAAGCAGTTATCCTCCTGCCCACCCTGCCGCAGGTGTCTGCAAGTCCTCGCAGGAGGTCCCGCCCACTCCGCGGCGTGACTGGTAAAGTGCTCAACAATTCTCGATTATCATTGGGCCCCTTAGAAGACGTACCGCCCATCCACTGAAGATCTTCGCTTCTACTGGCTAATGACAGGGAAAGAAGCCGAGGGCTCGCACGCTGCGGTGCAGTGAAATGGTGTTCCTCCAGCAACATTAGACAGAACTTTTAGGATCCCAGAGAGGCCAGGTTCCTAGACACCGGAAATGAGGAGTGGCACAGGGCAATGGAAATGATAGAAAGGCGAGGGTTTGAGTCGAAGCAAGAGCATCTCGGGGGCTTCCCTGGTAGCTCAGACAGTAAAGAATCTACCTGAAATGCAGGAGACCCAGTTTCGATCCTTGGGTCGGGAAGAGCCCCTGGAGAAGGAAGTGGCCATCCACTCCAGTATTCTTGCCAAGGACAGAGGAGCCTGGTGGGCTGAAGTTCATGGGGTCGCAAAGAGTCGGACACGACTGAGTGCCTTTCACTTTCAAGAGCATCTCAGTGTCCGGGAGGGATGAGTTTCGGGGAACCTACGCCCTGGCCCTGGGGAAATCTATTCCAAGTTTCTGGGAAGACTTCTCCATTTCTCCGAAGTCTACAGTTTCTCGCCCCTCCCCAGCTTTCCCTCCCGCTGCCTCAGATACCCTTCCCTTGACCAACAGCCTCACTGCCTAGCTCCAAGGTCCCCTCCGCTAGGAAGTCTCCCTAGGGTCTCCAGCACAGTCCTCTCTCCTTTCTGGGCTACTCTGGCCCCGGTCTCCTCGTGCAGAGTTGTGTGTCCCGTTTGTCTCTGCTCCCCGAAAGCCAG
Source organism: Moschus berezovskii (assembly GCF_049115385.1). NCBI lineage: Eukaryota > Metazoa > Chordata > Mammalia > Artiodactyla > Moschidae > Moschus > Moschus berezovskii. The sequence goes on along the minus strand of NC_142467.1, from coordinate 106,317,928 downwards.
AAAGGGAAGATTATTTTCAGGTTAACCCGGGATAGCGCCGGCCGGCGAAATAAAGCGCTGATGGTGGAATTCCAGGCACTGGATAGGCGGGGTCTCCGGGGGTACCGTCACGCGGCAAATTCTCTGGTTCTTGGACGGAGCGGGCGGGTGGCGCGACTATACTTAGGGAAGACTGCCCCGCCTCGCTCTGTTCAGTTTTTTCATTTGTCAGTTAGGGATTTTGGGATGGACATGTTCACATTGCTTTATTTAATATGGGTAACCACCTAGGACCTACTCTATAGTACATGGAACTCTGCTTAATGTTGTATGGCACCCTGGATGGGAGGGGAGTCAAGGGGAGAAAAGATACGTGTATATGTTTGGCTGAGTCCCTTCGCTGTTCACCTGAAACTATCACAACATTGTTAACTGATTATACCCCACTGCAAAATAAAAAGTTAAAAAAACCTTTTTGTTTTTCATTTGTAGAAGACGAGTGAATGATGACGTTCTCTGTCTCCAAGTTGTTCCATCTGTCAAAAGTATACATCAAATGCCTACCGTGTAACCAGGAAGAATCAGTCTGGGCCCCTGCCCTCGCTGGTCTATCAGTCTAATGGAAGAGGCTACAGAGGATGGTCAGGGCGTCGGACAACAGAGAAAATACAGGGCCCCCAGTTAAATGTAAATTTCAGATGAACAAAGATTATCCTGTCAATATAATTAGGACCCATGCAATATTTATGTGTGTGTGTATGTGTGTTAGCCGCTCAGTCATGTCCGACTCTTTGCAACTCCATGGACTGTAGCCCTCCAGACTCCTCTGTCCATGGGGATTCTCCAGGCAAGAATACTGGAGTGTGTTGCCATGCCCTTCTCCAGGGGATCTTCAAGACCCAGGGATTGAACCCGAGTCTCCTGCACTGAAGGCAGATTCTTTACTGACTGAGCAACCAGGGAAACATGTAATATTTGGGATATACTAAAAATTTATTCATTTATCTGAAATTCACATTTAACTAGGAGAACTGTATTTTTATTTGCTAAACTTGGAAAAGGCAGAGGAACCAGAGATCAAAGTGCCAACATCTGCTGGATCATCAAAAAAGCAAGAGAGTTCCAGAAAAACATCTATTTCTGCTTTATTGACTATGCCAAAGCCTTTGACTGTGTGGATCACAATAAACTATGGAAAATTCTGAAAGAGATGGGAATACCAGACCACCTGACCTGCCTCTTGAGAAATATGTATGCAGATCGGGAAGCAAGTTAGAACTGGACATGGAACAACAGACTGGTTCCAAATAGGAGAAGGAGTACGTCAAGGCTCTATATTGTCACCCTGCTTATTTAACTTATATGCAGAGTACACCATGAGAAACGCTGGGCTGGAGGAAGCACAGGCTGGAATCAAGATTGCCGGGAGAAATATCAATAACCTCAGATATGCAGATGACACCACCCTTATGGCAGAGAGTGAAGAGGAACTCAAAAGCCTCTTGATGAAAGTGAAAGAGGAGAGTGAAAAAGTTGGCTTGAAGCTCAACATTCAGAAAACAAAGATCATGGCATCCGGTCCCATCAATTCATGGCAAATAGACGTAGAAACAGTGGAAACAGTGGCAGACTTTATTTTTCTGGGCTCCAAAATTACTCTAGATGGGGACTACAGCCATAAAATTAAAAGACGCTTACTCCTTGGAAGGAAAGTTATGATAAATATAGACAGCATATTAAAAAACAGAGACATTACTTTGTCAACAAAGGTCCATCTAGTCAAGGCTATGGTTTTTCCAGTAGTCATGTATGGATGTGAGAGTTGGACTATAAAGAAAGCTGAGCGCTGAAGAATTGATGCTTCTGAACTGTGGTGCTGGAGAAGACTCTTGAGAGTCCCTTGGACTGCAAGGAGATCCAACCAGTCCATCCTAAAGGAGATCAGTCCTGAATATTCATTGGAAGGACTGATGTTGAAGCTGAAACTCCAATACTTTGGCCATCTGATTCGAAGAGCTGACTCATTTGCAAAGACCCTGGGGCTGGGAAAGTTTGAGGGCAGGAGGAGAAGGGGACGACAGAGGATGAGATGGTTGGATGGCATCACCGACTCAATGGACATGAGTTTGAGTAAACTCCAGGAATTGGTGATGGACAGAGAGGCCTGGCGTGCCGCAGTCCGTGGGGTCGCAAAGTCGGCACGATTGAGAGACTGAACTGAACTGAACTGAAATTTGGTAACTCGATCAGGTCCTCTCTGAGAATGTTACATCCCGAAGGGTGCAGCAGTTCACTGGACAAAGAGGGCTTGAAGAGTGTCCTAGGTAACAAAGATGGTGTTACACATTCAGCATGATACACTTATTCTCATTCTCCCTGTGGTGGTTGGAGTTATTGCCACCGGGAATCTCCCGCGACAGGCTCACCACCCGCTTCCCCCAACCCTACTCACACCGCCTACGCGCAAGACCATCTCAGATTCCAAACCGATGGGGAAACTAAGGCTTTAAGACAGAGAATCCCGGCCCAGGGCGGGCGTTGTCGAGACCGGGCACCTACTCGGGCGGGGACAGGGAAGAGAATGAACATTCGGCGCGGGCGGGGACGAACACCAGCGGGCGAGGTGGGCGGGCGAGAACGAAACTCGGAAAACAACACGGGCGGAGTCGAGAACCAGAGAACGACGCGCGCGGGGCCGAGAAGGAGAATCGAGGTTCCGCGCGGGCGGGGACGAGAAGCAGCGCTCGGGCACGCGGGGACGGCGGCCGGCGCGGGCGGGCGCGGCCTTTGTCTCCTCCTCAGGCGCGCTCGGTGGCTGCACCGGCCCCATGAGCCCGCGGCCCCCCGGCGCCTGGGCCGCCCGCAACCCCTGACCTGACCTGCCCTCGCAATGGCGGAAGCCACCTCCAGCGCCGGGGGCACGTCCCCGGAGGGCGAGCGCGGCAAGAGGCCCCCGCCGGAGGGCGAGCCTGCAGCCCCGGCGTCCGGAGTTCTGGGTACGTGTGCAGCGCCTGGATCTGACAGGGTTGCAGGTGCCTGGGGTGTTCGCGGCAGGTCTACGGGGAGGGATAGTGGAGTCAGCCGTCCCGGGCCTGGAGTCCAGTCGAGGCACCGGCTCTTCCCGGCACTGCGGCTGCGGCCGGGCGAGCGCGGCTGGAACGGTGCAGCGGGTGTGGGGTCCCAGCGCCGAGATATGGACACGCCCCTCCTAGAGCTCCGGTGCGGGACTGAGCCCAGTGACCCCTTGGGCTACTCGATCGCTGCTGAGCAGAGATGCGGTTAAGAGCTCCTCTCCACAGAGGATACAGAATCATACAGTCCTGGGTTCAAATCCCTCCTGGACTCTGTGACCTTGGGAGCGTGACTTAAATGCTCTGGGCCTCAGTTTCCTCGCCTGTGAAATGGGGGTAAGAGCCGCACCCAGCTATGAGGAGACGCTGACATAATGTGGTGAGGCGCTCAGAGCTGCTAGTGAGCGCCCCATCGATTGTGGTTTCGGAGGCGGAGCTGGGCCTCAAGAATGAGTAAGATTTGTAAGGGAGGACCTGGGGGAAGGGCATTCCTGGAGAAGGGCCCGGCTGGTACAAGGACGTGGAGGGAAGGAAACAAGCCAAGACCAGAGCTCATAGGGCCTTGAATGCCAAGCTGAGTGCCAAGGAGCCCTGGCGAATGTGTGATCAGGGGCAAGGGTTAGAGGGACTAAGACTGGAGGCTAGGCCATCTGAGAATGACTTGACCCCAGCCTGCGCTGCCTGCTCCCCAGATAAGCTTTTTGGGAAGCGGCTCCTGCAGGTGGGTCGGTATCTGGTGTCCCACAAAGCATGGATGAAGACGGTGCCCACGGAAAACTGTGACGTATTGATGACCTTCCCAGGTACCTGTCTATGCTCACCCGCCCAGGGCCTACACTGAATTCCCCCGAGCTGGGCTCCCCTGTCACTCCTGGCAAGAGCCATTGGTCCCTGTGCCCCTTGGCAGATACGACCGATGACCACACGCTGCTATGGCTGCTGAACCACATCCGCGTGGGCATCCCCGAGCTCATCGTGCAAGTCCGCCACCACCGCCACACACGCGCCTACGCCTTCTTCGTCACCGCCACATATGAGAGGCGAGTCCTTGTCCCTGGCCTCTCGCTGAGCCTGCTACTCTGCTCCCCGCCCTTCCAAGCGCCAGCTGCGAGGTCCAGCCACCCTGCATTTGTCCCAGACAGCCACCAGGTTTCGGGATGGTGAGCCAGGGTCTCCCCGTGATCCCACCTCCCCTGCCCTTCCCGCAGCCTACTGAGAGGGGCCGACGAGCTGGGTCTGCGCAAAGCAGTGAAGGCCGAGTTTGGCGGGGGCACCCGCGGCTTCTCCTGCGAGGAGGACTTCATCTACGAGAATGTGGAGAGTGAGCTGCGCTTCTTCACCTCCCAGGTGCGGCCGGCTCTGGCCCCCAGCGCACATTCCTAGCCCGTGGGCGGCTGCTCCCTGTGCTCACGCCCTGTCCCCTGCAGGAGCGCCAGAGCATCATCCGCTTCTGGCTGCAGAACCTTCGTGCCAAGCAGGGCGAGGCACTACACAATGTGCGCTTTCTGGAGGACCAGCCAATCAGTGAGTGAGGTGGTCCCAAGCTTCCAATCATATGTGGGGAGTTGGCTGGGGATCTTAGAGGACTGCCGTCAACGTAGGAGGGTTAGGAAGGCGGGGCTTAGATGAAACCAATCAGAGTCTCCCGAAGAGTTGGGCGGGGTCTGGAGATCAGCCAGGCCAGCTGAAGGGGTGTGGCCTTAGCAAGGGGGGTGGCTTGTCTCCTCGGAGGCAGGTCCAGGAGAAACCCTTTGCTGGGTCTGCGATAAGGTTGGGGCAGGACCATGGACAGCACTCCACATATTGTGTGGTGAGCTCTGGGCCTCAGTATCCCCCAGGAAACCAGCCGCTGCAAGTTCACCTTCTAATGCCAGCTTTGCACCATTCTTCAGACGTTTGGAGGAATGAGCTGAAACTAAGTAGCTCTATTTAAAAACGTGTATCCCCACTGGGATCGCACCTCCCAGGTTTCGACACCCTTCCCCACCTGCCCCTGCACCTCCCAAATTTTGAGGAATGATGTTCCTTTCACCCAGAACGCTTCTCCTGGGAAGAGCGTCTGCTAGTTTAAGAGCAGGCAAAAAGTTATAACTTGGGTTTCAGCCGAGGGGGACTGGCTAGGCCCAGCACAGGCAGACGTGTGGGGTCACCCATTCTTGTCCCCCAACAGTCCCTGAACTGGCAGCCCGCGGGATCATCCAGCAGGTGTTCCCAGTCCACGAGCAGCGCATCCTGAACCGTCTCATGAAGTCATGGGTGCAGGCTGTGTGTGAAAACCAGCCTCTAGGTGTGGTCCTGGCTGGAGTGGGGGGGTTGATGGGGGTCCTAGGAGGCAGGCATGGCTGACTGGGACCGCCCCTCCTCATCCCCGGCAGATGAGATCTGCGACTACTTTGGTGTGAAGATTGCCATGTACTTTGCCTGGCTGGGTTTCTACACATCGGCAATGGTGTACCCAGCGGTCTTCGGCTCAGTCCTGTACACATTCACAGAGGCTGATCAGGTGCCGGGTGTGGATTGGATAGGGGGTGGAATACCTGAGACAGCTTCCTTCCTGGACTGGGCCAGCCATCGTTGCCGCCCTCCTCTGTCACCCCTAGACAAGCCGGGATGTATCCTGCGTGGTCTTTGCCCTCTTCAACGTGGTCTGGTCAACGCTGTTCTTGGAGGAGTGGAAGCGGAGGGGGGCCGAGCTGGCCTACAAGTGGGGAACACTGGACTCACCCGGGGAAGCTGTGGAGGAGCCACGACCCCAGTTCAGGGTCAGTCGGGGCAGTCTGAGTTCAGGGACTTCGAGAACGGGGTAAAAAAGAGAAAACATACTGAGCAAGAACAAAGCAGGAGGTGAAGTAGGGCTGCGCTGCTGAGGTTTGCCGAGTGAGGGGTCTGCATGCCTGAGGGAGAGCTGTGGGAAGCTGGATTCGAGAGACAGGGAGGGTGCATGAAGCGGACATGCCCTGAGAGCAAGGAGGAGATGGTGGTGGCATCACCTACTCAATGGACATGAGTTTGAGCGAACTCCGGGAGATGGTGAAGGACTGAGAAGCCTGGCGCGCCGCAGTCCATGGGGTCACAAAGTCAGACTTGGCTTAGCAACTGCACTACAGCAAACCACGATACCAAAGCATCATAGACATGGAGTTCAAGGGTTGGGAAGGGGTGGGACAGAGGCAGCCCCTCTGACCTTGTGTCGGGCTGCGCCCCCACCCTCTGCCAGGGCGTGCGGCGCATCAGCCCGGTGACTCAGGCCGAGGAGTTCTACTACCCGCCCTGGAAGCGGCTGCTCTTCCAGATGCTTGTGAGTCTCCCCCTGTGCCTCACCTGCCTAGCCTGCGTGTTCCTGCTCATGCTCGGCTGCTTCCAGCTCCAGGTGACCTCCAGTCCCTAGCCCTGGCCTCGGCCCCAGCCTGTTCAGGTGTGCCCCAAGCCGAGCCCAGCGACCGGGGTAACCTGTGAACCCCTTTGTCCCTGCAGGAGCTGGTGCTGAGCGTGAAGGGGCTGCCCCGTCTTGCCCGCTTCCTGCCGAAAGTCATGCTGGCCCTGCTGGTCAGCGCAAGTGCCGAGGGCTATAAGAAGCTGGCTGTCTGGCTCAACGACATGGGTACGCCCTGTGAGGGGAGGTCCCACTGCCCAGCCCCCAGGAGGAAGGGCCCCACTGCCTTGTGGGGTCCCTGCTGCCCATGACGGTCTGGGCCACACTCTCACTCGTCTGCTTGGCCCCCAGAGAACTACCGGCTGGAGAGCGCCTATGAGAAGCACCTCATCATCAAGGTCGTCCTGGTGAGCGGTGGCCGGCCGGCCGGCAGGGCTGCTTTTATTTTTTAATGTTTATTTGTTTGGCTGCACCGGGTCTTACTTGTGGCACATGGGATCTAGTTCCCTGACCAGGGATCGAGCTCGGGCCCCCGCATTGGGAGCATGGAGTCTTAGCTACTGGACCACCAGGGAAGTCCCCAGGCAGGGGTTCTACAGGGGACATGTGGGGGTTCCTTGGGACAGACATGGCAGGGTGACCACCCCCCTGCCTGCTTCGCACAGTTCCAGTTCGTCAACTCATACCTGAGCCTCTTCTACATTGGCTTCTACCTCAAGGATATGGAACGCCTGAAAGAGGTGAGACCCTGGCCTAAAGCAGTGCCCCCCAAGGCAGCTGGCTGTGGGGGCAGACCTGGCCCAAGGGGTCCATGGGCTCTCCAGCTCCTCCCTTCCTCCTCCATCCTTCTCTCCTCTCTGTCCATTCGTCTGTGTGTCCTCTCTCTGCCTGTCATGCCCCCCCCATCTGTCTGTCCACCTGTCCGTCGGTCCCTCCACAGCTCCTGATCGTCCTGTCCCTGTCCCAGAGCCTCGAGCGGCAGCTTTGGGCGGTGCTGGTCCCGCTCGTGGCCCTGCGGTTCCGCCTGCTCCTCCTCTCCCTCCAGGGCCTCCTTCTTGAGGCCCGGGCCAAAGTATGGGCAGGTGGCGGCGAGCCCTTGGGGCCTTGCCAGGGTGGGCAGTGTGGCGGTGCCGGGGGCCTCATGCCTGGCCGAAGGTGCATGCTCTGAAGGGATGGGGCTCCACTGACTGCGTGCAGGTGTCCAGAGCCCCTGGAGGCCCTGGGCACCAGCCGAGCTCTGGGAGGTGCGGCGTGATGGGAGGCCATTGCCTGCCCAGATGATCAGCTAGAAGCGCTGTGGCCTGCCCAGCTGTGGTTTGGGGTTGCCTCTGTGCCCGGGGACATCCAAACTGGGTTCAGGCTGTGACTGGATGTGTCCTTTAGGGGGGTGTGTGCCCACAGCCTGTCCTAGTGCCCAGGGCCCCGCCTGCCCCCCACGAGGCCGCTCTCCACCCCCTTCCTACCCCCAGATGCTGGCCACACTGCTGATCACCCGCCAGTTCCTCCAGAATGTTCGAGAGGTTCTACAGCCCCACCTGTATCGGCGGCTGGGCCGAGGAGAGCTTGGCCTGCGGGCGGCCTGGGAGCTGGCCCGTGCCCTGCTTGGCCTCCTGAGCCTCCAGCGCCCTGCACGCCGCCACCTCGAACCCCTGGCTGAAGAGGGTGGCGGTGGCAGCAGCAGTGGGGGGGGCCGCAGGTGTCTCAGTGGGGGCTGCGGGGCACCTGAGGAGGAAGAGGAGGCCGCTGTGGAGCGGCGGCCGGCAGGGGAAGGGGGAGAGGGGGATGGGCCCCGGGGGGGCAGAGAGGAGGAGGACGAAGAGGAGGAGGAGGACGATGAAGAGGAGGAGGATGAGGATGACGAAGGCGAGGAGGGCGGCCTCCTGGACTGCGGGCTCCGACTGAAGAAGGTCAGCTTTGCTGAGCGGGGGGCTGGGCGGCGCCGGCCGGGCCCAAGCCAGGAGGCCCTCCTGGAGGAGGGGAGCCCCACCATGGTGGAGAAGGGGCTGGAACCTGGCGTGTTCACACTGGCCGAGGAGGACGATGAGGCTGAGGGGCCTCCCAGCAGCCCCGAACGGGAGCCTCCCCCGGCTGTCCTGCTCCGCCGGGCTGGAGGCGAGGGCCGAGACCAGGGGCCGGATGGGGGCCCGGACCCAGAGCCGGGCGCAGGCGACTCAGCCCGGAAGCAGCGGCGGCAGAACCGGTCATCTTGGATCGACCCACCCGAGGAAGAACACTCGTCTCAACTCACCCAGGCGGAGCTCGAGAGCTGCATGAAGAAATACGAGGTGAGGAGGGCACCTGACAGTGGAGGCAGGGCCGTCGGAAGGGCAGGGCATACAGTCTGAGGGTGGAGGTGGGGTGGGAGCGACAGGAAGGAATGACGGGACCCTTTATGTGATCAGGGCTTCCCTGGTGGCTCAGACAGTAAAGAATCTGCCTGCGATGCAGGAGACTGGGGTTCAATCCCTGGATCGGGGAGATCCCCTGGAGAAGGGAATGGCTACCCACTCCAGTCTTCTTGCCTAGAGAATCCCATGGCTACAGTCCACGGGATTGCAAAGAGTTGGACACAACTGAGCGACTCCCCCTTATGTGATCAGAAACTTGCTAACCTTGCTGAGCTTGGGTCCACGCAGGATAATCTGAGGGAGGCAGGCTCGATGAGAGGAGCGTGGGCTGAGGGAGGAGCTGTCCTGAGTTGGGGGAGAGCCTAGGCCCACGCCCGGGGTGCCTGTCCACAGGACACGTTCCAGGACTACCAGGAGATGTTCGTGCAGTTTGGCTATGTCGTGCTTTTCTCGTCTGCCTTCCCCCTGGCTGCCCTCTGCGCCCTCATCAACAACCTCATCGAGATCCGCAGTGACGCCCTCAAGCTGTGCACGGGGCTGCAGCGGCCCTTTGGGCAGCGGGTGGAAAGCATTGGCCAGTGGCAGGTGGGGGAAGGGCCAAGGGCTCTGAGCCAGGATGCCCAGAGGCGGCGCGGGTGCTGGGGAGGCTGGCGGGACCCCACCTGAGTCCCGCTTGTCCCCCCACCCCCACAGAAGGTGATGGAGGTCATGGGCGTCCTGGCAATCGTGGTCAATTGCTATCTAATTGGCCAGTGCGGGCAGCTGCAGCGCCTCTTCCCCTGGCTCAGTCCCGAGGCAGCCATCGTGTCCGTGGTGGTGCTCGAGGTGGGACCGGTGGCCGGGTGGGGGACCCAGGCGGTGGTCGGGGGGTTGTCCCCACGCCTGCAGCCTCCTCCTCTGTCGCCTCAGCACTTCGCTCTGCTCCTCAAGTACCTCATCCATGTGGCCATCCCCGACATCCCGGGCTGGGTGGCTGAGGAGATGGCCAAGCTGGAGTATCAGCGCCGGGAGGCATTCAAGGTACGTGGGCCAGGGCCTGGCATGCTTTACATCTCTGCTCCGAGGGGCTTCTCTCCCCTCGCATCTCCCCTCACGTGGCTGGGCAGTCACAGCCTTAGAAGGGTAGATGTGCAGATCGTGTTAGTGTTCGTCACTTAGTCGTATCCGACTCTTGGTGACCCCATGGGCTGCAGCCCACCAGACTCCTCCGTCCATGGGATTCTCCAGGCAAGAATACTGGAGTGGGGTGCCATACCCTTCTCCAGGGATCTTCCCGACCCAGGGATCAAACCCAGGTTTCCCACATTGCAGGCAGATTCTTCACCATCTGAGTCACCAGGGAAGCCTGGGGTAATAATTAGCATTTCAAAAGGACCTGGTCCCTTCTGGGGTCCTGGTGGCATCCTGCACCAGGCCAGCACTTATGAACTGTCATCTGCCAGCTTGCCGGGCATTGTCCTATGTGGGGTCAGACACAGCTGATGCTTCCTAGAAGCCCAGCCTGTGCCACATTCCCCAGAAAGCTGCAGAGAGGGCCAGGGAGCTCACTGCTATCAACCAGTGGAGGCCTCCATGATGATGTGTGTGTGTTCGGTTGCTCAGTGTCCAGCTCTTGGTGACCCCATGGACCGGGGCCCACAAAGCTCCTCTGTTCATGGAATTCTCCAGGCAAGAATACTAGAGTGGGTAGCTATTCCCTTCTCCAGGGGATCTTCCCCACCCAGGGATCAAACCCAAGTCTCTTATGAGGAGTCCCCTGCATTGACAGGCAGATTGTTTACCGCTGCGCCACCTGGGCAGCCCCAAAAATAGTGATGGAAATGTTCTATTCTGGGTTGCCCATGTCGCCCGTTACTGCAGATGGCCGATGAGCGCTTGCAATGGGACTGGCGCTACTGAGGAACCGAGCTTTCACTTCAGTTATCTGGTTGTTTATTTATTTATTGGCTGTGGTTTGTGGCTTATGGGATCTTAGTTCCCCAACCAGGCATCAAAGCTGGGCCCTCCGTGGTGAGAGCACAGAATCCTAACCACTGGAGCGCCAGGGAATTACCTTATTTCAGTTATTTAAAGTGACAAAACCATGGGAGTCCCCTACTGGTCTAGCGGTTAGGATTCAGTGCTTTCACTGCCATGGCCCGGGTTCAGTCTCTGGTCTGGGAACTGAGATACCTGCAAGTCACGTGGTGGGTCCCAAAAATAATATATATATTTTTTTAATTAACAATGCTGTGTGTGGCTCCTGGCCACTGGACAGTCACAACTCTGTCTCTCCCCAGTTCTCCAGAAAGCAGGGAGCCGCTGAGGCCCAATATTTGTTTTAAGTCTCCCAATTTCTAAGACAGCGTCTGGCATGCGATCGGGGACAGAATTGGTGGCCAGAAAATGTTTGCTCTCTTCTCAGTTCTCAGAGAGCCCCGGGGTGGGTCCAGGGATGCAGCAGGAACCCAAGAAGTGTGTGGCTCTCTCCCCACTTCTGCAGGAGAGCCCTGGCATGGGCCTGGGCCTGGGTGAGCGCCTGCTCACACACTCATTCCTCCCAGTGCCCATGATGGCTCCATTCTGCCCTCAGAGACATGAGCGCCAGGCCCAGCACCGCTACCAGCAGCAGCAGCGGCGGAGGCGGGAGGAGGAGGAACGCCAGCGCCACGCGGAGCACCATGCCCGGAGGGAGCGAGACGCCAGTGGCCGAGAGGAGGCTCGGGCTGAGGGCTCTGGGTTGGACCCTGCTGCCCCGGAGAAAACCTCGGCCAAGGCCAAGGGCAGTGGGGCAGGTGGCCACGGGCCAGAGCGACCCAAGCGCCCGGGGTCCCTGCTGGCACCGAACAACGTCATGAAGCTGAAGCAGATCATCCCGCTGCAGGGCAAGTTCTTGTCGTCCGGAGCCTCGTCCTCCTCGCCGGCCAGCACAGGGGCCAACCTCACCACCCGGCCAACCCCTGCCCAGTCGCCCACTGGCAGTGACACCCGCCTGCCAGCCTTCCTTAGCTTCAAATTCCTCAAGTCACCTGAGACCCGGCGGGACCCAGAGCGTAGCCACTCTCCACCCAAGGCCTTCCACGCCGGCAAGCTTTTCCCCTTCGGTGGGGCCCGGGCGGAGGCCGGGTCCAACGGGGCGGGCGGGCAGGCCCGGCAGGACGGGACCCTCGGCGGTGGCGGTTGCCGAGCCCAGCGGAGTGGGCTGGCGGACGAGGCTGCAGCTGAGGAGCCGGACACACCCCGGCCCGAAGAGGAAGGCTCAGGTCACAAGCTTTAACTCGGGGGTGGGGACTCTGGGCTGGGCTTTGGGGATAGGGGTGGGGTGTCCAGGCGTGGGGAGAGGGGCTGAAGGGGACAGACGAGGCTCCGTCTCCTGGTACCAGTTGGGGACCTGGGTGTGTGGTACATGGTGCCTGTTGATCAAAGCCTACTCAGTCTTTCTGGCTCCTTGAGAGCCTGGAGCCCTGTGCCTGACCCTCCTCATCCCTGGGGGAGGGATGCCAAAGTCCCTTGTCCCCCAGTGCCCTTCCCAGGGTGCCCACCTGCTATGCTCTGATGCCAGGAGAGATGAGGGAGGCCCCTTCACCACCTGGCCTAGCCTTTCCTGCCCCCATGAGACCCCACACCCAGCTCACTCTGGGGGACCTGAACCCCCAGGCCTCTATGCAAGCCCCCATCCTGCAGCCCAAGCTGTTCCTGGAGGCCTTCCTTGGAGGTGGGGCTCAGGCTGCCCACTAGGGGAGTTCAGGGCTGCAGCCCTGTGTCCGCAGAGCAGAGTCACAGGCCTCACTGCCCCCCTCCCACCTCATCCGTGCCCGGGGTCCAGTGACCCATCCCAGGGAGCCCAACAGGCGGCAGCTGTAGCACCAGGGACTTAAGTCGGAAGTCAGCGGGACTTCCTCAGACTGCCCTCTCTCCGTGAAGGGGAGGGGCCCAGTGCCCAGAGGCCAGGGATGCACCCGAAGAAGCCCACTCCTTGTCACTGATCTGAAGCAATAAGGCCCTCCATGTGCCTGAAAGCCCAGAGGGAGCGCGGGCAGGGTCCCCAGCGGCGGGGACGGCATCTCCCCGGAACGGCCCCTCTCACCTCCGCAGGGACAGCGCTGGCCCCCGTGGGCGCCCCGGCCCTCCGCACCCGCCGCAGCCGGAGCCCTGTGCCGCCGCCGCCGCCGCCAACATCGCTGCCGCGGCCCCCAACGCCCCCCGCGGGCTGCTGGCAGTGGGACGGGCCGTGGGGCTGCGGAGGCGAGGGCGCCGCCCCCCGCCAGGCCCCTGCTGCCACCGACTGCCCGCCCTGCGCTCTCGCCGGGCCCCCGCCTGCCCCTCAGCCCCTGCCGGGGGACGCCAGCTTCTACAGCCTCCCACCGCCGCCGCTGCCTCCCACCTCCGAGCCCCCCCAGCCCCCGGTGCCCTCACCCAGCCCCAGCTCCAGTCCCAGTCCTCAGGCCGTGTGCTGGCCCAGCGGCTGGCATTAGCTCCGCCCGCCCTGCCTTCCTGTTTTCATATGCAATATCGATCACAGACGGGGCCGCGGCCCCACCCAGAAAACACTTGGGCCGGGCCCGATGTACCCCAGTATTGGCTGCCCCCTCCTGGGGCAGGGCCAGGGGCCTGGGGCCCCTCTATCTGCCGTTTTCCTTTCGACCAGGATGGGGGGGAAACGATAGGAGTCCCCCAAAAAACAACAGAAAACACACACAGAATAGGCGTTTATTTATTTGTTTTTAATTTATTTTGTCATATTTTTGTAAAACGGCAGAAATGCAATAAAAAGTATATTTCAACAGTGCCCAAAGGCAGAGCTGCTGAAAGGGGACTTTTGGGGCCCAATGACAAGGTTGGGGCCAACTCTTTGGGGGACTGGCAGGCCCAGAGTGGGTTCCCCTTCTGTCCTGAGACCCTTGGGGAATGCCTAAGAACTGGGTCTCCAGGCCAAACATATGGAAAACTCCAGAAATCCAGGCCTAGGGGCCCCCCCTGGGAGGAGCTGCAGAGCCTCAGGCCCTATCTTCAGCCTCCTAGACAAAGGAAGAAATCTCAAAAAGTGCAGACAGGAATCAGCAGGTCAGGTCGTAGGTGTGGGTTCTGAGTCAGCCTTGGTCGTGCAAGGCCACCCTTTCTGGCAGACCTGCCTCCTAGGCTGACATCTGAGAAGTCAAGGGCTACAGGGAGTCAGAAGGCACCCGGTGCCTGAGTCTCGATGTTATGGGGACGGTGTGTTCAGAGGCAGCATCGGGGAAGGGCTGGCATGGCCCTGCTGTGTGGCCGCTATCAGACCGCTGTCACAGTGGCCGGGACCCTTCACTGCGTGATCAGGGATGGGCGTGGCCTCTCCCACCCTCAGAGGGTCCACATCCAGAGAGGCTCAGAGTCAGAAAGGCCCTGCCCCAGGGTTGGGGGAGCCAGCGTGAGGCAGGGCACTTTGGGAGGCCACGGAAGACATCAGGGTTCACTGGAGGCAGGAGAGCAGCCTGTGCAAAGGCACAGAGGAGTGGGAAGGCAGAGTTTGATGTTTGCGGGGAGCAGAGTAAGGAGGGCCCCAAAGGCAGGAGGAATGGGTGGAGGCTAGCTGAGGGGCCTAAGCTGGGGAGACCATGGAGAGGCCATGGGACCCCACCCACACCATGAGCACTGAGATGGCACCCAGGCCCCTGGGGCCAGGGAGGTGTGGGTGAGCCTCGGGGAAGGACAGGCTGAAGGACAAGACCTGCCCAGCCCCGTGGCCTTTAAAGCTGAACTCCTGCCATCTACTCAGTCACCAACAGCTGGTGACACCACGTGCCTACCCAGGGCCAGGCCAACCCCTGGGACTAGCGATTCCGAGCTAGTCTGAGAGCCTCCAGGGACTTGGCCCTCCCTGGCATGAACATGGTCAAACCTGCCTTTCCTAACCACCTGCTTTATGACCACTGCTGAAGAACTGCACACTGCTGCAGAGGCACCCAGAGCTGGGTCCCACAGCTGGGCAGCTAAGCCTGGAACCTTCCACCCAGCAGACCCCTGGTGGCCTAGGCCCAAGCCTGCCTGACTCAGGCTGGCATCTCCAGTGATACCCCGGGACGGGCACCCCCTTCAGCGCCTGCTGTCTCCCTCGCTCCACAGCCCCACCCCTCACCACCCTCAACACCCCAGCAATCGACTCCAACACTCTGGCTCCTACTCAGGATGGGTGGGTGGGGGGGAGAAGTGGCATTCCCCTGGCCCTGTGCCCTGGTGCTCAGGGCCTTGAACCTTCTGCCTGGAGCCCGAATGCCCCCTACCTCCCTGGGGTCAGCCCCAAACCCAGCCCAGCTGGTGGCCGGGACTGGCCAAGGAACCTGCCGCCCGAGGGCACTAGGGTTAGGCTTTCCTTGGCGCTCTGCACGCCGCCTCCTGAGCCAAGGCGGGAGGCCAGGCCACCTGTCTCCGCGATGGCGGGTGGACATGTCTCCCTGCTTGCTGATGTCCTGGGCATGGGGCCCACCGCAGCTCCATCCTTGGCAGCATGGACCGTTCCTCCAGCGGGGGCGGGGGTGTCCTGGTCCTTGGGGACACCTTGATGCAGGTGAGACCGAGGGGAGGGTCCAGGCAGGTCTTGACTCTGAGCAAGATGGCCAAGAGGGCCCATCAGAGGATTCAGCTGGTTCTGGGGCCCCAGTGTCTGGAGGCCCTTCTTGGCTCCTCTTGGTGATGACAGGATGACTCTCAGGGGCTCCATCCTCTGGCGCCGAAGTACGCCGAGCAAAGACGCAAGGTCAGGTAGGAAAGATCCTTTTATTGGGGTGGACACGGAGCACGCACTAGTCCATGATAAAATGACTTAAGAGAAAGATCCAGAAGGGCTGACTTCTCCCCCTTACTCGAGCTCAGAGCAAGGTCTGGGCACAGAATAGGTCCCGGTGGAACTCGAGACAAGGCAAAGTCTTTAAGGCCCGGACCGGGAGGTGGGCACTGGGAGAAAGGCCCCCACCCTTGCCGGCCGGCTGCAGCGGGGTCCCGGCTCTAGACCCTCATAGACACGCTCCAGTTTTCCAGAGGAGAACTGGGGGGCAAGAGGCGGAAGGGGAACGGGACGGGGGGAGCTGAGCAACAACGGTTTTGTTTTTGTTTTAAAGCATCTACCGACATCACACTACTGGGTCTGGCGTCCCCTGTAACCATTGCGTGGTGTGTTTTACAGCATAAATAAAAACTCAAGGAAAATAAATACATCGGCTCCTATGAGGTTGGGAGTGGTGTGGAAG
Organism: Moschus berezovskii; assembly: GCF_049115385.1. NCBI lineage: Eukaryota > Metazoa > Chordata > Mammalia > Artiodactyla > Moschidae > Moschus > Moschus berezovskii. The sequence goes on along the minus strand of NC_142467.1, from coordinate 106,301,955 downwards.
GGGTATGGGCGGGCCGGCAGAGGGGCGGGGTGGGGGTCGCTTACACGAGGCAGGTGGGCGAGGGGCAGACAACGGGAGGCGCCTGAGGGGAATATGAGGCTTAAGTGTCCTCGTGCATGTCGGGGCTGTCGGTCCGCGCGACCTTGCGGGGCGGCGCCGAGCTCTCACCCTCTAGCTCCACTTGCTCCTGGTCTCTCTTCTTGGCGGCGTTCTGGGGGGCAGGGGAGCAGAGTGGCCGTGAGCTTCCCCGTGGGGGAGCGCCTGAAGTCTGAGGCTGCCTCTGCAGCTCCAGGGCTCCAGTGCCTCCCCAAGCTGGGCCTGGGCTGATCCAGGGCCCCTGGCTGGGCAGACCCTTCTGTCCCCTGAACCTGCCCTGCTGAGTCACTGGGGACCCCAGCCTGTGAAAGGCGTGTCTCGGAGTCACCATGATGTCTCAGTGACTCCCCACGTGGCCCATTTCCCAGACAGAGACGCCACCCACTGTGCCGGAGGGCGAAGGGCACTCAAGAGCCGCCTGGGGAGGCCCCCAAATTGCCACAGAAAAGAAAAGTGTGCTGACTTGGGAAAAGCTCCTTCCCTTACTGGTGGGGAGCAAGGCTGTGGAGCCCGGGGTCTGGGGTGTTCCGAGCAGTTACTGCATCATGGGGTCTCCTTCAACCTGGCCCAGAGCAGGTCACTGTCCAGTGGTCAGCATTAGAGGAAATAAGACCACGTGGCAAAATTACACAGGCAGATTTTCAAGAAAGCAAAACAAAAAGTCCTGTCAGAAAGATGGCCCCTTGTGGGCAAGATGACTTTTCACCTCAGCTACACACCCCAGTGGGGCCTGAATTTCTTACTCACGTGAGCCTTTCATCATTGAATGAAGATTCCAAGTAACAGCACCCGCATCCACCTGCCACCGGGGCCGTGCTCCCCACACCCTCCAGGGAGCCAGGCCTCTCAGCACAGCTTACCAAGCCCCTGCCTGTCCCTGAGCACCAGAGCCCCATGGCCTCGGCACAGCCCTTCTCTCCTCTAGAACATTCTTCCCTTTCCTGGATCATCTGGCAAACTCCTACTTAGCCCTCAAGGTCCCACCCAAACACTCAGTCTCCCAGCCACCAATGCTCTTCCCCAGCTCACAGCCCCTGCTGGGCGCTGTGTCCCTTCCCGAGGCCGGCACCCACACCCCACATGCCTTACCTTCCTGTCCCATTGCTGATGAAGGTAGCGCAGAAGAATGTTTGTTTTCTCTGTCACGATGACTGAGGAGGAAAGACAGACAAAGTTGCAGCAAGACGCTGGCCACCCCGGCCGGCACCGCCTTCCCTCACACGGTCTCTGGGCTGTCACTGCTCCGGGTGGCCTCTCTGGGACTCACGTCACACCCCCAACCCAGGAGCAGATTTCTAGCAGCCAAGCACCCCCGACCTGAGCACTGCCACTACCAGCGGCCTGAGCCGGCCGCCGCGACAGGGCCCTGGCTTCCCAGGCGGAGGCCGAGTCCTGAGCGGAGCTTGGGTTCCACCCTCAGGCAGGGAACGAGCCCCAGCCTGCCAGCTCCTATTTTCCCAGACAGACCAGGAGCACAAATTCACGTGACCGTGCCCCAGTGACCGCAGAGCGAGCCGAGAAAGGTCCGGGGTTCTTTTTCACAGTTAAAAGAACACACCAGGACCACAATAAATAACTGTGAGATCCCCCTGTTTTGCGGGCTCCAGGCCTCTCCCTGCAGGTCCCTCTTCCAGACACTCCCTCCCTAGGCTGCCCACTCCAGGCTGGGATGGGTCCCCCACCCCATGGTACAAGTCTCAAGACCTGTGTCATGGAGCCAGGGGGGCCCATCTGACTTGATGGGGGCAGACTGTAGAAGCCAGTGGGGAGATCAGGAGGGACCCAGGGAAAAGCAGGCTTCCGGTTGCTCCCAAGGGCTGGGAGTGGCCCAGCTTCTCACAGGTCTCTTCTTGTACCACCCCACGGCTTTTCCCCTCGCCAGCCGAGATGGCACAGAAGTACAGCGGCCACTTACTCTGTTCAGACGGGTACTCCCTAGTGGGCAGGTAGACTGAGGGACGTCGGTTCTGCAAGAGGGGTGGGAAGGCATGGGTTAGGAGAGTGGGCGGGTCTGCGGTCCCCACACACCTCAACTTGGCACCCTCACTCCCAGGCAGATTAAAAGACATGCAAGGATTTTGAGTGGGGCTGGGCTTGAAACTCGGCCTCTGTTCAAGACCTCTGTTCTCTCTGACCCTCGGGCTGCACATCACCCCTGACCCTTTCCCTTGGGGCAGCTTAAGGCCTACATACTCACCGAGGCTTTGCACACAGAGTCGGCATGAAATCTACTAAAATTGCTTTTGTTGTAGACAGGCAGTCCTTTCAGAAAATCTGCCTGGAAGACAGGGAAGATGGTAAGTGAGAAACCAGGTAGCAGGCTGGGCCACCACCAGAGCACCCGTGGCAGGACGGGCTACCAGACAACTTCCGGTTTCCTTCTTTCTGTCCCATCAGTCAAGTTTTCTAGAACTCACCCTTGGGCTGGCCATCTGATGTGTCTACTCTTAGGAGCAAACAACCCCGGGGGTAGGGCACATTCTCCCATGAAAGTGAAAGTGTTAGCTGCTCAGTCGTGGCTGACTCTTTTGTGTCTCATGGACTGTAGCCTACCAGGCTCCTCTGTCCATGTAATGCTCCAGACAAGAATACTGGAGTGGGTAGCCATTCCCTTCTCTGGGGGATTGCCAGCCCAGGGGTTGAACCCAGGTCTCTCGCATTACAGGCAGATTCTTTACCATCTGAGCTACTAGGAATGCCCAGTCCTCACAATACCCTGTCACTTTGCGACCCCATGGACTATACAGTCCACAGAATTCTCCAGGCCAGAATACTGGAGTGGGTAGTCTTTCCCTTCTCCAGGGAGTCTTCCCAACTCAGGGATCAAACCCAGGTCTCTTGCATTGCAGGCGGATTCTTTACCATCTGAACCACAAGGGAAGCCCAAGAGTACTGGAGTGGGTAGCCTATCCCTTCTCCAGCAGATCTTCTTGACTGAGGAATCGAACTAGGGTCTCCTGCATTGCAGGTGGATTCTTTATCAACTGAGATACCAGGGAAGCCCAAGAGGTGCAGGGAAATTGAGGCTCAAAAAGGAACAGACACTTATGTCAAGTCAGGAGTAAGCAGTGGGGTGGGGAACTGGTCCCAGGCCATCCGACTGCAGACCTGCCTTCTGTGCTTGTTGAAGATAAAACTCCTGGTCTCATCTCCATTTAGGCATCTCTGATAGAGTCCTGGGATGGAGAGAGACCTGTCCGGCCTGAGACACCCCGTGACAATGCATGGGGGTGGGGGAGCAGGAGCCTGGGTGAAGGGGAAAGGGCAGCTGGGACTCAGGGGCTGCCTGCACACAGGACCCGGACAGAGCCCAGGGTCAACCAAGCTTCCAAGTCTTGTGAAAACTCAGAAACCTAAGTTTCAGTTTAAACCTGGCTGAGCTCTTTGTCAAACACTGTGGGGACGAGGGTCAGTTTGGGGGCTGCTCGTGGGGTCCCCACATCCAAAGGCTGCTTTGTGAGGAGAGAATGCCTGGGGGGGTGGGTAGGAGGGTGGGCAGAAGCCTAAAGGGAGCAGGTTGACCACCCCTGCCCCCTCACACCCCACTGCCTGGGGCAGGGGCTCAGGCGCCAGAAGCTTTAGGTCTGCAAGGTGCCAGGGAGCCAGCAACAGCATTCATCCATGGCCCTGACTCATGGAAAGTCCTTTTCCCTGGCATGCTGGCACCAGCTGGGTGCTCTGGAAGGGGGAGACCCTGACTCTGGGTGGGGGTCAGGTCTCTGGCCACAAGATGTGAGGAACAAAGGCCAACGGGAGCTGTGTCCGCCTCAGAAAACTGAGGCACAAGAGCCGTGAGGAGGAATGGACAGCTGAGAGCCTGGGGCAGCAACTGACGTCCCAGCAGAGCAGGAGAGCAACACTGCCATCAGGCCTGGAGGGGCACCGCAGGGGAGGACCAGGGCCCCCCAGGCTGGAGGCACCCCCAGTACAGTTAAGGAAACTGAGGCAGAAAGCTCATGTGACACTCGTCAGAGGTCCCCCAGCCCCAAAGGGAAACAGGAAGCTGGCTGAATCCAGGTTTGTCCAGTCTTGGAGCTAAAGCTCCTGCTCCCATGACGCCAGTGCCCCCACTTCCCCGCCTAAAAGCCGAGGCTCAGGGTCTGCAGGCCATGTGAACCTTCCCTTGGGTACTCCACTGCCACGCCTGACCCCTGGGGGCTGCGCCCTTGGGGAAGCCGCTGTTCGGGGGATCCCCCACCCCACTGTGGGGCAGGCAGGAACAGGGGTTTTCACCTCCTGGGACCAATCTCTCCCTCTGCTGGGCCTAGGCAAGATGGCAGCAGGATGGGCCTCCCGCTCCCACCCAGGAGGCGGCCCTCATATCGGAGTGACCTACTCCCAGAAGTCGGCGCAGAGCCCCTCACCCCTGCCTCCCCTGTCCCAGGACCCCTGCCTCAGCTCAGTTCCAGACCATGGGATCTGCTTTATCCATCTGGCAGGCTTTTCTCAGGACCCAGCCACGTGGTAGGGCCCACGCCAGGCACTAGGGCACTGCAGAGAGCCACAGCAGTCCTACCCCCGGCCCCGGGGAGCACCAGCCCGTGGGGACACGGGTGTGGATCAAAGAGCGTGTGGTGAAAGCCGAGTGGGCACGAAGACAGGGCGCCATGAGGTGCCACATGAGGCCCCGAGAGCAGGAGGGGTGGGGAGGCCAGCTGGTCGGGGGAGGGACAGCCCAGACTCAGTGATGCAGGCGGGTCCCCCTCCACAACGATGGCGGGCCTTGGCCCATGCCAGCCTGCTGCCACACCCCTCCCCAGCCTCAGGCACCCTCCAACAATGCCCCTCCGTTCTCCACATGTGACACACCCACCAACCTCTCCAGCCAGCTCCAAACCCCTCCCTCTTCCTCTCCCCACACCTTGGGAGCCATGCTTACACCCACCCCAACGAGACCATCTGTTTACACAGCCAGCTCCTTCACGGACTGTCCCCTCCCTGAGGCAGAGGGCAGGGTGGCCCCTGACAGGGCTCACATGGGGCCGGGTGGCAGAGTGGTGAGAGGCTCTGGAGCCCCAGGCCTGCATTGAATGCTGGACGGGCCTCTCCCTGGCTGTGTAACCTGGGGTGGGTGAACTCCCAGCCTGGCTGTCCCTGCTGTGAACCAGGGTTCTTCTCAGCTCCAGTAAGACAACATGGAGAAATAGCTTCACCCAGAACGGCCCTGAGGTGGCGGCGTCAACTGACCATTATGAGCAGCAGTGCGTCTGGGCTGAATAAGTTAATGCAGACAGGGCCTGGCCTGCGTCTCCTGTTAGCTGAGCAGGAAGATGAAGCCTCAGACACAGGGAGAAAGCCCCACCTCGGCCAGACAAGTCCCAGCTACAGCTGGGCCCAGAAGCTGTCCACTGCTTCAGCAAACACTCACTGAGTATCTGTGTGCCAGTCCCTGTATGGGCAGCCTGCCCAACCAAAGCAAGATGAGGAAAAGAAATGGTATGCAGAAAAGAGAGACATGGGGGTCTCCTGCAGGCAGGAAGGGGCCCTCTGGCAGATGATATTCCCTGGAGGAAGAACATTCCAGGCAGAAGGAGTAACAGGTTCAAAGCCCCTGGGGTGGCAGGGACTTGGAACGTGAAGATGTGAAAACAAGGCCACAGTGGCTGGAGCTCACGGGGAGAGGAGTGAAGTGGGTACAGATGAGGTCACAGAGACAGGCAGGGGGTACTTTGGAGGCTGAGGAGGGAGGTGGGTTTCATTGGGGTGACAACAGGAAGCCCCCGGAATGTTTTCTAAGCGAGATGGTGGCATTATCTGATTGACATCTTTAAAAGTGCCCTCTGGTTCTTGGTGCATTACAGACTGCCAATGGGGCAGGATGGAGGCAAGGAGACCAGGTAGGAGGCTGGAGCAGGTGTCCAGGCGGGAGGTGGCAATGCCTGGACCAGGGTGGGGAGCAACGGACAGATTCAGAATTCGTTCTGGAGGCTGAGCCAACAGAACCCTCCTAGGGACGGAACACAGGCAATAAGGATGCAGCGAGCAATCAAAGACAACGCCCAGGACTGGGGACCCACCTGCTAGGAACCAACTTACCACTTTTGCATACTCTTCCTGACAAGAAGTCTTTTTTTGCCCATCCCCCACGACATCCTAAGGACTACACCTTGTGGGCTGGGACTCTGAGTCCAGGGACAGTGCTATTTGATTTGCCCTGACAAAAGCTTCCACCACCTCTGTCAGCCCTGGGGATGCCAAATAGTGGGGGGAATGGAGGGGACTTCAGCCTAACTCTAAGGCTGGGTCCCACTTCACAGGTGAAAAGACTGAACCCCACAGATCCACCAGACACAAACTCCAGGGTGACTGAGTGGCCCAAGGGGGATTTTGACCTCCCAACAACACGCTGGCATCATCCCCACTTCAAGATGAGGAGACAGCTGGGAGAGAAAGTCACCATCCCCGAGTCACCCAGCTTATCTGCTGAGCGTTTACTATCCCAAGCCCTTTAAGACGTCAGTTCCCTAAATTATCACAACCCGATGAGGTCTGGACTATTGCTACCCCCATTGAGCAGGGAAAGGGCCTGGTGATTGGAGAGATAAAGTTGCTCCCTCTTCCAGCTGGTCGGGGCCGGAATGTCGGAGGTGGGGTTAGGGCTCTGAGGGGCCAGGGCAGTTCGCGATGTCGCACTTGCTTCGGCGACAAAGTCCCGCATGTCACTAGGTCGAGCCCCCTCCCCGCCCCGACGCTCAGGCCGGCCTCCCAAACCCTCCAGAACTGAAAAGGCCCAGGCCCGGGGCGCGGAGTACTAGGCCTGAGTTCGGGGGTCTGGGGGACCCCATCCCCATCCACCAGGCGATTTCCGGGGGACCCGCGACCCGGAAATGAATGAGTTGTCAGGGCCTGGAAGCCTAAAAAAGTCAGGGGTCGAAGATGGAGCCAGGGTGGGGTCAGCAGGAAGCTCACAGCAGGGTCCGCGGGGGGATCGAAAGTCACAGGTCAGCTGGAGGGGCGGGGCCCAGCCCGAGGGGGCCGGGTAGGGCGGTGAGGGGCCTCGGGGATTACTGGAAGTGGGTGGGCCCGCGGCGCCATTTTGTCGAACGGAGGGGGAATACGGCCCTGCCGGCCACTCTCACCATCTTCTGTTTCCTCCGTCACCGCCTCAGCCACCGCCTCTGCCGCCGCCACCGCCACCACAGCCGCCTTCTTAGCCGCCGCCGCACAGTAACTTCCAGCCACTGCGCAGCCTAATCTGATGGTGCGACCGCCCTTCCGTCATTGGTCTGCCCTCTGGCTCCGCCTCCAAGCTGCGCGGTCTTTGAGCATCCCCATTGGCCAGATCCGGCTAAACCACGCGCCCATTGGTCGTCACGCCTCCTCTTTCGTGGTCAAGTTACGTTGAGAGAGCAAAACCCCGCCCGAGACTTGCAAGCTGTGAGCGGTGAAATCGGAAATGGGTGGAGGCCGGGTCCCCAAAGCCCCTTGGGATTTGTAGTCCGCAACACCCGGAGGTCCCGCCGCTAACATTTGCTACGCTTTTTCATATGGTGGTTCATGGGGTTTTCACAGCAGCCCTGGAAGGATGGGCACCCGCCGTAACACTCCCAGCCTCCTCCCCAGGGTTCCAACCTTTATGGTTTTAGCATATCTAAACTTCCCCCACACTAGTCGTTTGACTATCTTTGAACTGACGGAATAGACTCTCTCTGAAACATTTCCCGTGGCTCCCCAGTAGCCCAAAGATCTAGTCCCGCCTCCTTGCTCCGAAATTCTGGGCCTCTTCGTCCACCTTTTATCCTGACTCGTCCAATCTCTCCTTTAGGACCACCTTCTCGAAGAAGCCTTGTCTTACTGCCTTCTTCCCAAGGCAAAGTCCAGTGCCGCCTCTGGGCTCCTACAATCCTCACGATCGTCCCCCCAGCCCTGACTCCGCTGTGCACTGGGTCCAAATCGCCTGGGTATGAATAAGCCCCACAAAACCCCACCCCCAGCCTGACAGCCTGGATACAAGGGCTTTTTGAGGAAGTACTCAATAAGTTACGGAATATTATTACTCCAATAACACGGAGAAGGAAATGACAACCCACTCCAGTATTCTTGCCTGGAAAATCCCATGGACAGAGGAGCTGGCAGGCTATAGTCCATGGGATTGCAAAGAGTCAGACATGACTTAGCGACTAAACCACCACCGACAACACAGCAAAGGAGAAATGAGCCTCATTTTAAGGATGAATCTACTTTATTTTTGGCCGCGCCACGCAGCATACAGGATTGAACCTGCCCCGTGCAGTTGGAAAAGTGGAGAATCTTAACCACTCGGACTGCCAGGGAAGTCCCTTTTTACAGGAACCAAAAGAACGTCAGAGAAATAAGGTCTTGCTCCAGATCACAGCGCCCATCCCCAAGGGGCAGGTGGAGGGTTCAAATCCCTTCCACCGCTCACAAGCCTTCCTAGAACTTGTGAGAATTATGACATAAGACAAGTGAAAATTTGAATATTTATTGGAGTTGGAATTGTTGACTTTTTAAAAAAAGCTGTGAAAAGTTTTGTTAATATATATTAACGGAACCTTATTTTAGAGGTGCATTCTGTAATATTTAGATCTGCCTCACAGGAGAGTTGTGAATCCAGCTGTGTACTGGGTTACAAAAGTGGTCACTGTACCATCTGTGGACTATTGCTCCAAAGTCTTCCTAATTCAACAGCGTAAAAAGGCACTCTGGCAAAGTCTGACTTCCCATTCCCTCTTCCAGAAACCTAGAGGATTCATGTCCGTCCCAGTAGTCCCTGCTCCCCAGTTCAGTTCAGCCGCTCTGTCGTGTCCGACTCTTTGCTCCTCAGCTCTCCACAAAAACAGCCGCAGGCTAAGCGAGGGAAATGCTTTAATGGGGAGATACAGCCGCCATGTCGCGCTCCTCAATGGCTCAACGATTTTCGACCCTTGTGCATGCGGCGAAGAATGACCTGGACGCCGTTTGGCGTGCTCAAGCGCCGGACCCAACCATGCTTATTCTTGCGTTTGATGTTACTTGGCTGATACTCGTTCCCACGCGTCCTGCCCCTGGTCTGCTGCATGGCGGGGAGTCTCCAGGTGTCGGGGAGCCCCAGCCAGGCCCGGGGACCCTGGAGCCACCTGCGGGAGCAGACACGGAGAGAAAGGTCAGAGAGGGCGCTGTGTGACTTCCGCGTGGAGCTCAACCTTTCCAAGCTTCGGCTTCCAGATCAATGCCTGGAGGGAGCCTGGAAGGAAAAGGTAGGTACTCGAGGAGTTCGCAAGGCACTGGAAGGTCATCCGATTGGTAAACACCTGGAGGCAGCCCTAGACGCCGCTCTTACTCCCAGATTTGAGAAGCTGTCCCCATGAAGACTCACCTGCCACCCAGCAGCCCTGCTGACCTACTGACGGGGCCCAACAGGCAACCCAGCGATCCGACCGAGAAAGCCATGTTCAGCCGCCGCACGCCGTCAGTTTCCAGCTATTCCGCAGCCTATAGGCTCCGCCGCTGCGGAACGAGGGCTTCTGGGAAATGTAGTTTCTTCTACAGAGGAGCCCACATTTCCTTGGGCATTGTAGTTCTCCGTAGACGCACCGCACCTCTGGCGTGAGCGTCCGTGCCCGCGGGAGAGTGTAGTTCTTCCTCTGGACCAGCAGGCGGCAGGCGGAACGGCGCCTTCTCCGCATGCGCGTGCCTACAAAATATTATTTCCCTGGGTCTGCTGGGAGTTGTAGTTCCTTCTCTTGTAGACCTGCAGAGGGTGCCCGGGGGCGACGGTGGCGCAGCTGGTGGCAGCTTCAGGAAACGGCTGGTTCAATCTCCCACCCCCAGCCGGAGCAAGGCAGATGGCGCACAGCTGGCTGGCAGCTTTCCTTTAGCCTCAGCCAAGTCTCCGCCCCTTGGCGGCGAGCCCAGGAGGTCTGAGTTGGAGCTGGCCGGATGTCCTTGGGATGGTCATTCAATTTCTCAGTCTGCAGAACTCAAGGATTCCTGGCTTGCCCTTGGTGGTACCCCCGTTCAGTCTCTATTTTTCTAATATTCGTACCTGAGCTCTTTCCCTTCTTACGTACCCTCTATGGCGCTCCATTACCCCAGGGAAAATATTTGGCAAGCATTTGAAGCCTGCCTTCGACATACACACACACCCTCCCTCCTTTGCTCTGTGCTCTCCTGCTCATCTTTTAAAAATCCTCTTCAGATACTCTCCTTTCCCCGACTCCAGTCCCTCCCTCTGGTCCAACGCTCCGCCCTGCCCCGTAGTATCACCCACCTTGGGGAGGGGGCGGGCAATTTTTTTTCCGAATGAATAAAACTGTAGTCTCCCAGAAGCACCCTGAGTAGGCAAGAGTGGGTGGCAGGACCTAATCCAGCTCTGGCAGCAAATTCCAGGGGATAGGAGTGGGTTCCAAGGAGGTGGTTAACCCCTTGTCATCTGAAGCCCATCCTACCTGCACCATCATTTAGCAAACCATTACAGTACGACAGCAGTACAATAATAACATCAATAATGTATGGAGCACTTTCCTCGCTGTTTCACCTGCCTAGCAAACTCATACGGGAGAGGGAATTAATTTCATAAAGAAATAAATGGAGTCTCAGGGAAGGGATTTGCCCAAGGTCATATATCAGCAAACGGCAGAAGCTGGATTTGAATTGTGGGCTCTCTGGCTCCAGCTGGGACCAGAGTCACCAGTTAAATTGACCAAACAGTTAAAATGGCCTATCTGTGAAACCAGTTCCTAATAGCTCCAAGATACCTGTTTAATGGTTTAAAGAATAACTATTTGCAGGACTTGGAGTTACACAGCCGTAGTTCCAAGTCCCATCTCTGCTCCCCCAGCTTACTTTGTGACTTTGTGCCCTTTATGAGCCTGTTTCCTCGCCTTTTCAATTTCCTTTGCAAATTGCAAAGATCTGCGAGATTGTAGAAAAGAAAGGTGAGCTCAGAGAAAGGGGCATTGGGACGACGGTTAGAGGAGACAGGCCAGTACGGAGGCTGAGGATAGCCGAGGAAATTCTCTTTGCAGCGAGGAGGGCTCCGGTTGCTACCACCCAGGGCCCCGGAAGTCCTCAGGTTCTGACCCATTCTCGGTCTTGGAAGAGGCCCAATCTCTCCTTCCACCTCTGTAAACCCCCTAAGGGGGGCGGGGCCGTTGCCCCAAGAGCCCGCCCTAATCCCGGAGTTTCCGAGTCTGATTGGTAGTCTAACTAGGCCAGGTCACTACGCAACTGCGATTGGCTGAGACTCCAGTCAGTCGGCTCACGGTCCCGCCCGGGGAGACGCTTAAAGGGCCGGCTTGCTCGGAGGTAGCGGGATGTCCCCGCGCTGACCGCCCTGGGCCCGTGCCTGCCCGCTTAGACGTGCCCGGCCAGACCCCGCGCCACCATGTAAACGGCGCCTGCAGGTGGACGCTGACTTCTCTGCCCGGGACCCCTCTGCCCTGCCCCGGGTCCCAGGGCCCTCGATGAGGTGAGCAGGGAGAGGGCCGTGGGAAAGGGACATTGAGGTCCCTGGATCTTTCACTTTGGAGGGGGTGTCCACAAAGCCCGCCCTCGGGCTCTTAGAAAGCCGCGGTGCCCCAGCGGCCTCGATCCCGCCACAGGGCTGACCGGCACCCAGGGGCTGAGGGCCTGGCTCTGTGGAGGGGGGCTGGCATGGCGCATTTGCGCCCCCCTCCGCAATCCTGGGCTGGAACCCCGTCAGAGGCGGGGGGCGCGGCCTACTCCCCCTCTACCAGCAAGTATGGGCTATCGCAGGCTGGATTTTCGGTGTTCATTATCTCCGCAGAGCCCGGGATAGAGACGGGGAGTGGTTGGTCCCATCACCAGGGCCTAAACAATGGGGGTGCGCTGCACGGGTATCCCCCTCGAGTTATGTAACTGCCTGCAGTTGCCATGGCCACGGCGGGGGGGGTGGTGGCCCAGGGAGCGGGGATGGAGGCATGGAGGCCCCCAGCCAGGGCTCCATCCTCACCTCCACCACTGGAGGCTGTGTATCACGGTCCCTAGAACCCAGGGTACCGACCAGTGGGGCCAGAGCAGCTTCTTCCCAGAGTGTCTGGGCCTCGGCTTGATGGTCTGTGAAACGGACCCTTTGCACCCATGATCTTGGGGAGCTGGGTAAGGCCTTCTGGAGCTCAGTCCTGAAACTCCTCTCCCAGGACCTCAACTTTCAGAAACCACTGTTTAGAGGCCTGGGATGGGGCTCATTGTTTGGATCTGCATATTTTTAAGATATCTCTGGAGCCTTCAGGTTATGCTGGTTTAGTGAAAGTGAGTTAACAAAAGAGTGCATGAGTGAATGAAGGACAAATGAACAGATTTAGGAAGGCGTAAGTTATAAACCTGAGCTGGAGGGTCCTCAGGGATGGGTCACATTGGCACAATGTCCCCTCCTCCAGGAAGCCCCCCAACCCCCAATTCTACCACCTTCCCCATGGATGCCTTTTGGCATCAGCCATAGCCACAGCTTTCTGTTTGAGGTAGACTAGGCTGACCCACGGGGCTGGCTGACCACCACACAGGCACTGACCAGACAAAACATCTCAGTCCGTGCCTGGTTCTGACCACCCCTCCCAGTGCAGCTCACCCACCGCAGGTGTAGAGTGGGTAGTGTGGGCATGAAGGGCTTCCTATTCAGACAGCCTCTGACCTGGCTGTCACCGCCACTCACAGGACACACCATGCTGACCGGCGTGACCGATGGGATCTTTTGCTGCCTGCTGGGCGCGCCACCCAATGCAGTAGGGCCACTGGAGAGCGTGGAGTCCAGCGATGGCTACACATTTGTGGAGGTCAAACCTGGCCGCGTGCTGCGGGTGAAGCATGCGGGACCCGCTCGGGCCCCGACCCCACCTCCACCACTGTCGGACGCCGCCCAGGGGGACCAGTCCGGCTTGGTCCGTTGCCAGCGCAGAATCACCGTGTACCGCAATGGGCGGTTACTGGTGGAGAACCTGGGCCGGGCACCACGAGCTGACCTCCTGCACGGGCAGAATGGCTCCGGGGAGCCACCAGCCGCGCTTGAGGTAGAGCTGGCGGACCCAGCAGGCAGCGATGGCCGTTCGGTCCCAGGCAGTGCTGGGAGCGGCAGTGGTGGACGGCGGCGGCGAGCCCGACGCCCCAAGCGGACCATCCACATTGACTGTGAGAAGCGCATCACCAGCTGTAAGGGCGCCCAGGCTGATGTGGTGCTCTTTTTCATCCACGGTGTCGGCGGTTCCCTGGCCATCTGGAAGGAACAGCTGGACTTCTTTGTGCGCCTGGGGTACGAGGTGGTGGCGCCTGACCTGGCCGGCCACGGGGCCAGTTCAGCGCCCCAAGTGGCCGCCGCCTACACCTTCTATGCACTGGCGGAGGACATGCGTGCCATCTTCAAGCGCTATGCCAAGAAGCGCAACGTGCTCATTGGGCATTCCTATGGGTGAGCCAATGCTGCTGTGGGGATGAGGGTGAGGGGTGGGGATTGGCAGGAACCACACCCACTCACAAAATATTGATTTCCCTTTTTGAAAAATCCCACAAACGTCTACAACAACACATGGACTCCTGCCACCAATACTGTTGTTTCACATTGTTGTAAAGCAGTGTCTCAATCCCTGAACTAGCACGATGGTCTAGTGATGATTGTGACAATTAAAAATGCCTGTAGATAGTGCCAAGGTCCTCGGGTGGGCAGAATCACCCCTAGCTGAAAACCACTGTCTTCTATTAAATTCAAGAATTGGTTGCTCTGGAGACCCCAAGGGCTCTAAGCAAAGACGAAGTGGAATCTCATAATTTTTGCTTACAAGGGTACAGTTTACTTTAATTCACTCTCCCTTAAGGGCTTCCCAGGTGGCACTAGTGGTAAAGAACCTGGCTGCCAATGCAAGAGATGTAAGAGACTCAGGTTCAATCCCAGGCTTGGGAAGATCCCCTGGATGAGGGCATGGCAACCCACTCCAGTATTCTTGCCTGGAGAATCCTCCTAGACAGAGGAGCCTGGAGGGCTACAGTCCACAGGGGTGCAAAGAATCAGACATGACTTAACATGCATGTACTCTTCCTTAAAGGGGTGATGGATAACAGCACCTTGGCATTTAGCTGAGAGCCCACGCCATGGAAGACTCTGGGTCTTGGTCACTGCCAAGTGGTGCCATGCTGTCCTTTACCCAGGATGAAAGGCAGGGTTTGATCAGCCAGCCAGGCTGAGAGCCATTGCTTTCGCAGTTGTAGCACATGCAATTAGACAAGAAAAAGAAATGTCACCTAAAAGAAAGGAAAGCCAGACTAGGAAGTAGCATAGCTCCTATTTGTTTATATGAAAACATACCCCAAAGTGGGTGCTTACAATAATGATTGCTCCATTAAATGAGCACCCATGTGTGGAAACTCTTGTGACCCCATAACAATCCTATGAGGTCAGCACAGTTTCTGTGTCACAGATGTGGAGATGATGTCTCAGAGGGGTTAAGGAGTTTGCCCAAGGACACACAGCGAGTCACTGGCACAGTCAGGTCCATTGACTCCTGCTTGTGTCCTGTTCCTCTTTTTAGCAGGAGTTGGAAACCTTTTTCTCAAAGGGCCGAAGAGTAAATACTTTAGGTTTGCAGGCCTTATGGTTGGTCTCTGTTGAAACTTCACAAGCCTACTGTTGTAGAAGGAAAGCAGACATAATTGTAAACAAACTTACAATTGTTTGGGTGTGGCTTTGCTCCGATAAATCTTTATTTATAAGCTATTTTATGCATTTTCAGAATTTTAAAGTGAAGTTTAATAAGGGAAACAAGTAGCTAGTCCTCAGGCCGTCATTTGCCTAAACCCTGCTTTCGGGGTAATGAGGAGTGGTACTGGTACCCTTCCACCTTGCATAAAGCAGGCAGATGTGACAAACCCAGAGGCCAGTAAGAGGAGATCCTTAAAGAGAAGGTGAAGTGAAAATGAAAGTCATTCAGTTGTGTCCGACTTTTAGTGATCCAATGGACTATCCAGTCCATGGAATTCTCCAGTTCATAACACTGGAGTGGGTAGCCTTTCCCTTCTCCAGGGGATCTTCCCAACTCAGGGATCGCACCCAGGTCTCCTGCATTGCAGGCGGATTCTTTACCAGCTGAGCCACAAGGGAAGCCCAAGAGTACTAGAGTGGGTAGCCTATCCCTTCTCCAGCCGATCTTTCTGACCCAGGAATTAAACCGGGGTCTCCTGCATTGCAGACAGATTTAAAGGGAAGAGATACACTGGAAACAGTGACGTTCTCTGAGAAGCCAAAGGTTTTGTTTAATCAAATAGCTTTCCCAGCACTTGACAATAAGTAATTCTTACCTCTTTGGGGGTTATGATGACTTTGAGGATCTGATAAAAGTTCTGTATTTGGATCCTTTCTCCAAAAGAAAAAAAAATCCGCCTTCAACACACACACAGAATCTCACAATTTCAGGGCATTTGGGTTGCCCCTCCCATCCCTCACCCCCATTTGGTGCTCATGGACTCCACGGGAAGAATCTTGGTCTTCAAGGACCCGCCTCTGGGTGAGGGGAGGGCATTCACCCTCTCACTGCTTGTGTCCTGCTGACCATTGCCTTTTGACCCTCCCCACCATCCGCCGGCGGGCAGTGTCTCCTTCTGCACGTTCCTGGCGCACGAGTACCCAGACCTGGTGCACAAGGTGATCATGATCAACGGCGGAGGGCCCACGGCCCTGGAGCCCAGCTTCTGCTCCATCTTCAACATGCCCACGTGCGTTCTGCACTGTCTGTCACCCTGTCTGGCTTGGAGTTTCCTCAAGTGAGTGACCCGGCCCTGCCCCGACATCTCCCCGAGTTGGATGGGGGGGGAGGCTATATAGCTGGGGCTGGCATGGGGAGCACCGCTGGTGGCTGCGATGGCCTGAGGGCTCCAGCGGTGCTCCCCACCCACCCCCACCCCCAGGGCCGGCTTTGCCCGCCAAGGGGCCAAAGAAAAGCAGCTGCTGAAGGAGGGCAACGCGTTCAACGTGTCTTCCTTTGTGCTTCGGGCCATGATGAGCGGCCAGTACTGGCCCGAGGGCGACGAGGTCTACCACGCTGAGCTCACCGTGCCGGTTCTGCTCGTCCACGGCATGCACGACAAGTTTGTGCCAGTGGAGGAAGACCAGCGCATGGCTGAGGTATGGCATCCCAGTCGCCACACCCCTCAAACCCCCCTGCACAGCCCAGGGGGACTCTGCCTTGTGCTCCAGCCCCAGGGACGTCAGAGCTTAGATTGAGGGTCAAAGGTGGAATCCAGAAAGTGGGGCTGCCTGGGACAGGGGGTCGGATTATGTGCTGTCCCCTCTGCCCGCTAAAAGGCACTCTTCGCCAGACCTCCCTGATGGTCCAGTGGTTAGCACATCACCCTTCCACTGCAGGGAGCACGGGTTCGATCCTTCACTGGGGAACTAGAATCCCACATGCCATGTGGTATGGCCCCCCCCAAAAAAAAAGACACTCTTCACAGTTGGGATTTGTGATGGGCAACATAATCCTGCAAGAGGGCGAGTGGGGGTCTTTAGATTCCCCAGAAAGGGTCTTGGGATCGTTAGTGCTTAGAATAGCGCTGCACCATCGGTTCTTAACCAGGGATGATTCTGCCCCACAGGGGACATTTGAAAATGTCTGCAGACATGTCATGACTGTTGGCGAGGGAGGTGCTTCTGGAACCTGGTGGGTGGAGGCCGGGGATGCTGTTCAATTACCTCCAGTGAGCAAGACAGCCCCACTATAGAAGATGACCCAACGCCAAGTGTCTGTCCTGTGGAGATTGAGAAGCCCGACCTTAGCATGAGAGACTCTGTCCATCTGTCACTCTCAGTGATTTCTCACTGAGGAGACTTTGCTCCCTAGAGATATTTTGCAATGTCTGATTTTATTTTAATTTTATTATTATTTTAAATTTTATTTTTGACCGTGCTGTGCAACTTGTGGGATATTAGTTCCCCAATCAGGGACTGAACCTGAGCCCTCAGTAGTGAGAATGCAGAGTCCTAACCACTGGACCACCAGGGAATTCCCTGAAGAGATTTTTGTCACACTGTGGTGGGGGAGTGGGATGCTACCACTGGCATCTAGTGGACTGAAGCCAGGGATGCTGTTCAACATCCTATAGTCCCCATCCCAGAGAATGATCCCGCCCCAAATGCCATGCGTGCTCAAGTTGAAAAACCCTGCTCTGGACATATTGTAGGCACTTAAGAAAGGCAGAATGAATGTATACCGAATTAGGCCCCAGCAGGGTGACAGGCCAAGCTTTATAGGCGGTACGAGTGGTAAAGAACTTGCCTGCCATGAGACTTAAGAGACACCAGTTGGATCCCTGGGTCAGGAAGATCCCTTGGAGGAGGATATGGCAACCTGTTTCAGTGTTCTTGCCTGGAGAATCCCATGAACAGAGGAGCCTGGTGGGCTATAGGCCATAGAGTAGCAAAGAGTCAGACAAGACTGAAGCAACTTAACACAAGTGGAGGGTGACAAGCCATGCTCTAGCTCCCCCTTGTATGGAAATGAAGGAATACAGGGTAGATTGCCGAGAAGGACTTCCTGATGCTGCAGGCCATACATACATAGGGGTTGAGTGGCCCTGAGCTCCCGGGTCCTGGCTCTAGCCTCTCTGAGCCCGCCTCTTCTGCAGATCCTGCTCCTGGCCTTCCTGAAGCTCATCGATGAAGGCAGTCACATGGTGATGCTGGAGTGTCCGGAGACCGTCAACACGCTGCTCCACGAATTCCTGCTCTGGGAGCCCGAGCCCTCGCCCAAGGCCCTGCCCGAGCCCCTGCCTGCGTCCCCAGAGGAAAAGAAGTAGCCACTGAGCTGGCCGGGTATCGCTTAGTGAGCCGAAGAGCGGGAGGAAGAGTCCCGAACCGGCTTGGGGTCTGCAGCGCGGACCAGGTGGGCGGGCCATTCGCTCCAGTGGGCGGGGTCAGGTCAGGGAGACGCCCCCTGGCCGGCTGGGTCTGAGACACGGCATTCGTGGGAGCCTAGTGGACACACCGCTCTCTGCTAGTCCTGTGGGGCCCATCGGTGTTTCGGGGCCACAGCAGCGACCCCCGCGGAGGGTGACCTTGTACAGAAGCCCCCTCCCCCACAATGCCAGGGCCGAGGCAGGCCGCCACCCCGCTGTCTTCCGTGTCCGCCGTGCTTGATCCTAGGACCCATGAGCCTCACGGGGACTCTCGGGATCCCCGCCACCATGCCCGAGACCCCCTGACCCCCCATTCCTTGGCGCTGGGAGCTATTGTTGCCCAAGTGGGGAGGGCTTGGTAGGGGGCTGGAGCCACCGAACCTGCACATCTCTTATTGTAACTCAATAAAAAGAAGTGACAATCTGAGCCTCCAGACCACAGCATAGGGCCACCCTGAGCCTCAGTTTCCCCAAGTGTAGACTGAATTGACTCAGGTACCTCCCCTTCAGGGCTGACCCACAAAGACTTGAGGGTGGAGGTGGTCCAGGCTTGTTTTCCGAGTTTACCTCCCTTCTCAAAACACATAGCCTGCTTGGGCAGCATTCCCGGAGCAGAAGACGGTAAGCGGTGAGCTCCCCGTCCCTGGAGAGGAGAAGGAGAACCAACTGAGGTTGATGCTAAAGTTTAGATAAGGCTCAGCGGCCATTGCATCTGATTAGTGTAGCCATAACGGAGTGTCAGCTGTATGCAAAGCACTGTACTGAGTGCCTGATACCCCTGGGTTCATTGCATCCTCTTGACCCCACACCACACAGCAAGTTAGTACTTCTTTACTGTCCCATTTCATCTTATAACTTGGTTTGGGGTTGCTTTTGTCACAAAGATGATTTTTATTTTGAATCTATTTTTTAAATCCAGATTTCTCTGCTCCATGGCCATCTATATTTTATTTTTTTAAATTGATTTATTTATTTGGCTACACTGGGTCTGAGTTGAGGCATGTGGGATCTAGTTCCTTGACCAGGGATGGAACCCAGGCCCCCTGCATTGGGAGGGTGCAGTCTTAGCCACTGGACCACCAGGGAAATCCCTGTATTTTATTCTAATAATGTATGTATATCTAGGCTCACCTGTCATTTGTGTGGGTGGTGGGAGTAGAGATTTGTCACCTCAGTCGCTGCACCTTTGATCCTTTCCCCCCTGGTTTGCAAGCTCACCTTTAGTTTAAACTGGAGTCTTTACAGGGGCACTGTTGTCAGTTGGTAAATTCTGGAGACGTGTCTGATGACCACAACTTGGGGGGAGATGTTCCTGGCATCTTGTGTGTTGATCCCAGAAACGCTGCCTGACACCCTACAGAACACAGGACAGCCCCCAGTGCAAGGAGAAACTTGGCCTCAAAGTCAGTAGGGCCAAGGTCGGGATACACTGTGTTAGACAAATTCCATCTCTTCTGGAACTTTTTTTGGGGGAAGGGTGGGGAGGGATGTCTTTGGATTCTTTCTGTGTTTTCTTGGGACATGACATGCTGTTTTAATTATTACACATGAGGAAAGGGGCACTCAGAGAGAGATGTCATCAGCTCAGTTGAAAAAGTAGAGCCCAGGCTCATGCCAGAGGAAGGGACTCAATTATTACAACAGCCAGAGTAGCCATGGGTTCAGCAGTGGAGGCCAGGAGGCAGATAGATGCTTACCCCGCCCCCCTGCAGGGCCTGGTTGGCAGAGCCACAATGACAGGCAGGTGATGAACCCAGTGAGGCAGCGGATCACTTCTGGAAAATTTAAATGATCTGGCCAACACCTCCCAAGGATAGGAGCTTTGCATTTACTGAAGCTCTTTGTGTAAAGTGGAGGTTAATCTCATTTTATAATGGAAGACGCAGGTTCAGAGAAGCAACGCCAGGAGGTTCCAGTCACACAGCGATCCCAAGGAGGGCTGGTGTCTCACACCCACACCGCGACGACGTCTCCAGTTCTCAGTTCAGTTCAGTTCAGTCACTCAGTCGTGTCCAGCTCTTTGTGACCCCATGGACTGCAGCACGCCAGGCTTCCCTGTCTATCACCAACTCCCAGAAGCTTGCTCAAACTCAAGTCCATAGAGTCAGTGATGCCATCCAACCATCTCATCCTCTGTCGTCTCCTTCTCCTCCTGCCCTCAATCTTTCCCAATATCAGGGTCTTTTCCGATGAGTCAGTTCTTTGCATCAGGTGGCCAAAGTATTGGAGTTTCAGCTTCAACATCAGTCCTTCCAATGAATCTCCAGCTCTACCCACCCCTCAACACACAACACACCCCTTAGGAATATCCTCCTTGCCCCCTCAACGCCGTTCCACCAGAAACTTTCCACCTGGGCTGCAAGGTCATCTCTGGGTCAGTAGGGCTCAGAGCCAAACACTTTACCCCATGACGGTTTAATCTGATTCCCTCAATGACCCCCTGAGGTAGAATTTTGCACTTTCCTCATTGTGTACAACTTAGGAAATTGAAGCTCAGAGAAATTACTGGTCTGAGGTCCCACAGCTGGGAAGCAGTAAAACTTGACTCTTGAGCTGGGCAGATTCCCTGCATGTAGCTCAGAAACCCCCAGCACAACCTATACTGTAGGTCCTCTGTATCAGGGAGATAAAAATGGTCACTTGTTTACTCAGATAGGACCAAACTGCCAAAGCACTGACATGTTTCAAAGCACCATGTTCCAAAGAACCTTCTGGTCTACTCATTCTCCTCCTACATCCCCTTATTCTCCTCCCATAACAGGGAGCTCACTACCTATCCAGCAGTTCCATCTGTAAGAAAGATCTGTCTTGCTGCTCCCTTATCAGCCTTCTGGAGCTGGAGATGGCAGGGGGCGGGAGGGGGGCTGCTCTCAATGCAGGGGCAGCTGAAACATTCAAACACTCTGATCTCTACTTAGGTTAAATGGCCAATTCCCTAGTGCTCAGGCACAAGCCTAGATGTCCTGGGGCCGTAGCTCTCGTTCACCCTCAGCCAGGAAGACAAGGAGGGCACGGTGCAGCAGATGTACCCCCAAGCGGCGGCGCCGGGTGGGGGGCCAGTCAGCCACCACTCCATAGTAGTGTCCTTGCTTCTGGTTAGTCAGCATCTGGATTCCTGGGGAGATTAAGAAGGCAGCCTCCGGGAACCGCTGGCAGAAGTTTGTGCCAGGGAACCCACTGGGTATTGCCCTCAAGCAGGGATAAACCAATGGAGTAAAATATGTGTACATGCAGGTATATAGTTGGTGCTCAATAATTGCTCATTGGCTGAATGGACAGCTGTGATGGGGAAGGGGTGAGGGAATCAGTAGATCAAGTGCCCTTCATGTGACCCCATCCCTACCCCACAAGCCAGGCACCTACCTAGAGCATCCACAAGACATGCTTCTCGAGTGTAAGCCTCTGCAGGGACCACATGCTGGAAGCAATGCAGGGAAACAATGCCACGACCAGTGGCCCAAATGTCCAAGATCCGGTGTACCTTGGGACAGGCCTGCAGGGAGCCAGGGCAGGGTCAGAGGTTTGCCCACAGTTCCCTCTGCCTGCCCCTAGCTGGGCCACCGCTGCCACAGACCTGCTACTCATCCTCATACCTGTTTTCCTGGCCGTCTTCGGTGGTTAAGGGCCTCCCAGAGGTGAACGTCCGGCCGGGCCCGTGTTCCCTTGCCCACGTAGAAGATGGCCTGGACAAAAATCCGAAGGCATTCAGCCAGGGTCAGTGAGAAGGCTCGGGCTGGCAGGTCCTGAGTCTTCCTAGATGAAGTAGATGGCTCAGAGAGGGAAAAGTGACGAGTGTTGCCCCAGAGATAGTCCTTAAGGCAGAGCAAACTGAACCCATGTCCAGTGACCCGTTTCATAAAAGGCAGGGTGGGTAGCTGATCCCCAAGGACACTCAGCAGCTTGAAGTGGATCCAATTGCTTTTTATTGATAAAGAACCTGATGACCATAGAGGGCCAGTTCCCTTCCTAAAGACACACAGCAGGACTTCCCTGGTAATACAGCAGATAAGAATCTACCTGCCAGTGCAGGGGACGTGGACACGGGTTTGATTCCTGGTCTGGGAAGATTCCACATGCTGCAGAGCAACTAATCCTGGGGACCACAGCTACTGAAGCCTACAAGCTCTAGGGCCTGTGAGCCACAATTACTGAGCTTGTGTGCCCCAACTACTGAAGCTGCATGCCCTAGAGCCCACACGCCCCAACTATTGAGCCTGCACGCTTCAACTACTGAAGCCCTTGTGCCTAGAGCCTGTGCTCTACAAGAAGAGAATCCACTGCCATGAAAGGCCCGCACGCTGCAATGGAGAGTAGCCCTGGCTTGTCACAACTAGAGAAAGCCCGCCTGCAGCAAAGAAGACCCAGTGTAGCCAAAAATAAATTAAAAAAAAAAAAAAAAAAGACACAGAGCCGGTAAGACCCAATCTCAGAATTTTCCAGCTCCCACTTCTGAGTCATTCCTGCTCCAAGTACCTGGGGTCCAGGAGCAGATATGTGAAGCTGGACTTCACGACCCCCTCCCGCCACCGTCTGGTGGGGTCTGGCCGCTCGAACTGCTGGGCAAGTGCATCTTCATCGGCTTGAGCATCTGGAATACGGCCTGTCCGCAGGGCTTCGGCCAGCTCTGGGCTGCGCCCTGAAAAGTCTGGGCCTGGGAAAGGAAACTGGGTCAAGAAAGACAAAGGAAAGGGTGGTTCCCAGAGACGAAGGGAGAAGCAGGCTCTGCACTCAGAGCCAAGGGATCTTGGAAGATTCCCAGAGACTCCTTGAACTCTGGATACTCACTAAGATCAGCCTGGGCTTCTTTCAGCCGTCGGAGGTAGTGTGGCCGGGTGAAGGATGTGATGGGACCTGGGCTCTTGCCAAGTGCCCGGAGCCCTTGCAGCAGCTCCAGGTCAGACATGGTAGAGTCCGGTGGACACTGAGCAGAGGCGCTGGGGTCCCTGCCCCCTGTGGCGCTTGCCTCATCCTCTGTCAGCCAGAGGACAGCCAAATCACTGTCGGGTGATAGCTGGTCCTCTCTTGGGATGTGGGTGTCAGAAGGTCCAGGCAGCTGTTCCCAAGGGGGACTGTGGGTTGGGCTCCTGTCTGGGAAGAACTTGGGGGAGGGGGAATCATCCGGCAAGGTCAGAGTCAGGGCCTGCAGATGGGCATTTAGTTCTGCCTCCCTGTCCTCCATGAGGGGTTGATGCGCCAGCTGTAGGGTACCCAAAGATCTTGGCACCCTCTGGGAGAGTCGGACACCAGCCCAGGGGGAGGTGTGGCCGGTTAGGTCCTCAGCTACTGAGGCCTCAACAGCGGTGACAAAGGAGGTCACCGAGCTGCAGTCCCAGCGCCCCAGGGGGATCTCCAATCCCCCATCTGTATCAACAGTCTCAGGGTGGGCAAGCAGGCCGGGGGGTCCAGGGCCAGCCTCCAGGTTCACGTCCTTGCCGTCACCTGTGCCCAGTGTTGTAGAGTTCAGCATCACATTAGGAGGACCGGAGGGGCTGGTATCCAGCCCCTCTTCACAAGGGCCTGGGCCTGGAGCAGGGGGTAAGAGGGAGAGTCAGAAAGGAGGGGAGGAGGAAGTGAGAGACAAAGATCAACGTCAGATCGGACAGAAACAGGCGGCTGCAATCACAAAGAGGAAGGAGCGAGTCAGAGGCAGAGAGACGAACCAGAGACCCTGGTGGTGAAACCCTGGGCATTAGACACAGAGATCTGCAAAGTTATGTCAGAGGCTAACCACTCCCAGCCGCCCAGATACCACTCACCTCCAGGCTCTGGCTCGGGTTCTGGATTCCGGGAGCTTTTCCAGGTCCGGGTTGGGGTCCTGGTCCGAGTCTCCAGCTCCCGAAGCACACGGGCACAGTTCTGGTGCCCCTGCTGCTCCGCCAGGTCCAGAGGCAGGAATCCGTCCTGCAGGGGTGCAGTCAGTAGGGGGCGCCCTCTTCCCTCCCGCTCTTCCTCCTTCCTTCCTCTTTCCCTCCCTCCGGGTTTGCCTTGCTACCGACTGCAGTGGGGCCCCCCACCTGGTCGCGGAGCGCCGGGTCCGCTCCCTGGCTCAGCAGCAGCTCCAGGCCCCGGCGACAGCCCCAAGCAGCGGCCACATGCAGTGGTGTCAATGCCTCGGCCGATCTAGGGCATGAGCGGAGGAGGGGGTCAGTGAAGCATCTCCATCTCCGGGTCCGGGAGCCCTGGCTATCAGGCCTCCATCTCCGCCCTCCAGCCTGAGATGCCACCCTTCGAACCTGCGCCCTCGGGCTGGGACCCAAACCTCTGCTCTCTGACTCTAGAGCTTTTACCGCCGGATCTGAAACTATGATTCCCATTTTGATCCCGGCGCAATCTCATCCGCTACCCTGGGTCTGGTACCCTGCCTCTGCCCTTGGACCCTCAAGATCCCTCCCCAGATCCCCTAAGCTCCGCCCCCGGGGATTGAGTCCGCATCCTTGGACGCCCTCTTCAGGACTCCCAGGTCTGGTCCTCGTACTCGGGAGACAGCTCTCGTTCACGGAAGACCTGCTCTGAGCCCACACCCGGCCTCACCGAGCGTTGGGGTCCCCGCCTCGGCGCAGCAGGGCCTCGAGGCAACACAGACTCCGCAGGTGCTGGGCTCTGGCCGCCAGGTGCATGGCCGCCGCGCCATCCTCGAGTACCAGATTGGGGTCGGCACCACGGCGCAGCAACTCCTCCACAGTCCTAGGGATAGAGGGTCAGAGTGGACCGTGGCACTCGCCCCCTACCCCACCCCTGCCCCCCCACCCCAGGCCCTGCCCTCACCGCAACTCCTCCTCCTGCAGCGCCGTCCGCAGCCGCCACGCCAAACCTACAGTCGGGCCCATGCCCCGGCTGTCCCCTTGGGGCAGCCACCTGGTCGCGCCGCCTGTGGGTTTCCAACTTCCCGCGGCGCCCTTGTGCGCACGCGCCGCTCCGCCCCTCGGCTCCCTTCTCCGCGCCTTGGTGCAGTGCAGCGACCCCAGCCAGGCTGACCGGCGCCGCATTGTCGCCCACATCGAGGGTCGGGAGCTTTAGTGCTGGTCCGAGCCCGCGACACCAAGTAGTGCCCAGGGCCAAGTGATGTTTGCTCAGGGCCAAATAATGTTTGGGGCCTCTGATAAGGGCCCGGGAGGGTGGAGGTCGCCATGTGTGCCCTTATCTCTCAAAAGGGTGTAAACAAGAAAACACCCTGTTGAAGGGGGTGGAGCTACGATCCCCGGGACCCGGTGGTGCCCACAGGGCACTGAGTCTTCCGGAACCCTCTGCCGAGGCGCATGCAGCCCTGACAGTATGTAAGGTTTCAATTAATAGCTACCGCCTGCGGAGGCTCTGCGTCGCCCGTTTTCAGCCCTGTGGAGTCTGAAGTCCACTACTTTGGAGCCCTGGGCTTCTTAGGGTGTTAGCTTTCCTATATGCAGAATGGGAGAATAATCCCTTCCAGGCTGGTGTTAAGTTGAAAGAGGGGCCTGGCACACAGGTGCCCAGTAAATGCTCCCGGGAAAATAAAGCTGCTTCTTGATAAAGCTATTTTCGTTTTATATGAAACTGATAAAATCTAGCTGGTAAGATTTTTTTTTTTTTTCACAACTGCTCACTATCCAGGAAGATAAAGTTGATGGACGTGTTGTATCTGTTTCCCTTCCTCTGGGGAGCACCCACACTATTTCCTGATGGAACTATAAACCTCTCTTCCCAGAGAGGCTTGAGCGAGGCCTGGCCAATGAGAGCATTCCACAGGTCTGGTCCATGACTGACCAAGCAAGACCTGTCATAGCGGGTGCCGTGAGAGCCCTCACTTCACCTGGGTTGGGATTTGCAGAGTGGTCAGCCATATTACCCCTTTCTACAGGTTGGGAGGAAAGCACGGCACACTGAAAACCAACCATGCAGGGTGTTTCAGCTCTCCCCAAAGCAAGGTCAGAGCACCTGGATACAGCCAAGCCTGAAGCTGCATCTTAGCTTCTCATCTACAAGAAGCTAGCCACGCTCCTTTCAGTTCAGTGGGTGGGTTTTCTGTCACCTGCAACCGAAAAGATTTCAATGAACGGTGGACTTGGGTTAGGGAGTCTCAGATTTTTATTCTGATGACAAAACACACAAAGCACAACAAAAATTACAACTGAAAACTTGGGAGTGGGACGTGGGCTGGGGAACACGGGGACTGGGTGTCTAGAGTCCCTGGGATGCTTCCTGGAATCTTAGGGTTCCTTCAGGGCTGCCCAGGTGCCTCAGATACTTCCAAGAACCCCCTCTGGGGGTCCCAAGGAGCCCAGTCTGAGAACTAGTGTTCAATGCCAAGGGTTTCATTGTACAAGAAGGTTGGATGTACAGGGATGGTTCAGACAGTGGCCTCAGCCTCAGTGGCTTCATCGTCCTCCTCCAGCAGGCTGTATGAGGCATGGCTTTGGCAAGGCCGCTGCAGTGGATGAGCCAGCAGCTTCGCCATACAGTTGTGAAGCTCAAGGGCTGGCCCAGCCAGCGCC
Source organism: Moschus berezovskii (assembly GCF_049115385.1). Taxonomy (NCBI): domain Eukaryota; kingdom Metazoa; phylum Chordata; class Mammalia; order Artiodactyla; family Moschidae; genus Moschus; species Moschus berezovskii. The sequence goes on along the minus strand of NC_142467.1, from coordinate 106,275,559 downwards.
ACTTCGTACTTATAACTGGTACCCTTGGTATCCAGGCTTCCCATGAAGGCAAACATGTCCTGTGGGGCCAAGGAAGGGCTGTTCATGCAGATGTTCTGCTGACAAGCCCTCCCTGTCTTGGAGGGCCTCCCAGGAGGGGCCGCAGGGATGGGTTCTGAAGGGTAAAGAGGAGTTTTCCAGGCAGAAACTATTCCCACATTCAGCAAACATGTCCTGCCACCCACCCACCTCAAGAGGTCTCAGAGCTGGAGCCCCTAGTCTGGAGAAGCACATGACACCCAGCCCCCTGACACTGATCTACCCAGAGGAGCAGGGAAGGCTTCTCAGAGTAGGGTCTTCCAGTTTGGGTACTGACATATAAGTAGGAGCTGGGCTCAACCCCCTCTGCTCACGGTTGTGTCAAGTGAGGCTCATAGAGATAAGCGGCCAACTGGAGATGTCACAGCTAGTTCAGGGCTGGAATGTAAAGGACCATCAGAGCCTGGCGAGGCAGGGAGGGAAGCATGCTCCAGGCAGAGGGCAAAGAGACAGAAAAACCAGGAAGAGAGAGAAGCAGGGGATGTTGGGGATGAGGTGGATAGGACCCTACATGCTCCTGGGCCACTGTCCCAACAGCCCCATTAGTTCACTGCAGACAAGTGGGAAATGTTGGAATCTGACTGACCATGATCTAGAAGGGCCAGAAATGGTAAGGAGAAGGCTAATGGCAGAGCAGTGCATGAGTGGGCAGGGGCAGGTGGCTTCCCTCCTCCCGACCCCATAAGAGTACAGGTGCCTCTGAGCCTATTGCCAGGTACCACTGTGCCTGAGACATGCTGTGTGACCCTGGCCTGGTTTCTTGCCCTCTCTGAGCCTGCTTTTCCTCAGCACAAATCATAATCTAGGGGGTTAGCAGCAGATGCCCTGAAGGCCCTTAGTGCAAAGGGCCTCCTTTCCCTTAGGACTGCGGCAGGTGGGTTCGGAGACCTCCCATGTACATCCACCTGCCACCCACACTCACGGTGGCTGCCACACTCACCTTCCAGCTCATTTCCTCCTCCTTCTCGTCAGCGCCGTTATGGATGTAAACAACATCAAAGAAGAAATACGGGCACTGAAACATTTTCTGCAGGGAAAAAAGGTAGCCTTTGGGACTAGGGTCACCCCATGGTCCCATGACCACAGATCTCTAGATTCTGGGAACTTGATTCTAGGTACCCCAGCACCTGTGGTCAGGAAGTCCCTCCTAGGATCTAACCACCATTGTGCTGGCTGCAGGCATCCTTCCTTCTCCCGGGTCTCACTCACCTTCATGGGCTCTGTCAGGGAGAACTGGGGCTGGCAGGGTGGACGGCTATAGACCAGGATGGTTCGGACCACATACGGTGGCGGGATCGTCTGCACGTTCTCCGTGACTGGCAGCTCAGTCTTCTGCTGGCTGTGCAGCAGGAAGCGGGGATGGTCAGAGCACGCCCTGGTGGCCCACCCTTCTCGTCCCCCCAGGAGAGTCCAGCTCCTCACTGGGTATGTGAGGTCCCACCTGGCCCCCCCCAAGTTCACTGTTGCCTCTCAGCCTTTCCCCATGCTGCTCCCTCTGCCCCGGCACCTCCCCAGCTTCCCCTTTCTGCCTGACCTCTCCTGCTCCATCAGAGGTTTTGCTGACCCCCAAAGCCAGAGCTTGCTCGGATTACAACGGCAGAGTCTGATCACCACAGCAGTGACCATGTGGCCCACAAAGCCAAAAATGTTTCCTATCTGGCCCTTTAAAGAAAAAGTTTGCTGCCCTGCAGTTAAAACAAAGTAGTGGCGGACCACTGGGCTGTCAGAATATAACCCAGAGGAACTTCCTTGGTGGTCTAGATGTTAAGAATCTGCCTTGCATTACAAGGGACACTGGCTGGATCCCTGGTCCAGGAAGATCCCACTTGCCACAGAGCAACTATACTCAAGTGCCCCAACTACAGAGCCCGTGTTCCAGAGCCCACAGGTTGCAACTACTGTGCCCACGTGTTGCAACTACCAAAGACCGTGCACCTGGGGCCTGTGCTTTGGAACAAGAGAAGCCACCGCAATGAGAAGCCCGCTCACTGCAGCTCGAGAAAGCCAAGACCCAGCACAGCCAAAAATGAAGACATAAATAAATAAACTTGAAGGAAGAAAACAAGAAAGTAACACAGAGGGCAAGATGTGAAAAAGAACCTCTTTTGCAAAAATGCTCTCAGACAGGTAAGTGAGGAATTGTTCCGGGGGAAAGGGTGAGAAAGGAAGCCTTTCGGCCTCCCGAAAGGACTATTTCTGGGCTGTTTGGAGCTTTTACCCAGAAGGGGTTCTTCTCTTCAAAGGTGAGTAATAATTTCCCCTTGGGGGACTTACATGAGGCTGAAGAGGCCTTCCAGATCTGGTGGGAATGCTAAGGAGAGCAGAGCAGTGCATGGGTAGACAGAGGTCGGTGGTTTCCCTCCTCCACAGGCTGGGAGAGTACAGGTGCCTCTGAGCCTGTTGCCAGGAGACACGCTGTGTGACCCTGTTCCAGTCGCGTGCCCTCTCTGAGCTTGTTCTCCCTCAGCACAAATCATAAACTAGGGGGCTGGCATCAGATGACCTGAAGGCCCTTAGTGACTCAAAGCCCCCCTTTCCCTCAGGACTGGGGCCATTCTCCTCCCTGCATGGAAAGGATACTGAAGGTGGAACAGGAAGCTGTTTCCAGGTCGTAGAGGCAGCTGCAGAGTTCACGGGGGTCCGAGGTCAGGCCAGACAGCTGCAGGGAAGACTGAAACTCAGCGAGGTGCTCGCTCACCCCTGGGGGACCCCAGCGGAACCAGTCTTGCCCCCCAGCCTCACCCAGGCAGTGTCATCATTCACCACCACCAGTGCAAATTCGTGGCTCTTGTCAATTTTGTGTTTTGTCCGCACGAACATCTCGATCATTTTCTGGGAGACATTGAGGGCGTTGGTTTTGGAGCTGGGGTGAGAGCGAGGCGGTGATTGAGATTCAGGTCATGCAGCCGGGCAGGCGGTAGAGCCCAGCCGCAAACCCAGCCCAGCTGACGCTCTCCAGCTCTTGCCCTCACTGAATGGGTCCCTCTGGTCAGCCTGATCCAGAGGAGGCACCCCACCTTGGCTCAGTCATGGGTCATCAGGAATGCCAGGGGAGGGGAGGAAGACTTGTGCTCAGGCCCTGCTGCCTGACCCCAACGAGACTCAGCTGCTCAAAGGCCAGGACTTTGGAGTCAGCCAGGCCTCACTCTGAATCTGGCTCTGCCCATTTGCCAGGAGGCCTTGGGCAATTCACTTTGCTTCTCGGAGTTTCCGAGTCATGGCTGTGACATGGGTGGAGTGTGACAGCTCTCAATTGCTGAGAACAGAATCCCAATGGGCTGCAGCTGTAACATTACCAGTTATCACAGCTACTCTTCAATCCCTGCAGGACCCAGGAGTTAGTCTCAGAGAGACAACCCTGCATTTTGGGGGCTGGGCTCCTCCCAGCCATGGTGGCAAACTCCAGCCCCCAAATAACCCCTCTCACCCATTGAATGACTCAAGCTTTGACAGCGCCATTTCCTCTGACAGGTCCAGGCAGATGATCTGCAACAAATTTGGAGGCTAGTGAGAGCTGTGACCAGCAGTACCTGGCAGCTAGATGTCACTGCAGGCCCGCATGCCACTCTGCTGGCCCACTTCAAGCAGCCCTACAGCAGAAGGCTATATGATGACCCCCCCCCGTTCCCAGCCAAGCCATCCACTCTAGGAAGCAGCTGAGGGACTTCCCTGGGGGTCCAGTGGTTAAGAATCTGCCTTCCAATGCAGCAGACAAAGGTCTGACCCCTGGTCAAGGAACTAAGATCCCACATGCCACAGGGCTACTGAATCCACTTCAGTTGTGTCCAGCTCTTTACGACTCCATGGACTGTAGCCCTCCAGGCTCCTCTGTCCATCGGATTCTCCATGTAAGAACACTGGAGTGAGTTGCCATGCCCTTCTCCAGGGGATCTTCCTGACCCATGGATTGAACCAGCGTCTCCTGCACTGGCAGGGGGTTCTTTACCACTGAGCCTCTTGGGAAGCCCAGCTTCCCTAGGACACTAATAGAAAGGGACTGTTTTCCAGAGTGAATCCTAAAGAATGACATTTAACCCAAGGTTCCCTAACATCTCAAAGCCACAGGCCGTGCCTCTCACTTACCACTTTCTCTGGACAGTTGACCCTTGGGGTCCGCACCTGGACCTCTGGGGCTGGTGGAGGCACCTGCCACGGCTTGGGACCGGCTCCTGGAGGGTTGGCGGTCCCGTCGTCAGCACTGGCCGCCTCGCCCTCACCCTCACTGCGGCTGCCCACACTGGTCTGGGCCCCCAGCGCCCGGTCCTCAGCCCCCTCAGGGTTGGAGCGAGTGCGGGGCCTGGGCTCAGTGGACTGCTCCTCTTCCTCCTCCTCTTCTTCCTCCTCTTCCGTGGGACAGCTGGGCTCCGCCACCTCCATGGCTCCGGAGTGGCTGGATGCAGCAGGGATGAGGGAAGCCAGGATCCTTTCCTTAGTGCTTTTAAAAGCATTTGGTTACTGGGCAGAACAGGTCATAAGTCGCTTACTGACAATAAGAGTCACTCTGCTCAGGGATTCAGTTTCCTTCTGTAGGATGGGTGCCTTTTACACTTATCAACCCAGAATCCACTCTGACTTGAGATAATAGTCTCCTCTTTTTTTTTTTTTTTCGTAGAGCTAACCCCTTCTCTGCCCCTTTTGGCTAGGGTGCTCATCTGGCCACTGTGAATGGCTCAGAGATGAGGACATGACCCAGAACACGCCAGGGAGGGGCAGTTCTGAATTGCAGTACTGGGAGGTTACAAGTCCAAAGCTGCTAGGAGCCTCTCTTGCTTCCAAGAGGGGAAAGAGAGCTTGCCTGAAGTGATGCTCACCCAGAAAATGAAAGACTTCTCAGCGCCCGGATCCAGCTATGCCTAAATTCCCTTTCTTGCTTAAGCCAGACTGAGCTGGGGGTTCTGTCACCTGAAACTGAAAATGTCTTGGTGAATAAAGGATACAAACTTCTAGGGTTCTCCCCTCCGTAGTGACTGCTTAGGCGGTGTCTGCACACTGGAGAGGAGATCTGGGTGTTACAATTCCTTTGCGGAAAAGCGGGGCGCCAGTGGAACAGCTTGGCTGTCTGGGCAATGGGTGAGGGCTGCCGGGGATGATCTCTGCGCGCCTTGCAGCCCCCATAATCTCTAAGGAAAGCACAGCTGCAGCAAGAGCGATGGAGGCTAGACTGCAGGAGAAACTAGAGATGAAGGCCGAAGCCGCAGAGCAAGTGAGGGGCTGAATTTCTGGAGCTAAGGAAGTTGGGCCTCTAAGGACGGACCCCGCACGCTTTCACCACCCAACTCCTGCTCACCGTTGCCTGAGCCTCCTTCCTACTCATCCGCTGACCCGCTCGGAAGCCGCCATCTTTAGCAGCCGGAAGTAGTGCAGCGCGGCCGCCACACCTACTGGGAACTGTAGTTCAGCGGCCGAAAGCCGAGCGGAGAGATGAATGGGACGAGGCTGGAGACCCTTGGAAGCTGATAGGCTGAGACTGTGCTGGAAGGCGGGGTTTGGATGGTGATAGGCTGGAGTGGGAGTCGAGTGGGGCGGGATCTGAAATGCGATTGGCTAAAGTGAGACAAGGCGGAGCTTTTATGTTTCTGGCCGATTCGGATTACGGTGGTCAGCCCTTCTAACGTGATAGGCTGAATCGAGGCGGAGTGGAGTAGGACTTACAATGGGAACGGCTCAGAAAAATGGAGAAGACCTAGTTTACCGTGTGATTAAGCAAACTGGAGCTGAATTGGGCGGGATTTAGAAGAGGAGGGGCTGATTGGTGATTGATGGACTTGACCGAACCTCAGTGAGGGGATTTTGTGGCTAGGTGGGCGTGGTCCAGAACCCAAGGCCCCGCCCAATTATTTAAATCAGCTCCTTATTTTACAGATACTTGCATAAATTTAAAAAATACCAAGCCAGAACTATTTCAAGCCATCCTTCCTTTCTTCATGCACACTTCTCCCCTCAGCTCTATAACCACCTAAGAACTGAGCTTCAGTTTCTAGTTAAAATCTGTTAAGCCTGCCCACATCAAGTAAGCTCCGGTTCAAAGCGAGCCCGAAGGGGCTATGTAAAATGAACCCTGAAGGATGGAGAATTTGCTGAAAAAACAAGAGTGGTAAGGTCATTCCAGGCAGAAGGAGCCGCCTGGGCAAAGGTCTGTAGGTTTTGAAGAGCTTTGGAGCTGTGAAAGTGTCTCATCGGCTACTGTGACTGGAGCAGAGGCTAAGAGTGAGAATTATGTTCACCCTCAAGTCAGAAAATTGCCAATTTCTCTCGCTACGACCTTTGGGGGCACGGAGGCAGGAAGATTCAGCCTCGTAGAGTCTGTCAGAGGAACCGGAAACGTTCAGACTACCCCAGGCTATGCACAGTTTACATCAAATGCACGAGGAAGGAAGGCGTGTTTCAGGCAAACGTTAAGGCATAGTCAAAGGCACCAGGGTGTGAGGGAATTAAGAAGCTTCAGCTGTTCATGGAAGAGGTTATTGTGGCTCGAGACGGGAGTACACACTGGTGCCACCCGCAGGCATAATTTTATTAAAGACTTTGAATGCCAGGCTGAAGAGCAGGAAATGTTTCCCAAGTGCAATGGGGAGCCATGGAGGGTGTTTGAGCCAGGGAGGTGAACAGTGAGATCTCTGTCTCTGGGTCCTGGGTGGGGATGGGAGCGGAGGTGTGGGAGTCCTGGGAGGGAGCTGGGCTGGCATCCACTTTGGGGAGGAAAGGCTTGAGCTCTGACTATGGATGGAGATGAGGAAGAGGCCCTTTAGAGGTGGATGCAGGAAAAATGAGCAGGATGTAGGAATCATCTGGGATCTGAGGAATTCAGCATTTATGGAGGAGAAACAGAGGAAGCAAAGATGGGGCTGTCAGAGAGCCAGTAGGGAACAAGGAGGGTGCTTTATGATTCAGTTCTCTGATGGTGCCTGGCCATATGCAAATTTGTTGTTAAAATTTCCATGACTCTGGTGTGTGTGTATATATATATACATGTGTGTATATGTATGTATATGAGGAGGGCATGGCAACCCACTCCAGTGTTCTTGCCTGGAGAATCCCCATGGACAGAGGAGCCTGCCGGGCTACAGTCCAAGGGGTCACAAAGAGTCAGACACGACTGAGTGACTAAGCACATATATGTAATTACTGAGCCACAAAACAGAATGAAATTTGCAGCAGCATAGATGGACCTAGAGATTATCATACTACATGAAGCAAGCCAGACAGAGACAAACATATAATATCACTTATACTGCTGTTTAGTCGCTCAGTCGTGTCTGACTCTTTGTGACCCCATGGACTGTAGCCTGCCAGGCTCCTCTGTCCATGGGATTCTCCAGACAAGAATACTGGAGTGGGTTGCCATGTCCTTCTCCAGGGATATCGCTTATATGTGGAATCTTAAAAAATGATACAAGGCTTCCCTCATGGCTCAGTGGTAAAGAATTTGCCTGTCAATGCAGGGGACATTGGTTCGATCTCTGGTACAGGAAGAACGACATGCCATGGAGCAACTGAGCCCATGCTCCACAGCTACTGAGCCTGTGGTCTGGAGCCCAGGAGCCACATCTACTGAGCTCATGTGCTGCAACTGCTGAAGCCTGTGTGCCTCAAAACTGCTCTGCAACAAGAGAAGCCTCGGCAATGAGAAGCCCACGCACCCCAAACAGAGAGTATCCCCGCTCACCACAACCCGAGGAAACAGTTGACGCAGCAATGAAGACCCAGCATAGCCATAAATAAATAAATAAAAATTATTTAAAAATGAAATACAAGATGTGCAGTTAAATTTGGGGGAAAATGATACAAATGGTCTTATTTACAAAACAGAAATAGACTCACAGACATAAGAAAGAGAATTTGTAGTTACCAAAGGGGAAGCGGGGGATAGATAAATTAGGAGTTTGAGATTAACAGGTACACACTATATACAGTGAACAACGAGGACCTACATAAGGCACAGGGAATGATATTCAGTCTTGTGACCCTACAATGGAAAGAACCTGAGAAAGAATAAAAAAGAATTTGTAATATTCTAAAAGAAAAGAATAAAAATAAAAAACACTTTGCTGCATACCTGAAACTAACACAACATTGTAAATCAGCTATACTTCAAAAAAATTTATTTTGTTTTGAAAACAAAACAAAAACCTCCCATGACACTGAAGGAAGACAAAAAAACTGAGGCTCAGAAGGGAGCATCGCTTACTCAGGGGTCCCAACCCCAGGTCTGTCTGTGACTTGAAGTGGAATGAGAACTCGGATGCTGAAGGGACAGTCAGGGAAAAGAAGTCCACAGGGAAGCCAGGCGAAGAGCGTCCGCCCAGAGGGGCACTCTAGCTTCCAAGAAATAAAGTCTAAGGGTCAGAGTTGGAGGAGCCGCGGCCTTGGAAGCAGAGGCGAGGAGGGACTGACATCTCTGGAGCTGGGCATGTGTCCTGTTGCTAGGGCTGGAGGAAACCGCTGTCCTTGAGGAGGAAACTACACAATAGCAAGTCACATGGCCAGGGGAGGGGGCTTCCTGTTTCCCGGCCCCTCCCAGGCTGGCCTTGGCCAGCCCAAGCTTGAGCGGGCAGTGGCTAGAGTGACCCCAAGAATGTCCAGGGACTTGGTTTTCTGACCAAGGTACCCCCCAGGAGAACAGGGAAGTAGAGCGGGCTGAGGGAACCAAATCCCAGGATTAGAATCTCTGGTTCAGGAGAGCCCTGGGGAGGAGAGAGGACTGTTGAACTCCTCCTCCCAAGCCCAGATAGGGGAGAGAGGGGAGCAAAGAGAGAGAGGAAAATAAAGGAGACAGATAAGAAGGAAGAGGTCAGGGCAACCTTGATAGGTAGTGAGCTGACCATCAAGGGAGGCATTCAAATGTGCCAAATCCACATTGATAACTCAAGATCCTTTTGGAGAAGTGAAATCAACGCCCATTTTACAGAAGAGGAAATTGAGGTTGTCATTTGCTTTGAGCTGAAGTCAGGTTGTGGTTTTAGTGGGTGAGGATAAAAGAGGATTCAGAAGACACTGATTTCTGGATAACAATGAGTGCCAGGGCCACACGGCCCCGAAGCCGGCGAGGGAGACACGCTCTGCCCGTAAGTGTTCCCTCTCCCTGCCACACCCAACCCTGCAAGACTTCAACACCCAGATCTGCTTGGCTCAGAGCTCAGCCCTGGGGATCATTTGCAGGGTGAGCTGGACCCTGTGGCAGAGAGTTCAGAGGAGGCTGAGGCAGCCAGTGGGAGCTCTGAGCCAGGCCCTGTGGCATCTCACGATAGCACCAGGCTGGAGCTGTTGGGCCCTGAGGTGGAAGCCAAAGGGCAGGGCTTGGAGAGCAGGTAAGGCCCACTTGGTCTGTGTGCCCCACTGCAGGCCTGGCACATCCTTCCCACGCATGGATGGTTTTACGTCCCTCCCCGACTCACACACATGCCATGGCTCCCATTGCCCTTGGCCTGACTTTCAAGGCCCTGCGGTCCTAGCCTTGTTACAAACCCTCCATGTGTTAGCTACCCCAGATGACCCCATTTCCAGAAATTTCCATCTCTCACCTCTTCACAGGACTGACAAAGAAGGTGATGGGGACTCTAGCAGGGGACCAGCCCCAGCCCCTGAGGGGCAGCCCCATGAGGAAACCCACCAGGCCCCAGAGGCCGCCCCACGGGACGGGGAGAGTGTCCCCTCTGGACCTGATGTATTTCAGACTCTCCAGCAAGCGCTGAGCTCTCTGGAAGCAGCTGCTGCTGCCTGGCGCCACCGGCCCCCAAACTGTCCTGGGCCAGTGGAGGCAAAGGACAGAAGTGAGGGGGCACCAGAGCCCTGCTTGGAGCAGGAGGGGGCTGGGAGCTGCCAGCGTGAGGCAGCCCGATTGGCTGAAAGGAATGCCTGGCTGCGTTTGGCCCTGCGCAGCCGGGAGGATGAGCTGATCCGCACACAGAACTCCCTGAAGGCCTTCCAGGCTGAGAAGGAGATGCTGCAGAGAGAGGTGAGTAGGGCAGGGCTGCCTCCCAGGGATCCCTGATGGGACGGAGGCAGGCCTGACATAAGACACATTGAATCATTTGTTCATTTGTGAAGATTTTTTTTGAGCTTTGACTTGCCTTGCTGTTGTTCAGTTGCTCAGTCGTGTCCAATTCTTTGCAACCCCATGGACTGCAGCACACCAGGCTTCTCTGTCTTTCACCATCTCCCAGAGTTTGCTCAAACTTAAGTCCATTGAGTTGGTGATGCTATCTAACCATCTCATCCTCTGTCACCCTCTTCTCCTCCTGCCTTCAATCTTTCCCAGCATCAGGGTCATTTCCAATGAGTCGGCTCTTTGTATCAGATGGCCAAAGTATCGGAGCTTAGACTTCAGCATCAGTCCTTCCAATGAGTATTCATGGCTGATTTCTTTTAGGATCGACTGGTTTGATCTCCTTGCAGTCCAAGGTACTCTCAAGAGTCTTATCCAACACTACAGTTCAAAAGCATCAATTCTGTGGCGCTCAGCTTTTTTTATGGTCCAACTCTCATATCCATAATTGACTAATGGAAAAATCATAGCTTGACTATATGGACCTTTGTCAGCAACCCCAAAGAGACAAAGGTCCCTTGCAAGTTTAGTTAAGAGGATCAGAGAGGCCCACCGAAGAAATGACACTTGAATAAAGACCACAGGGAGGCAAGGAAGGAACCATGTAAGGAACTGGGGAAGAGAATTTTAGCAAAAGGAACAGTATATGCAAAGGCTGGAGGTTGGTGTGTGATTAGTGTGTTCAAGAAACAGTGAGGAGGCCAGTATGGGGCTGAGCAGGAGGAGACAAGGGCACTGAGGTGATGGGAGCAGATCCTGGAGGGTCTTGTGGGCCTCAAGGAGGATTTGAACTTTTGCTCTGAGTGAGTTGGGAGGCACGGAGGGCTCTGAGCAAAGAAGGGTGGAGACGAGATGCAGGTGCTCACAGGCGCCCTCTGGCGACTTTGGGAGGAACGGCTTGTGGCGGGAGAAGGTGGCATCCTGGAGATCAGGAGGTGGCAACGTTGTGGAGACGGTGAGAACTGGGCAGATTGGGGGGATGCTGAAGATGGAGCTGGCAGGTGGGATGTGAAAGCTAGAGAGGGGCAGAGGACGAAACCTGGATTGGGAGCCTTAGAGACTGGAAGTGAGACATAGGGAGCCTGTAGGAGGGGCAGGTTTGGAGGAAGGGAGACTAGAGCTCTTAGGCCTTAATCAGCTCAAGATGCCTGAGCCACCCACATGGGGCCATTAAAGGGACAGTTTTATGTCCGAGTCCAGAGCCCAGGTGATGTCAGGGCAGGAGGGACACAGATTGTGAGACCTGGGCTGCAGAAGCCCAGCACTAGGAGTGGAGCCTATTTCTCAGCTGGGAAAGAGAAGTCTTTTTTAGAAAAAATGTTACCTCCCTGACCTCTCCCCCCAACTCTAGCAACCACCAACATGTTCCCTGTATCTGTGAGTTCAATTTTTAAAAATTTTAACCTATCATCTATCTGTGCCCTGCTACATGGCTTGTAGGATCTCAGTTCACGACCAGGGGTTGAACCCCAGGCCACAGCAGTTAAAGCACAGAGTCCTAACCACTGGACCACCAGGGGACTCCCTTGTTTTATTTTAGACTCCACATATAAGTGCGATCATGTACTATTTGTCTTTATCTGACTGACTTATTTCACTTAGCATAGTGCCTTTAAGGTCCTTCTGTGTGCGTGCTAAGTCACTTCAGTCGTGTCCAACTCTTTGTGACCCCATGGACTGTAGCCCACCAGGTTCCTCTGTCCATGGAATTCTCCAAGCAAGAATACTGGAGTGGGTTGCCATTTCCTCCTCCAGGGGATCTTCCTAACCCAGGGATCGAACCCATATCTCCTGCGGCTCCTGCACCAAGGTCCTTCTATATTGTCCCAAATGGCAAGATTCCTTTTTCACAGACGAATAATATTTCATTCTATAAATATACTTACTTCTTATCCATTCATCCATCAGTGGACACTTAGGTTGCTTCTGTGTCTTGGCTCTTGTAAATAATGCTGCAATGAACATGTGGGTGCAGATGTCTTTTCGAGTTAGCATTTTGGTTTCCTACAGAGAAATATCCAGAAATGGAATTGCTGTATCATATAGTCCTTCTATTTTTACTTTTTTGAGGAACTGCCATACTTTTTTCCATAGTGATTGCACCCATTTATATTCTCAACAACAGTGCACGAAGGTTCCCTTTTCTCCACATCCTCGCCTACACTTATCTTCTGCATTCTTTTTTTCTTTTGGTCGCGCCACTCAGCAAGGCATGCAGGATCTTAGTTCCCCCGACCAGTGATCGAACCCCTGCCTCCTGCAGTGGAAGCGCGGAGTCCTAACCACTGGACTGCCAGCGAAGTCCCTCTCTTGTCTTTTTGATGCTTGCCATTCTAACTGATGTAAGGTGGTATCTCATTGTGGTTTTGCTTTGTATTTTCCTAAGGATTAGTGAGGTTTCCCCAGTGGCTCAGCAGTAAAGAATCTGCCTGCAATGCAGGAGCCACAGGTTCGATCTCTGGGTTGGGAAGATCCCCTGGAGGACAGCATGGCAACCCACTCCAGTATTTTTTCTTTTTTTGCCTGGAGAGTCCCATGGACTCTCATGCCAGAGGAACCTGGCAGGCTACAGTCCGTAGGGTCACAAAGAGTCAGACACGACTGAAGTGACTGAGCATGCACGCATGCAAAGATTAGTGATGATGAGCATCTTTTCATGTACCTATTAGACATCTGAAAAGAGAAGTCTCGATTCAGGCACTTCATGACTGAATGGGCGACCAACAAGTCATGGCTGAATGACTTGCCCAAGGTTGTACAAGAAGGTATTTGGCAGGATGAAAATCTGGGGGGTCCTACCTTCCAGCCAGTGCTGTTGCCACTGCTCCAAGAACAGGTCTTAGGGAAGAATGGCAGGTGGTTGGAGTCACCCCAGCCTTACATTCCCCACTTCCCCACAGGTCCAGGAGCTGCAGGATTCCCTGCTGAGGCTGGAGCCCTTTCCACCTCCTTCCTGTGACCAAGCAGGTGGCTCAGGTAGTGGTTCCAGCAGCTCTGGGGCTGATGTAGAGACCTGGGGCTCACAGGTGAGTGTGTGAAGCTAAAGACCATGGTCTGTTTCAGATCCTTAGGGTTTGGGGCCATGAGACTCAAATCTTGGTCATGTGTTCCAATAGCTTTGGGGATTGGAAAAGGCCTAAACCCATGATGCTAGGCTCTCAGTGAAAATTCTGGGTGAATCAAGTCACCTCTTTTTGACAGGATCCCTTCTCCCGGGCTCACCCCCTGCTCCGGCGCCTGCAGAGTGATTCCAGCACCCAGATGCTTGGGTTTCTCCCAACCCAGCCCCTTGCTCCTGAGATGCACATCATGGAAGCCCAGATGGAGCAACTCCGAGGGTTAGCGTCACAAATGCTGAGCTCATAAGGGCACTGGTGCCTCCCAGCTGGGATATAAAGCCAAGAGTCTGGAGCTGGAGTGGGGGTGGGGTGGGGAAGGGTGGAAATCAATGGTGTCCTAACTGCCCTTCCAAGTCACTCACTTTTCCCCTTTCCCCACCTCCGGAGGCAGGAACATTGAGAAGCTCAAATGCTTCAACCGCCTGCTGTCAGCTGTTCTCCAGGAATACAAGGGCCGGTGTGAGGGCCTCAGCATGCAGCTGGGCCAGCGGGAGGCTGAGGCCACCGCGCTGCGTCTAGCCTTGCAGTACAGGTCAGTGCGCCCCACCCATGAGTCACTGCCTGGGAAGGAAATGGATATCCCCAGAGGACAGTCCTAATTCCCAGAGAGAGACGGAGCCCTCTCAGAAAAGTATTTGCCCTTGCTGTGGAAATTAACTCAAGGCAATTTTTGTCCCAGAGTGCTGAAGGAATTTGCAAACTCCCAGGGTTGGGGTTAGGAGGAGGAGTGAAAGATCCACGAGCAAGTGGGGATGTCACCTGCGTAGCAAGAAGGGTATGCTGGAGTGCTCAGAACTGCTGTCCCACAGTGAACACTGTGAGGAGGCATATGGAGCCTTACTCACTCTCCGGGAGGCAGACCCAGGAGCTGGAAAAGAAGCCTTCATGGATGACTTGGAGGCAGCTGAGAAGGAAGCTCAGAGGCTCCTAGTCCAAGAGAAGGCTGCCATGGATGGAGTGATACTGCAGGATCCATATCCAAGGTAGCCTTGGGAACCCTGGGGACTGGGTGGGCCAGAGAGTGGGGCTCTGGTTGCAGAATGGGGCTCCCAGAACTGGCCCTATATTGGGGGTTGGCGTGGCTCCTATGGTTGGCATTAGGCCTGCTGGAGTTGGCTGTTTTCTACTCAACAAAGTTGACGTGGTGGTGACAGCCATTGGGGTTGGTATGGGACCCACCAGGGTGGCATGAAGATGGATGGTGGTGCCCACTGATTAGGTGGTATGATGGTGCTTGATGGGGTTAGCATGATGCTGGTACCCATAGGGGTTGTCATAATGCTGCATAACAGGGTTGGCAGGTTGAGCAGTGGTGCTCACCGAGTTGGCGTGATGGCTTCCCCATGATGGTGTGAGTGACTGTGCCCATTGGCATGGTGGCGTTCATTCATCATTCATCACCGATGAATGATCATCAGTGGGCTGATGTTGCCTGTTTGGGTTTACACTATGGTGCCCACCGTGTTAGTTTGACCGTGCCTACCATAGATGGCATAGGAAGGAACCATCATGGTCAGTAAGATGGAAGATGAAGTTAGCATAGCCATGCTGACCAGTGTTGACACAGGCCTCTTCTGTTTCCTGTAGTCCCGAAGGCAGCAGCGTGGATAAGCCCACATCACAGGAGGTGGCTTCCCAGCTCCAGGGCTATGTTCAGCGTCTCCAGGAACGCCGTGCTCTGGTGAAGATTCCCCCTGAGCCTGGCTCCACCTGGGTGCCCATATCTACCGTGCCCCATGCAGAAGCCATGGTACAGGCCATTCTGGGGGCCCAGCCTGGCCCAGCCTTGCCCCGGTTGGAGAAGATGCAGATCCAGCAGGACCTGGCGGCCACACGGGTACACAGGGGCTGTGGTCATTGTGTCAATTTTTCCTGGTGGGACCAAATCCTTTGCTGAGTTTGAGTGAGATGCGATTAGGGGATCAAGTAGTAAGGGGGAGTTTTGCTGGATATTGTTTGAAATTTGTAACCTGGCATGAAGAGCTGGGGGCTTCTCTGGTAACTCAGGAGGTAAAGAATCCGCCTGCCAATGCAGGAGACCCGAGTTCGATTCATGGGTCGGGAAGATCCCCTGGAGAAGGGAATGGCACCCCATTCCAGTAGTCTTGCCTGGAGAATTCCATGGACAGAGCAGCCTGGAGGGCTACAGTTCATGGGGTTGCAAAAGAGTCAGACATGACTGAGCAGCTATCACACACATGAAAGAGCTGAGGTTCTGAATTTGGAGAAACTTCAGATGCTACCATTGAGTTGCTAACTTGACTTTGTCTAAGACACTTGCTCTCTCTGAATGGCTATTTCTACAGCTATAGTTTTTATGGAAGGATTTTTCCTGTCATGCAAGATCAAGGTAAGGGTTAGGATTCTTGCCTGAGCAGCCCTCAGTGGGCACCTCCTAGAAGCTCAGTTTTCTCAACAGTTGACCTTCAAGGCACAAATTTTCTACCCTCTCCTTGGTCTCTCAGGAGACTCTGGCGGACCTGATGCTGAGGCTACAGCTGGTGCGGCGGGAGAAGCGGGCTCTGGAACTGCGGGAGGCTGCCCTCCGAGCCCAGGGCCCAGCCCATGTGCTTCTGCTGGAGCAGCTGCGCTGGGAGCGGGCACAGCTTCGGACTGCTGGGGCCAACAGCAGTGGTGGAGACAGCAGTGGAGGTGGGAGCAGCGGAGATGAAGAGGGGTGGTCCCAGGTGAGTGGCCCTGCCTGGCCTGGCGGGGTAGCAATGTACTACTGGCTGTGTGGTCCTGGCTACTCCTAGCCTCCTTTGAGCCTCGGTTTCCATTTCTGCACCACAAAAAGGAGCCGAATGGGAAAAATGCATGTGAAAGTTCACGCTTGTACTTCAGAGTTTCTTCCTTTGAGAGTATTGAGCCCAATAAGCCCCAAGGGATTTAGTGTCTTCCAGTCACACCTGTCCCTTCTACTTCCCACCCC
Organism: Moschus berezovskii; assembly: GCF_049115385.1. NCBI lineage: Eukaryota > Metazoa > Chordata > Mammalia > Artiodactyla > Moschidae > Moschus > Moschus berezovskii. The sequence continues at coordinate 106,259,385 of NC_142467.1, read as the reverse complement.
CAGGCTATTCATACTCCCCGTTCCCCTCTCCAACAGCTCCAGTTCATGCCTCGTATTTTCCTAAATCTGGCTCCAGCTTACTCCGAGGCTTTCCTTCTTGCCCCTACTGTCTAATCATATCTATCCTCTGTTTAAAGCCTTAGAGGCTTCTGGAACCCTCCTTTGAATCGTCTCTTCTACCTCCATGCCTTTTTCTAAGTGCTGCGCCCCTGCGAGGAACACCAGCCACTTTCCTCTTTGTCTAAGTCCTTGACTTCCTACAGGTCTGAGCTCAGGCATCACCTTCTCTAGGAAGTCCCCGTGAACTGCCTGAAAATGAGATCTCTTGTTATTTCCCTTGTTAGGGAACAACTGTATCCTTATTGGGGTATCTCATAAGACTGGGGGCTCTGTAAGAGCAGGGACTGTAGCCACCACAGTCTGTGATGACTTCAGTGTCCAGCTTGGGCTGAACACACTCTCAGCCTAGGTCAATGTCACTACCCTCCCTTCTGCCTCCCTCAGGGTCCTCTTGCTGTCCCTGGTGGCAGCAGGGGTATTGACGGAGGCCAACTGAGCAAAGCGCGGGACCCAGAAGAAGTGACCCAGGAACTGTCAGCATCACTCACTCGGTGTGTGCCTGGGGACTGTGCTGGGGTGTGTGTGGCCTGGGTAGGGGTAATATGTGAAAGCCCACTGGGGTGTTGTGTACAGTGGAAGACTTGGTGTACAATTGTATTCACACAGAAACATCTTGGGCAGGTGGGTGGGAGTGGGGAAGGCAGACAGGAGTGGCTATGTCTGTGAGTTCCTCTCTCTCCACCCTTGTACCAGGGCTCTGGGCCTGCGGGAGCAGCTGCAGTCTCTGCGGGAAGAGCTCGAAGAGGTGGCTCGGAAGGGACGAGCCAGATGTGCTCAGAGTACTGAGCTGAACAGTGATTTATGCAAAGCTCACAGGTGGGTCTCTCTGTGTAACCTCAGAGGCATCCCTGGCTCTCTCTGGGCCACAGCTTCCCCCCAATAAGGTGGGTGCAGGTTCAATCCATTCCACACCTCCTCTGGTGCCTGATGTGTGTCAGCCCCTGCTGAGTGATGCTGGGACCCCTGGAAGACCCAATCTCAAAGACTTCCTGTCTGGGGCTGGGAGTACAGAGCCCTTGTCTTGGGTGGAATGGGGGGCTGTTTCCTGGCTCAGCCTCCTTCTCCCTTCAGCACCTTGGTCATGGCCTTCCGAGGTGCCCACCGGAAGCAGGAAGAGCAACGGCGGAAGCTGGAACAGCAGATGACACTAATGGAAGCCCGACAGGCAGAGGAGCTGGCAGTGTTAGAAGCCACCGCAAGGGCCCTGGGGAGGTCCAGACTTTCCTGCCCGCCTTCCCGGCCTGGGGAGACCTTTCTCTAGGCCCTACTCTGGCCATGTCTGGACATGCCAGATAGTTGTGACAGGTCACATTATAAACTGTTCTGGAGTGACATTGTGTCATGTGGCATGACTTTGCATGTTGAGGCATGTTCTGTGTGATGAGGGCTGATATACCTGAGTGTCTGGGGTTTGTTGGGGAGGGGGTTGGCATTTGAGAAAGACTCAGGATCTTTGGTCTGACACCATGTGGCATGAGAAGAGACATGTCAGAAGGGGTCCTGGCAGAAGCAACTTGGGGTGTGGAGACAAGATTCCCATGACAGGCTGGGGGCATTCAGGGTTCAGTGAGGTTACATAGCCAGAGCTGAAATTCCAACCCTTATCTGTCTCCAGAAGCCCAGCAAGGTGTCCACTGGGGCAGGGCACACTTTCTCCTGCCCACCCGCTTCCCAAGGAAATGCTAGGTTTGGTCTGAAGGATATTCCTAAGAGGAAGATACCCATAACCCAGAAGGAAGACTGAGGACTGAACAATTCAGCATGTGGAATATTAGCTGGAAGAGCATTGCTCCCTGAGTGGAGGGAGGGGGAAGGGGGAATCAGAGGTGGCCTTAGAACTTGCATTCAAGCAATGTGGAGCTAAGGTAAAGGGCTTTAGGGTGGTGAGCAAAGGGAAGAAACTCTGCAAGTAAGATCTCAGGGGGGTTATACAGCTGTTGTTGAGGAACTCAGGTTTGCTAACCATGGGCAAAGAAGTACACTGCCCTAGAGAGTCTGGATGGCTCTTGGTCAGTCTGAAAAGTTGCCAGTTTCACCTGCATGAGATGGGAGCTCTGGGAGGTGCCAGTATCAGATTAATAGCAGGCAAGTGATTAGCATCTTATTTACATAGGCCACGCCCCTTAACCTTCCACCAGAGTCTGGCAGAGTTGGGAGAAGGGGGTTAGGCTGGACCCAGACGCCCCGGATTAGTGGCCAGCTGTCCCCTCCTGGGTGGTAGCTGAAATTCAAGACGCGGATTAGATAGATTTTCATTCCCAGCCTGGTGGGGGTGAGGTTCGGGTTGCGGGGGGGGGGGGCGGTTCCAGGCAGCACCTGTGCAGGTGTGTGCGCAGCGCTGCTACCTCTCGCCCGGCAGGGCAAGGCTGACCTGAGGTCGGCGCTAGTCAGCCGCCGAGACTCAACCTGGTCCTCCGGATCCACAGGAACCTCGGGCCAGCCCTGGGGGCTGGCGACTTTCGAACCATAAGCACTATCTCCGGACCGAGGCAGGCTTTGCAGAAAGCAGGGAAACTCAGGCGGGCAAGGTCGCCCGTAGCCCGGCAGAGGACCCGACTGTACGACCCTCCGGTCCGTCTCTCTCCCTAAGAGTCTAAGAGTGACCTTAGCCCCGAGTCTCACTAGGTTGCCCGTGGCCGGGGGGGTGGGGCCGAGAGGAGACAAGGTTACCTGTTGGAAGGAGTTCGCCCCGGCGGTGGGGGCGGGAGCTGAGGTCGCCGTTGGGGTGCGGGGGCAGGTTCCCAGGCCACCGGGAGCCGGGTCTTGCTGTTCCCACGGGTGCCCCGCAGCAGATGGGCCCAGGCCTCTTTGTCCCTGGTCTCGGCCTCTGCAAGGTCAAATGTCACCGCGGGGCCGCGGGCAGGGGTCATGTGGGCGGGGCCGGGCCTCAGCACTACCCCCGCACCCGGGCCTCCAGGGGCTGCGGGGGCGTTAGAGTTCCTGGGCGGAGGCGGGGCGGCCCCCCCAAAGGTTGGATCACCTCGAGGTTCCGGGATCTGTGGCAGACCTTCTTCCAGTCTCCCACCGGACCCCTCCCCTAGGCTTGTGTCCCTCAAACTCCAGTTCCCTGTCCCCTCCCTTCTCTGTGCCCCCTCTGACTCCTTGAGCCTTCTCTTCCTTACAAGTCTCTGGCTCTCATCTCTGAGACACCCACCTCCACGTCTCCCCCCATCAAGGATCCTAGAAAGTTCAGACCAGGGACCTAGGACACTCATCGTCACCCCAAACACTCAGCTAGCGCCTCCCATTCCTAGGCCGCAGAACCAAAAAAAAAAAAAAAAAATTTGGCTGCCCCGGGTCATGGTTGCTGCCTGCGAGATTTTTACTTGGGACATCTGAGATCTTCATTCCCTGACCAGGGATCGACCCTATGTCCCCTGCAGTGGAAGCACGGAGCCCTAACCACTGGACTGACAGGACCTAAAGGGTCCTCTTTAACCATTCAAGCCCAACGCAGGTTATGGGGTAGAGAACTCCACTCCAGTCAGACCCTTGGAAAGTCCTTCCTCGTGTCTAAGCCTAGTGCTTCTTGCTTTCTGTACTTGCTAAAACCTGTCCCCCACCACCTCATACCCAGGCTGGGCATCCATTGCCTGGCTTCTCCAGAGCCTTGGTATCCTCTTAACTGCTCCAAGATCTCCAAACATCTCCAGCCCTTGCCAGGGAGGATGCCCCTGAGATGTCAGTTGGAGAGGGGGATGGCTTTTCTCTAGGAACCTTCCTGAGAGAGGAGAGTGTAGGAGCCTGTGGGGGCAGAGGACCCTTCTCTCCTGCCTGCAGCCCTCAGAGGCCAGCCACGTGTCAGAATGTCCAGCTTAGCCCAGGGCAGGGCCGGAGATAAGGCCTGGACCTTCAGGACTCCAAGGTGAAAGGTCACTGCAGGAAGGGCTTTTCCAGCCGGTTAAAGGTTAACAGGCTCAGAAGCAGAGGCTCAAGCTTCTTTGCCCAGGGCGGCCAGGAGAGCATACAAAGGGTGTTTAATATATGCTGGCTGCCGCAACCCGGGGTCTTGGGGGCAGTGACATGGAGGCAGAGCAGCAGCCGGGAGACTCTGGGGAGCCTGGAAGAGACATCTGTAATCCAGTCGGCCCCTGGTCAAGCTCTTTCTGTGAAGCACAGAAAGAAAAGGAAATTAAAGGGGAAAGGGGGCAGGCCCCCGGCAGGGGTGGTGGGCATTCCTGCCGCCTCCAGCCTCGCTGGGCGGGTGGGCGCCCTGCCCCCAGAAGCCTGAAATTCTGGAGAGGGGCCCCCTGACCTCGCGCCCCTGCCGGCCGCAGACCACAACATCCCTTCCCCCCCGGAGATTCCGAACACCAGGTGTTAGCCCAAGCAGAGAAAGGGTAGGGTGGGGGTCGGACGCCGCGACTTTCTGGAAGAGGAAGCAAACACAATCCATCATGCAACTGTGCAAAGAAATGCCCCAGGAGGGGTGTGTGGTGTGTGTGTGTGTGTGTGTGTACTGCGCAGGGGCGTGCCCCCCGGTGCAACCGGCCCCCCATTATTGCTTCTGCCGGGAATGCAAGGGGGTGGTGCCGAGGGGCGCCTCGAGGGCGGTTGAGCTACACAACTTCCAAGGCCGGAGGTGGAGGGGAGGGCCTTAGAGAGACATCTTGGCGAGGCTGCGGAAGGGCAGAGGGCAGCAGTGGCCCAGGCTCCCGCCGCGGCCCGGCAGGGGTTAAGGCTGGAGCCGGGCGAGGACGGGGGTGGGAGTGGGGTGAGCGAGGGAGCGGGAGGCAGGAGGGAGGAGGGTCAGGCCTTGCGGCCCCGCGCTCCGCCCTAGCCCCTCCCGCCGGCCCGGGCGCCGGGCGCCGCGCACGGCCACCCATGTCCTTATAAGGGCGGCCGTCGCCGGGGCAACGAGCGCCCGCCCCCAGCCCGCGGCGCGCGCCCCTGCCCCCGCCCCCGCCCCCCGCCCGCCCCGCGAATGGAACGTTGTGTGTCAAACCGGCCGCAGCGCGAGGCCGGCGCGCGGGGTCGGCGGCGAGAGCGAGGCTCGGGCTCAGGCACAGGCCCAGGCCGGGCGGGCGCGGCCGCAGCGGGGGCGGCAGCTCGGGAAGCGCCGGCCCGCGGGCCTGCAGGCCCCGAGCGGCCGCCGGGGACCCTGGGGGACTCAGGGGGTGCGGTGACCGGCCCCGGCGCACGCCCGCCGCCCCTCCCCCCCGCCGCGGGCGGCCGCGCAACTTGCGGCCAAACTTTCCCCCCGGCCTCCAGCGCTCGGATGGCAGCCCGCTAAGTTGGCCGCAGCCCTTGGCCGAGCGGCGGCCAGGCCGGAGGGCACCCCCTGCGCTGCCTGGGCCAGGCCATGGCCCGAGCTCCCCCGCCGGGGCCCCAGGGCGGCGGGGCGCGAGTCCCCGGGGCCCCCGGCCAGCACCTCTAGCGCGCCCCCCCGGTCCGGGGCCCGGCCCCGCGCACGCGTGGGAAAGTTGACCTGGAACCGGCCCGACCAGTTCCGCCCGGGCGCGCGGACCGGCCGCAGGAAGTTGCTGCAAAACTTTTTTTGGGGGTGCAACCGGGTGACCCCCGCGCACCGGGGCCGGATGCGCGCCGGTTAGGCTCCCCCGGGCCGAGAGGGGTGCCCCGAGGGAGAAACGCGGAGGGGGCGCCCCGGCCCCGCTGCCCGGGGGCTATGGCCATGGTGACCGGCGGCTGGGGCGGCCCCGGGGGCGGCGGCGACACGAATGGCGTGGACAAGGCGGGCGGCTACCCGCGCGCGGCGGAGGAAGACTCGGCCTCACCCCCCGGTGCCGCCAGCGACGCTGAGCCAGGCGACGAGGAGCGGCCGGGGCTGCAGGTGGACTGCGTGGTGTGCGGGGACAAGTCGAGCGGCAAGCACTACGGCGTCTTCACCTGCGAGGGCTGCAAGAGCTTCTTCAAGCGGAGCATCCGCCGCAACCTCAGCTACACCTGCCGGTGAGCCCCCTCTCAGCGCACCGCCGCGGGCACCCGGGCCGGGCCTCTGACCTGCTCGGTCACCTTGGGCCTGGCGCTGACCTTCCCTGGGTCTCTACTTGCCGTCAGAGATCGGGGCACAGGTCCCTCGCCCCCTCTCCATCACATTCCTGGGATTGTGTATACAGTCGGCGCTGTATCGTTGCAGGTCCCCCCCATCAGGTGGTCCCTGGCGGCTGCCGCCCCAGTTACTCGCTCCTCCTCCCTCCCTTCCTATTCTCCGGAGAGGGGTCAGCTCTGCGCGGCCACGGGTTGGGGTGCAGTCAGGGTTGGGTCCCTAATCGCAGGGCATCCCTTCCCTTGGGAATCTCCGCGCGCCGGGGACCGGGTGGGGATCGAACGTGGAACTTGGACTGTGGAGCTCGCAGTGTCCGGGGGCCATTGTCTGCGGCCGCGCGGATCGATACGGCGCGCCCTTGGGGTCAAATATCACTTCCAAAGTCGCCCTGACTACTACTGAGGAGGCGGCTGGAGCGAAACTAGATGGCACTGGGCGGCTTCCTTCGCATGGGGCGGGGCAGGGGGGGCGCGTCTGCTGGAGGGGCGCGTCTGCTGTGGGGGTTGGGCCTGCCCGTCAGGGGGAACCCCCCTGGGCGCTCTCTGGGCCCTGGGTCACCGGAAACTGCTGCAAGAGGTCCGAGGTTGCGGCTGGATTTGACTGCATCTTGGCTGCTCCAGCCCTGCACCCCCCTCTACACTCCCCAGCTAGGAGTAGGTGCAGAACTGGGATCCTGGAAAATCCCTGAAACTTTTGTCGGTTCTGAGACTGGGTGGGGATGAATGTTTCCAAGAAGCAGCCCTGGGCTGTCCTAGGTTGGAGTTCCCACTGGTCCCGCGTGACCTCGCTTTTTCTGGTTCCCGCTGGGACATTAGGTCTAGGGGAGAAGCTGCTCTCACTGGGAGTCCAGGCCAGGACCCCGCCTTTCCCATCACTTTTTGCTGAGTCCCCTTTTGCTCTGTTGACAAACCCCTACTCTGCATTCTCCAGGAACATGCTTGGGCTCTGCAGAGCCAGTTTGGAGGATCCCATTTTCCACATGGGCAAAATTAAGGCCCAGAAAGCTCTTTGCACCTGCCCTGAGTCACCCAGGGAGAGACCCTGCCCACTTGGGCCTTAGCAAGGGAACTGAGGGGTTGGGAAGGTCGGGGGGGGGGGGGGCAGGCAAGTCTGGGTCAGGACCTCCACAGGGGGGAGCTGCTGATGGAGGGCTTGTTGGCATGGCCACTGGGTGGGGTCCTGGGTACCTGAAGCAGGAATTTGGCCCCAGATCTGGCCTGTTGGGGGTGGCTCTGTATGGTGCGGAGCTGGCTTACTCCCTCCTCCAATGCTAACTGGGCCACCAGACTTTGGCCTCATTCTTGCTGCTGGAGTAACTGTGTGCTCTCTGGCCGGGTCTTTAGGGAGGGCCGGGGAGGGGCTCAGGTGGTTTGGGGGTCCCAGAGGCTCCCTTAGAGTGGGAGCATGGAGGCCATGGAGAGGGGCCTGGTTTGGCACCGGCAGGTTCTTCAGAAGGTCTGTGTTGTGTGACAGGGAGAAGTCACTGCTTCTCTCTGAGCCTCAGGTTAAATCAACAAAGACCCCTCGGGGCCTGACGTGGGTGGTTTGATGCGAGCTCCGTAGAAAAGACCCCAGTTCCAAGGCCAGCCTTCTCCCATTTTGAGGGAGATACAGTGAGACACAGGTGTCCCAGTCTGTGGGGTCTGGGTTGGGCCAGAGGGAGGGTGGTCTGGGGTCCCACGAGGAACAAGGAGCTCTGCCTGAGGGTCAAAGAGGAAGGCCACAGGAGGTGGACCTTGAAACATGAGGGTTTAGCAAGTAGAAGCGAAGGGCACTCCTGCAGAGAGTGTGGCTCTAGCAAACACTCAGTGGCAGGATTGGGAATCAGTGATGTAAGGTGAAGCCATCCAGGCATAGGAGAAGTTAGAGCCAAGTGGGTCAGAAATTCTGGAGTGAAAGTAATAGGGAACCACAGAAGAAGGTGTGTGAGCAAAAATGATCAAATTGGACTGAAAGCCAGAAGCCCAGGGAGAAGGCAGAGTTGGACTGTGGGTCTGGCAAAGCATGTGCTGTTTAGGTGGGATAACAGGTAGAACTTACTGTTTCCCCATCTGGAGGGACAGAAGATCTGTCCTGACTCTACAACTGGGGAAGTTGAGGCAGAAGGTTCAGGGCCTCCCCTGAAGTCTCGGGGACCCGAGCCAGGCCCCTGCCTGCCTGCCCCAGGCCTGGCTGTTTCCACCCGGCTGCCCAGGACCCTCCCACTGCCTGCCTGCTGGGCTTTGTTCTGGTTCTGCTTGAGCTCCCTTTGCCCTAGTAGGGCCTCTTCCTGGGGGCTTGGAGGCTGGTGCTGCAGGATGCAGAGGAGCCTCTGGAGCCTCACCTCTCCAAAATTGGCCACTGGCATTCCCAGGTGGGGCCCAAGTCTTGACACCCCCCCTACACGCACTCCCCATTTTCTCCAGAATGAGTGCATCCCATATAGAATTGGCCTCTGGCCTCCCAATTCCAGATGAGGAAACCAAGGCTCAGTGGAGAAGTGGCTGCCCAAGGGTCGGGCCTTGGGGGTCCGCAGCTAAGATGTGTTTACTTTTTAACTTCATTAAGTATTTGTCTTACTTTGTGACTAGCTCTGAGTACCCTATTGGTGCCCAGCTGGGACTCCAGCCCTCGGTTTGGGCCTCAAAAGGCTCAGAGGAGAGAGATATGGAGGGAACATAGAGCAGGGGCCAAGGGGAAAAAGGGTGCTGGGGACAGTGGAAGAACAAAGGCCTGAACCCTCCAACTTACGACTGACCTTGGACTGAACTCATTGCTTCAGAAGGTGGGGCCACATGTCCCATCCCTGGAAGAGGCACCAGCAATCCCCGAGGACCACCTGGAGGAAGCTGCTTGGGCTCTGTTAGGTGTTGGATGGTCTTTCTAGAGAAGGGGTTTGACATCTTAGAGGGGTACAGGAGTTCATTCATTCATTCGTTTGTTCATACATTGATGGTGGCCTTGTGTCAGGCAGTAATGTTGGGGGCTCCATGGTGCTTGACCCCATAGAGGACTGGCCTGGGTTCTCATCTCTTAGTCAACTCACAAAGTCTTGCTCAGTGACCATGTGCGTTCTCTGCTCTCATAGTGCCCTGGGGACAAAGACCCTGTCCCCTGGCCTGACAAGGACCGAGTAAAATGTAACTGGAAAACTTTTGGCTGTCATTGTCATTCTGCCAGGAACTGCCTCTGGTCACCTGGGGAACTTGTATTCATCCTTCAAAACACAGTTCCAGCATAACCCTCCCTGGCATGCAAATCCACTTTGCCACAGACTGCTCTTCATCTGTCTCCACTCCCCCAAATTGTCCTTTGCTCTTTGCACACCTGCAGGCTTGACCTCTGCCACTTTGGGATCATCTGCCCAGCCCAGGTTGTTGGCAGGGATGGGGGCGGTCCTGGTGGTTCCCAAGTGCAGCCTTCTAAGATGTCTCATGAGGTGGCTCCCAGGCCAGAATGGCGGTGTCATGGTAACACCTTGGTGACCTCTGCATGCCCACAGATCCAACCGTGACTGCCAGATCGACCAGCATCACCGGAACCAGTGCCAATACTGCCGCCTCAAGAAGTGCTTCCGGGTGGGCATGAGGAAGGAAGGTGAGTACCCGCAGGGGTGGGGCGGGCAGGGGGTGAACAAGCGGCCTGCCCTTTGCTCCCTCTCTTGGGGTCTGGGAGCCATGGAGGGCGGGGTCTGGCGCCTGCTAACCTGGTTACCACCGATCCTGAGATCCCGTGGGCCTGGATCTGGCCCTGGGCTGGAGGAATCCAATTATCCGTGGCTGCAGCAGAACTGGGCTGCAAGGGGCTCCCCAACTCTGGCCCATGTTAGAACCTTTCTCCCCACCACCTCTCCCAACCCGGTCTTAGGGGCAGGGAACCTGAAGTTACCCCGGTAACCCTCTGCCCTCTAGCCTGGCCACCACTTTCTGAACAATGATGTATACTTTTTTTTTTGATTTGCTTTCCCTCCACCCTCTGCCTTGTGTTTGCCCAAGGCAGGAACTCACCCGACTAAGGCAAAGGGCAGCTCACCCTTCCGCCTGACCCGGGGTGCTGGGAGCCAGAGGGAGGCCCAGCCTCTTGTCCTTGCCCTGGGGACTTGGGTGGATCCGCGCAGGGCAGCTAGGTCTAGAACTCCACCGATGACTCTTAGAATTCAGGTGGAACCGTAGACTTCTACGTGAAGCACTGGGCTAGGGAGCAGAATCCGGCCCATTTCAATGACGGCCCCAAGGCTGGACTTCATGTCTCTGTCTGGCCTCTTATGAGCCAGGCTGGCAGTTCTTCTCTGTGTCTCCTGCTGTATTGTCGGTTTCTTCTCTGCTGAGCCTCTGTGAAAGAAGCTGGGAATAGCTGCCCAGAGTCTTTCTCTTAAGATCATCTGATCACTATCTTTGGTCATGTGAAGTTGGGGGTGACTGCTCATATCCCCACCCCTGCAACCTGGATTTTGTCTCCACTTGTGGATTTGACCTAAAATCCACATCAAATCCAGGCTTCAGAGTCTCGAGGTGGAAATAATAATCTCAGATCATGACCTGAACACAGCCCTATCTCTTGGCCTTTGCACAGGTGGTTCCCTCTGTCTGGAACACCTCCCCCAGACACCTACATGGCTTCCTCCCTCACCTTCTTTTAAGATTTGCTGAAACACCACCTCCTCTGAGAAGCCCTCCTGATTACCCTTTGCAACCCCTTTATTCGGGCCATCTATCTTGCTTTATAATTTGCTTGCTCCTCCATCAGAATATTTGCTCCTTAAGGTCAGAAACTTTTGTCTGTCTTGTTTTCTGACACATCCCCAGGGCCTACTCCAGGTTCTAAAACATAGAGGGTGCTTAATATTTCTTGGCTTGAGTTAACTATCCATTTAGCTCTTACTATGAATCCCTGGTTTGATTCCTGGGTTGGGAATATCTGCTGGAGAAGGGATAGGCTACCCACTCTAGTATTCTTGGGCTTCCCTTGTTGCTCAGCTGGTAGAGAATGTGCCTGCAATGTGGGAGACCTGGCTTCGATCCCTGAGTTGGGAAGATCCCCTGGAAAAGGGAAAGGCTACCCACTCCAGTATTCTGGCCTGGAGAAGTCCATGGACTGTGTAGTCCGTGGGGTCCCAAAGAGTCAGACACGACTGAGTGACTTTCACTTTCACTTTCATGTGCCCAAAGCTTTTCAAAGCCAGTTAGATACATTCTCACTTAATTCAGTGATTGGTGTTATCATCGTCATGATTATTATCAGCTGCATACTTTTATGGGTGGGGAAAGAGTACAGAGAGCAATCTAATTGTGGTTGGGATTTGAACCCACACAGTCTGGGCTTAATGGGGAGGAGGAGCTGGGGAAGGGGTTCTTAGGAGCAGGAACAGCAAATGCAAAGACCCTGGGGTGGCCGGGTGATGGATGAATGATGGCAGTGGGCTTTAGAACCAAGTGAGCCAGAGGTTGATTGGGATTCATTGTCAGCCCTCAACCCAGCTACACCCATTTGACAAACAGAGGCTCCTGAGACTTCAAATCACATGGGATAAGGCTTGAACCCTGCTTCCCTGATCAGCTCTGCTAGCCCTCAGCTCCCACTTGTGTCCCTTTCCCGCTCAGCTCCTTGGTGGGTTGACCAGAAGTTCATGGAGGTGATGGGACCGGGCATGCCTTCTTATTAAAGCTCATTAATTAGTCTCTGCCTGGCACCCAGCCCAGTCAGCCCCTCCACCCCGCCCACTGTGGCATAGGCCAGCCTGGCATGCAGCCACCCTTCCTCCTTGCACCTCAGCTTTCCTCTTGTCACCTACATGATCCCTGGGGGCACTGGCCAAGGCCAGCAATTGGTCCTCCCCCATCACAGGCAAAGCTACTGATGGAATCTCATGTTTACTGAGCACCTGCTGCTGACTGGGTTCAATCCCTGGGTCAGGATCCCCTGGAGAAGGGAATGGCTATCCACTCCAGGATTCTTGTATGGAGAATCCCATGGACAGAGGAGCCTTATGGCCTATAGTCCGTGGGATCGCAAGGAGTCGGACATGACTGAGCGACTAACACTACTTTTTGTTAATAGCGACTTTTTGTTACTGACCAGGATTTCATTCTTAACACTGAGGTCACAGCAGAGGGATGAGACAGACAGATGAGACCTGCTCTAGGGGGCCATGACCTGGAGGGTGGGGCTGGGAGGTAGAGAAATAGCCTACTTCCATAGGAGAGATCAGTGCCAGCCCCTACTGATCACTTGTTTCAGGGGTAGGCTGGCTACGTGCCCATGTCCTAGGAAGGTGCTTGCCCCCTAGACCCATTATCAGCTCTTAGACTTATGATTGACAGATGAGGACATGATTGACAGGTCTGGCTTCCCTGGCTGCAGAGGGGAGCTCACAGTCCAGAAGAGGGGGAGGCAGGTATGTGTGAATTAAATTAGCCCTCACCCGGTGGTCGCATTTCCACCTGAGATGGTCCCCCTCCCTCACACTTCCTTCTCTGAAAGAAGTAGTCTGATGGTGGCTGGACACGACCTCAGGCTGAGGGCATAGGGTGGAGCAAGGTGGGCCCTGCAAGACCTTGGCCTCTGTCCTCACAACAGGCATTGTGCCCATGAGGTAGAGATTGGGGGTTCAGGGAAAGGCTGAGTTGGGGGGCTTGGCTCAGAGGGAATGAGTAACCCTCTGATAATTTTATCTCCAACCTTTCTTCCTCCCTACTTGCCCCACCCCATGCTGGGGTGCCCACTTTCCCCCTAATTCCTCCCCCACTTCCTCGCACCGCACTCTCCCCTCTGGTTTCCCGTGTCCTCACTCCCCGTCTCCTGATTCTTGCCCCCCTCCCCCGTCCCCTCTCCCCGCCTCCCTCTCCTGTACCTTCCGCATTTCTTGCGGGCTGGCAATATTCCTCCCCTTCTCCCTCCCCACCTATTCATCTCTGTCTCCCCTTCACAGCGGTGCAGCGCGGCCGAATTCCGCACTCGCTACCCGGCACCGTGGCAGCCTCCTCGGGCAGCCCTCCTGGCTCTGCGCTGGCCGTGGCCGGCGGAGACCTTTTCCCGGGGCAGCCGGTGTCGGAGCTGATCGCGCAGCTGCTGCGTGCTGAGCCCTACCCCGCGGCGGCCGGGCGCTTCGGTGCGGGAGCAGCAAGCGCTTTCGGAGCCGGGAGCGGCGCGGCGGGCGCCGTGCTGGGCATCGACAATGTGTGCGAGCTGGCGGCGCGGCTGCTCTTCAGCACCGTGGAGTGGGCGCGCCACGCGCCCTTCTTCCCCGAGCTGCCGGTGGCCGACCAGGTGGCGCTGCTGCGCCTCAGCTGGAGCGAGCTCTTCGTGCTGAACGCGGCGCAGGCAGCGCTGCCCCTGCACACGGCGCCGCTGCTGGCCGCCGCCGGCCTGCATGCCGCGCCCATGGCCGCCGAGCGTGCAGTGGCCTTCATGGACCAGGTGCGCGCCTTCCAGGAACAGGTGGACAAACTAGGCCGTTTGCAGGTCGACTCCGCGGAGTATGGCTGCCTCAAGGCCATCGCGCTCTTCACACCTGGTGAGACGCCCTGGACTGGGGGGGCTCTGGCCGTGGGAGGGGCTGGGTGGGGGAGGGGAGAGACCTAGGCCCTGACCCTGGACCCCTAGTCCTCCACTTCCTGATTTATAGCCAGACTTGCGTCCCTGCATGCGCCTTTAGCGCTGTTGGGGGACAGTGGAGGAGGCGACGCAGGCGGTCTGACACCGTGATGGCCCCACTCCCTGATCCCAGGCCTTCCTAAGACCTTTGATCCCCCACAGCTCCATGTCTTAAGGCCCCACAGCCTCCCTCCTTGATTCTCAGGCTCCCTGAGACCCCCCTCTTCACCCCTCATCAAGGTGTTCATCGCACTCAGTGAGCACTGACGGCAGAATGACAGGTGGGGGGCCGCGGGAGGGGAGGTCTGCCCACTTGGCTCTGTCCGTCACTTACTCATTTCTGTTCTCCCTAAACTCTCTGACCCTCATCTGCCAAATCAAGATGCTCCACTTGTTACTGATCACTTATCGAGGACTGCCTTCTACTTACGAAAGGCAGGGGTGCTCTGACACCTGGTTCTGGGCTCTCCTGGGCCCTTCGCTCCCTAATTCCTAGGACCCTAGACCACTGACCCAGGGCGCCCAACCTGCCCCCGGGAAGGCCTCCAGGGGCCACCCGCTGCCGAGCTGGATCGGGTAGGGGGTGTGGCTTGAAGCCCCTCCCACCTAGGGGCGGAGGCATCTTAGTTCCTTTCTAGTCTTCAGTAACCCTCCCGCAGCCAAATCCCACTAGATGTCTCCTGGAACCGAGGATGCGGGAGCCAGACCCAGGCTACTCTGGGAGGTGGCTTTTATCCGATTTGCCCCTCTTTACTTACCCAGGACATTGTCTCTGCCCCGACATTCGTAGAGCTCTTACCAGTCACCTTCACTCACAGGGCAGGTCTATTTCGTGTGTCTGAATGCCCTCCCTAGGCTTTGCTTTTCTTCCCAAGTCCCCTTGCCAGCCCCCTCTTCCCCTTGAGCAAAAGTTTGGGGTGTGTTCAGCCTCACCTCCTGGCATGCAGAACTTCCCCAACCAGAGACTGAACCCACAGCACCTGCAGTGGAAGTGCAGTCTTAACCACTAGACCACCAGGGAATTCCTTCCTTTTTAAGCTTGATTAGATCTTGTCTCCCTGTTAAATGCCTTAGTCAGGGCCCTTCCACCCTTGAGACATAACTGTCTGCATCCTGTGTCATCATCCTCAGATGAGGCCACCTTAATATCTCTTGGGGACCAATACTGCCTTAGATATTAGACACCCCCATTTGTGCCCTAGGCCCCATCTCCCATCCCTTGAGTGCCCTCCTCCGTACCAACAGCCCTGAGTGGTGTCCCGCAGCCGCGGTCAGCCCTGGGGTCCTGTGTCCTCCTGCCACTTCTTCTTCTGACCTTGCCCTTGTCCCTTAGATGCCTGCGGCCTCTCAGACCCAGCGCACGTGGAGAGCCTGCAGGAGAAAGCGCAGGTGGCCCTCACCGAGTACGTGCGGGCCCAGTACCCATCGCAGCCCCAGCGCTTTGGGCGCCTGCTGCTGCGGCTCCCTGCCTTGCGAGCCGTCCCGGCCTCCCTCATCTCCCAGCTGTTCTTCATGCGCCTGGTGGGCAAGACGCCCATCGAGACGCTGATTCGAGACATGCTGCTGTCAGGAAGTACTTTCAACTGGCCCTACGGCTCAGGCCAGTGACCAGACAGGGCCAGGTCTGCAGACCTCAAGGGACACGGATGCTCAGGCCTCTGGTGGGGGGTTCTCCCCCAGACAGAGGACCCTGGCTTCCCTCCTCAGACTCCTGTTTTTTAAAGACTGTGAAATGTTTGTCTTTTCTGTTTTCTAAATGATCATGAAACCAAAAAGAGACTGATTTGTCTAGACTCCAGTCAAGTCTTCCCCAGAAACCCTGATGAAAATGAGGGGCGAGACAGAGGGTCCAATCCCAGGACAGCCTTGTCCCTTGGTGCCCCAAGAATGAACTTGTTGGGGTGTGGGTTCTCTGGTGTGATGGACAAAGTCCTGGCGTCTGGACTGGAGGGGCAGCTGCAGCCAGGCAGGGGTGATGAGTGCCAGACTGATCCTCTGGACACGTAATCCACGTTGGACACTACATGATGGATGAATCAAGGCCAATAATAAAGAAGTTTCCTACCTGCACAGTCTCCATCATCTTAGTGGGGGGAGGGGTGACACAGAAGGCACCTTACCGTGGGGACCCACTCCCAGCCCGGCTGGAACACCTACAACCTAACAACAGCCCTACTTGCTGGTTTTTTTAAGTTTGTTTGTGTGGGATAGTTTTGTGGGGAAACAGGCTGGAAGGGGAGGCCAGAGGTCAGCCAGTGAATTTGTAGGAGTTGGGCTGAGCAGATGGCTCAGACTTGAATTTAGATTCTGGCCTATGAAAGTGAGCCTCATACATTCACACAAACCTTGGACTAAGTACTTTATTGTTTTCCTATTTTTAGCTGCACCACACGGCTTATGAGATGTTAGTTCCCCCACCATGCCAAGGCCTAACCACTGGACTGGCAGGGAAGTATCTTTGTTTTCTTTGGTCAACTCTTAATCATGGTGTCTGGGCCCCAGTGTCCTTGGGAGAAATGTTTGGGGCTGGTTCTGTCACTTGATCTCAGCCCAGAGCCCTCCATTTCACTGGCCACAGCAACTGGTTTAGGGAGGGCATGTGGCCCAGAGCTGGCCAGTGAGATTCAATGGCAGGATTGGAAATTAGGAGGATAAAGCAGAGTCAAAAAGGAGACCAATTTCCCAGGATACCATTGGAGCCCCTGGATCAAGCCATATCTGAAACCCTTGGGTGTTTCAGTTCCATGAGCCCAGACTTCCCCTTTTGTGCCTGAGCCTGTTTAAATTTTTTTTGTTACATGTAATTAAAAAGGCTTAGAAATTGGCATTTAGAAGATGGAGACCTCTAAGGTCAGACCTTGAAATGTGGACTTAGTTGAGGTGATACGGGGTAATGCAGGGCACCAGGGGGCTTGCCATCCTGGCCTCAGAAGGTTGTGGCCCAGTTCTGTAGTGGGAAAGGCATCTATGGAATTTATGCCAGGACTGTGGCTCTAGGGGATGGGTAGAAAGGGCCCAGATGGTGGTGGTGGGTGGCACCTTTTGGCCCTGACTGAAAGCTTATCAAGTGAAGACAAATTTATCAAATTTTCAAAGCTTCCCTTTGAAAACCGGGAAGAACCTGGGTCTCACCCTGTAGGTTGGGCTAGGGCTTAGCCATAAAGCAGCCTTAGTCCTCCAAAATGTTCCCCATTGGAACCCTAGTCTCCTCCATGTCCATCTCGGAGGACATCTGGGAAGATGGAAATGAAGTCTCTTGGGTGTGCCCTGTCCCCAGAAGGGGACCGAGGTTGGAATGGGGTAAAGCTCTCCTACAGGCAGCTGGGCTGGTTTCTGCCCTGGGTAGGTGTTTCCTGAGAGGTCCTGTACATAAGTGAATATCTGTCCATTCCAGCCGGGCTGGACAGCAATGTGCTGTTTCTCAGATTCACAGGACATCTGTGGACTGACCAAGACCATGGTGTCTTTCCTGATTCCAGTCGGTCAGAGACTTGGATGCTTGTCCAGGCCTGATTGCTGAGCTTCAAAACCCAACCTTCTGCAGGAAGAAGACATCTTGAGCCTCCCTGGTTGTCAGGACACCCGTTGGGGTCCAGCCCTCTCTCCTTGCCCTATCACATGGGGCTGTCTTCCTGAGGACATGTGTTCCTTGAGGACCGATCCTGGGGCTGAGGCCTCTCTGTGACCCAGTGGCTGGCACTGCCTTCCTTGCCTGCAGCCTGCCTAACTGCCCCTGTCCTCTGGGAGGCCAAGGCTCAAAAAAAGCTCCTGAAAAAAAAAAAGCTCCTGGGTTACCATCATTGGGCTTCACATGGAGCCTGGTCCTACCTGTGCTCCATCCACGATACCCGGAGCCTGGCACGGGGTGGACATTAGGGGACCCTCCTGGCTGAGGAGGTGACACTAGTGGTTGACCCCTCAGCTTCCTACTCTTGGAGACTCTTAGAGGACAGGGAGCCCCCTGAACAGACTAGGGTTCACAGTCCACCCAGAGACCCTGGCCAAGTCCCTTTCTCAGATCCTTAATTTATTTTTCTCGGGAAAATGGAAGAACAATTTATTGGTGATGAGTGAAATCAGGAGTTTTAAGCGGCAGTAGGTATTTAATAAATGTTTATTCCACTGGAATGGAGAGTAGGACCCGCTTCCAGGGGATGGACTGGGATGTGGGGTCTCCATGGAGGTCCTGCAGGAGATTCTGGGAAGCCTTGCTGGAACAGGGGCCATCAGATCTAGGCCTCAAAGGCGAAGGCATTTAAAATCAGGCATGGCTACCCCAGGCAGGCAACAGTAACAGCAAAGATCAGAAGGGAAGAGAAGGAAGGATCTGGGTAGGGCCCCCTACTCCAATGGTTCCCTCTCTTCGCCAGGAAACTCAGAAGTACACAGAGCCCTCGCTGTCTTCTTGGTCATCGAATTTCTGGATCTGTGTCTTGAGGTGCTTTAGTTTGCCCTTCAAGTAATGGCAGCGAGCCTGCTTGTCCAAGAAGCTGGGGTCCTGATCAGGGCGAGATCCAGGGAAGTCTTTGTGGCAGTCTGGCCTGTGCCACTCAAGCTGCTTGAGCTTTCATCTTTTCCTCTCTGAACCTTAGTTTTCTTTCCATGAAACTGGGCACAAGGGCCCAGCCTCATGGGAGTGTGAGTATGTGTGTGTGTGGGGGGGGGGTGGTACAAAGGCCAGGCTGTAGGACTCAAGAGGCAGGACTCACCATCTGCTTCTTCTCAAATTCCCTCCAGACACGGGCAGCAACACGGGCCTCCTTCTGCCAGAGGAGAAGGAAGCAGGTGCTCAGGGAGCACAGGACCCAAGGAGGGATGGGGAAACTGAGGTTCAGACAAGGTGGACCTTGTCAAGGGCTGACCTCGGCCCATGTGATGTGGTGCCCGCCCAGCCTGGAGGAGGAAGAGGCCCAGAGATCTGAACCCACTGGGTTTCCAGAGGCCAGGCTCAGGCCACTTGAAAGGGATGTGGGGTGGGGGTTTCCCCCTGGTGCTGACCTGGCTTCGGGGTCTAGGCAGGGAGGTCAGCAGGGCCTCCAGCTGCTGGAGCTTCGCCCGTGCAGAGCCCACCTCCTGCTGGAGCTCCAGGAACTCCGGATACTGGTCCTGAAACACCGCGGCATAGCGGCTCCGGTCCTTCTCAGTGCTCACTGGTGGGTACTTACTGCCAGGTTGAAAGGGGGTCAGAGTATGAGTGGAAAGAACTCTTTTCCACAATCAGTGTAATTTGCTTTTCTTTGTCTCTGTTGGGCTCCCTGCCCCAAATGCCCTTCTTCTCTTTTTATTATTTGGTAAACTCTTACTCTTCCCTTGTAGCTCACTTGGTAAACAATCTGCCTACAATGCAGGAGACCCAGGTTTGATTTCTGGGTCAGGAAGATCCCCTAGAGAAGGAAATGGCAATCCATTCCAGTATTCTTGCCTGGAGAATCCCAAGGACAGAGGAGCCTGGCGGGCTACAGTCCATGGGGTCCTAAGAGTTGGACATGTCTTGGCGACTAAACCACCAAACTCTTATTCACTTCTCAAAGCCCCAGCCTCGGTGCCCCTTTCCTGTTCCAAGAAATTAGGAACCACTCACAGCTCATAGTCAGGCACAGGGTGGGGCCGAGGCACATGTCTTTCACAGACGGCTCGAGTAGACTTCTTGGTGCCCAGGAGGGCCCGGGAGGGGAGTTCATCCTCAAATACAATCTTCTTGGGCTTTGTCCTGTGGGCTCCGGGCTGGGGCTGGCACACAGTTCGGGGAGAGCTGGGTTTGAGGCCTCTAGACACCAGCCGCTGCAGAAGGCGCAGGAATCATGGTTTGGAGTTAACGAGGGTTAGCCGGCATCCCTTACACAGAGGGAAATGAATCCTGTGCCTGGGCTCGGCCTGGGAACTCTCCTTCCTTTTAGACTCACCGGAGGACCAGGGCCAGGCGGACGGGTCTGCAGGTTCCCCCGGGAGCCATGGGTCTGGGGGGGCTCTCGGGTGGGCATCGGCTTGGGGGCGGCGCCGCTCCGGCGTCCCCGGGCCTGTGTGCGGGTCCTGCGAGGAGAGTCGTGACCCGCGCGTGGCGGGGATGGTCGGCGGGCGGACTGTGGACACAGCAGGGGGACATGATTGGAGGTGGGACTGCGGGAGGACTCGCTGGGAAGCGGCTCCCGGACCGGCCGGCTCCTTTACCCGCTACGCTTGCTCCATCTCCGCCCTCATTTGCATAGACGCACGCCATTGGCCTCAGAGAGCCCCAGGCCCGGCCGCCGGGTGCGTCACCCGGAAGAGCGCTATGCAAATAACCCGCTACGTACCGCGCAGCCCAGGATTGGCTCGCGTTAACCCCGCGGCCCGCAGTCTCTCCCGCAGGGCTAGGTGGAGCCCGCGGACAGCGCCCCCGAGAAGACCCTTGGGATCTCCGGCCGGTAGCGGGCCGCACGAACCACTCCTGCCTGGGGCCACCTGTCCCAGCGTCTGGGGCTCCGACTCTAGGTCCGCTCCCGAAGTCCGTGCGGAGTCCACCGGCTGGGCTGCTCCGCGGGCCAGGGGCGGGGCCTCGGCGTATAGGGCGGGGCTGGCGGTGAGGGGGCGGGCCCGGCGAAAAGGGACGTGGACCCACACCCTGGCGCTGAGACTGACGCAGCTGCTGTGTGTTTGGGGTCGGTAGCTCGCCCTTGCTGACTCTCAGTTTATTTGGAGAACTTTCGGCAGAGGATGCGATGGTTAGACAGCATCACCGACTCAATGGCCAGAAGTCTGAGCAAACTCCGAGAGACAGTGGAGGACAGCGGAGCCTGGCGTAGTGCAGACCATGGGCTCGCAAAGAGACCGATAACGACTTAGCGACTGAACAACAGCACCGACTTATCTATTTACTCAGCGGTTGTATTTTTAAAATAGTTCTTTAAATAAGCACTGGAGGCATGTTTAGAGAATTCACATAGAAAAGAAGCGTAGCGCAGAGTGAATTTCTTACCCACCCTTATTCCCAGAGGCCACAGTTAATTCTGTCTCCTTTCGGAGAGATTTTAAGTCAATGACAAATCTTCCTCACTACGGATAGTACTATAGAAAAAAGGTTCAAGGGCACATTTCTTTGGCCAATTGTGCAGGATTATGTGGGATAAATCCCTAGAAGTGAAACTTCCCAGAATCCACGGGGGAAAGAGACCTGCGTATTTTAATTTGGAAAGATAGTGTCAAAAAGATTGAACTGACTTGGAAAAGACTCTGAAGCTGGGAAAGTTTGAAGGCTAAAGAAGAGGGTGGCAGAAGGTGAGATGGTTACATAGCATCACCGATTCAATGGACATAACTTTGAACAAACTCTGGTAGATAGTGGAGGACAGAGGAGCCTGGTGTGCTGAATGAAGTTCATAGGGTTGCAAAGAGCCGAACACAACGTAGCGACTGAACAGCATCAATTGTCAAGTTGTTTCTCAGTGAGCTTGTGCCAATAATGCTCTAATCAGCTGGTTTTCCCACAACCCTTGCAACCTCAATGACATCACAGTTTCCTGTAGTGTACTTTCAAAGTTTTAAATCTTGCCTAATCTGGTGAGTGAAAAAATTCAGAAACCATTTGTATTTGTTTTCCTGTTTATTTCCTGCAAATCTTTTTTTTTTCTTGTCGGCTTTTCAGTTCAGTTCAGTTGATATATTAAGGGTGTTAATTTAACCAGATAGTGTATCTTTGCTGTTGCTATTATAAATGGGATCTTCCAATATGTTTTGCAACTTTGTTTTTTGCATATAGGAAATTAATTTAAATATTCATTAACCCTCTTCCTGGTTTACTAAATTCTCTTAACTGAAATAGCTGTTTTAGTTAATTTGCTTGGATCTTTTTATATAGACAAATAATTTTATCATCTATGAGTGATTTTACTTCTTTTCTTTCAATTTTTTTTTTTGTTGTCTAGTTGCACTGACTAGCACCTCCGGACAATATTAAATCATTGGAGGAGATGGGTGGACTGTTGAGTATCCCTCCACTCCACCTCAGTTTAGTTTCTTCACTTTGATGGTAAAACTTCTAGTATTTGCATATTAAACTCAACACTGCCTTTGGCTTGCGATTTTTCCATTCAATGAGGAAATGCTCATTATTTGTAATTGAGACTTTGAGTAATGGATGCTGTGAACAGTACAAGGTACCATTTCACTCTATGATTTTGCTTCCTGATGCATTAATATGGCTATTAACATGCTTCCTAATACTGAACCATCTCTGAGTTACAAGCGTGAGCCTCCTTCTTATGGTCCATTTTTTAAAAGTTGCCACTGGAGCTTTCATAAAGCTTTATAAACTGCCACCAGAATTTTAAAAGCTGTTAGTGGTAGTTTTACACCTATGCTGATGGAGTCAGGGTGGGGCCCACGTGGACAACTCCATGCATGTTCCACAGTGCTCGTCTCGATGGTCTGGGACAGGCACCTTCTGTCCACCCTTCCTTACCAAGCTTCTTCAGTCACCCCTCTCACAGACTTTGCTTTTGACATCTGGAATGGGGATAAGCAGAACCCAGGACCCGTAATTCCTCTGGACTTATATTCCATGATCCCTTCCAAGGTCCCAACTCCAGTGCCCACCAGACTATGACCTGGGCAGGGTAGGGTCTCCACTAATTTCTTTGTGTTTGCTGAGTGACTGTGTGATGCATCTGCAATGTTCTGAGATCTCTGGCCGTGGTTGGGCTAAGCCTTGTCTCTGAATTGTCACTTTCAATCCCAAGGAAAGTCCAGCACTGACACCCTGAGAGGGTAATAGGCAGGAAGGCTAGGGGTCCCCAAACGGAGGAAATAGGCTGCAAGTGTCAGATATTTTTTTCTCCCTGAAGCGGCAGGAGGAAACAAACTACAAGTGTCAGACATTGTCCCTTCTCTGTACAAAATTAAAAGGTTTCTTTTAAAATTTTGTGTTGCCATGATGACATCTGGTTCCACCTGAAATTAACTTTTCTCAAACCTTGAGCTAACCAATGCGGTTTTTCTTATGGAAATGTTTTTCTTATGCTATGTTAATGAACTATGTACTTACCTTAGACTGTTTCATCAAGTAGGTTCTGCCTAAGACTCAGAACTGGTAATGGCTCAACAAACCAGTATGTTTTACTCATGGAAATGTTCTGTTAAGCTATGTTAATGTGACTATGTATTTGCTTGGAAATATGCCTATCTTCAAGATTCATGTCTTTTTTTTTAAAGAATTTATTTGGTCTCACGAGGCCTTAGTTGAGGCATGTGGAATCTAGTTCCCTGACCAGGGACTGAACCTGGGCCCCCTGCACTGGAAGCACAGGATCTTAGCCACTGGGCCCCCAGGGACGTTCCCATGTCAGTTACTGTACGACCCGGGATCCTCACCCTTTGCCAGTGATATCTCCAAATGCATGTTGTGGGTGAGGGGCCTGGTGCCACTCTGAATTTGCAGACATTTCCTTTTCTCTAATTAGCAGCTTGCTAATAGGTATATAACTTCTTGCTAAAAACTAGCAAGGGGGAACTCTTTCTGCCCCCTTCTGATGTCTATGTCAGAAGCTTTCTCTCTTTTATACTTTAATAAAACTTTATTACACAAAAGTTCTGAGCGATCAAGCCGTGTCACTGGCTCTGGATCGAATTCATCTCCTCCGGAGGCCAAGAATCCCAGTGTCGTTCACAGCTCAGAGAGACAACTTTTCAACCCTTCCTACAGGCTGACCTCCAGGCATGGGCCCACTCCTCCCCAACCCTCCAGACCTACCTTGACTCCACAGGAATGTGTTTGGCTCTGACTCCATCAGATTGGGAGTTCTTGGGGACTCTATGGGCCCTGCCTTGTCCAGGGTGAAGTAGGTACCTGGGGCTGGGGGGGAGTGGAAACGGGAGGCAGGCTTGTTGACTCACCTCCCCCAGCTGCCTGACCTCCTTCCTTCCCTGGTCATGTATTTTCTATAGCTCTCATGGGGCTCCAAGGGCCTTCCCATCATGTTGCCAACCCCAAAGGGTATCATCCCTGGACAGGGTGGAGGGCAGAGACAGGACAGGTGACACAGGCCAGGCCAAGTCTTTATTTGAGTTTGGGCATAATACGGATGAAGAGGATCATGCTGATGAAGATGAAGCAGACGACTATAAGCATGGCCCAGAGCAGCCAGTTGACTGATTTCTGCGTGTGCTGCTCCAGCCGCTCAGATTCTGTCTTCAGCTTTTCAAGGTTCTGGTCGGCCATCTTGAGTGAGTGTGACAGGGTCTGTGGGTGACGGAGGGAGAGTGTCAACAGGACTGGGTCCAAGTGTTGCCTCTTCCTATTGCTTGGGGTAAATCTATACCTCTTGGCCCTTGCTAGTGCTGTTTTGTCTTCTGGGAATGCCATTTTTGACTTCTACCAAACTCCTATTCATCCAGCTAAATCCCAGCCATAGGGACCTTCTTCTGGGAAGCCTTCTTTGATGCCCCAAACCAGAGGCTCTAAGGTTCCCAGAGTCCTCATACCTGGTTGTCCTTCTTGATGACACTCTGGGCAGCCAGTGTGTTGGTCTTGAGGCTCCGGGCCAGGCCGAGCATCTCCTCTGCCAGCTTCTCCTGGAGGTTCTGGTGTCGCTGCAGGACGAGGTCTAGCTCAGCTGCTGACTGCTTCTCATCCCTTGGTGTGGGCCCTGATGCCCTACTGACCCCACAGATGGGTAGACCAGTGGGTATGAGATCAGGGGGTGTGGGAAGGAGAGAAGAGACCAGCATGTTTTCAAGGGACCTAGAGGTTATAGTTCCAGCTACTGCCCTGCTTGGGGCTGTTGCTCCTTTTTCGCTTTGGCTTCTGGGAAGAGCATCCTCAGAAGTGGCTGTTGATTGGTGTTTCTTTTTTAATTTTATTATTATTACTGGCTGCACCGCTCAGCTTCTAGGATCTTTTTCTCCAACAAGGGATTGGATCCGGGCCCTTGGCAATGGAAGCACACAGTCCTAACTACTGGACCACTGAGGAATCCCCTGACTGGTGGTTTAGATGCCCATGGTTGTGCTTTAGTGGTCCAAGTTTTGTCCAACTTCCCTCTCCCCGTAGTGCTCCCCAAGGGCTGAAGATACTCACGTTCTCTTCCTCACATCCAATTCGGGCTCTGAAAGCAAAACAAGCCAAGCGGGCAAAAAGGAAGACTTGGTTTGCTGTTTTTGTTTCCTGACCATTGCCCAGGATGTGTCTGCTACTCACAATGCCATTTCCCATTCTGTCTGCTGAACAGCAGGTGGGCTCTGGATCAGGCTTCAAAGCATTCCCTACTAGGAAGCGTTCCTCATCCCGGCTCCCCCAGGCCCCAGGTCCTTCCCTCTAGCCAGCCTCAGTCCCTTCGGCTGGGAGTGTCCAACTCTGTTTCCTCTGGGGCCCCTTCCTCTGTCTTGGCACCCCCTTCAAGGATAACTTGGTAAGGCCCCTGGGCACTGTTTCCCTGGGCTGTGAACACCCTGTGGGAGCCAGGTGAGGCACGAGGGATGTGGGGCCCTAAGGATACATATCTGTCCCAGGCCTTGAGTCCTGTTCTGCTCATGCTGTCTCACCTTCACTAGAGTCCTGTAGGAAAAAAGGAGAGGCAGAGAATCACCAACCATGCCATGCCCCCAGACCTGTCCTTTCTGCTTTCAGAAACTCCCCACCCTCAATCAGGACCCTGGACAAGTCCTGTGACCTCTGAGGCTCAGTTTCCTCATTTCTAAACTGAAAACAAGGGTTCATATTTTGAAGGGTATTTTTCAGATCCACAGAAAGTGCTCATAGAGGTATCTGTCATCCTATTTCACAGATGAAAAAACTCACTGATGTGTGGTGAGGCACGGCCAAACCTTGCTCTGGGCCAACTCTAGGGCTTTTAAGTGTAGATGTGCCATTTTTGCCTTGTACCGAAGCTCTTATTCATCTAGTAAAGCCCTGGCCACGATGCCTGTCTGTTGGGAAGTCTTGTCTAATGGTCCAGGTCCTGTCTGTTGGGTATCCATCCTAGTCCCTGACCCAGACAGTGTTTGTTCTGGCCACCTCCATGCACAAATTCCTGTCCCCAACTGAAGTTTCCCGGGAACTAGGGAGGGAGCCCTACCGTGCCGAGCAGCTCACTCCGCATCTCACTGGTGTACCGAGCCCGTGACTGTAGGTGCACTGTCTTCGTAGCGGGTACCCGTTCCCTGGCTGTAGTTGGTACTCGGCCAGGGGCCAGGAACTGGTTGGCTAGTGCCTTCTCTGAGGAGGAGGTCTGCAGAAACGGGAAGGGAGCAGTCACCAGAGGGGCAGGCCCCAGGTGAGCATGAAAGTTGACCAGGCAGAGGTGCCCCTGCTTACCAGTTTCTCTGCCTGCAGCATCCCCTTCAGAAAATCCACCTTCCGAGAATATTCATTGAGCACCTCGGAAGCCGGTTTGCTGGAAGGGGAGAAGAGGAAAAGGGAAAGCCTACTGTGTCCACTTGAGGGGAGGTTCTTAGCGGGAACTGGAGACCAGGGTTCTTGGTCTCCAGTAGGAGACTCAATTTTGAGTCAACCTGTGGCCGCCTGCACTCACCTTGCCTGTGCTTTCAGGGCCTGCAGCATGTCCTCGAGAGCTCCCACGTACTGGGGACAAAAAGTGGGGTGTCAGCCCAGTCCTCCCCCAACCCCTACATCCTGCTCGGAGAGAACAGAGTCAACAAGGGGCGAGGCAAGGATGGGGGCGGGGTTGAAACAGGAGGAGCCAAGTATCAGGAGGAGGGACCTGCTGAGCCCCAGGGAGAAGGCGGGAGAGCAGCAGGTGGACGTGGCCAGAACCAACCGGAAGAGGCGTGCCCAGGCTGGCTGGCGGGGCGGGGGAGTCGGGCCGGTGGCCTGTAGCGGCGGGGACCACTCTCCTGGATTCGGGGTTTACGAGGAAACACAGGATTCTCTACCTTTTCTAGACGCCACTCGTCCGGGTCCCGTTTTTCCGCTGCCATCGCCTCGCAGCGGCACAGCAGCCGCACCAGGTTCAGCTCCAGCCTCGACGCTGCCATCACCCCCCAGTGGTGCTCCGCCCCTTCCGCCGGCGCCATCTTAAGAGATGGCGGAAGTGCCTTCCGTGGCCTCCTTCCGGTCGGAAGTGCCCTGTTTGTTTGCTGTCCCGTTCTTGATTAGGGTGGCGGAAGTAATGTCTTGTTTCAATGCGAGACACCATCCCGTCTGCATTTACTCCGGGATGAATTGCTTGCTTATTATTGCGAGAATCTTGATCCTTCCGGAAAGGCTGAAAGGATCAAGTCCTTCGGTGCCAGAAAACCTACATGCAAAGCGCGAAGTGCTCATTACACCCCCCTTCAAAATTCCTACCCTTCACTCCTTCCTGAGTTTTTCCCACTCTGAGCCCTTCTGCATTCAGGCAGTCTTTTCTGAATTCACGAGGAGAGGCCCTGGCCTGGGACTTCGGAATCCAAGACTTAGGGGCTATTGTTCCCGGTCCCAGCCCTGACCCTGACTCCACCTCCCCGGTGCGAGTTTCTTAACTTTTTCTGGACCTGTTTCCGGTCTTGGGAAACGGTTAGTCTGGTAGTGACATGAGCTAAACCTGGGAGCATGAGGTGTGGCTGGGTCACCCTCAACGCCCAGACCCCCGTGGACAGAACCCCACCGCGTCCTGAAGAAGTCAAGGCCCCTTGTTCGAGTCTCCCTCTGTGGGCCCTCCGAGTGAGGATGGGGACATACAGGGGCTGAAGCCCGGCGTACATCCCTCAACTATCTCCCCATCCTTCATGTTACCTGTGTTCAGGTCACATCAGTGGCCTTGGTGCCCTATAAGTACCGTGGATGAGTCCAAACTCAAACTCAGGTTATTGATGTGACTGAGGGGGGCGGGGAGTGGCTCTAGAGCCAGACAGGGCTTCCCAAATGGCTCAGTGAAAGAATCCACCTGTCAGTGCAGGAGACACACGAGACGCGGGTTCGACCCCCGGGGTCAGGAAGATCCCCTGGGGAAGGAAATGGCAACCCACTCCAGTATGCTTGCCTGGGAAATTGCATGGACAGAGGAGCCTGGTGGGCTACAGTCCATGGGGTGGCAAAGAGTCGGCCATGACTGAGCACACACCCACACAGGCATGAGCCAGACAGGGCAGGGTCTGAACCCCAGGTCGCCCCATCCCAGCTGTGTGGCCTTAAACTAGACCGCCACCTCTTCAGCACGTGCCACTTAAACTCAGGTTGGTCATGGTCTCTTAACTCCCCCACCCCTACAAACCCCATCTGCCAACCAGTTCCCACAACTGCCGATCTGCTCGCAACCTGGGAGCTTCTCTACTGGTGGTGGTGGTGGTGGTGCTGTTGCTTCAGGCTCCGGTGGGTCCACCGGGACTGACTCACCACCCCCCACAGCAGGGGGCCCCTTCAGCTGACATTCAAGCCCCTGCTAGGGAGAGGCTGGGTGTGACAGGAGGCAGCGCCCAGGACAGCAGGCTCTCCTCACTTAATGTGACTTGGTCGTGAGCTGCCTGCTTCCTCAGTTTTCTGGATCAATAAAAAGCACTTCCAGGGATTCTCCTGCTGGTCCGGTAGTTAAGAGTCCGAGCTTCCACTGTAGCGGGTGCGGGGTTTGATCCCTAGTCAGTGAACTGGGATTCTATAAGCTGCATGGCACAGCCAAAAAATAAGCCCACCTCGCTTGTGTGATTCCAACAGGAGTTGGCTGGAGGAACGATGGAAGTCCTCCCAGACAAAGGGGCTCAATCCTTGCCCTGCACCATCGCCATTTTTGGTTGAGGCTGCATGTCTGACCCCCACCCGCCAACCTGGAGCCTGTCTGAGTACGAACTGCATGCAGACACCTCTTAGGCACTTTTTCTTTATTTCACATGGCCTGTGGGTGTCTCTTGTCCCCGACCTGGCGCCATGTGTCCAGGTGTTGGGAGAGTGGGCTTAGTCTAAGAGGGGAATCTCCCCCTCTGCAGATGCCCAGACTGTCACTGTAGATTTGCAGAGACATACAACCCAGGCTTTGCCCTCCCCACCCATGAACGGTCCTGAGTTGCGGGCTCTTGTTCTGCCATATAGGGCGGGCAGTGCCAAGGTGGTCTTCTCTGTCCGGGGCATAACAGACTGAGGAGTGATGGCCACATTCGAGTATTCCTGGAATAACGTGAGGTCTGTGGTGCCTGCAGTGGAGGCCTCCTACCACCTTGTGTCCTGGCTCTAGCCAACAGTCTTGATCACCACGGAAGGCTCCACTGTTCCCTTGAATGGGTCAGGTAGCCACTGGCCGGGCTGTAGTATGGGGCAGTCAGAGGCCACAAGTGTCCAAACCCCTCATGCAGAGTCCTCGCCTTCGGCCCCCTCAGCTGTCCCTCAGCGTGGGTCTGGGCCTCCGAAGCTTGGCGGCTGTGTGGGCTTGCTCTGAAGACTCACATCCAGGTTATAAGGATGATGCAGGGCGTTAATATAAAAGTTTGTACATACACATATAAAAACAATTTGGTCTTCTGTTAAGGCTGTTACAGTTTAAACTTATGTAAACCACGCACAAAGAAACAGTGACCTTGAAGACGTACAAAAGGGGAGTTGGGAGATGCTGGGCTGCCCCGGCCATGATTTGGTGCTCTGATCTGGCGACTTCGTGTGACGTGGGGGCTCAGCAAGGGTGGCCAGGCCTCAGCCAGCCTCTCCCTGCCTGGACTCACTTGGAGCCAGTGCCCACCTCACATCACTTTCGGAGCTTTCCACTCTGGATCCTTCTCAGACGGCTGAATGCTGGCTCTGCAGCTCTGGTGCCCAGCTTGGGGACTGGGCCGTCCTTGGACGTGCGGATGCTGGCAGCTGAGGGCCCTCAGCCATTGGCCTGGCCCGAGGAAGAGGGCAGGCAGTAGGTTGGGGGGTCCGAATACCTCCGCTTGGCCCCAGGCGGCCGGTCATCCTTGTCCAGGGGCTCGTGAGGGCCCTGAGCAGGCAGGTGAGCGCCTGGCGTGATATACACTGAGTGTACCTGGTCTGGGCGGCGGGCCGGCGGCTCTCGGCGCCTCACTGTGGCGGCAGCTTCCTGGGTACCAGGCGCCCGGCCAGGGAGATAGGAGGGCAGGCCAGGCGGAAGCTTGATGTTGGCCGTGGGCATGATCGGGGTCCGCCGGGGGGTCTTCACTCTGACCGTCACGAAGGACGACGGCCTTCGTCGAGGAGGGGCGGCCGCCTCGGGGAGGGGGCTCGGGGTGGGCGCGCCGGGGCAGGGGAGAGCAGGCGCGGGGGGCCCTTTTGAGAGACAGATGGCAGGGTTACTGCAGCTCCAGGACCGGCAGATGGACCCTCGCCCGGGGGCCTGCTGGGTGTGGGCGCGGGGAGGAAGAGCGCAGATGCTGCCTTAATACTGACCTTCCGAAGCCCCGCGCCCAGCCCGCTCTTCCAGCAGGCTCTCCGTGCTGGCCGATGCCTCCGAGTCCAGGTTCTCCTCGTCAGAGCCCCGAGGGTCCAGCTCTGGCAGCCGGTACGTGATGTCCTCCCTGCGGATGAAGGGGTCACAGTGTCCAAGGCTGCTCCGTGGTGAAGGACTGCCCCGTGCAAAAGTGCCAGGCCAGCAGGGGACAGAGGAGGCTACTCTGCTCCTCGATGGGACTCTCTGCCCCCTAGCATCCCAAACCCAACTCCCAAAGCACACCTCACCCCAGAGGCCCCTGGCTCAGTGAAGTTCATGTGCGCAAAGGGTCAGAGTGGACGGAAACCAGGCATCTGCGACTCAGCGAGGGAGGAATTTCTGTCTCAGGACCTTAACACATGCTGGCCCTTTTGTCTGGAGTGCCCCAGCCTGTTCCTAAGAACAGGATGCCCAGGTGGCCCAGATTACACCCAACCTCCTGGCATAATTTGTCAACTCCATCTCTGTTCGTACTTCCACTCTGACTGGACAATAAACTGGGGGATCGGCCCAGCTGAGGCCAACTTTAAGTTCAGGCATCATCCCTGTGGCCTCTCCTCTCCCTGTAGACCACCATGATGGCCAAGTGGGGGGTTTAAACAGTCCTAGGTTGTGTTATAGGACAGCAGTGCCCCATGAGATGGACCCTGGACCACAGCGCTGAGCCTAGCCCATCAACCTCCTATCAGCCAGACCCCCTCTAGTGGAGGGGCCCGTGGACGGAGACCAGATAGGGCAGCTGAGGGTTGTGAGGGATCAGAGAGACACTTGCTTCTCCTCTTTGATGGACTGGATCCGCTCAATTAGGATCTCCTTCTCCCGATCCTCATCGCCTCCGGCTGCTTCCTCCTCCTGCAGCACCCCCAGCTCCTCCGGGCCACTGCTGCTGCTCCCCCGGGTCTTGGGGTTCTTAATCTGAAAAGAGATGCAGCATGTCTGGCCAGCCCCTCTGGGTGGGTGGGAGATCAGTGCTTGCACATGGGGAGAGAATGGTACGAGCAGCTCTGGGGGAGGTTAGTTCTGACATGGAAGTCTAGGCTTAGTGAGGCTTCTCTGGGGATCATGCGGGGACCCAACTGCCAGTACTTGGCTGATTAGTTGTCTTCAGCACAGGTGATCAGCAGGCAACGAGGTTCCCCCAGCATGCACTTCCGGAGGTTAGGACACGCTCGGCCTATTCTACAAGGACCTTAGGGGCCGAGAGGAACCCCAGCATGCACCGCACCGGGAGACGTGTGAGGAGGACGGACCGCAGGTGTACATACCAGGACCCCCTCATAGGGAGACGAAAACCCCAGTTTGAGAGGCCATGGCTGGGGGAGAGATGAAGAGAGGGTAACCACACAGGGCCACGACCAGGGTGTAAGTGCTAGTCATGGGCATACAGCCATGTGTGACTGTGGGGACAGGACAGGGTCCTCCCACAGGAGCCTGAGACTGGCCCCTATCCTCCTATCCGCCCCCCCACCCCAAGCCTCTTCTGCTGTGGGTGTTTCCCTGTGGACGGGGCCTAGGTCAGCCAGGGCTGTGGCTGGAGAATGACCAAGAGCCCTACCAAGTAGGTGACAGGTTCCTCCCCAACTGCTGAGAAGAACAGCCGACCCTGAGGCTGGTCTAGGACGATGGTCTTTTGGCCGAGGTGAGGAATCGGCCCCTAACCATGCTGCCAGGAGGCCCCAGGTCAGGCTGATTGCGGCTAAGGATGTGTGCTGGAAGTGTGCGCTGGGCAGACAAGTGAGACTGCACCTACCGCCCAAACTCCGCCCCTGCCCAGCTCCCCCCACCAAAGCCCCGCACAGCATAGCTCACAGCATTCTGGCGCAGCAGAGAAAGCCTTCGGAAAGCCATGCTCTCGGCAGCCTCCAGCTGGTTGATCTCCTCCATCTTCACTTTGTACTTCCTCATCTGTTCTTTGATCAGCATCTCCACGCACCTGTGGAGAAGGCTGCTCAGCTACCGCTCGGGATGGGGGCGGGGGATGGCCAACATGAGGGCCCCACATCTAGGGAGATGCTGGCCCAAGACTGGGGCATGGTGGCTGAGATGGACACCCAGAGGCCAGGCAGGGCCACGGGCAAGGCTGTGGCTCGTTTCGTGGCCCTGGTTCACCTGCTATGTGATATCATGCGGCTCACCCCACCTCTCTGAGCCTGAATCCCTGTCTTAATAAGCCTCCTCCTTTGAAGGAGGAAGTACAGTACCAGGGAGGCTGGGCCATTTACCCCATGGGCTGTAGGCAGGTGGCCCCAAGGGCTCTAGAAGAAAGTTGTGACCCAAGACACATCTGCTCAGTGGTCAGGGCTAGCCTGGAATGGTTGCTGGTCGGTGGAATGGTCAGTACCAGGGCAGGGAGGGCGTGGTGGGATGGGATGGACTCAGTTTGGATGGAGAGGCAGTCATGACTCAGGTCTATTGTCAGGATCACAGATTAAAAAAAAAGTACCAAGGAATGTGCTGGAACAGGTTGGAAGAAAATCTGTCAACGCCACAGGGCTGCCCACGTAGTGTCAGGGCCTCAGTGGGCTCTCCTCTCTGCCTGCCAGCTGCTGGTTATGCCTGGGGGAACTCACGGTCAGGCACAGCCCTCAGGCCTGCCTGTGTTCACCTCGTGACACAGCCCTGGGTGACAAGTTCTTACTTTTACAACCCACTGCGTGAACAGTGTCCTCTTACTGATGGATGTCTGCTGATGCCCTTCTGAGTCCTTTTTCTTTCATTCATTTTAATTTGTTTTGGCTGTACTGTGCAGCATGTGAGATCCCAGTTCCCTGACCAGGGATTGAACCCTGAGCCCCTTGTGTTGGAAGCTTGGAGTCTTAACCACTGGACTATCAGGGAAATCCATCCTTCTGAAGAACTTTCTGAGAATTTTGAAGATCATTTGATGGGAAGAAGGAACCCTGAGACAATTGCTCCTTTTTGCTGCCGGTTTCCACTGCTCCCAGAGGCTGGGCATGTGGGGTTCACCATCTGTCCCCCACCCTGGACTGGGGATGAGGGATTTCTCCTGTTTTTGGGTTTTCACCCTCAAAAGAACTCAGGAGTGATGCTCTTGCTGCTGGAGGGGAGATGCTGCCAGGTCTCCTGGGTCAGCCTCAGATGCCCCCACAAGGCCTGGCTGCTTCTTGCCCTCGTCTGTCACAAGAGCCCTTTCACCGATCACAGCAGCCAGCGCACATCTGGACTTTGTCAGGAGTTTGGGTTTAGTGTGAGTGTAGAAAGTCATGACTTTCTACATGACTTCAGAAGAAAAGAAGGAAGGGTAGAGAGAACAAATGAAGTCCATGTAGGGCCCCAGTCCTCAGGACACCTCCTAGGGTGGTGGTGGTGGTTTAGTTGCTAAGTCGTGTCTGACTCTTTGCAACCCCATGGACTGTAGCCCTCCTGGTTCCTCTCTCCATGGGATTTCCCAAGCAAGAATACTGGAGGGGGTTGCCATTTCCTTGTCCAGGGGACATTCTCCACCCAGGGACTGAACCTGTGTCTCTTGCATTGCATGTGGATTCTTTGTCCACTGAGAAATCATGGAAATTCTCCTTTCTCTGACCAGGGATCGAACCCGGGACCCCTGAATTGGGAGTGTGAAGTTCCCTGGGGTATGTTCTTCTGGGTTTTTCTCTGCAGGCACATTTACATGCTACCGAGGCTAGGCTATCCTAGGATTCTGGAGCGGGCTGTCCTGTTTAGTTGTGGGATCCCTGGCTGGGTTGCTCTGAGTGTGTGTTGGGGGTGGGGGCTGCCCAGTCCTGGCACTCACGTGGTGATTTTGAGGACATCCTTCATGCTGATTAGGGGGTCCGAGTTGTCGGGGCATCGCAGAAGGCAGGGCGCGAAGATGATGGCCAGCGCGCTGGGTGACATGCGGTTCACATCCTCGAGCAGGGCCACCCTGTGTGGCAAGCGGCAATTAGGGGGTGGCTGCAGGGAGACCCCAAACCAGAGTCCAGAGGCTGGGGGTCACTGTGGGGAAAGTGCTGCCGCAGGTGGGAGGTGAGAAACGCTGGCTTCTGCAGGGTGAAGAAAAAGGTCCACGAAAAAGCTGGACCCCCCAACACAGGCTCATGCCTTGGCAGGGAGCCACCAGGGCATGCCAACCCAGAGAATGCTATGGCGGGGCTCTTGCTGGGATCCCCCCGCCCCAGACAGCCGGCAGTTAGGGCACGGGCACTTGCTTGACCAAGTGGAAGATGAGCCGCTCCAGGGAGTTGTGGTTGGCTTCTGGCAGGTGCTCCAGGACGGCGTAGATGGCAGCCAGCTGCTCCTGCTTCTCTGGGAGCTCTAGGAGGGTCCCGGGTGTCAGCGCCCCACGGCCCCCACCCGATGGGCCCCAGGGCGCCTGGAGCCTCCCACCGTGTAGGGCCCGGGGCAGTGTATGTGGCAAGGAGAAAGGGCCACAGAGCGGTCCTGGGCCCAGCCAAGGCCTTGTTTTCTGAGCTGGGGAGATGGGGGTCCCTCCTCCCTGACTGGCCATAGCAGAGGCTCAAGCCTCTGACCCCTGCCCTCGACCAACTGCCCGCCCTCGCCACAGTGGCGGGGACTCACCGACGGCACGGAGGAAGTCGCCATACTGGGCGAAGGTCATGAGGGGCTCGGGCAGTTCTCGCAGCCACTGCTTGAGCACCCCGGTGATGGCGTGGATGGGGAAGTTCTCCAGTTTGACTGCCATGGGGTCTGCAGGGTGGGCGCACGGGCCGGTGAGCATGAGGAAGGCGGGCAGGCTGAGCCTGGAGCCCCAGGTGGCGCCCTCCTGCCCTTGACACTCAGCCGTCTACGTCCCCTCCCTCCCCCAGCACCCACCTCCCACATGCGTGCTCAGTGGCTCAGTCGTGTCTGACTCTGTGCGACCCCGTGGACTGTAGCCCGCCAGGCTCCTCTGTCCATGGGATTTCCCAGGCAAGCATACTGGAGTGGATTGCCATTTCCTTCTCCAGGGCATCTTCCTGACCCAGGGCTGGAACCCGGGTCTCCTGCACTGGAGGCAGATTCTTTACTGTCTGAGCCACCAGGGAAGCCCACCCACCTCCCCCAGCACAAACCTGTCTGCAGCGCCTGCCGGAGCTCCCTTGTGCGGTTGGCGGCACCTGACTTGCGGTAGAGGCCCTCGGTGTACAAACCGTGCATCTCCACGTGTTCCAGAAGCTTCTCCAGCACGATGGGCACTGAGACCTTGTCGCTGGTCAGGCTGTCCACACACACGCCAAAGTGGCCCGACTCAGCGCCTGGTTCGACCTGTGATGGGGAGTGGGGACGGGTCAGGCCTGGGCTGGCTGCCTTCCCTGTCATCCCCTGGGCCTCCTCTGTGGCCTCCGTCCGTCCCCTGCCCCTTATGCTCTCTTGCAGACCTGCCAGAGATGCTGGGCTGTGGAGGTCCCTTGATGGCCACTGGCACGGCGTCTCTAAGTTAAGTGCCGCAGCCCAGCACTGAGGACCCCACCTCCCCTCTGTGCAGAGGGGGGGTCTCCCTGCCCCTGGGGGTGGGGAGAGTGGGGCCGGGGTCTGAGATGCACACACGAATCCGGCCCCAGCTTTGGGGGGGTCCTGGGAGCTGACAGGACCAGCCCCCTGCCTCCAGCTCTGCGCTCCGGCCTGATGACCAGCCTTGGCCTTGCACCCGGCACACCCTTTCCTCCACCTCTCTCAGGACGGCCGCCCTCGGGTATTTTGGACAGTTCCCAGCCTCGGCGGGCTCACCTTCTTCCAGCACGTGAAGGAGCAGGTCTGAATCTTGTGCACACACTTCTTGTGGCAGGTGGTCTTGCACACTAGGTTGTGGCGGGAGAGGGTGGTCACCAACAGCGCCTCAGGGACTTGGGGTCCCGCGGCTGCCCATCCCGGTGTCGGGACAGTGACAACCACCTGGGCAGTTATTATGGACATGAGGTGGCAGGCTGCTCCTCACACGGGCCGAGGGGAGAGGAAATTACCCTGGCCTGGAAGGAAAGCCAGCCCTAACTGGTTCTGGCAGGAAGACAGATGTGCTAGAGGCCTGTCTGACCCGGCCTGGGCTTCCAGGGGACGACTGGGTTCCCACCCAGGCTTGGTCACCTCCTGGCTGCCCGACTGGGGGCCAGTTGGGTCATTCTGGGCTGCACTTGTCTCTCAGGGTCCCTGTGGGGACTGACTGGCCTTGCCTGGCACATAAGGAGGGGCTGGCAGCTCAGGCAGTGAGGGCAACAAGAACAAATAGGGCCCAGGGGGACTTGGCCAGGTGGGTGTGCAGAGGGGAGGCTGCGGAGCTGGGGGGAGGCCTTGGGGTCAGCTGAGGACCGGCCTCTGACCCAGCACGACAGTAGCGGTGGGGTATGAGTGGGTGAGGTGCAGCCTCACTGCCCCGTGGTGAGGGGCCTATTCTTTTTTTCTGTTTTTATTTTTGGCCACAACCTGTGGTATGTGGAACTCCCCTGACCACGGATCAAACCTGTGCCCCCTGCATTGGAAAGGCAGAGTCTTAACCACTGGAGCACCAGGGAAGTCCGGGGGCAGTGTTCTGAAAAGACTGGTCCTGTAGCTGGGGTTAGGCCCCACAGTGAGGGGCTGGGGATGCAGTCGGGGTAGGGGTCAGAGGGTGTGGGGTGGGCGTCCGGGGGTACAGTGGGGGAGGGGCACTCACCGCTGCAGAGCAGGGCCTTGTCCATAAGCCAGATGTAGGAGAGGCACTGCTCACAGGACTGGGGGATGCTCACTTGGTAGCTGACGAACACATGCCCATTGTGCTGCAGGACCTGGGGTTGCGGGGGAGGGGGGCTGAGTGGGCAGGTGGACCCCTGGAGTCACCAGGGCGCCCCTTGGTGGGGACATCTCCCATGGCATCTCAGGGTGGGGATCCCTTTGGGCTGGGTGGGAAAACACATGCTTCCCCAGGTGTGCGTGAGCGCACACACACACACACACACACACCCATGCACACGAGAACACACATACTCACAGCGCGTTCCTGCTTCCGCTTTTTCTTCTGAGCTTTGCTCTGCTGTGAGAGAGCACACAGGCCAGGTCTGTGTGGGGCCCCTGGGGATACCCGCGCCCCCACCTGACCCCCCAGCGACATGCTGGCACAGGGACCCTCCTGCACCTGGAGTGGCTGCACCCACCTTGGGAGGCTCAAAGTCGTTCTTGGTGTACCCGCGGGTGAACTCGTCCAGCAGTGACTGGAAGAGGTTGAGGACCAGGTTGGGGTCCTTCTCGCCACGCTCGGCTGCCAGGTTGCTCACGACGATCTGGTAGTTCTCCATGAGGTCCTTGTAGCCCACGTGGATCTTCCCGTTCTGTGGGAATGCAGGCTGTGACCCTCCCGTAGGACAGACGGAAGGTGGCGCCCGGACTGGGGAGGGGGTGGGGGTTGCCTCGGGGCCCCTCCCTGGGGCTGGGGCTCCACGTACGGGGACGGAGTACATGGTCTTCAGATTGCTCCGGAACTTCTCGGTGGCTTCGATGAATAAGCTTTCGATGGGAGTCTTCTGGGAACGCAGGTCATTCACCTGGAGTCGGAGGGAGAGACCTGTGTTGCCTGGAGCCGGGCATCTGGGTGGTCACTGCTCTGCCCTGTCCCAGGTCCTTCCCTGGCTCCCCTGGGAACCATTCGGGCCCTCCTGTCAACCCTGGTCTCTCTGGGATCACTTACTGTGGGTGTCGAGCAGCAATCCTGGCCTCCCCTGCTAGGTGCTGGGAATACTTCCCAGTTGTGAGAAGCAAAATCATCTGCAGATGTTGCCAAGTGTCCCCTAGGGGCAGACTCAGCCCTGGCTGAGAAACCCTGGTTTAACGGGGCCCTTCCTGCTGCCTGTCACAGGCGCTTACTCCTGGCCATAGCCCAGGACTGCGGCTGCTTCACATAGCCTGATCATTTCAAGATGCCTCCCCCTTTGAAGGGTGTCTTAACCCTTTATTGTTCCCATCAGCCTGATGGCTCCCTCTGAAGCTCTCAAATGCTGCTCTGTTGGCTGTGGGGCTGCCTGAAACTGAGGTGTGAACACACCTGATTTCTTTAAATCTACTGCACACATGTGACTAAGTACAGTCAGTTGCGACCCCATGGACTGCAGACCGCCGGGCTCCTCTGTCCATGGGATTCTCCAGGCGAGAATACTAGAGTGGGCTGCCATGCCCTCCAGGGGGGTCTTCCTGACTCAGGGATCCAGCCCTCCTCTCTCACACCTCCTGCACTGGCAGGCGGGTTCTTTACCATTAGTGCTCCCTGGGAAGCCCCTCTAGTAGCACAGTAAGTGCCCAACCATCGCCTTGCACTGAATGCATTTTGTAAACAAATTAAAAAAAAAAAATTAATTTGCCTGTGCTGGGTCCTGGGGGCTTCCTAGGTGGCTCAGTGATAAAGAATCCGCCTGCAGTTTAGGAGATGTGAGAGAACTGGTTTGGATCCCTGAGTCGGGAAGATCCCCAGGAAGAGGAAATGGCTACCCACTCTTGCCTGGAAAATTCCATGGACAGAGACTGGTGGGCTACAGTCCACGGGGTTGCAAAGAGTCGGACACGACCGAGCACGCATGCAAGCTGGGTTTTAGTTGTGGCATGTGGGATCTAGCTCCCTGACCAGGGATTGGACCTGGGCCCCCTGAATTGGGAGCTCAGTGTCTTAATTGCTGGACCACCAGGGAGGTCCCCAAAAGTGTTCTAAATAAAGTAATTTGTGCACAATCAACTGCAGTTGCGTGGTAGGGCGAGGAAAGGCCACAGGACCTAGGAACAGCCTGGCAGCACTTGGTGTGTGTCTGGTGTTCTGTTTAGAAGGTTATTCTGGAGGCCAGTGCTTCCTCACGGGGAGAAAGCAGGAAACTGCCCCCAAGGGGCGCTGTGGGACAGCAAACCAAGTGTCTTCAATCAGCAGATCTCAACTGTCCTGTGCAGGAACCTCAGAATAAAATGCATCTGCCGGGTGCCCAACCCACGTGTGCACACGCCCGTGTACTCTGGACGATTTCAGTGGGTGAGGGTAGGGCTGGGTCCCAGAAGAGAGGCTTCGGGTATGACACGGCTCCTCATACTGAGCAGTCCTTGTGGTAAGACACATTTGCCGGCATGTCAGTATGTGTACAGAACAGGACGACTGCAGGCTACAAGTGATCTCACGGGAATCCTAGCTGGGTTTTGTAGAAAACCAGCAGATGCCAAACACAGATATAAGCACGTGATTTCCAGAACTTTCTGTGTGTTGGAACCACAGACCTGGCCTTTCTGTTCCCACATGATAAGGGCTTTGGTGTGACGGTTCAGAAAACTACAAAGTGGCAACCGCTCCCCGGGGAGGTCTGGGGCCACTCTGCGTGGGACCCCTGCCCCCAGAGTTCCCGGCCCAGGGAACTCACCCAGTTCCCCACCGCCCACCTTGTTGAGCAGGAATTCATCCAGGTACTTGAGCTCATTGGCGTTGGTGATCTTGCGGAACACGGACTCTCGCCACTTCTCCGACACCGTGATTTTGCCAACCTTGAGGTTTCGGTTCTTCTTGCCTTTGCCTCCCGGCTCCTTGGGGTGCTTCTCTCCTGTGGCATGACGGTGCTGGTGGCTGGAGGGGACTGGAGGGGTGGGGAAGGGGGCAGGAGAGGCTGGTGAGCATGGTGGGTTTCTGGGGAGGATGCGGTCCCCAGCATGGGGAACTAGGGCCCCACACCCCATGCACTGAGTTCTGTGGCTGGCAAGTGCCTCTGGGGATGGGGACCAGCCCTGAAACCGTGTGACCAGGGCTCAGCCCACAGCTGACTCAAGTCCCCACCTGGGACGATCCTCAGTGGACCCAGGGGCTCTGCTCTCCATCTCTGAGTCTGGGAATCACCAACCTTCTAGATTCTTCTTGGTGGTGGCAGCTTCCAGGATGGCTTGCCCGGGTGCGGCGCTCTCTGCCTCTTCTCCACCCTCCGGGCTGAATTTCTTATCCTTGCTCTTGTGAAGGAAAAGTCTCTTAAATGTGGATCTACAGGAGAAAATACGGGGCTCTGCTTAAGTCTCAGGAAATGAAGGCAGATTTGAGGCCAAAGGAAGGGCCAACCTGCTGTTAATGAGAAATAGCCCTTTCACTGGTTACCACTGGCAGGGGATCCCATTAGAAATAAGGCTGGTTTGTGTGAACTGACAGGGAAGTTGGGCGGAAGAGTGAGATACCAAGCAGATGTCACACTGTGACCCTATTTTCATATGTAAAGACAACTGGGGACTGCCCTGGTGGGCCAGTGGTTAAGAATCTGCCATTAAGTACAGGGGGCGTGGGTTCTATCCCTGGTTGGGGAACCAAGGTCCTGCATGCCTCAGGGCAGCTGAGCCCACTCGCTGCAGCTCCTGAGCCCTCATGCTCTGCAGCCCTTGAGCCACAACTAGGGAAGATCATGTGCCACAGCAGAGAGCCTGCAAAGCAAGAGAGGAAAAAAATCCCGTCCTTCCTCCCCCAAGATACTTTTATAGGCACAAGGTTTCTGTGGGGGGACTCAAAGAATAAGCCCGAAATCATGTACTGTGGATTCTGGATATGTGATGGGGTGAAGGATGACCCCCCGCCAAAGATTTGTTCATGTGCTAACCCTCAGGGCCTATGAGCATGACCTTATCTGGGAAAAGGGTTTTCACAGATATGACTAAATGCTATGGACTGAATGTGTCCTCCTAAATCTGTATACTGAAGCCTAACTCCCAGTGTGATGGTGTTAGGGATGGTGTGATAGTTTGGGAGGTAATTAGGTCACAAGGGTGGCGCCCTCATGAATGGGATTAGTGCCCTTCTAAGTAGTGCCCTTTTAAGAGACCCCAGAGAGCTCCCTTGCCACTTCCTCCATGTGAGGATGCTGTAGAAGGCCTCTATGAACCAGATACCAAATCTGCTGGCACCTTGATCTTGGATTTCCAGCCTCCAGCTCAGTCTGTGGTGTTTTGTTACAGCGGCCTGCATGGACTAAGACACTGAACAAAGGATCTTAAGATTCTGAGTCATCCTGGATTACCCATATGGGCTCTAAAGCCAGTGAGAAGTTGTCTTCATAAGAGACAGAAAGGAACTTCCCTGGTGGCTCAGTGGTAAAGAATCTGCCTTCCAATGCAGGGGACACAGGTTCAATCCCTGGTTGGGGGAACTAAAATCCCACATGCCTCATGACAGCTAAGCCCATTCACTGCAACTACTGAGCCTGCGCATAGCAAGCAAGACCCAGCGCAGCCAGAAAAAAAAAAAAGAGAAGAAACAGGAGAGGAGAAGAATGTCACATGAAGATGGAGGCTGAGATTGGGGGAGGGGGTGCAGCCACAAGCCAAGGAGTGCCTGCAGCCCCAAGAAGCTGGAAGAGGCAAGGAGGGGTCCCTCCTTGAGATTCTTTGGAGGGATGCACGGCCCTGCCCACGCCCTGATTTCACACTTCTGGCCTCTAGAAACACGAGAGTGAGTTCCTGTTCTTTGAAGCTACCCTGTGTGCGGTACTCTTTGGCGGTGGGGGGCCTCCCGAGAGTGGGGGGCTCTCTCTTCCCACTGCAGTCCACTCCTCACTATCCCCAAGCTCGCATTAAGTGTATGGATCAAAGCTCTCCTGTCCCAGGGCCCAACCTCTCTGCTCTGTGAACCACCTACATCTCGGTGGCAGGGACTTTTTGGGGATAACGCTGTGACTCAGATTTTGTGGTTCAAAGACCTGGAGGGTTCCCTGATGTGGGGATGGGGATGCTGGGAGCTAGTAATGATTCCGTTCATGCATGCTGAATCGCTTTGGTCGTGTCCGACTCTGTGATCCTATGGACTGTAGCCCACCAGGCTCCTCTGTGCGTGGGATCCTTGAGGCAAGAATACTGGAGTGGGTTGCCACGCCCTCCTCCACGGGATCTTCCCAACCCAGGGATTGAGCCCGAGTCTCTTACATCTCCTGCATTAGCAGGTGGGTTCTTTACCACTGGTGCCACCTGACAAGCCTGGTAATGATTTCATAAATGGCCAAAGGGACACTGCCTGTGGCCTCAGAGGAGGTGACCCACACTGGCTCCAGGCTTCAATGGGAATCATTTCACCCTGATGCAGCAACAATCTGTGCTCCATGTGGGTTTCTCTTTGTGGAACTGCCAAGTAAATGTCTCCTCAACTGAACTTCGTAAGTGCAACTGGCTTATGGGAATTCCCTGGTGGTCCAGTGGCGAGGACTCGGCACCTTCACTGCTGAGGGGTCAGAGTCAATCCCTGGTCAGTGCACTAAGAGCCTGCAAACCAAGTGGCCCAAAAAAGCAGCAGCATCAAGAGTGGGATTGGTTTAGGAGATTGGACTGCTCTTGGACTTAAGGCCCTGGACACCCTGGGTGTACCCAAGCCCACCCCCAAACCCTACACCTACTTAGACTCGGCGGAGCCTGGGGACAGGCTGGCGTCTGTCCCTGAGGCTGCGTCGGCTGACTTCTTCTTCTGGATGGCCAGCTTCTTCGTGCTGGGCTCCCCATCTGTTTCGGCAGAAGGCTGTAGGGGAGCGGGGCTGGGTGAGCAAAGGCAGGCGGCCTTGCCAGAGGGAAAGCAGGGATTCCCCCGGTGCCACCGTGCCTGCTATCCACCGTGCGCTCCTGGTGGTGCCAGGGCAGCTGGGACGGAAGTGGGCTCGGACCCGCAGGGGGTGGGAACCGCTACCTGAAGCTTTACCTGAGTCTTGGTCTGGGATGGGGACAGGAGGAGCCTGGAGACGTCACTCGTGGAAAAGGAAACACGCCTCTCCCTGTGAGATCACAGAAATGTGGCTTTTACTGACAAGGGTGAGCAGGAGACATCTGGGGTTGTCAGGACTGGGGGAAGGGCGGTGCTACTGAATCTGGTGGGTGGAAACCGCGGATGCTGCTCTGAACCTCATGGTGTTCAGGACGGCCCCCACCACGGAGATGGAGCCGGCCCCAGAGGCCGGTCATGCCGAGGCCAAGAAAGCCTGTCCCAGCAGAAGGTGTGTGTCTTCCTCCACCTCTTCCTTCCTTTGCAGAAGCTTGCCTCTGCAACAAGGGGCTGGGTCTTGGAGTCACTGATATTTAGCTTAGTAGGGGCCCAGGGTCTACAGTTTTTCCAGTAGTCACGTATGGATGTGAAAGTTGGACCATAAAGAAGGCTGAGCACTGAAGAATGGATGTTTTTGGACTGTGGTGTTCAAGAAGACTCCTGAGAGTCCCTTGGACTGCAAGGAGATGGACCCAGTCACCCTTAAAGGAGATCAACCCTGGATATTCACTGAAGGACTGATACTGATGCGCCAATATTTGGCCACGTGACGTGAAGAGCCGACTCACGGGAAAAGACCCTGAAGCTGGGAAAGGCTGAGGGCAGGAGAGGGGGCGACGGAGGACGAGACGGTTGGACGGCATCACCGACTCAATGAACATGAGTTCGAGCAAACTCTGGGAGATGGTGAAGAACAGGGAAGCCCGATGAGGTGCAGTCCCTGGGGTCGCGAAGAACTGGCCACAACTTAGCAAATGAACAAGAAGAAGAAGGGGTCCAAGTGTGTCGAGAGCTGCTCCTTCAGCCTCTAGGTGTGTGCGCGCAATCACCCCCACCCGTTGATGAGGAAACTGAGGTCCAGGCAGGCTGGAGAGGGGAACCTCAACCCGAGGGGCCACCCACCACAAGGCTGCAGGCTTTCTGTGTGAATACGGATCATTTGGGAAGGGGCTTCGTCTTTCCCAACCTTCCCTCCGGTACCCTGCTTCCCTGGGGCTGCTGCCCATCTGGTGTCGGCTCTCAGGCA
Source organism: Moschus berezovskii (assembly GCF_049115385.1). Taxonomy (NCBI): domain Eukaryota; kingdom Metazoa; phylum Chordata; class Mammalia; order Artiodactyla; family Moschidae; genus Moschus; species Moschus berezovskii. The sequence goes on along the minus strand of NC_142467.1, from coordinate 106,215,661 downwards.
CTGAACCTCACGTGTTTCTGAGATGTACAATGCTGTGCAGCCACCCCCCATTCCCCGGCATCCCCAGCCCTCGCTTGGACAAAGGAAGGTGCAGGCTTACTCTGTGGGTGTGAGGGTGGCCCCCACGGCCCGATGCCGCTCACTGAGGTCCAGGGACTGACTCAGCATGGTGCTGCTGCCCGTGGTCATCAGCTTTTTGCCCCGCCACAGCTCCACGGCGTTGGCCAGCCGCTCAGTGTCAGGATCCCGGTACCGCTGAATCTGTGTGGAGCCTCCAGGACTGTCGGGCCTCTCCTGGGCCCTGGGGCTGATCCCTGGCTTGCTCTTGTCCTTGGGGGTCTCCGGGGTGGCACTGGGACCCGGCATGGTGACCCTGCTCTCCAGGGCCAGGCTGGTGGGTCGTTCCTCGTGGCCGGGCCTGGGGCTCCCGGCCTGGGCTTCTCCTGAGTCCGGGCTGCTCGGCGCAGCCTGTGGGGGCACCTGAGGCTGCTTCTTGGGGGCCGCCATCTCCATCTCAGTCCTGGTATCCGAAGAGCTTTCATCTTCCCTGCCCTCCTTTCTGTCTTCCAGGAGGCTCTCCTCTGACCCTGGGACATTCTTTCCAGAAAGTTCTCTGAGGGTGTGCTCGTCCTTGCAGGACTGGATGTGTTTGTTCTGGAGCTTCACGTGCTCCAGCCCCCGCTGTCGCCGTGACTCACGCTTCTCCCGGCTGCGGGGCACTTTATCGCGACCTTCAGCCGCGTGCTTCCAGGCTGGGGGCGCCTTCTCCATGCTCAGGATCTCCTTCTCAGGTTGGCAGCTCTCGGCTGGGGGAGCCCCGTCGCTGGGCCACACCTCGGGCTCCAGGTCCAAAGGCTCACCCTCCATGGAGGGTTCCAGGTCCTGCTCAGGTTCTGGCCCAGCTGCCTGGGCCAGCCCAGCCTCGGCAGTTTCCTCCTTCATGGCTTGCTCGGCTTCCCTCTCCTTCTCTTCAGCTTTCTGCTTCTCCTCCACCATCTGGCTGAAGCTGGTGGGGCGGGGGAGGAAAGGAGGTGGGTTCAGGAGCAAATCCCCGCAGGGCGTCGGGAAACCCTGTTCCACCTGCAGGTACAGGGTTGGGGGGCCAGGCTCCCCCTCTGCCAAGGGGTGAGACCCTGGCCCCCAGAGATGCTTCTGGAAAGGTGGACCCATCCTCAGCCAGGAAAGGGGGAGACTGGGAATAGCCTCATGTTGTCATGGGCACTGCTGCCTAATGGGTTCAGTGAAAAAAGTGAAAAATACTGGTTGCTCAGTTGGGTCCAACTCTATGGACTGTAGCCCGCCAGGCTCCTCTGTCCATGGGATTCCCAAGGCAAGAATACTGGAGTGGGTTGCCATTTCCTCCTCCAGGGGATGTTCCTGACCCAGGGATTGAATCTGGGTCTCCTGAATTGCAGGCAAATTCTTTACCATCTGAGCCATCAGGGTCAGGGGACCTTTATTAGGTTTGTTGCAGGAGGAATCTGTTCAGAACTCCCTGAATTCCTCTGGGGTCCCTGGCCTGGTGGACTTCCTGTGAGTGGGGACAAGAGGGCCCCCCTGAGGGTTGGTCCCAGTGGCCTAAACCCTCTGAGTCCAGGTGTTCTGCTCAGTGGCTGGGGGTGGGCAGGTGCAGGGGGTCCTCTGGCAGAGACTGAGTGCCACCAATGGTGATCTGGGGTTGCCACAGGTGCCACCTAACAGCCCTGGAGTGTCTCTCTAGGGTCCAGTGTGCCCAGACTGGCTAGATGCCTGCCAGCCCCTCCTCAGCCTCTCTGCACCCAGACAGGGACATTCTGACAGCTCTACCGGCCAGGGGGTATCTCAGGTAGTGCTTGAGTGTTGAGTGGGTGGAATGTTCTGGGGGGTTGGAGGTTGGGGGTGGGTGGGGGGGTGCTTAGTCCCATTCTGCTTACCTCTTGCGCTGCAGGTGCCCCCGGCAGAGGCTCTGGAGGCGGATGATGCTCTGTCTCTGGTGCTGGTAGGCTGCCCGCTGCCGGTAGCCCCTCCACGCGGCCTGGAGGAACACGGCTGCCTGCGACCTCTCCAGTGCCCGGCGGACGCGGTAGGACCGCCAGCAGGCCTGAGAGTGGAGGGGGCGTTCAGGGGCTGGGTGTGCGTGGCCCCAGCCAGCCTTGCCCCCCACCCCGCGGGCCCCCTGGGCACCTGGATCGTGATGGCTGCCCGCCGCGTCTGCAGGAAGTGCCTGCGCTCCAGCACCATCCGGAACCAGCTCTGCAGCAGCAGGATCTTCCGCACGACCTCCCGGTGCAGTGTCTCCTGCAGGGCCTGCCGCTCGGTCTCCTTCAGGAAGACCTGGGGGTGGGCACAGGAAGCGTTGGTGAGGCCTCCAGGACCCCTGTACTCAGGTCTGCTCAGCCCACTTGGTAGTGAGTGAGACTGAGCTGGTGTACTGACTACTGATCTGACCAAGAGGAGTTTTTTAAAAAAATTCATGTTGAGATAGAATTCCCATAACATAAAAGGAACCATTTAAAGTGAATAATTTGGTGGCATTTAGTACTTTCATGATATTGTGCAGCTGTCGCCTCTATCCAGCTATGAAACATGTCATCACTTCCAAGGGAAACTCTGTATCCGTTAGTAGTCACTTCCTAATCCCCCTCCCTCAGCCCCTGGCAACCCCTAATCTGCTGTGTCTTATTTTTATTTTTAAAACTTTTGGGGGGTTCACATCACACAGCATGTTGGATCTTAGCCTCCGAGTCAGCACTGAACCTTCAACCCTTGCATTGGAAGTGCAGAGTCCTAACCACTGGATCACCAGGGAAGCTCCCGCTTTCCATTTGTATCGATTTACCTGTTCTGGACATTTCATATTAACTGGATCATATACTATGAGACCTTTGGTGCCTGGCTTCTTCCACTCAGCATAACATTTTCAAGGTTCATCCACGTAAGTGTATATTAGAGCTGAATAAGATTCCACTATGGGAATGGCCCACGTTTTATTTATCCATCATCTGTTCATGGACACATGGGCTATTTCTACCCTCTGGCAATTGTGACTAGAACTGTGCCATGAATGTACATGCACTAGGATTCGTTTGCACATGTTTTCAATTCTTTTGGGTTTATATCTAGGAGAGGAACTGCTGGGTCACATGGTAACTCTACATGATTAACTCGCTGGCGAGCTGTGAGACATCACAAAGGTTACTGACCAGTCCCCTGAACACCCTGTGCTATGGTATGATGGTTCTTAGCCTACAAATGAGAAACTGAGAAAGTGATGCCTGAGCCCTACACCTTAGGTCTGTTTCTCTGCCTTCCAGGAAGAAATAACGTGCTGTACCCCAAGAAATGTACTTCCTCAGCAGAGCCCTTATTTTCCAGGGAGTGGCGTGGGCTGTGAGAGGACCCTGTGTGGAGTGGAAGGTATGGGTATAAGGGCCCTCCGAGGGCTGTGATTGCTGACCTTGGTCTTGCCGATCTGGTAGCTCCTCTTGTCTATGTCCATCTTCTCCAGCAGGGCAGAGATGACCTCCCTGCAGGGCTGGGCATTCTTAGGGAGAAGCACCTGGAACTGCTCTGTGAAATCCTGGGTGTTTTTGGGTAAGAAAGGAGAATTTATGTGAGGGCTTCTGCCACCAGAAAGAACAGGGCTCTAGCAACTCCCCGGTCAAGTCGTTTCCGAAGCCAAAACTTGGATTGATGTGAATCGTGTTGACAAAACTAAGATCTGGGACTTTCGGAAATAGTCTGAAGCTTAAGAAAGACTCGCAGACGCAGAGCACTGCATCTTTCAGTCAGTGGGAGAGTGATCATATCATGAGGACCTGCCGGGTGCTGGCATTGTTGCGGGGAGAGCCAGAAGATGAAGCTGACTTTGAGGGGCTCACAGTCTGTGATTCATTAGAGGGCTGAACACAGCTGGAGGTATGCCTTTTTTTTCACTGCATGGCATGTGGGATCTAAGTTTCCTGACCAGGGATTGAATCTTCATTCCCTGCAGTAGAAGAGCAGCATCCTAACTACTGGACCACAAGGAAAATCCCCAAGGTATGCCCCCGACCTTTCTGTGGCCATGCTGTGCAGCATGTGAGACGCTGTGTCCACCATCAGGGATCAAACCTGTGCCCCCTGCATTGGGAGCATAGAGTCTAACCCACTGGACCATCAGAGAAGTCCTGGTATGTCCTGTTTAAGTAAACAGTTATGCTGAATGTTTAATAGCCAATCATGAGTGAAGCACACTGGCATTTTCTCCCTTTTTGGTAATTTGCCTTTCCTGTTTATGCAGATCAGAAAGATGATATTCCCGTTTCTGTGGATAAGAAGAGGCAGGCATGCCACAATGAAGCCATGTACCTGAGGCCATGCAGGTAAACCTGGAACGGGGATCAGGGGCTTCCACCTCTAGGTTCAGGCCCAGTGCTCACTCAAGCACTGCACAGCTGCTGCCAGCTCCCCGCATAAGCCAAGGGTTCTCCACCTGGGCTATGCTAACCCCTGGGGATTTTGGTGTTAAACGGAGACATCTTGGGTTGTCAGAACTCAGGGGGATAGTGTTCCTGGCATCTTGTGGGTGGAAGCCAGGGATGCTACTCAATGTGCAGTGGTGCACACGGTGGCCCTCACCACAGAGCATGCCCCAGCCCCAGCCGTCAATGGTGACATAGTTGAAAATCTGTTGAAATTTGGTCTTCACCAATTTGGTGTTACTAGTGAGACTCTGTGTTTCTAGAAAGCCCAGGGACCCTGAAGTCATTTCCTTGGGTCTCAGTTTCCATACTGGGAAAATAGGAACCAGGGCCCGCCTTGCAGCTGGTTGGCAGAATAAAAGAGCTGGGTATAAAAGTGTCTATTACAAGCACAGAGACAAGTCAATATCTTGTAATAACCTGTAATGGAAAATAATCTGAAAAATAATATATGTGTATATGTATAACTGAATCACTGTGCTGTGCACCTGAAACACTGTAAGTCAACTATACTTCAATAAAATATATATATTAAGAAAAAAAGATTGGAGAAAGAAAAAAAAAATGCCTATTACAGAAAATGCTCAGTAAAGAGCCAAGTCACACAGGGATCTGCTTGTGTGATTCCCTCTTCCCTGTTTGGTTTAACACGTCTCCTGTGAGGAACTAGCCCCTTCCCTGCTCCCCACTATGAGAAAGAACGATCTGGTACAAATACCAACAGTTATTGCTGTTAGTCGCTTAGTCGTGTCCGACTTTTTTATAGACCCCCATGGACTTCAGCCCGCCAGGCTCATCTGTCCATGAGATTTCCCAGGCAAGAATACTGGAGTCGATTGCCATTTCCTTCTCCAGGGGATCTTCCCTACTCGGGGGTCAGTATCAGGGTGGAGAAACCCTGATGGAAAGTAACCTGCCAGGCTCAGCTTCCAGAGAAGTGTTCTCTCTGGAGGTGGCCAGTGTCCCAGACGGCCATACCTGTGCATGAATGTGTCCTACCTGAAACGTGTACTTGGCGCTGTAGCCCGACCTGCGAATCCGCACGGTCTCCAGCATGCCTGTGTAGCGCAGCTGCTGTAGCACCAGCTCATCATCGAAACACAGCTCTTTCTGAAACGGGATTGAGCGATCAGTGGAGACATCTGCAGGTGCCTGGGGACAGGCAGCCCTGGGAAGAGATGCTGATTCCCTTGTGACTGCCATCCCTCTGGACTATAGATACGGGTGCAGTCAGCACACACCCATGGGCTGGGGCTGGGCTGGGAACTGTCCCCAACCTGGCAGCTGTGGGCACCTGGTTTTTTTCTTTGTCCCAGTCATGCTTTTTGAAATAAAGAGGTGGGGCTGCTCAGCAGTGATACTTGAGGCATTCATCTCTTCTACAAAACATGGCATCTGATCTGCTCTATTCCTTGCTGTCCGGGAGACAGATACTTCTTCTCACTGCCTAACTTAAGACAACTTGGTGCAAAGATTTATTTTCTCAAGGCCCCCTCCCAAACCTGTGTTGAACTCATACCCTGTGCCAGGGATCAGGACAAGTACTGGGGATCTAGCAGAAAGAACACATGGCTGGGCCGTGGGAAGTGTTACAGGAGAGGGGACCCTGGACCATGTCTTGAGAGCTGAGAAGAGGACAGGTCGGGGAGGAGGGCAGGAAGCAGCTAGGTGAAGACCCAGAGGAGAAAGGGGAGGCCAAGCCATGGACAGCAGGGAGTTGCTTGCTGCTGGAGGGTTAGGGGTAAGGGGGAGGAGAGGCTGAAACAAGGTGGGTTCAGTGAGCTTCCAGCCCAGAGCTCAGGGGCCTAGACTCCATGCTGGTGCATGTTATTTAAGTGGAGGGAGGGAAGGGAAGGGCATGAGGCGAGGGATGTCATGACAGGACACGAGGTATCTGCTTCCGGTATCTGGTGGGCTCTCCAAGACTGGACAGGATGCTACTCGGTACCCTAAAGAGCACAGGACAGATGCTCAACAGCAAATAAGCATGGCTCCTGCCCAGAGCAGGTGTTGGTGGAGTGTTTTCTGAGTTGTCCAATATTGAGGCAAAATCCAAACAGGTGGGGCAAGTGGGCCTGATTCTGCAGCTGGTGGCAGAAACCTCTGAGATGCCGTCGCTGGGGGACCAGGAATGGGGTGGGGGAGGAGGAGACAGCCTGAGTCCAGGTCCTCGCCTGGAAGGAATGGAAGCTTTGGCACCCGGCAGGGTCAAGCTGGTCTCTGGAGGTTGGCGGCACATCCCAGGAGCAGGGAAGAGGAACAGAAACAGGAAGAGGAGAGACAGAGTGTTGGGGAACAGTCACCAGGACGTCCCTGCTCAAAGATCCGCTCGTGCCCGGGAGAGCGCCCAGGTCCTGCACGGCTCCAGCAAAGATCTCGAGGGCACAGAGTCGCCAGTGGACCTCTGGGGTGAAGAAAGCCTGGCAGCAGGAGCTGAACCGGCTGCTGGGGCCCCCCACTGGTGCTGTCTTCCCAGAAAGTTCAGGATGAGCAGCAGGCTCTGGGCTCCTGTTTTCTGACCTCAGCCTCTCGCATCTGGCATATTTTCTGCGCTGACTGCTTTGGGAATATATCTGGAGAGCACCCTGACCCGTCCGTCCTCGAGCCAGCTTTCTCTGGGGCCCCTCCATGCTCCAGTGCGTGCATGTGTACTCACTTGCTTCAGTCATGTCTGACTCTTTGCAACCCCATGGACTGTAGCCCGCCAGGCTCCTCTGTCCATGGGATTCTCCAGCCCAGAATACTGGAGTGGGTTGCCATGCCTTCCTCCAGGGGATCTTCCCGACCCAGGGATCGAACCTGCGTCTCTTGCACTGCAGGTGGATTCTCTACCGTTGAGCCACTGGGGAATCCCCCATGTTCCAGAGGATGTCTCTATTCCTGGCTGGTCACTAGATGGCCCTGGCTGTCTCCCGCTGATCCCTGCCACCCCCGGCTGGCTAGAGCACACTTTTAAAATACATGTCAAAGGAGGCAGGAACCCTGGCTGGTAGCAGAACCAGCCTCCTCCAGCCCCCAAAACCTGTGTTCCTCCAGGACTCTCCTGACCATCCCTCCTGACTCCCAGAACTCCCCCACCCCTGGACACACAGTAACACTCCCTGCCAGTCTCCAGACCTGGGCTTGGCTTTCGCCTCCCCGGAGATGGGGGAGCCCCTTACCTTCTCGGCGTTGGAGCGGATGCAGCGGATGAAGAAGGGCTCTGCCTTCCCCAGTGCTTCCAGGAGCTTATTTAGAGAAGTCTGAGGAGAGAGGTGGGGGAAGGGTGTTGGGCTGGGACCCCGTCAGGGGCACATCCCTCAAGGGAAGGGGATCCAGTCACCTTCCTGCATCAACGGGGGTGTATCTGTGCTGACAGGGAACAGAGGAGGCTGCAGCAGGAGGCTGTGCTAACCCAGAGGGCCCCCAAGGGAGCTGTGGGTCCCCGTGGCTGAGGGCCACCATGTTTCTGTCTCAGGTGAAAGGAGAGGGGAAGGTGGTGGAAGCAGATTAACTCTTTCTAGGGATTTAAATCACATGTCAAAGGAGGCCAAGAACCCTGGCTAGTAACAGAACTCGTTTTCTCCTGCCCCCACGGAAATGTCAGCACCAGCTGGCGGCCACCCTCTTATCAGAGGTTGAGCTCTGCAGGGCCTCACTTCCAAGTGCCTAAATTCTAAGAATCCAAAACTGTTCCTTTTTTCCTTCAGCCTTAGAGGTACAAGCTCCTGCCCATGGTTACTACCTCAATGTTCCTTCTCTGTTCCCCTTCTGCCTTTTCAGTTCTCTAGTACCTGTTTAACCAGTTCCATACATTACATTCTGATTTAAAAAAAAAAAAGTCAGTCTCAGAAGGGATCATGGTTGCAGTGATTTTGGTCTCTGGCCTGCTATTTCCAAAAGGGCATTGTGGGAGATTCTAAATGATGTAATTATATACATAAAAGCTGAAGTGGAAACAAAAGACTTAGATTGTGCAGAATGGGAAGGAACAGAAAAGTTAATGGTGAGAGTTCCCGGTCATCTGTTGTTTAGTTGCTAACTCATGTCCAACTCATGTGACCAACTCATTGACTATAGCCCACTGGGCTCCTCAGTCCGTGGAATTTTCCAGGCAAGAATACTGGAGTGGGTTGCCATTTCCTCCTCCAGGGAATCTTCCTGACCCAGGGATTGAACCTGCATCTCCTGCATTGGCAGGTGGGTTCTGTACCACTGAGCCACCAGGGAAGCCCTCATTGGCCAGTGGACCCCACTGAAAGAAAGAAAAGTGTCCCTGAGCTTCCTGGCAACCAGGGAAAAAAGGGAAATGTGATCTGAGGACACAGTTCAGTGTTCACATTAACTCAACTGACTCATGGCTCTTTTAAGATGGTGGTTCTCCACCAAGAGTGACTGTGTTCCCCAGGGAGCCTTGGCACTATCTGGAGGCGTTCTGGTAGTCATGTCTGGACAATGCTACCAGCCTCTGGCAGGTGGAGGCCAGCAATGTTGCTCAACAGCCCACAACACACTGGATGGCCCTCACCATGGAGAATGACCCAGCCCCAAATGGCAAATGGTGCTGTGGTCAGGAATGCTGGGGATAATGAGAAGCTCCCTGTGCTGGGTTAGTTTTGGCCCAGCCAGGTGAGTGCCAGGCAGAGCTTAATACCCCCTTCCACCCCACTGGCCCATCCACCTGGAACTGGGCACTGATGCTGGGCGGCTTCTTCTTCTTGTGCAGGTGTAGCAGGGACTTGGTAGTACGGTCATGCAGGGTCATACTGATGATCAGCTTCAGCGATTTGGAGTCCAGCAGGTTCTAGGACAGAATCGCAGGGTCTGGCCTGCCCTCCCAAAGCCCCAGGGGGCACCGGGAGGCATCTTGTGTGGCCCCAGAACCAGGACAATGCCCCCTGGGGTGGCAGCTCTTAGCTCAGTCTGGGGGCTGTGCTGTCAGAGATGGGGTTGGGGCAGGAGGGCCTGGAGGGCAGCTGCAGTGACCTGACTGGAGGACTGAGCCTGAGCTGCGACCTGTGGATGGTGCCGCCTCCTAGAGGGCTGATTATGGCCACTTGTGGCCTGAGTGCCCAGAAACCAAGAGCTACGGAGTGCTGGCTTCCCTCCATGCAGTGCGAGGCACGCCAAGCACCCCATGTTGCTGAGTGCTCATCCGGCCGGTGCTCCGTGGGTCAGCCCTCACTGTTGATACAAGGTAGGGGCGCTAGTGCTGTCCCACCTGTTGGCCAGACTGAGTGGACTGAGTGGTCGCTCTCTTTCTAATTTCAGAATCCCTCAGCACTCTGTACGTGCAGACTGGACAGGGCGCCTGGGTGCACCTGACCCAAGGCTGGCTGCTGGGGTCTAGGCTGCCAGCGATGCACAGCTGCCCTCTTCCCAACAGGATCACCCTGGCTGATAGGCCTCCTCTCCCTGGATGCCCAGGAGGTGATGAAGCTCATCCCATCCTCTTGGAGTTGGCTTGCAGCTAAAGACACCCAACTTGGGGATATGACAGGAGGGCCCCATCGCCTCTTGGTGAGATAAGCTCTGAGGTATGGCTGCCACTTCTGGGTTCCCCGGGATCCTGCCCTCCCCCACCTCAGGTTTCTCCTGGGGAGTTCCCCGCTGTACACCACTTGTGCCAAGTCCACATCACAGACCCTGCTTCTAGAAAACCCAAGCAAAGACCCCTCCATGTCATTTCAACAGGAGACAGTTTTTTAGAGGGCAAAGGGGAGAGGGAAGCAAAGAGAAGGAATTAGAGAAGCTCAAGAAGGTAAAAGGCCCCGCCCCACCCCACTCTGTAGAAACAGGACGCGAGCCAGCTGCTCGCGAGGTGGTGTTGGGCGGTGTTGTGTGTGTTTACCTTTGGAATGATCTGCTTTTGTTTGATACCTTTACTTTTCCTGTCAAAATATTAAAAATGGTTTTGTGAACAGACGGAACACAGTGTCTGGCTCTGGGTTAGTTTAGCAAGCCACGCCTTGCGGGTTAGATGGAGCGAGAACAGAGAGAGCGACAGTCCAGAGGCACAAGTGCAACGAGGCCGCCGCCTCGCCAGGGACCGTGCACACCCGCCTCACTGGGCCAGTGGCTGCCCCTGAGGTGGCAGGGCCCTGGGAGTCTGGGGGGAGCTGGTGGATCTCACAGAATGACAGTGAGATGTCCCATAGGGGGTTTCGAGGGACCCCATATAGCTCTGAACCTACCAGGTGTCCCAGCTCTATTTGCTACATGTTGGGAACCATCAAAGTGGTCTGAAGACCCTTCTGGAGCCCCTGCCCTGGTGGCCGGGTCTGTGTCTCAAAGAACTGAGATAGGGCCTGGGTGTATGGGTGCCTTATGGACTTGAACTGGCAGAAGGTTAAAAACGAAAGCTGATCTTTTTGGCTGAGTGGGGGGCACCCACACATTCTTAGACACTTTATGGAATCTTGCAGACAAGAAAAGATTTTTTAAAAAATTTCAGCCCGGGCAGTTTCAAAGACCCACTGAGGAAATGGTTCCCTGCGGATCTGCCAGAGGCTTGGCTCCAAGGTTCTTTGTGTCATGTTTCACATTTGTCCCCATGGGGTGGAATAAGGCATCATAAAAATGACTTTGCAAATAGGCACAAGCTTTGTTCTTGGTGGCCTGAGCCCTAAGAGCTGCTGGTGCCCACTGTTTGAGATGGCTGTCTGATGGATAGGAGGGTATGAAAACTGTCACCCCTGCTTTGCAGATAGAGGGTGAATGCTCACAGCACTCAGGTCATAAAGTGATGAGGGGGGTCCAAATCTCATCTGTGTGGCTTCCGGCCCTTTCTACCGCATCACACCCACAAAGCAGGATCATGGGATACGCAGAGGTCCTCAAGATTGCACACCCTGCCTCTGAGGCTTCTTTATAAGCTCATAGTGGCAAAGGTTGGGGTGGGGGGAGGCAAGCCTTGCTCGGCAGGTTTGGGGGCAGAAAATCAGCTGCTTCGTGGTAGAAGCGTTCCTGGGAAGCTGTGCTGGACACTGGGGGGCTGGCGAGGATCTGGGTCAGGGTGCAGACACTAGGACGGGAGTATGACGAGGACCACTTAGCGACGGCTGGCGTGAGAAAAGAACCACAAGACGGTGCGGCATGGACAGCGGCTCAGTGTTATGGGAAGCCCCTGTAGGCGGCGGGTGGGGTGGGGGGGTGTCTGGGGCGCGGAGGCGCTCGTTGCACTTGTGGGGGAGAGGGGGGTGCCCACAACCTTGGGGGGGACTCACGGGATGAAGGTGCGGGGTTTCTGGAGCCGATTGAGGGACTGGAGAAGCTTACGGGGGTCGTCACCCTGCCAGGGCAATCCTTTGATACTCCGGATGATTTGGTCATGCAAATCGCTGGGGGGGGAGGGGGTGCAGTGACAGAGAGAAGACGGAGTTAGAGCAGTGGGCCCGCCACCTCGGGGTCCCTGGCACGGTCGGGACCGTCTCCAGGCCACTGGAGCCAAAACATGCAACCTGGGGAAGGTCTGAAGGCTGCTGCCACTCCCTCCTGCACAGAGAAGTCAGGGTTAGGCCACCCCAAGGAGGCTCCGCCCTCCTCTGGTGGTGGGGGCGGGGCTGGGGACACATGGGGCTGAACAGAATTTGCAACATGGCATCTCTGCTTACTGGAAAAGGCCTCGTGTTTAAGAGCCTGTTGGAGTCTATAAAAAGCACCCAGGGGCCACTGAAAACAGGAGGCCGGGGAGGGCTCTGCGGGAAGCAGCAGGTGGGTGTCTCCTGACGGCTCTGTGGCTGCATGTCTGCCTCCTTGTTGGCTTCAAGAAATGCCTTGGGAGGAGTGAAGTGGAACTCACACAGGGGTTATAACTGGGGTGATGCTTGGCTATTCCGACTGGGGTGGGGGCTTGACTGGCATCTGGAGGTGGAGGCCAGGGAGGCTGCCCCACTCCTTGCAGCACCCAGGACAGCCCCACCACAGCGTGGCCCGGCAGAGGCCCAAGGGTGAAGCTTTAACTGAAGATATTTACTCCCAGAAGTCAATCTTATTAACTGTGTTCTGTTCAGTCACCGTGGGTTTAGGACTGAGCAGATGCTTTAGGTGTGAGAATGACAATGGCTTAGGGACAAAAATCGAATGCTCTGAAAATGGGACATTCGTGAACAATGTCTTGACCACAAATGTCTAGGGCAGAATGCCTAGAAATGAGGGAGTGATGACTGCAGGATGATCGAGGAGTCTGTCTCTCTTTTTAAAAAAATTTCCTCATACCCAGGGACTTCCCTGGTGGTCCAGGGACTAAGACTCCATGCTCCCAAGGCAAGGGGTCCAGGTTTGATCCCTGGTCAAGGAACTAGATCCCACATGTTGCAACTAAGAACTGGTACAGTTAAGTAAATAAAAAGATTAAAAAAACACTTCTTCATTGCAGTTAGCTGAATACATGTTTAAGCTCTGAGCAGTTGACCTGGGAAGACCCCGATCGGCAGCCCCTTGTCTGTGTTCCATGCACCACGCCCAGGGCCAAATGGCCGCACTTACCTCTGCTCCCTCACCCTCCAGGGAGGCACCGAGCAAAGACAACAGAGAGGTCACATGTCACCTCTACGCCCTGAGCGGTCAGTGCAGCGGCCAGCTCCCTATGATGACGATGCAGCCCCTTGCTTCAGCCCACACCCCCCTGATCAGGCCAAATCTGGCGAGAGCGCCCCCTGGCTTGCTGATCTCCTCTCTTCTGGCTCTGGACGCTGTGCTGAGTGCCTTGGGATGATGGCTTCTCGGGGCGTGCCTCCCTGGTCTCGGGTTTCAAGGCCCTTCTACTTACTTCTTGCTTTCATAGAAAGCAATGATGTCTTCAAAAGCGTTAATATCGAACTCCTCAGAGCCGTCAAATGAGAAATCTAGCATTGAGCAGCTGAAAGGGAGAATCTGTATAAACTAAATGTGCTTTTGTGGGTGTGACCTGTAGCCCCAGGGCCAGGCCTTGGGGAGACCGAGTGGGTCAGAGGCCACTCTGAAATATGGGGCGGTGTTTTTCTCTCTTGCCTTCTTTGGGGTGAAAAAGCTGATTTAAAAATACATCATTTTTTAAAAAAAAACAAAAAAACAACAACGCATCTTATTATCGAGAGGGAGGGGACACAGGTATGTCTGTGGCTGATTTGTGTTGATGTTTGGCAGAAACCAACACAATACTGTGAAGTAATTATCCTTCAATTAGAAAAAAAAAAAACGTATCTTTTAAAAAGGAGGAAAATGATACACTGCCTTCAGACAAATGGCACAGGATCACTTACCTAGGAGCTATCTCTAACTCCACACATAAGCTTTCATGAACCTCTTGAGGGGGGTTTTCTTACAAAGTGCTCAAAAAACAAAATGGCTTTTTCATGTTTCAAAATTTAGGGGCTCACTCCTTGGGAATTTCGCTGAGTCTTAAGAAAGAGCTTGGGGACCCTGCTGTCCCAGGGCCTTCGCACCAGCTGTCCCCCAGGTCAGCACACACTGCTTGCCTTGTCTGGTCCAACTAGCCCATTCTCAGTGTGGTCTGCCTGGCTTGGCTCTCGCAAGCTGCCTGAAGGGTCCCTCCCCTGACTTTGTCATGGCCTCAGATGGCTATTCAGCACAACCTTTTATACCCTGCCTTCCTAGAAGCACAAGCCTGCTCACTTTTACACCCAGTACCAACTGGGGTATCTGGAGGAACCATGACCGTCACTAGGTGGCCACAGAACACCCCTGTGTCATCTGAGAGGCAACAACGCATCTGTGTTTCTGACTGAGAGTAAAGTAACTTAGCAGACCGGTGTTTGGGACATCCTGGTCAGGCTAAGGGAGGAAGTGCTCTTAAATCAAGCTTGCTGCTCTGCGAGACCAGCAGCCTTTTGGCCCCGCCTGCCAACGGTCACAACCGGCCCTGAAAAGGATCCTTTGTGAACTGAGCCACCCACATCCCCTGAAACAGATGATGCACGAGGCTGGCCTCTCAGTGTGCAGAAATGCGGCCACCAGATGCCGCTGCGTCTGGGTGTTTCTGATTCAAGCGGTTGCCGGGTTCCTTATTCAGGTCAACCCTGACCTGGGTTCAGGGTGTCAGGTTTCTGGCGCCATTTTAAACAATGCTGCTGCCTACAGGCTTCAGCTGGGAAATCAAGGTCTCGCTCACCGGTACAGTTTCTCTGGCGGGGTGCTGGCTCCTCTATGTAGCTCTCCCAGGTGACCATGGGCACCAGAGCTGTCCAGACCTGCTGGGGAGACAGAGCACATGAAGTTTTGCGGTGAGGGTTGCTTGGAGCTGAAGGACTTCTTAACTTGAACCCTATTTTTTAAAAAAGGAGGGGCTGTGGAGGGGCTGACATTCAAATTTGGGCACAGCAGGGAACCATGAAACATTCCATTTCTGCCCCAAACAGCACCATCTGTTTCCTAAAACAGATGCCCCAGGACCTTTGCACATGCTGCCCGCCCCCATGGCCAGCCCACCCTGCCCACCCTGTCTGGTCCGAATGGTGCCGTCTCAATGTAGTGGCTTTAACTTTTCAATCCTCCTTTAACCAACATCCACCCTTCCTAAAATGGAACCCTGGGGCTGGTATCTGGAGCTCAGTGATCCTGGGAGAGTCACTCAGCCCTTCTGGGTGTCAGGCTGTTCTCACAGAAAAACAGGAACACACCTTCTTGCCTTGTGAGGATTAACAGGTTAAATTACATATCCCACTACAAATCTTGTTTTGCAAGATTCAAAAGGCTTGGGAGCTAATTTACAATAGCCAAGACATGAAAGCAACCTAAATATGTATCAACACATGAATGGATAGGAAAGACATGGTATAGCTATACAATGAAATATGACTCAGCCATAAAAAAGAATGCAACAGTGCTATTTGCAGCTACATGAGTGAAGTGAGTGAAGTCGCTCAGTAGTGTCCGACTCTTTGCGACCTCATGGACTGTAGCCTACCAGGCTCCTCTGTCCATAGAGTTTTCCAGGCAAGAATACTGGAGTGGGTTGCCATTTCCTTTCTCCAGGGGATCTTCCCGACCCAGAGATTGAAACCGGGTCTCCCGCATTGCAGGGCAAAGCAGACGCCTTACCGTCTGAGCCACCACCTAAAGATGACCATACTAAATGCAGTTAAGTCAAATAAAGACAAATTTTATATGATATCACTTACATGTGGCATCAGAAAAAATAACACAAATGAACTTACATACTAAACAGACTCACAGACATAGAAAACAAACCTATGGTTACTGAAGGGAAAGGATGGGGAGAGGGATAAATTAGGAGTTTGGGATTAGCAGATACAAACTATTATATATGAAATAAACCATAAAGCCCTCCTATATAGCACTGGGAACTAGAGTCAATATTTTGTAATAAACTATTGCGTGCTAAGTTGCTTCAGTGTGGCTGACTCTCTGTGACCGCATGGACTGTAGGCTGCCAGGCTCCTCTGTCCATGGGATTCTCCAGGCAAGAATACTGGAGTGGGCTGCCACGCCCTCCTCTGGGGGACCTACCCAACCCAGGGACTGAACCCATATCTCTTACGTCTCCTGTACTGGCAGGCAGGTTCTTTATCATTAGTTCAAAAGAAAAAAAGTTTGGGGAACAAGACAGAAGTGCTGGTTGCATAACCTCAGGAATGTGCTAAATGTGATGAAATTTTACACTTTGCAATGGACTCTGAGCACCCCCTTCTCGACAGTGACACAGGGAGCCTCCGACCTGCAGCTTTTTCAGCTCTCTCGGCCCGCAGGCGCCCAGCCTCCCGCAGCACGGCCATGGCCTGGATGGCGGCCCGGAGCACCGCCCAGCGGAACACGGCCACAGGGTCCATGCCGATGAGCTCCCGCACGTAGGAGCTGTCACTGCCCCGCAGGAGGGCCACGATGTCTGGCCGCATGTAGTCCATGTTCTTCTCTCGGAAGTCCTGGCATGGGGAGGATGGGTAAAAAGGGTGGTGGGTGGTCCCTTGTTAGTGTCGGCCGAGGCCCTGGGGTCAGCTCGGGAAAGGCTGGGTGGGGAGTGGGGCCCATCTCCACGACAGAGAAGGGGTTCCTGACCATGGGGCCCTCAAAAGCAGAGCCAGGGGTTTGACACTGGGCCTGAGTGCCCTGGAACCTCGCCCAGCAAAAACAGTAAAGAGTGGGCACAGAGCAAGCACCTGAGGGAAGGGACCTCCAGGGTACCCCCTCCCATCCCCTGAGCGGAGCGCAACTTGACTGACAGTGGTGACAGATGGCTGTGTACCTTGATCTGGTATTTCACCTTCCCTGCGAAGTGCTGGATGATGAAGGCCGGCTCCATGACAGGGGTGCCAAGGAAGTACCTGTTGTCCTCGTGCTGCTGTTTGAACTTGGCCAGCAGAGTCTGGCTCGTGGCGTGCGGAAAGCTGGGAAGAACACGGGAGACCGTTAACTGCAGGAATTGCAGCCGGTCACCTGCTCTGTGTTGACAGGTTGCAGGCCCTTTGTGGAGGAGGCAGGTGGGTGCTTGGGCTGTGGTGGCCTGGGCACAAGGCTGAGGGCAAAGTGATGCCCTCAGGGCTGGGGAGCAAACTTGAAACAGGAAGGGCAGTCCCGGGACCCGGCCCTGGTGATCCATGTAAACGTCTGGTCCAGGCAATATTGTGACTGGGTCCCATCATGGGCAGTTCCTGAAATAATCGCAGGAGAGGGGTGACTTCTGGCCTCAGGTGCATCTATACCTGGGTGCTGTGTCTTGCTGTGGGTCTTGCCCATGCTCCCCTCTTAGAGGCAGGGGCTGGGAGACAGATGAAACAGGGAAGTAAGCGGGGCCTAAGGGAGCCGCTATATCTGGCTATTTCGGCCTCCGAGGAAGGAAATGCCGCAGCCGGCTTTGGCATCCAGCCTGCACCCTGCCTCACCGCAAACATGGGCAGTAAGGTATGCCTCTGAACCCCTGATGCCCGGGTTTCATGGCTTAACAGGGTGTATAGGGGGAGATGCTGTAGCAATAAGGCACATCACTGCCAGGGTCAGGGTGTGGAGAGCAAGAGACCCATTCACTCAGTTGTGGAAATAAATAACATTTTTACATGTTATTTTAGAAAATCCAATTCGATGCCCCCCAAGCCCCTCTAAAATCATGATGAACTAAAACAATAAGATTTTATTTTTCTAAATCTTGATTTTTTTTTTTTTGTCACCATGGACTTTTTTTTGGCAGCCATTTTTATTTATTTTTTGGCCATGTCCCAAAGCATGCGGGATCTTAGTTCCCCAACCAGGGATTGAACCTGTGCCCCCCGCATTGGAAGCACAGAGTCTTAACCACTGGACTGCCAGAGAGGTCCCCTAAAATAGCAAGATTTTAAACAAAGACAAATCCGACCAGGCTCAGCCTGGCCCTGCCTTGCATTCCTTTCCCAGATTTGGCTCTGGGGAGTTTGCTGGGAGGGACAATTAACCCTTCAAAGTGCCCTGTTCCTTCCCTTATCTGAACATTTTCTCCTTGGATTCTGGCCTCGAATGGATGTGTCTGTCCTGGATGGGACTCGGATTGAGGCAGGTGGTGAGCCCTATTCACCTCAGGCCTGAGGGAACTTCGGCAGCAAACGAGGGGCCTGATAAAAGTTGTTGATAAAAAGACTTTCCAGTGGATAAGATTCCACCCTGCAATGCAGGAGATGCAGGTTCCATCCCTGGACAGGGAACTAAGATCCCATGTGCCGAGGGACAACTAAGTCTACGTGCGGCAGCTACTGAGCCCTGGAGCCACAACTCGAGAGTCTGTGCGCCTCACCAAAAGAGCCCACAGGATGCGACAGAGATCTCACTCGCTGCCACTAGGACCCGACACTGCGACGGAGTTATCACTCGCTGCAACTAGAACCCGACACTGCGACAGAGATCTCACACGCTGCAACTAGGACCCGAAGTTGTGACAGATCTCACACACTGCAACTAGGACCCAACACTGCGACAGAGATCTCACACGCTGCAACTAGGACTCGACACTGCGACAGAGATCTCACACGCTGCAACTAGGACCCGACACTGCGACAGATCTCACACGCTGCAACTAGGACCCGACACTGCGACAGATCTCACACGCTGCAACTAGGACCCGACACTGCGACAGATCTCACACGCTGCAACTAGGACCCGGCACTGTGACAGAGATCTCACACGCTGCAACTAGGACTCGACACTGCGACAGAGATCTCACACGCTGCAACTAGGACCCGACACTGTGACAGAGATCTCACATGCTGCAACTAGGACCCGACACTGCGACAGATCTCACACGCTGCAACTAGGACCCGACACTGCGACAGAGATCTCACACGCTGCAACTAGGACTCGACACTGCGACAGAGATCTCACACGCTGCAACTAGGACCCGACACTGCGACAGAGATCTCACACGCTGCAACTAGGACTCGACACTGCGACAGAGATCTCACACGCTGCAACTAGGACCCGACACTGCGACAGATCTCACACGCTGCAACTAGGACCCGACACTGCGACAGATCTCACATGCTGCAACTAGGACCCGACACTGCGACAGATCTCACACGCTGCAACTAGGACCCGACACTGCGACAGATCTCACACGCTGCAACTAGGACCCGACACTGCGACAGATCTCACACGCTGCAACTAGGACCCGACACTGAGACAGAGATCTCACACGCTGCAACTAGGACTCGACACTGCGACAGAGATCTCACACGCTGCAACTAGGACCCGACACTGCGACAGATCTCACACGCTGCAACTAGGACCCGGCACTGTGACAGAGATCTCACATGCTGCAACTAGGACCCGACACTGCGACAGAGATCTCACACGCTGCAACTAGGACCCGACACTGCGACAGATCTCACACGCTGCAACTAGGACCCGACACTGCGACAGATCTCACACGCTGCAACTAGGACCCGACACTGCGACAGAGATCTCACACGCTGCAACTAGGACCCGACACTGCAACAGAGATCTCACACGCTGCAACTAGGACCCGACACTGCGACAGAGATCTCACACGCTGCAACTAGGACCCGACACTGCAACAGAGATCTCACACGCTGCAACTAGGACCCGACACTGCGACAGAGATCTCACACGCTGCAACTAGGACTCGACACTGCGACAGAGATCTCACACGCTGCAACTAGGACCCGACACTGCGACAGATCTCATACGCTGCAACTAGGACCCAACACTGCGACACATCTCACACGCTGCAACTAGGACCCGACACTGCGACAGAGATCTCACACGCTGCAACTAGGACTCGACACTGCGACAGATCTCACACGCTGCAACTAGGACCCGACACTGCGACAGATCTCACATGCTGCAACTAGGACCCGACACTGCGACAGATCTCACACGCTGCAACTAGGACCCGACACTGCGACAGATCTCACACGCTGCAACTAGGACCCGACACTGCGACAGATCTCACACGCTGCAACTAGGACCCGACACTGAGACAGAGATCTCACACGCTGCAACTAGGACTCGACACTGCGACAGAGATCTCACACGCTGCAACTAGGACCCGACACTGCGACAGATCTCACACGCTGCAACTAGGACCCGGCACTGTGACAGAGATCTCACATGCTGCAACTAGGACCCGACACTGCGACAGAGATCTCACACGCTGCAACTAGGACCCGACACTGCGACAGATCTCACACGCTGCAACTAGGACCCGACACTGCGACAGATCTCACACGCTGCAACTAGGACCCGACACTGCGACAGAGATCTCACACGCTGCAACTAGGACCCGACACTGCAACAGAGATCTCACACGCTGCAACTAGGACCCGACACTGCGACAGAGATCTCACACGCTGCAACTAGGACCCGACACTGCAACAGAGATCTCACACGCTGCAACTAGGACCCGACACTGCGACAGAGATCTCACACGCTGCAACTAGGACTCGACACTGCGACAGAGATCTCACACGCTGCAACTAGGACCCGACACTGCGACAGATCTCATACGCTGCAACTAGGACCCAACACTGCGACACATCTCACACGCTGCAACTAGGACCCGACACTGCGACAGATCTCACATGCTGCAACTAGGACCCGACACTGCGACAGATCTAACACGCTGCAACTAGGACCCGACACTGCGACAGATCTCACAGACTGCAACTAGGACCCGATACTGCGACAGATCTCACACGCTGCAACTAGGACCCGACACTGCGACAGATCTCACACACTGCAACTAGGACCCGGCTCTGCGACAGATCTCACACGCTGCAACTAGGACCCGACACTGTGACAGAGATCTCACTCGCTGCAACTAGGACCTGACACTGCGACAGATCTCACACGCTGCAACTAGGACCCGACACAGTCAAAAACCCAAAACCCTCAAAACATTTCTACCCCGTGACACACTGAACCTGCGAATGTGGCCTTAGATGCAGTCAAGTCAAGATGAGCTCTTTAGGGGGGCTTTACTGGCAGTCCACTGGTTAGGACTCAGTACTTTCACAACCGAGGGCTCATGTTCAATTCATGGTTGGGGAACTAAGATCTCACTAGCTGTATGACGTGGTCCCCACTCTCCCCTAAAAAGATGAGGTCATTAGAGGGGGTACTAATCTAATAGACTGGAGTCTTTATAAGACGAGGAGATGAAGCAGAAGGACAGAAGATGATGTGACTACAGAGGCAGAGACTGGAGTCACGCGGCCACAAGCCAAGAACATCTGGAGGCCCCGGAAGGTGGAAGATGCAAAGAAGTCTGTCTCCTCCTTGGAGGGAGGGTGGCCCTCCCACACCTTGGTTTTGGCCCATCAAGGCTGATTTTGCGCTTCTAGTCTAGAGAACTGTGAGAGAATAAATTTCTGTTGTTTTAGGCTGTCCTGCGATTTCAGGAACTCTGGCTGAGTGACCAAGCGTAAAGCACCTTAAAAACACCCTCTCCAGCCTTCATCATGTCTTGTGGACGATGGCCGACAGACTTGCTAGAGAATCTCGTATCCAGGGCCCTGATTCCACTCCCTGCCCTTTGCAAGGCTGCACCAAGCCTGTGACTGGCTTCTAGATTCAGGTCCCACAAGTCTTTCCCAAAGACTCCTGGGAGGGCGAGGGTGTGTTCCTGAGTTCACAGCTATTGTGAGTGTTAATATTTCTCTGATGAATGGCAAATGTGGGGTCAGGATTTGCAGCCACATGAATCTGAGCAACCTGGAAGTTACTGGGATAGAATGGATTCGAGTAAGGCCCTGGGGCTGCAGAACCGGATGCATGGACACTCACTTGCTCTCTTCATCCAGCAGATAGAAGAGGCCGGTGGGCTTCTTGCTGATCAGGTGGATGCAGCCGACGTTGTCTGTGTAGTCGATGTTGTGCCATGAGATCCCTTCGCTCTGGTACTCCTCCTGCAGGGTTCAAAGGGCATCTGTTAAGTTCATCATTTCATGGACACAGTGACATGTATGTAGCACACGTCCTGTGTAAAAACATTTTATTTATGTATGTGCATACATATTCATATACAAACGTGCAAATAACACAGAATGCACATTAACATATCAACAGGAATACATCAATAAATACATAAGATTATTTGATAAATAACCAGTTAGCAACAGGGAACAGGCACGCACATTCTCAAAGATCTTCAGTAAGTCCTCTACACACGAACCTTCAAGTGGTGAACTTTCAAAGGTGTGACTGTGCGTTCACACGTCCAGTGACGGGAGTGAGCTCGCGTGTCTGATGCTCAGTGCCACGCACAGGCATCCGCTGTAAGTGGCGGTGCAGCTCGCCCTCTGCCTTCTGTTGCGGACAGTCTTCAGCTCTACCTTCTCCCGCCTCCTCTCCCTCCTCCGGTCAGTACCTCTGCTTGCCGATTCACTCCCCGCCAGCCTCTGTATGCCAGCTGCTGCACTGTACTACTGTACTTTTCAAAGTACTAGAAGACTGAAGATATTTTCTTCTTTTTTTGTGTTTGTTTCTTTATGTATTATTTGTGTGAAAATTATTCTAAACCTGTAACAGTGCAGGTTTGTTTTAACTGGGTGTGTGTGTGCGTGCGCTCAGTCACTCAGTTGTATCTGACTCTTGGTGACCTGATGGACTACAGTCCCCACCAGGCTCCTTTGTCTATGGGATTTTCTAGGCAAAAAAACTGGAGTGGGTTGCCATTTCCTCCTCCAGGGGATCATCCCCACCCAGGGATCGAACCTGTATCTCTCTTGCACTGGCAGGAAGATTCTTACCACAGTACCACTTGGAAAACCCAGGTAGGTGCCTAGGCTAACTTTGTTCGACTTACAAATGTACTATCAGAACAGAACTCGTTCATCATGTAGGGGACTTACTTTATCACACCAGAGTGCTTAAAAATCATGCTTAAAATCACCGAGGGGTCAGCAAACTTTCTTTGTAAAGAGCCAGATGGTAAATATATTAGGCTTACGAGTTAGACGGTGTTTGCATGATGACTCAGCTTTGCTCGTGTAGCATGAAAGGAGACAGAGATGCTGTGTCGACAAAGAGGTGTGAACATGTGCCAGTAATTTTGGGCAGCCCCTGCTCTTGAACTACAACATCCCAACAATCATATAATGTGAGAGACCCATGTCACTTTGAACTTTCTAACAGCCATGTTTAAAAATGTGAAAAGAAAGCAGGTGAAGCTAACTTAAACAATACAGTTAACTTAACTAATACACCCAAGGTGTATGATGTACGTCAACATCATGACATGTGATTTAACTGACATAAAAAATTAGAAACACAGCCTTTTACCAACGAGACAAAAATGCCTTTTTAAAAAATTTTATTTTCTGGCCATGCAGCATGCCATGCAGGATCTTAGTTCCTGGACCAGGGATAGAACTTGCGCTACCTACAGTGGAGCTGACTGTGGCTCAGATCATGAACTCCTTACTTTAAGATGAAGACTTAAACGAAGAAAGTAGGAAAAACCACGACACCATTTAGGTATGACCTAAATCAAATCCCTTACAGTGAAAGTGACAAATAGATTCAAGGGATTAGATCTGACAGAATGCCTGAAGAATTATGGACAGAGGTTGGTGACACTGTACAGGAGGCAGTGTTCAAGACCATCCCTGAGAAAAAGAAATTCAAAAAGGCAAAATGGTTGTCTGAAGAGGCCTTACAAATAGCTGAGAAAAGAAGAGAAGCGAAAGGCAAAGGAAAAAAGGAAAGATATACCCATTGAATAGCAAGGAGAGATAAGAAAGCCTTCCTCAGTGATCAATGAAAAGAAATAGAGGAAAACAATAGAATGGGAAAGACTAGAGATCTCTTCAAGAAAATTAGTGATACCAAGGGAACATTTCATGCAAAGATGGGCACAATAAAGGACAGAAATGGTATGGACCTAATAGAAGCAGAAGATATTAAGAAGAGGTGGCAAGAATACACAGAACTATACAAAAAGATCTTCATGACGCAGACAACCACGATGATGTGATCACTCACCTACAGCCAGGCATCCTGGAATGAGAAGTCAAGTGGGCCTTGGGAAGCATCACTACAAACAAAGTTAGTGGAGGTGATGGGATTCTAGTTGAGCTATTTCAAATCCTAAAAGATGATGCTGTTAAAGTGATGCACTCAATATGCCAGCAAATTTGGAAAACTCAGCAGTGGCCACAGGGCTGGAAAAAGTGTTTTCATTTCAATTCCAAAGAAAGGCAATGTCAAAGAATATTCAAACTACCATACAATTGCACACATCTCACACACTAGCAAAGTAATGCTCAAAATTCTCTAAGCCAGGGTTCAAAAGTAGGTGAATTGTGAACTTCAAGATATTCAGGCTGGATTTAGAAAAGGCAGAGGAGCCAGAGATTAAATTGCCAACATCTATTGGATCATCAAAAAAGCAAGAATACCAGAAAAAACATCTAGCTTTGCTTTTTTGACTACGACAAAGCCTTTGACTGTGTGGATCACAATAAACTGTGGAAAATTCTTAAAGAGATGGGAATACCAGACCACCTTACCTGCCTCCCGAGAAATCTGTATGCAGGTCAAGAAGCAGGTTAGAACTGGACATGGAACAACAGACTGGTTCCAAACAGGGAAAGGAGTACATCAAGGCTGTATATTGTCACCCTGCTTATTTAACTTATACGCAGAGTATATCAGGCGAAAAGCCAGGATGGGTAAAGCACAAGCTGGAATCAAGATTGCCAGGAGAAATATCAATAACCTCAGATATACAGATGACACCACCCTTATGGCAGAAATTGAAGAAGAACTAAAGAGCCTCTTGATGAAAGTGAAAGAGAAGAGTGAAAAAGTTGGCTTAAACAACATTCAGAAGACTAAGATCACGGGATCCAGTCCCATCACTTCAAGGCAAACAGATGGGGAAACAATGAAAACAGTGACAGACTTTATTTTTGGGGGCTCCCAATTCACTGCAAATGGTGACTGCAGCCATGAAATTAAAAGATGCTTGCTTCTTGGAAGAAAAGCTATGACCAACCTACACAGCATATGAGATACAACCTACACAGAGATACTATGTTGCCAACAAAGGTCCATCTAGTCAAAGCTATGGTTTTTCCAGTGGTCATGTATGGATGTGAGAGTTGGACTATAAAGAAAGCTGCTGCTACTGCTAAGTCACTTCAGTCATGTCCGACTCTGTGTGACCCCATAGACGGAAGCCCACCAGGCTCCCCCGTCCCTGGGATTCTCCAGGCAAGAACACTGGAGTGGGTTGCCATTTCCTTCTCCAAGAAAGCTGAGTGCCAAAGAATTGATGCTTCTGAACTGTGGTGTAGAGTCTTGAGAGTCCCTTGGATTGCAAGGAGATCAAACCAGTCAATCCTAAAGGAAATCAGTCCTCAATATT
Source organism: Moschus berezovskii (assembly GCF_049115385.1). Taxonomy (NCBI): domain Eukaryota; kingdom Metazoa; phylum Chordata; class Mammalia; order Artiodactyla; family Moschidae; genus Moschus; species Moschus berezovskii. Next base: position 106,190,431 of record NC_142467.1, on the reverse strand, counting down.
CATTGAAAGAACTGATGCTGAAAATGAAACTCCAATACTTTGGCTACCTGATGTGAAGAACTGACTCACTGTAAAAGACCCTGATGCTGGGAAAGATTGAAAGCAGGAGGAGAAGGGGATTAAAGAGGATGAGATGGTTGGATGGTATCACTGACTCAATGGACATGAGTTTGAACAAGCTTCAGAAGTTGGTGATGGACAGGGAAGCCTGGCATGCTGCAGTCTGTGGGGGTCACAAAGAGTTGGACACAACTGAGCAACTAAACTCTGTGCAGAGGAAGTGAGGAGTCCTTTTTTTTTTTTTTCAGATTCTGGAAATTATCCTTATTTATTTAAAAAAAACACAACTTTTTATCTTACTGGAATACAGCGGATTAACAATGCTGTGATAGTTTCAGGGGCACAGCAGAGAAACTCAGCCATACATATACACGTATCCATTCTTCCCCCAACCCCCCTCCCACCCAGGCTGCTCAGGAAGCCTGGAGTCTTAACCACTGGACTGCCAGGGAAGTCCCCCAAATACCTTTCTCCCCCTGCGCTATGTCTTTGCAATTTGCTATGTCTTTTGCTCTTCCTACTCAACTCAATTTGGACCAGCCACATTTCAAGTGAGAAATGTGTTGCAGCTGAAAGACATAATAATAAAATTAGCTAAATATTAGCTAAATATAGGGGCTTCTTTGGTGGCTCAGACAGTAAAGAATCTGCTTGCAATGTAGGAGACCTGGGTTCGATCCCTGGGTTGAGAAGATCCCCTGGAAAAGGGAACGGCAACCCACTCTAGTATTCTTGCCTGGAGAATTCTACGGATAGAAGAGCCTGGTGGGCTATAGTCCCTGGGGTCCCAAAGAGTCAGACACGACTGAAGGACTAACACTTAAACTTTCATATATATATCTGTATAAACCCATCAGTTTTCTTTCCTCGTCAGAATCCATCGTAGGAAGGACAATACTTTGGTAAAGAAGGCTGGTTATTTTGAAGTGAAAACACATATAACATAGGATATCTTCATTGTTGACTAAAGCAAATCCTTACAAGGCAACTCAGCTTGCCTCCCCTTGAATCAACTTTCACATCTGAGCAGAGAGAAAGTAAAACATTGACCGGTGGCGTCAAATATCCCAGCCTTTTGCCTCATCTGGGGCTGGGTGGGAATGTTCCTGGACTCTCCCTTTTTTGCAGAGAAAAATTCTGCGGCGGGTTTGATGACAAACCAGGTCCCCAGGGGGATCCCGGTTCTGGCTCATTCCCTTCCTCCTAGGACTGGATGTGTGAATAAGCCGGTATTCCTTACCTGCTCTAGCTTGAAAATGTGCTGATTGAAGTAATACTGGAGCTGCTCGTTGGCGTAGTTGATGCAGAACTGCTCAAAACTATTCCTCTCAAAGTCTTCAAACCCAAAGATGTCGAGGACTCCAATAGACAGGCACTGGGGGAGATGGAGAGAATGGTTATTACTGGTGAGTACTCCCTTGGGAGCAACATGTCTGATGGTAAGGGTCTTAGAACCTGTAACAGTCTTTTTTCAAACGTTAAAGTTTTTATTTTGTATTGGGGTACAGCCAATTAACAATGTTGTGATAGTTTCAAGCGAACAGTGAAGGGACTCAGCCACACATACACCTGTATCCTTCTCTCCTCCACACCCCTCCCATCCAGGCTGGCACATAACACTGAGGAGATACAACCTGTAATACTAAACAAAGAGCCCTGTGTTTTTGACTTCTGTTTGGGGCTGCACTGTGTGGCCTGCAGGATCTTAGTTCCCCGACCAGGGATTGAACCCATGCCACCTGAAGTGGAAGTGGAGAGTCTTAACCACTGGACCAACAGGAAAGTCCCAGAGTCCCCTGTTTTTTCTGCACTGGGCCCTGAGAACCGCATCCTGTTGGTTCCCTGGGGCTGCTGAGAGTAGAAACTGGCCTCACGCCTGACCGACTGCAGCCAGGGTCAGCCGAGGTTGCCAGCCGAGGAGGTTTGGCCCTCACCGAGACAGACTCTTCCATGTCCTTCTTGTTGAGGAGAGCGTGGTTGATCCGCAGCACGATCCAATCAAACAGCGCACTGTACAGTGACTTGGCCATGGAGTCACGGGCGGTGATGGCCTGTGGGCACAGAGTTTGCGGGGGCGTCACACCTTGGCAAGGTGGGTCCCCGAGGTCTGTGCACGGGGAGGTTGAGATGGTGACTTGAAACACTCAGCTCCTCTGATACCTCCCCTTCTCACTTTGCCTGCCATCCTGTTAGCTTGGACGCCCTTGCACACCAGAGCATGAAGCCCTGACCCGGCAGCCTGGGGTTTGGTCAAGTCTTTCTCATGGGACGGCCTGCTCCTCAGAGGACCCTGGGCATGCTGGGGTGGGGACATGGGCTCAGGGAGGGTGCTGAGGGAGAATAAACCAGGAGGTTGGGCTGGGTTCAACCCCTGCGGTTCTGGGAGCACCATGGGCCAGGCCACTGTGTGCCTAAAAGCGGTGACTGATCTTTACAATTTTTTGAAAAGGCTCGTTGGGGTCTAATTTACCTACAAGAAATTCCTTCTTTGTATGCTCTCACATCTAAGCTGTGACAGGACTTACTTAGCCTGCTATCGAGATCTAGATAACGAGGTCCTCTGGTTTTGTGGAAATGGAGCTGTGGAGGATGCTGCCCTGTACCTGGCCTTTATCTCCCTTGCTCAGCTCAGTGCCCCTGGGGAGCAGCTGTGCTGTGGGCTCCAGTGATTTATGGCACCTGTCAAGTACTAAGGCTGAGCACCTTTGCCCACAGGGGCTCCAACTGTCTAGGTATCCATTTTAGATGCTTGAGTAGCTTCTCCCACGAGCTAAAAATCCCCCCCTGCCCCCGTGGCTAGGTACTTTCCTGATGTTCCCTGACCTGCAAGTCTAGAGGTATAAAAACCAAGAAAAACATGCCACAGAGAAAACACTGAGACCGGGGCAAAGGCTAGAGAGAGGCGTCTTATCAACATGTAGGGACCCGCACAACAGTTGTAAAGGTCACGCTCTAACCCAGGGGTCAGCAAGCTTTCTCAGGCAAGGGCCCGTGAGTCAACATGATCAGCTTTGCTGGACAGCTCTGCCACTGCAGCAGATCATCATGTGCATGAATGGTTGTGGTCAAGTGCCAATAAAGTTTTATTGACAGAAGCAGGAAGTGGGCTGGGTTTGGCTTGCAAGTTGCAGGTGGCTGTCCTCTGCTGGTGAGAACCAGCATGCCCACTAAACAGCTCGACATAGAGACCATCACACGTGGCTCAAGCTCTGCCCCTTGAGCTATATAGGCTGGTTTGAGCTTCCAAGGTTCTCCTCTGTCAAACTGTGCTGTTAAATGCTCAGTTGTTTCCGACTCTTTTGCGACCTCAAGGACTGTAGCCCAATAGGCTCATCTGTCCATGGAATTTCCCAGGCAAGAACACTGGAGTGGGTTACCATATCCTTCTCCAAGGGATCTTTCTGACCCAGGGATAGAACCAGTGCCTCCTGAGTCTCCTGCATTGGCAGGTGGATTCTTGACCATCTGAGCCATGAGGGAGGTCAAATTAGGGGCAGGAAAATGACCACCCATGCCAGCTATTTCTGAAGGCTCTCCCTATCCCCACCCTGAGCACCCATGTTTTTGGGTGGGGACCTCATGAGAACCCAGGGCAGCACTCACCTCGCTGAGACTATATGGAAGGATGAGTTTGTCATTGGAGGTCACTGTTTTTCTTTTGGTCAGAACTTCCACTAAGATTTCTCGCTTCACCTGTTTCAAGGTCAAGGAGGAAGAGGGGTGGGGAGGGACAAATTAGGAGTTTAGGATTAACAGATACATTTAATGTATATAAAATATATAAACAACAAGGTCCTACTGTATAGCACAGGGAATTTAATATCCTGTAATAACCTATAATGGAAAAGAATTTAAAAAAGAACATATGCACATATGTTGTTGCTGCTGTTGTTTGGTCACTAAGTCATGTCTGACTCTTCTGTGACTCCATGGACTGTAGCCCACCAGGTTCCTCTGTCCATGGGGATTCTCCAGGCAAGAATACTGGAGTGGGTTGCCATGCCCTCCTCCAAGGGATGTTTCCAACCCAGGGATTGAACCTAGGTCTCTCACATTGCAGGCAGATTCTTCACGGTCTGAGCCACCAGGGCAACCCAAAAATACTGGAGTGGATAACCTATTCCTTCTCCAGGGGATCTTCCTGACCCAGGAATCTAAGCAGGGTCTCCCGCATTGTAGGCGGATTCTTTACCAGCTGAGCCACCAGGGAAGCCCATATGTAGATATATATTCATACACACACAAATACGAATCACTTTATACCAGAAACACAACACTGTAAGCCAACTGTATGCTTCAATTAAAAATAAATAAATAAAAACTTAAAAAAAAAAAAGAGGAGAGAAAAGCTGGAGAGCTTGTTGACTACATCCGTGTGTCACTGAGGCAAGGCCTGAGGAGAGCGGAAAAGGACCCCCCCCCGGCAGCTGGGCCAGGAAGCGGGCCCAGAGCCCACCCTCAGGGCTGCCAACCACAGCGTGTGGGACACTGGTGTGCCTCAGAATGTTCACACCCACAGGCTTGCTCGATGGCCTAGCCTGTGGTCACACAGGGCTGGGTGTCACTGCAGCCCTCTGGCCCAGGTGCTGCCTGTGTTTATAGCTGTCGCTGCTGGAGTGGTTTCCTGGTCTGGGTGGAAGGCGAAGCGAGGAGACTGCTCCTCCCTGACTGCCAAGCCCCGTCCATGGGCAGGCAAGAGTTGGGCCAGGGGAGCTGTCTCCATCTCCTGGCAGATGTACTCACTCATTCCCATGAGCACAACAGGAGCTGGGGCTCCTGCATGCAGGCGTACTTCAAAGAGCGACAAATGGAACACTCGTTCAGAAAACAGTCTCGGCATCACAGGCATTTGGGGATGGGTTCTTCTTTGAGCTTCCCCAGTGGCTCAGATGGTAAAGACCCAGGTTCGATCCCCGGGTTGGGAAGATCCCCTGGAGAACGGAATGGCAACCCACTCTAGTATTCTTGCCTGGAAAATTCCATGGACAGAGGAGCCTGGTGGGATATGGTCCATGGGGTCGCAGAGTCGGACATGACTGAATGACTAATACTACTTCTTTGTGTGGGGGCTGTCCTGTGCATTCTGTTAAAATCCTCTATCCACCAGATGACACTAGTACCCCCCCAAATGACTCCAGACATTGCCCACTGCTCCTGGGGTTGAGGACAAGTGGACAGGGGATGGTCCAACCACAAAGTGACCTTGCTGATCAAATGTTTTTTTTTTTTGAAATCATAGTTGATTTACAACACTATGTTAGTTTCAGGGATACAGCAAACTGATTTAGTTATATAAATATATAAAATACTCTGATGGGCCATTCCAGTGAGGGGCTGAGATGGGAGATGGCCCTTCCCAGAAGGAAGATGGGTCACAAAGATAACTGCACCCCAGGGTTCACAACAGCACTATTTGCAATAGCCAAGACACGGGACAACCTAAATGTCCACCAACAGGTGAAAATGGGTAAAGGTAATGTGGTATGAATATTCATAGAACACTGCTGCTGCTGCTAAGTCACTTCAGTCCTGTCCGATTCTGTGTGACCCCATAGACGGAAGCCCACCAGGCTCCCCCCATCCCTGGGATTCTCCAGGCAAGAACACTGGAGTGGGTTGCCATTTCCTTCTCCAATGTGTGAAAGTGAAAGTGAAGTCACTCAGTTGTGTCCGACCCTTAGCGACCCCACGGACTGCAGCCTACCAGGCTCCTCCATCCATGGGATTTTCTAGGCAATAGTACTGGAGTGGCTTGCCATTGCCTTCTCCGTCATGGAACACTACTCTGCCATAAAAAGAAGGAAAAAACGCCATTTGCAGCAACAAGGAGAGACGCAGAGACGATCATACTAAGTGAAGTAAGTCAGGCAGAGAAAGACAAATACTGCATGACATCGCTTATCTGCGGATTCTTTAAACAACGTGCAAATGAACATATTTACGAAACAGAAACAGAATCACCGACATAGAAAACAAACTTATGGTTATCAAAGGGGGAGAGGTAGAGAGAAGGATAAATTAGGAGCTTGGGATTAGAGTATACACACATATATAAAACAGACAATCAACTATATAGCGTATAGCACAGGGAACTACATTCAGTATCTTGTAGTAACTTATAAAAGAATATATACAGAACTGAATCCTTTTGTTCTACACCTGAAAGCAACACAACATTGTAAAATGACTATATTTCAATTAAAAAAAATAAAAGGAGATGAAGAAGGGATGGTCCTGGAGGGTATTATGTTAAGTGAAATAAGTCAGACAAATACCGTATGATACTGCTTATACGCAGAACCTTTAGAAAACGATGCAAATGTACTTATGTACACAACAGAAATGCAATAGATCCACAGACACAGAAAATAAACTTATGGTTACCAAAGGGGCAAGGGTAGGGAGAGGCATAATTAGGAGCTTAGGATTAAAGTATACACATTATTATAAATAAAATAATCAACAGCATAGCATACAGCACAGGGAACTATACTCAATATCCTATAACGAAAAAGGATCTGAAAAAGAATATATGTAGAACTGAATCACTTTGTTGTACACCTGAAAGTGACACAACACTGTAAATCAGCTATATTTCAATTAAAAAAAAAACAAGGAAATGAGGGGACGGACCTTGAGGGTATTATGTTAACGGATATGTCAGACAAAGACATATTGTATGATCTTCCTTACATGTGGAATTAAAAAAAAAAAACCAAGAAAAAAACAACCTTCAAACCTCCCAGACTCATAGATACAGAGAACAGACTGGTGGCTGCCAGGAATGGAGGATGGGTGAAATGTGTGAAGGGGGTTCAAAGGCACAAACTTTCGGTTATAAAATGTCATGAGAATGCAGTGTACAGCATGGCGACCGGCTAATATGACCGTATTGCATAAGTGAAAGCTGCTGAGACAGTAGATCTTAGAAGTTCTCATCACAAGAGAAAAAAAATCCCATAGCCACCGAGGGTGACAAACATTAACTAGACTTCTTGTGGTGGCCATCTGGCAACATATAATACAGATAGCTGAATCATTTACGCTGTCCGTCTGAAGCTAAAATCATGTCGTATGTCAATCAGAGCTCGATTAAAAAAAGACAAGAAATAAGGAAGGGACACGGCAGAGATGGCGGGGGAGGAAGCAGGCAGACAGGCCCCAGCTGACAGAGGCTCAGCCAGTGCAGGGAGTCTGGGCCTCGGTGAGCGGCTGCTGTAGCTGAGGACACGGGGCAGTACCTTCAGGAGCTGTGACAGCGTGTCCAGCGCCTCGGGGGGCCCAACCTCCAGGCCTTCATCCCGGCCTGAGGCTCTCTTCTTGTAAGTGACGTTGCCTAGGTACAGGATGGCTGAGAGGATGGAAAAAATCCTGCGGGAGAGAAGGAGCCGAGGTCGCGGCACTTCCCCAGTCTCGGGGCAGCAGAAGCTTCCAGTGAGCTGGGCTCAAGTTTCCAGCGACCTGGGCTATATTCGTAAAACCAGCCATTCCAGTCAGAACACGTGCAATCCGAAAGATGTCCACTCCTCTGCTGGCGACTCTCTGTGAAACAGGACTTTGGAGGCACATAGCTCTATTGTTTTTTTGGTGGTAGTGGTGTTGGGAGACCTTAAAATTTTCTTATGGAGGCATCACATGCATACCAACAACAACAACAAAATGCACACAGTTCCCCAAGTGTAGTTGTTATTCTTTTTCTGCCACGCTGTGAGGCATATGTGATTTTAGTCACCCAACCAGGAATTGAACCTGCATTCCCTGCATTTGAAGTGTACAGTCTTAACCACTGGACCGCCAGGGAGTTCGTCCCCAAGTGTTGAGTTTGATGAAGTGTCACCAAATGTAGAGATGCTTGTGACTGGCACCCAGACCAAAAAATAGAACAACATTTCAGGCCCTGGACCCTCCCTAGCTTCCAAAGAGAAACTGCTGTCCTGACATCTAACACCATCTGTGAACGCGACTTTGGTGAAATCACGTGTACTTACATCCGGCCTGTCATTGAAAAGGTGTAAGGTGGGGGAGTCATGTGTGTTACTGCATGTAGCACTGTTTATTCTTTTTTTTTTTTTGGAAAAGATTTACTGATGTATTTTTCTTTTGTTCTGGCCAAGCTGCATGGCATGTGGGATGTCAGTTCCCCAATCAGGGACAGAAACTGGATCCCGTGCAGTGGAGTCCTAACCACTGGACTCCCAAGGGAAGTTTCCACATTCTTTATCCTTAATGCTGCCACTTCTCAGCCTTGGCACTGCTGGTACCTGGCTTCTACCCCCTTGGCCCTTCTGACCACACCTGCAGTGTGACACTCAAAAGTGTCATCAGGCAAGGCCAGGTGTCCCCTGGGAGCAAAATCAGGACCCCAGTGAGAACCACTGCTGTGCAGGGCTGGTACCTGGCCAACTGGGGCCTTTTTCTGCATAGCCCCTGAGCTGAGGATGGTTCTTAAGCTTTTAAAGGGTCGTGAAGAGAACAGAATGAAAAGAACATGCCACAGAGATTGTGTGGCCCGTGAAGCTGAAAAACATTTGCTATCTGTCCCCAGAAAGTGTGCCGACTCCTGCAGGGATATACTGTAATGTGCTGATTTATTTACTCTCTGGTTGGTGGGCATTTGGGAGGGTTTCCTGGGGTTGGGGGCTGTTATAGACGAGGTTGCTGTGTGCCTTCCTGTCTCTGGCCAAGCGTGTGTATACGTTTGGTTGTGTACATGCACTGGCAGTAAAAGCTGCCCAGTGGCTGTCCACAGGGGTTGGCCCATGGTGTCCCCCTGGCAGCATGCCAGGCAGAGGCGTCCCCTCTGGGTGTCCTGGTCACCCGGGAAGGTGTGGAGAAGGCTCTGAGTGGTTTTGAAGAATTAAAATAATTTTTAATTGTGGTCAAAGACACATCATATAAAATTTGCTTTCTTGGCCATTTTTAAGCGTATGGCTCTGTAACGTGAAGTATACCTACATTGTTGGGCAAAAGTCTTGTGGTTTTTTTTGTTTTGGGTAAATACACCTGAGTAAGTTTTCTCTTATTTTATTTTTTTTCCTGCCTCTACTGAGATAGTGTAGCTCTTCTGCTAATTAATAAAATATGTTAATTAGTCTGTTAATGAAGAAATTAAGATTTTTAAATGACAAAGGAATTCCCTGGTGGTCCAGTGGTTAAAACTCCATGCTTTGACTGCTGAGGGCCCAGGTTTGATTTCTGGTCCGGGAACTAAGATCTCACAAGCTGCGAGGGTGTGGTCAAAAAAAAAAAGAAAAGGATTTTTAAATAATGACCTTTGAAAAGCCCTGTTTTTTTTTTTTTTAATATTTATTTACTTGGCTGCACTTGGTCTTGGTAGTAGCATGCGGGATCTAGTTCCCCAACCGGGGACCAAACTGGGGCCCCCTGCCAAGGGAGCGTGCAGAGTCTTAGCTCCTGGGCCACCAGGGAAGCCCCGCCCTGTGGTTTTAACTGGCATCTCCCAGTGGCTAATAGTGACAGTCCTCTGTCACTCCTCAGGCTACTCTCCTTGGTAAGGTTCCTACCAGGGGTGGGTCAGATCTCTGAGTGACTGGGAACTCCAGGTAGGGGGAGGTGCCTGGCTGGGCCCACCCACTTACTGCTTCTTGGTGGCAGGAAGGAAGCCCACCATCTCCATGGCCTGCTTGAGTCTTTCAAAGTCATGCTTCAGGTCCTCTCCATCTTCGATCTTCAAGTTATGCTGAAAAACAAGGTCGGCAGTGCTCTGGGTACTTCTGGACTGGGGCGGGTGGCAAGTGAGGATGATTTTGGCTGGAACCGATGGGGCAGGGCTGGGGAAGCAGGGAATGAATGGGCTCCTTTATGCCGCCCCACGCTGGGCCTCCTTGGAGCTGGTTTGGGGTCTGGAGAGGGCCAAGGCGGACGGCCTCTGACCCCCTGGCAGAGCGTAAACAGCCCGTGGGGAACAGAGGCCGCGTTTGTGGTTGGGGCTTGAGGCTGTTTACCTGGTTGAGGTAGAAATAATCTTCAGGCTGCTTGAGCTGAAATTCCCGACGCTCTTCCTCGCTGACGCCAAGTAACAAATAATAAAACACGTGGTAGTTCCTGTAGGTCAAAATTAGGAGGAAAAAGTTGTTTTTGGAGGCCGAGCGATAGCTACTCTTCAAACCACTACTAATACTGCTTGGAGACCAGGCCAGGGAGGAAAAAGCACCTCGATTATGTACAAATTGGAGACAATAAGTCGATTCTTATGATCTTTTTTTAAAAAAAAAAAAACAACACACAAACTCCAAAAATCAAACCAAGAGCTTCTCCGGTGAACAGATTCCTCAGGGGGTGGGCATCTCTCACTCAATGGCGGACCAGAGATGCTGCTAATCTGACCACATTTCAGCAGACACCCGAGCACCTACTCCAGGGAAAAGCCCCAGGGAGGCACAAAAATAAGCAGGAGAAGGTGGCAACGCTCACGCTCCCAGGAGATCCATCAGGGCCTCCTGTAGATATTCCCCATCTCAGGACATCTGCTTCTCTCCTTCATAGGGAAGAAGGCAGACATCAGGGATCACCAAGGAAATATACCCCTACCTCTCATCCTTCTCCTGAGAGACCAGGCGAGACTTTTCAAGCAGGTACTTTTCAACAACCGCTCTGTCATCAAGCAGAAAAAGAAGAACCAAGTGTTACACGTTAATGTTGTTTCCCTGAAGAACAAGAATGATTCATGACCATCGTAAAGCCAGCTGCAGATTGACAACCTTGGACCCAAGGTAAGCACAGGGACGAAAGGGTGATAGCGCTGAATGTCGTAAACAAGCAACCTAAATGTCGTAAATACATTTTCATTCTTAAGGTAAATACTACTGTCATAAAGGCACCTCACCCTACTACTACAATCTATAAAAATAAGGGACCTGGGCTGGCCACTTCTGCCCTACACACCAGATGTGGGCTGACAGCTGTATGGAAGCCCAACCTGGCATCACTTGGGACGGCCCCCCAGGAGGCAGGAATTGAAGTGATTAGATCCATGTACTCACGAATAACACTGGAAGGTTGAACCCTGCTTCCACTAGCTCCCCAGCCATGAAGTGTTTCTTCAATTGAAAATCGATATACAACATAATGGATTCACTTTTCGATTCTTCTTAAAACAGCTTTACTGATGACTGATCTATGATCAACTATACATCCTCAAAAGCATGCACCCAGATGAATTTTTCACTGGGTCCTTCCATAATCTCTACGTAATTTTCCAAACCAGCTTTAGTAGGTAGAGCTGATGCACAACAGATACGTGTGTGACTGCATGAGCTGTGACTTGTAAATCCCCGAGAGCCCACCACCGCGACCGAGACAACGAACACACCCATAACCCCAAGAAGACTCCCTGGGGCCTCTGTCAGTCCTCCCTGCCACCCACCCCCGGGCAGCCTCGGACCAACCCCATTAAAGACTACTTTGGATTTTCTAGAATTAAAAAAAACCCCCAAAAACCAAACATTCATTTAGTATGTATAGTTAACTCTTGAATAATACAGGTTTGAACTGTGGATCCACTTACAGGTGGATATTTTCTTCAATAGCAAATGCCATAGTCCTACATGATCTGCGGTTGGTTGAATCCATGAACATGGAACCACAGATATGAAGGAACTGTGGAACTGGAGAAACCTCGGATATACAGGGCCGATTCGAAATTATCTGCAGATTTCTGACTAACCCCTGCCTTGTTCAAGGGTCAGTTGGATACTGAATCTGCTTTCTTTCACTCAACTCAATGGTTCTGAGATTCAGCCACTTGGGAGCATGTATCAGAACTTCATTCTTCTTTATGGCTAAGTAAGAGTCTACAGGGCTTCCCAGGTAGCTCAGTGGTAAACAATCTGCCTGCCAATGCAGGAGGCGTGGGTTCAATCCTTGGGTGAGGAGGATCCCCTGGAGGAAGAAATGGCAACCCACTCCAGTATTCTTGCCTGAAGAATCCCATGGACAGAGGAGTCTGGTAGATTATCCATGGGGTGGCAAAGACTCAGGCACGACTGAGAGAATCGGCACAATAGTCTACTTGTCTAGACACACATTTTTTTTATCTGTTTATCACTTGACAGACATTTGCTGGGCCCGGGTCCCTGAGGCTGTGTTGGTCCTGGGGCAGGAATGAGGTACTCACACAGCCACACCCTCAATGCTAATAGAGACATCAGACATTTCTTGGAGCTTTATTGCGAGGTTCTAGGCACTGTTTTGCTGAGATCAAATACACTGGATTTAAATGCCCTCCGGGAGGGGCACTGTGGCTCCCACTGATGGATGAGGTGTTAATGTGCTGTCCAGGACCCCACAGGAGGCGGGTGGCCTGGTGAGAACCCGACTTTCATGGGAATTGCTGTCACCAAGTATGTGAGCTGTACAGTTCTGCAGGTCACCCTCATCTGAGTCCATCCCGTAATACAGAAGAGGGAGCTGGGGATTAGGGCCCTGGCCCCAGGCCTGCTGAATGCTTCCAGACTGTCTCCAGGACGGCAGTCTTCTGGCTGCAGCCTTGCGCAAGCGTGCACACACACTGAATGGATGCATGCGCACACACCCCGCATGGGTGGGTTTCCAAAGGCTCAGCAAGCGCGTGTCCTCTCTTCTTTCAAACTCCTATTTCCTTCCATTCCTTCCTCTGACTAGTAACTTACAGTTCTCAGCAGTTCTATTTTCCTGGGCAGGGAGGCTGCCTCTGGTCCTAAACTCATGTTTCCATCTCAATCTGTGGCCAAATCTCTGTGCTGTCTTGCCACATGGGCAAGGACAGTGACCCCTCAGGGGCACCAAGCTGTCACCTGATGGGCCACAGCCTTTGGTGATTACTCATGAAGCCTGGGCCCCTACAGGGGTGATCTTGCACACAGCCAGGGATCCCCTCCGCACTGAGCCCTTGAGTCCACAGGAACACGAGGCCTTGCAAATTGGGGAACTGGGGGGAGGCGTGGACTGCCCTTGACCCTTGGCCTCGTCCGGAAGCAGCATCAAAAAGTGTCACCTGCCCAAAAGCAGAACGGGGTCTGGGCCTGCTCCCTGCAAGCTGGTGACAGCCACTCCCTGGACAGGAAGTGCACCTCCTTCCACCCAGCATGGGCAGGCCACCGTCAAGGGCTGAGGCAGGACCTCCTTTCCTGAATTTGAGGCCACAGATAGGACTCTGCCGCTGATCTATGAGATCCAGCAACCCAGGACCACAGCTGCCCTGAGCCTGACAAGAGCCGAGGTGGGCAGGGCAGGCTGGCTGGTTAGCTGAGAGCCAGCCCTGCTGATGTGCTGGGCCAAACGGTGGTTCCCAAAAGACATGTCCACCTGGAATGTGTGACTATGATTCTGAAAAAACACTTTTGCAGATGGAATTAAGTGAAGGACCTGGAGATGGGGTTTCCTTGGGGGCTCAGCTGGTAAAGAATCTGTCCCCAGTGCAGGAGACCCGGGTTCGATCCTTGGGTGGGAAAGATCTTCTGGAGAAGGAAATGGCAACCCACTGCAGTATTCTTGCCTGGGAAATCCCAGTGACAGAAAAGCCAGGCACGTTACAGTCCATAGGGTTGCAAGAGTTGGATACAACTGAGCGACTAACACTCTCACCATTTTTTTCTAGAGATGAGATCCTCCTCCATGGTCCAGATGGGCCCTAAATCCAAGGACAAGTATCCCAGAAGACAGAAGAGAAGATCATAGAGAAATTCAGGGGAGAAGACCGCGTGGAGACTGAAGCAAAGACTGGGGTGATAGGGCTACAAGCCAAGGGTACCTGGGGCCCCCGGAAGCTGGAAGAGGCCAGGAGGGATCCTCGTCTAGAGCCTCTGGAGGGAGCACGGCCCTTCCCACACCGTGATCTTGGACTTCTGGCCTCCAGAACCACTAGAGAATAATTGTTTTGCGCTCTTACCGTTGTGTGCTGACTGGGCTGTGATACTCTGTTTCAGCATCCATGGGACATGAAATGAAGAGCACAGGAAGGACTGATCTCGGGGGAGAACAGGGGCATCGAGGCCCCCACTGGCAGCAAAGGCTCTGGCCTCTGGACTGCAGAGCCAGTCTGGGACCCAGGAAAACGTGAGGCAGCCTCTTGGTGTCTCTGCTCCCAAGGGAGCTGCTGGAACTAAAAACAGTTTGTTTCTGCGTCTTCTACTTAGTAAGATACCATGGGCTTCCCCTGCTAGTCAGAGGCTCTGCAATGTGGCAGATACAATTGGGACCCATGGGAAAAAACCAGATTTAAAATAAGGAGCGAGGGGGAATTCCCTGGCAGTCCACTGGTTAGGACTCTGTGATTTAACTGCTGTGGCCCGGGTTCAACTCCTGATTGGGGAATTAAGATCCCATAAGCCTCGAAGCACAGAAGAGTGGGATAGAATAGAATAAAATAAAGAGTGAAGGTCTTTCTGGAGAAAGGGCTGAGACCTGTGAGGCAAGTGGGGGCAGGAGAGTGGCTCTGCCCATGCAGAGACCAAGCTGGGCCCAGTAGCAGTTGGGAAGGGACTATTGGACAGCCCAGGGAAGGCGGGGGCCATGGGGAGAACTGCCCACTCTTGAGTGTCCCTGAGGGGCTGAGGGGCCAGAGATGTTGCCTTTAGCGACATCACTTAAGAGCCTGGGCAGAGGGAAAAAGGAAAAAAGCCAGAGGTTGAAGGATTTGGGAAGAAAACATTCCTGTCCTTGTCTTGAACATGCACCATCAATTGAGATGATCATCAGTCAGGTTTAGGCTTATTTTTTTGGCCACACCGTGAGGCATGTAGGATCTTCCTTCCCTGACTGGGGATTGGACCCGTCCCCCTCCAGTGGAAGCATGGAGTCTTAAAACCACTGGACCAATGGGGAAGTCCCAGTCAGATTTAGATGGACAGAAGAACCTAGATATTTTGAAATCAATTCTCCTGGAGGACCTCTCCCTCCCTGAAACACATGAGACTTCTTGCGGCCTCCGTGGGCCTGTTGCTTGGATCTCCCCACATTTAGCATTTAAGGATTCTTATTCTACTGCTCAGAGCATCACCTGGAGCCTTTGCAAATCCCACAACCACTGTGGACCCTCACACCTGAATGTGGAGCAGGAAGGGTTCCTTTAAGTCACCAGGCACTGGACTGTGCCAAAATGTCTTTTTTTTTTTCCCCACTGTGAAATAGTTTTATGGTTCATAATACCTTTGCATATTAAACAAAAATCCAAAACACTATGCAGTATTAAGTCACGACTATTATTTTTTTAACTACTTGAAACTACCCAGAACATACATTTTAGAGGAAAAAAATCCTACAGTATTAACTGCGGAAATCACAGTATGATAAAATAGATAATTCCTTGTAACATTAACTCATTGCATAAGGCTGCCAGGTATTTTTATTAGCATAACATTGCACAGAATACAAATAAACACAATTTCTTTTTTGTTTTTTTTGGAACACAATTTCAAAGTTGCATGTTTAGTTGAAGTAACTGTACCTTCACCTAAGGAACTCACATTTCTGGCACAAAATGTAAATCTGTTTTAACTTCTGCCTGGCAGTCAACTTCACAATCCAGCTACCACCCATGAACTCATTTATCTCCTCATCCATCTAGCCATCCAAACCACCCATCAGTCTATATACTCATTTATGAATCCAATCTACCAATGATCCCATCCATCCATCCATGAATCAAATCCATCCTTCTATCCGTTCATCCATCAACCTACCCACCCATCATCCATCCATCTATGAATCTATCCACCCAACCATGAACCTACTATCCATCAATCTATCCATCCATCCACAAACCTACCCATCCAAATCTATCAGTCTACATATTCATCCTCTCATCTATTCTCTACCAGTAATTCCATCCATCCATCCATGAATCTATGCACCCATCCTTCTATCCATCCATCTGTCCATGAATCTACCCATCCATCATCCATCCATCTAAAAACCTACCCGTCCATTCTTGTAGCCATCCATCCATGAACCTACTATCCACCAATCAATCTATCCATCCATCCACGAACCTACCCTTCCTTCTATCCATCCACCCACCCTGGAATCCATCCATCAGTCTACGTCCCGTCCCTCCCTCCCTCCATCCCGCTCACCGACCTACTTTCAGCACTTCCCTGGACAACTGCTTTACTTTGCTACCTAGCATCATGTCTCCTTCCAGCTAAAGGGGCACATTTGGCAAATGCCAGAGTCCACATCAACTCTTCCTAGACCCACGGAATTAGAAACATCAAGATCAGGAAATAGGTTGGTGTGCCCTCGTCTGCTGTTGGCAAATCCCACCATGCTAGGAACTCTAGCTCATTGTACTTAACTTAGTGGGTGCCTCAATGCCCTAGGTGATGCCCCGCGGCAAGTAGGTTTGGTTATGAAGGTGCCGCCCCCTCTCCCACCCACACTTCCTGCCACCTCCCAGACTTTCATATCAATGACTGAAAATCACACTCGTTTCCCTGCATGATTCACAAATGCCCGCAAGATTATGATTTCAGCATTCAGTTCCCTGCTGGCTCAGTCCTGGGTCCCTGCTGCAGGGAAGCCCAGGACCCCAGACCGATGGTGGAATGCACAGCATGGGCACCAGCTGACTCACCCTCTCACGATGCCACTCTCCAGATAGTTGACCTGGATGAATTTCCCAAATCGGCTGGAATTGTTGTTGTGGGCTGTTTTAGCATTTCCAAAAGCCTGCGAGGAAAACAGAAGCAGGTTTTCAGATTGTGAGGATGAAATTTCTACAGGACTCAGCCTGGAGGCTCCCTCAGGGCCTTGTGGATCATGGCTCACTGGAAGCCACTCACAGACTCCAGGTGACACCTGTAGAACACACAGGTAGGCAGCCCCAGCGCATCCCAAGGGTGTGTGTGCACGCTCAGTCGCATCTGACTCTTTGTGTCCCCATGGACTGTAGCCACCAGGTTCCTCTGTCCATGGGATTCTTTGGGCAAGAATACTGGAGTGGGTTGTCATTTTCTCCGAGGGACCTGCCCGACACAGGGATTGAACCCACGTCTCCTGCGGCTCCCACATTGGCAGGCAGATTCTTTGCCACTGAGCCACAGGGGCTTCCCACACATCTCACGGGCTTGCGCTTGACCTCTGTGTTGAGGTGTAGGAGGGGCTCACGTTCTAAGTCCTGGACATTGGAAACACCAATTGTAGGAATTTTTTTTCAGTAATAACTGTTCATGTAGCAAACTCTGGCCTGTGGTCAAATCCAGTCCACTGTATGTTTTTGTACTGCCTGTGAGCCAAGAGTGGTTTCTACATTTGTAAATGGTTTAAAAAAAAACCCAAAAAACCCAAGAAAAGTAATATTTCCTGCCATGTAAAAATCCTATTCAAGTTTCAGCATCCACAAATGAAGTGTCCTGGCACACAGCCAGGCCTGTTCATTTACTGATCATCTGCCACTGTCTTTGTGCTGTGACGGTAGGGAGCTATGACAGAGACCATCTGGCCTGCAAAGCCAGAAAATATTTACTATCCAGAATATTTATTTTCCAGAAGGAGTTTGCTGGGCGCTGGGTTGATACCGGCTCCAGGCCAGCTGCCAGCCTGCTTGTGAGGGAGCAGACGTGAGGACATGTCCCCTCCTGGAGGGTCTTGCAATACCACTGCATGACAAGCTGGTTGACAGCAATTTTTTTTTTTTTTTAAATTAGGGTCAAAGTGACATAACATAAAACTAAGTTTTAAAAGTAAACACTTCACTGGCATGCAGTACATTCACAATGCTGTCCAACCATCACCTCTGTTTAGTTCCAGAACATTTCCATCGCCCCAAAAGGAGACCCATCCTCCTCAGCAGTTACTCCCCAGGCCCCTCCCCCAGCCCCTGGTCACCACCAATCTGCTTTCTGTCTCTCGGGGTTTATTTGCCTGGTCTGGACATTTCACATTAAGTGGGGGCACACACTAGGTGGCCTTTCGTGTCTGGCTTCTTTCACTCGGCATGATGCTTCTGTGGTCCAGCCACGTTGAGGATGAACTGGGGCTACATTCCCAATACACAGAGAAAGTGTGCGCGGTGCTCAGAGCCCAGGGCTTGGCAGTGCCCCCTGGGGTCTCCCACAGGACCACTATCCAGATGAAAGCAAGAGAACAGCCCCTGTCCCCCGCTCAGCTTTCTGGCGTCACCTCTTTCCCACGTGGTACCCAGACAAGGGGAGGGCTTGGTGGAGTCCTGGAGGAACTTGGGGCAGGAGGAGTAGCTGGGGAGTGCTGGTCCCAGTTTCAGGGGGTGACGGGCCGAAAGAAGTGAGGGTGGCAAGGCTGGGCAGAGGAGGGAAGAGAGGCAGCGATGCGGGGGGTGTGTCACACGAGGAAAGGGAAGCTTGGCGACAGCGAGAAAGGTGTCAGGCTCACGCTGTTCCCGTTTGAGGAGGCTGAGCCCAGCAGGGAGGCCACAGCTGGGAGGAGGTGGGAAGGCCACAGCCAAGGTCTGCTGTGGGGTGGGGTGTGCATCTGCAGGTCTGGTGGGGTGGAGCACAAGGGCAGGGTGGAGAGAGGTGGCCAGGCTCTCAGGGAGACACCGAGAGGAGTTTGGATTTTCTCCAAGCGCTCTTTCTGCAGGCAGGATGGATGCAGGTCCATCACTGATGAACTTCTGACTCAACGCCTGGAGGCAGAAGTCCTGTAGAAAAGCATCTGCTGGAAAGCCAGGGACACTTCCTCAGAAAATGGCTCCATTCAGTGGAGCTTGCAATCAGGGCAGCAGCCCCCGATGGGCTCATGCACCAGTCATGCTCCCGGCTGACAAGGTCATGGGATGCGTGACTTCCTGCCCTGCTGCCCCTGGGGCTCCAGACCCCAGAACCGGGCCTCGCTGTAAAGCCTGAACCAACTGCCAGACTGCCAAGCAGGGGAGGAGTGATTGAGGGAGAGGAGGTCCCAGGGAGGAAACCAGGCCTGATTGTAAACAGGGTACCTTCAGGGCTCAGACAGTAAAGAATCTGTCTGCAATTCAGGAGACGGGAGTTCAATCCCTGGGTAGGGAAGAGCCCCTAGCAGAGGGAATGGCAACCAACTCCAGTCTTCTTGCCTGGGAAATTCCATGGACAGAGAAGCCTGGTGGCCTACTGACCACGGGGTCCCCAAGAGTCGAGTCAGACACGACTGAGAGACTAACTTGCAGGGTAGGGGGGCACTTTGAGGGGAGGGGTCTTCACCTGGCCTTGTGGTAGTGGAATCTAGCCTGACGAGGTGCTTTCCAGAATCAGATAGCAGCCACAGAGCTCCCTTCTCTTCTTCACAGGGTCTGGATGTATGTGACTGAGCTTTAGGCCAGCTGCTGGTGCCCAGGCCTCCATCTGCTCTGCCCTCCCGATTGTCTGTGGAACCCAGTGCAGGGTTCCCGGCCTTGGCACTGCTGACACTTGGGGAGGGTTCACTCTCTGGGGTAGGGCTGTCCTGTGCACGATAGGGTATCGAGGTCATCCCTGGTCTCTACCCGCCAGAGGCCGGCAGCATGTGGGACAACCCCAGAAATCCCCACAGGGACTTGTCTGGTGGTCCAGGAGTTAAGCATCTGCCTTGGGGTGAGGGTTTAATCCCTGGTTGGGGATCTGAGATCTCACATGCCTCAGAGCAACTAACCCTGCAACTACTGAGCCTGAGGGCTCTGGAGCCTACGTGCCACAACTACTGATGCCCAAGGGACACAGCTATAGAGTCCGTGTGCCGCAATGGAAGATTTCACATGATGCAACTAAGACCTGATTTGTTATTCAGCTGCTGAGCTGTGTCTGACTCTTTGCGACCCCATGGACTGCAGCACACCAGGCTTCCCTGTCCTTCACTATCTCCTGGAATTTGCTCAGATTCAAGTCCATCAAGTCAGTGATGCTATCTAATCATCTCATCCTCTGCCGTGATGCAGTCAAATAAATAAGAAAAAAAAAAGTCCCCAGCGAGAGTCAAATTGCTGGGGGTTGAGAAGCACAGATGAAGGTAAAAGGTGTTTGCAGGAGCAGGTTGGGGCTCCCTCTTTAGTAACAAAGGCCCCCACGTGTGCTGCAGGCCCTGATGGGCCCCCTGGTGAAGAAAACTGTCTATCCAGGTTTTAACCTATTTCCCTTATGTTCAGCCTTTGGGGTAAACCCCACGGGCTCTTGAGCCACGGCGCTGGGAAAAACTGACAGCAGATCCGTCTCCTCCTTTCCTTCCAGACCCTGCAGGGTGGTGTCTGAGCTGAGGACAGACCTGCTTTGTGATAAAATGAGCTCCCACAAGCGAGCACGCAAAGTGCTGCCTGTCCTAACTACAAACAGATGGCGAGGGGGTGCCTGACCCCGAGTGACACCCCTCCAGGGGCAAGTCCTGAGTCGCCGCGGTGGCTGGGTTCAAGGCCTGCCACACAGACACCTCAGAAATGCACATTTCCCCCCAGAGGAGCCACGGTGGTCCCTTATGAATGTGGGACAAGTCTCTGGTGAGTTTTAAGGAAACATCCAGGCCCAGCATCCTGGGGACCAGAGGGGATGTCTTTGGGACCAGCTCTCTGGTTCTGCGATTACCAGCGCGGTGACCTCATGCGTCTGGTATGCGGTCTCAACACACTGCGACTTTTCAAAGCTGATCTAAAAATATCCGGTTGGTGCTATTATACGTCCGTCGGAGGAGGAGGAAATGCTGGCCTGGCACCCGAAGCGAGGGGAGCTATTGTTTAGCTGTTCCCAGGGCTGGCCAGGGGTGTGCAAGGCCTCCAAGCACAAGGGTGTTTGGTGTGCCCGGTAGATCATGTGGGACTGGAGATAAAGGGGAGGGAGGAAGTGGGACCCGGGTGCCAGGCGTTATGCGATGTGAGCTGGCTCCGGGGCGGGGGTGGCCACAAGCTTGTGCTGTCTTCCAGGCACGCCAGACAAACCACAGCCCTGGCGAAACGCTATTTGGGAGAGGACTCTACTTTATCAGAAATGCTGCTTCCCCTCCCTTTATAATATAAAAGGCATGTTTCTTTTTCCTTTTTTTTTTTTTCCTCCTTTATGTCTTTTCTTTTGGCCATGCTGTGCTGCATGCAGGATCTTAGTTCCCTGACCAGGGATCGAACTCGTGCCCCCCTGGGAGTGTGGAATCTTAACCACTGGACCACCAGAGAAGTTCTATAAAAGACATGTTTCTAATATAAAGTATATGCTTTGAAAAAAACATATAGAACCATGCTAAAAGTTTACCCAATAAAAGGAAAAAAACCATAAAGAGAGGATCCATTAATTCAACCCCACCTCTAGTCATGGTTTCTAGGCTTTAATGAACAAAGCAGGAGCACCCTGGCCTTCTCTGACCTTCTGCTCCCCAGGTAGCCATCTCCACCCTTGCCAGGGATGCTGACAGCTAGGGGAAGTCTGGCTGTCTTCTAATTGCTCTTGTCTTTGAGGTTCTTCTTTTGAGAGATTCAAAAAGGTTTTTTTTATTAATTTTTTTTCTTCTTCTAAATTTTTGGCCATGCTGCCCAGCATGTGGGATCTTATTAACAGTTCCCCGACCACGGATTGAACATATGACCCCTGCAGTGGAAGTATGGAGTCTTAACCACTGGACTGCCAGGGAAATGCCTGAACGAGGATTTTTAAACCAACGATATCTACGGTTGAGCAGCTGACGTAGCCAGAAATTTCTAGAAAGTGTGTTTGCTATCTCAAGAGGGTGGGTCTTCTCTCTGTTGGAATGCATGGTCAATATTTTAGGAAGAATGGCGATGTAACATTAAGGAATCGCCTGTGGTATGTGCCAGCCACATGCCAGGCTTGCTACGGACTTGTGACTCTTTCTTTTGCTTGAATTCCCCTAAGGGACAGACTTGGCCTTCCCAGTTTCTGATGACGAAACAGGAGCAGAGAGGTCAGCTGACCTCCTTGAAGTCCAAGAACAGGTGGGTGACGTGGCTGGGGGCTGAAACCCAGGGCCTCTACTGTGAGCCCACCCCTTGGCTGTTACCCCTCAGACCCTGGTCCAGACTGGTTCTTGGTGCTGGGAGCCAGGCAAGCAGACCTGGGACTTTTGGGGGTGTCTGCCTGCCCTGGCTAGAGACAGCTCACCCAAGGTCTGGCAACCAGGCAGGCAGATGCCCCAGCCCCAAGTTCACATCTGGCCTCTGTACATCCCACACGAAAACCAGACAAGCTTCGACGGATTGCATTAGGCAAACAGTGTTTTGCTTTCAGATTTCAAAAGTGAAAAGCCCCATGGAATGAGATCACAAAGGCAAGCATGTTTACTATCTCCTGTGTTGATAGGTGAGTCTCAAGTCGGGGGTGGGGGGAGGGTTTCCCCTGGAGAGAAGTTCCCAGCCTCACCCTTGCAGGGTGGTGGTCCTTCCAGCCAGGCAGAGGTGGCCTGAACTGGGGTAATTCCACTGCCCCCAGATATACCTGTGACTATCTTTGATCGCTGTAGTGAATTCATCTTGGTTGTGGGGCTGGCTTTGTTTTCTGATCTAGCCATGGGGACCCCTCCCCTGGCCCCTTCTGAAGTGTACGTGGTGCTTTTATACACGTGGTTTCATTCATTCACTTGACAACAATGCACTGGTTGGTGGCCGTATGCCTGGCTCCATTCTAGTCTCAGAGATCCCCTCCCTGGTGGGGCTCCGACAGGGACGTTTCGTGCGTTCACCTTGGCTGAGGTTGGGATGTCACCGCCTCTGGACTTCCTGGAGGCTTCCCACTGCCTCTCATGACCTTGATGTTGCCCCGTCCCCTGCAATACCAGGTCGGGGCAGAGCCTCTGTTCCTCACCCTGATACCATGAGCCACTCCACACAGAATTTCCAAGTCTCTTGTGTCTGGTCCAGGTCACACACCAAGACAGAGGAGTGACCGGTGGTGCAAGGAGAGGCTGTGAAAGGTAAGACAACTCAAGGAAATACTAGGCTACCGTGAAGCCTAAAGGCAGGGCTGAAAGACAGACTGGCTTCCACTCACCCTCTTGTTATAGCCGTGGTTGGGGGTGCAGAGAGCAACACCCGAGAGTCACCGGGAAGTAGCCCTGGAACTCCAGTTGTTTTTCCAACTGGAAAAAGTTGGAAAGTTCCAGGCGTAACTTTCTACGTGATCGTGTCTGTCTGGGGACACAAGCGACTGTCACGTCCGCAGAAGGAGACCTGGGAGGCGTCCCACGGCCCCTGGACCCGGGCGCCCAGGAAATGTGCTCCGCTGAGTCTGCTGAGCAAACAGCCCCGGGGGGACATGCAGTCAGCCTGGGGCTTTCCTGTGTGGAAATGCCGGGAAAATAACGCCCCCAGGGGTGTGGAGTGGAGGGCTGCCTCTGGTGAGGAGCCCAGGAGAACAGCTCCATGTCGACAGGGAATTCCAGCAGGTCCTTGTGGTCCCAGGCTCAGGAGATGTGACAAGAGGGACAGATGAGTTTGCTGCTTATGAGTTTCAAGTTCCTCTTCTGTAAAGTGAAGGGGTAAACCCCTGCCTTCTCAGGTTGTTCGAGGATGAAAGGCGACCTCTGGGTGAACCAGAGGCGGGCCAACTTGTTCTGTGAAGGGCCAGCTAGTAAGTATTGGGGTTGCTGGTGGAGCGTGAAGCAGTCACAGATGACCTGCACACAAATGCGCGTGGCCATGGGGAGGATGCCTATGTGATGCTCAGGAATGGGCGGGGGGTCAGGCTTAGACATGGACCTCTACCAGGGTCAGCAAATTATGGCCAGCCACCTGTTTTTGTGTGGTGTGCGAGCTACAAATGGTAGTCACATTTTTGGTTTTTTTTTTTTACCACACTGCTTGGCATGTGGCATTAGTTCCCCGACCAGGGATTGAACCTGTGCCCGCAGCACTGGAGGTGTGAAGTCTTAACCACTGGATAGCCAGGGAAGTCCCAGTTGTTACATTTTGAAACACTTGAAAAAATCAAAAGAGTACATTCCCACACATGAAAGTGATAGGAAATTCAACTTTCAACAACCATGAATAAGGTTCTGCTGGAGCACATTCATGTCTGTTTACAGGCAGTCTGTGTCTGCTTCTGGACTGTGGCAGGGTTGAGTTGTGCTGGGGGAAACTGCTCCGGGCAGAGAAAACACTGACACTTGGACCCTTTACAGGAAAGGCGTGTCAGCCACTGTTCTAGGGGGTCTTGGTTAAACGCCTCCTTCTTCCAAAAGGGGCCAGGGCAGTGCTGAAGCAGGGAGAGGACGTCAACACTGACATTCAAGATGCACATGAGAGGGCCTGAGTCGCCTGAGCTGACTGGTGTCCTCTCAGAGAGGCGGGACCAGGAAGTATGGCGGGCAGAAGGGGCGGAGCCTCAGGCTCAGAGGGGCTGCGTGGGCGGGGACAGAAAAGCCTGCCCCTGGAGGACGGGAGTGGAGGGGGCGGGAGGTGGGGAAGGAGAAGCAAGGCAAATGTGACTCCCACAGCGCTGCTGCTGCTGCTGCTGCTGCTGCGCAGGGACTGGGTGGGGGGAGATGGGCCAGGGAGGGTGAGGACAAGATGACAGTGGGAGACCTCCCTGTGCCAAGAGGCGAGGGTTTGACCCCTGGCCTGGAAACCAAGACCCCGCGCTGCGTGGCATGGCTGAGAAAGGGGTGGCAGCGGGCAGTGGGTGGCAGTGATGGTGAGAGGCGGCGGCTGTGGGGCAGAAGACTGGACCCCCAGCTACCAGGTCAGCCCATGAGGTGACAGCGGCAGGCTCACCAGGCCTGTGGGTGCAGAGCAGGCAGTAGACGGATCACCCCCAACCTCACGCTCCTCGACTCACAGATGAGGAAGTGGAGGGTTTCTAGGGCCCGGCTGACACTCAGCTTTAGCTTGGGTTCTGTTCTTTCCCTGTTGCCCACGGGGCTTGGGATACCCAGCAGGCTCCCTCTAGCTAGCTGCCGGCTGCAGGGACAGATGGGCAGATGGCGGGCATGGAGACAGTCGAGTGCTGGTGGGACATGACACTGACTCCAGCTCCTAACAGACTCTGGAAGGGCACTGACTGTCAGCCACAGATGTGGACAGAAATACTGAAAAACACACCAAAGGTTACTGGACCCAGGACGAGGCCCTTTGAAATGGACAGATTCTTACCAGGGGCTGAAGTTCCATGGTGAACTGGGCCAGGGAGTGGGTGGTGGGGAGGCAGGGTTATGGAATCTTAGGGAAAAAAAGAGACCAAGTATGAAACAAGTTCTTGTACCTCGTATTTCACTCAATTTTGGTTAGGTTATAAATGAAACCACGTGCTAGATTACAGAAAGAATAAAGAACAAATTAAGCTTTGACGGGGGAGGGTCTTGCTTGGTTCTTATTGCACCAACGATATTGGAGGAACTGATGAATTCCCGAGGGCTCGTTGTCTCCATTTGACACCCAAACCATTCTCTTTGGGCTTCCCCGATGGCTCAGACGGTAAAGAATCTGCCTGCAATGCAGGAGACCTGGGTTTGATCCCTGGGTCGGGAAGATCCCCTGGAGAAGGGAAAGGTGACCCACTCCAGTATGCATGCCTGGAGAGTTCCCATGGTCGGAGGAGCCTGCAGGCTATAGTCCATGGGGTCACAGAGTAAGACAGGACTGAGCAACTAATACTTCACTCTCTTTGCGGTGTACTTGGTTCTTTTTCTCAGGTTTTTGAGTTGGGATGTTAATTCATTTACTTTCATTTATTCCTATTTATGGACATAAAGTATTTATGGCTATGAATTGTCCTGCTGTCACTGCTTTAAATACATCCCACGGATTCTGATACTATGCAGTTTCAATTAATGGTTTTTAGAATATCTATAATTTTGGTTTATGGGCTCCCCTGATGGCTCAGCAACAGTGAATCTGCCTGCCAATGCAAGAGACACAGGAGATGCAGGTTCGATCCCTGGGTTAGCAAGATCCCCTAGAGAAGGAAATGGCAACCCACTCCAGTATCCTTAACTGGGGAATTCCATAGACAGAGGAGCCTGGCGGGCTATAGTCCACAGGGTCACAATGAGTCAGACACGAGAGATTCCCCTTTCATCTATGAGTTAACAGAGGTTTCTTTTTCTTTAAAACAAAATTTCCATATGAAAGGGCCTTAAAAATTAATTCCAGTTTTACGGTATTATAAAGAGAACTGATGATAGTATTTCTACTTTTGGAAGCTCTAAGATGCTTTCTCTGTGACTTGACATAGGGATGACTACTTCCACAAATACTTAAGATTTATTCTCATAATGGAGTGAAGGGTTTGTGATATGGCCAAAAGATCTGCCTAAATGTGAGGTCTCGGCATCTTGCAGCCCTGTCTATTTGCTGTCTACTCAAGGAGCCTTATGTGATGTTTTCATCTGTTTCTCCCAGGACCTTTTATAATTTCTGCTTTGTAAACGCAGCCACTGTGTTGCAGAGATACTGACAATGACTCTATCTTGAGAGTAAACTGAGGATTCTAGCATGATGGTGAATCTTCATCACACAATGTTCAGAGGCCCCAGCCCTCCCTCTCACACATCAAAACTGCAGCTGCGTTCTATGCCGTTTCTATCTGTCTGCTACATCTGTGCCTGTCCCTTTATTTTTAGCTTCCTGAACTACTTTGGTCAGGGTGTGTCTCGTTCATAAAGCATGGAGCTGAACTTCGCCTGGTGACCCCAGCTGAAAACTCCCTGTAGGCAGAGTGCACCTATGTAAAGTTGGCAACACGATGGACTCATTCCCTCTGGAAGCTCAGGCTTCCATCCTTAGCTCTGTTTCCCAGCTGCTGCTCACGGCTGTGGCCGAGTAACTGGAGGTCAGAGCAATTCTCCGGGTCACTTTTGATGACTTCCTGTAAGCATGCACCTTTTGCAAGATTTTTCAACCTCACTTTGCAACTGATTTATTTTGTATTTGTGTGGCGGGATGATCTGGGAAAGAGGACCCACCAGGCCTGGTGGGCTGGAAGGAGTCATACTCAGGCTGAGCTGAGCGGGGGGAGGTATGAGTGGAGGGCTTGTTCTGTAAGTGGGCGGTGGCTCACTATGGAAGGTTTCCTTTTAGGATGATGTTTGTTTCCCTGTGTGTGTGTGCTAGTCACTCAGCTATGTCCAAGTCTTTTGCAACCCCACGGATTGTAGCCTGCCAGGCTCCTCTGTCCACGGGATATCTCAGGTGAGAATACTGGAGTGGGTTGCCATTTCCTATTCCAGGGGGAAAGGAAACGGCAAATTTCCTTTGCTTCCCTGTATGAATTTCTGTACAAATTAGGACTTCCCTAGTGGCTCTGATGGTAAAGAATCTGCCTGCAATGCGGAAGACCTGGGTTTGATCCCTGGGTCTGGAAGATCCCCTGGAGAAGGAAATGGCAACCCACTCCAGTGTTCTCCCCTGGAGAATTCTATGGACAGAGGAGCCTGGCGGGCTACAGTCCATGGGGTCACAAAGAGTTGGACATGACCAAGCAATTAACATTTTCACAAATCTCAAGCTGCATGGTTCTGCTGCTGAGAGCAGTAAGGACTCTCTTAATACATTCCATGCAGCTAAACTAAGCATTTGCCCTTGTGAGGAAAGGTCAGCTCCCAGGGCTGGGCTGGAGGGAGAGACTAAAGTCTGAGAGCATCCCTCCACTCTCCCTACAGGCCCTATAGCTTCTCTCCAAACCCTTGGGGACCCTCCCCCCAGCCCCCGCTGGCTACCCTTGGGTCCACCTTCCATACCTGGGGTGAGCAAAGCTGTCTTCCTAGGGCTCCCCCCTCTTATAACAGGGAGGAAAGAGAGAACTGTCGAGATTCCTCTGCATTTCCGCATGAGTCACCTCTACCATGCCGCTCTGGTAGGTTGCGATAAGGGAGAGGAAAAGTGGAGAATCCAAGTGTGGGCTGTAGGGACTTGTTAAAGATGCAGATGTGGGCCCATTCCAGACCTGCAGGAATTCTGGAAAGGCTAGGGAATCTAAATTTTTAAACCAGAGCCTGAGGGTGTTCTGATCCCTGGAAGGGTGAGAACTACTGCTCTAGGGTTTACTATGAGAGTGAAGGCTCTCTAGGGAGAAATAAAGCAAGAGGACACTTACTTACACCCTTCCCTCTTTCCTGAACATCCAGAGTAAGGGTCTCGATAATTAGAAGCAGGACAGAGCAAACAGCTTTGTGCTCAGTATACTTAATCAGGGGGCTCCCCCGTGGCTCAGTGGTAAAGAATCTGCCTGCAATGCAGGAGACACAGAAGACTCAGGTTCGATCCCTGTGTCAGGAAGATCCCCTGAAGAAGGAAATGGCGACCCACTTCAGTATTCTTGCCTGGAGAATGCCATGGACAGAGGAGCCTGACAGGCTACAGTCTATAGTGTCGCGAAGAGTCAGACACAACTGAAGCAACTCAGCATGCATACTTAAATCAGATTGCTTTCCTAGTGCTTAGCCCCGAGAGATGGGAAACCTTCATAGTCCAGGGTTTCACTGAGAGCAGCCTCTCCCTTCCTGCACCCCAACCCCAGACGGGTCCAGTTCCCAGCGTGCCTCCACTTGGTAGCCTTGTTCAGCCAGGCACAGCAAGGTGGAGGGAAAGTGAGCAGAAACCAGGCCCCCGGGGGGGTGCAGAACACGTGCAGGAGGAAAAAGAATCACTATCCAGAGCCGCCTTCCAGCTTTGACTCCTCACAGCCCTGGAAGGTGAGGCGCTGTTTAGGAAACTGAGTTCAGCAGCTTGGCCCGTTGTGACGTGGGCCCTTTGGGAAGCTGGTACCCCGGACACCACCCTGACTGCTGGACACTGTCACCTGCACACACCTGCGGGGCCACCGGCCAGAGCCTGGGCACTGGCAGGAAACATTTCAGAGGAAGAGACGACAGGATATGGTGACAGCGAGCACGCAGGCCACAGAGGAAGGCACCAAAGACCACTGATGGTGGTTCAGCCGACAGGAATGGGGAAGCGCGAGAGGGCGGAGACGCGTCAGGCTGGAGTTCACCGCGCGAGGGTCTCACCTGAGATGTGCTCTGCATATCTCATGGACACGGCGGTAGCCTGTCTGTGTGACAGATCTGGCCTGTGGGGGATAGTCTACAGACCCCCTTCCCTCCACACACACAGGCCAAGTCTGGTTCGACATCCTTCTTTTTCTCTAAAAACCTTTTAATTTTAAAATAGCTTTAGATTTACTAGTAAGTTCTAAGAATACCACAGAGGATTCCCAAGTGCCCCACACTCAGTTTCTCCTACTGTCAATATTATGATGGCACATTTGTCATAAAAAGTGAACAAACCAATACTGACTGATCCTGAGTGTGAGCTCAGTTGTGTCTGACTCTTTGTGACCCCAGGGACTGTAGCCCACCAGGCTCCTCTGTCCATGGGATTCTCCAGGCAAGAATACTGGAGTGGGAAGATGGGAAATGGGATCTTCCCAACCCAGGGATTGAACTCGGGTCTCCTGCATCTCCTGAATTGCAGGCAGGTTCTTTAAAGCTCAGCCACCAGGGCAGCCGATACTGACTGATGCATTATTACGAACCTAAGCTTGCATTCATTCAGATGTCTTCATTTCCCCCCAGTGCTGTTTTCTATCCCAGTATCACATGTTACATGGCTTCCCTGGTAGTTCTGTTGGTAAAGAATCTGCCCACAAAGTGGGAGACCTGGGTCCAGTCCCTGGCTTGGGAAGATCCCCTGGAGAAGGAAGTGGCTACCCACTCCACTATTTTGGCCGGGAGAATTCCATGGACTGTATAGTCCACGGGATCACAAGGAGTTGGACATGACCGAGCGTTTCTCATTTTCGTCATGTTACATTCAGTCCCCCCACATCAAGTATCTCAGGCTTATTTTTGAGACCTTAACAGTCTTACGGAGGATGGGATGAGTATATTTTAGGATGTCCTTCAATCTGGGTATCTGTTTTTTTTTTTTTTAAAAAAGTGTTTATTTTATTTGGCTGCACCAGATCTTCTTGTGGTATGTGGGATCTTTAGTCCCCCAACCAGGGACTGAACAAAGGCCCCCTGCATTCGCAGCCTGGAGTCTTAGCCACTGGACCACTGGGGAAGCCCCCAATCTGGGTGTCTTTGATGCTTCTCTCCCATCACCTGTTTTTGTAAATGACGTTTTATTGATAAACGGCCCCACTGTTCATTTACATCCTGTCTGTGATGTAAATGATGCAAGGTGGGTAGCTGCAAGCTAAGTAGTTGTGATACAGACTGAGCGGCTGTGAAATCTGGAAATGCTAATTAATGTGGCCCTTTACGGAACCAGTTTACAGACCCCTGGGGGAAACTACTGTGCCAGGGCTTAAGTGTAAACTGCTGAATCCAGGAGACAGTCCACAGGAACAGCCACTGCGAACATGCTCTACCCAATTTTATTATCTTTCAGTCTTGGGGGAGGATTTCGCCAATTCATATCGAAATGAAATATTCTCTGGGTGGAAATGGTGACATTCAAGATAAGTGGCTGGATGAAACATCTTGGAGCACTTTCCACACTTGCTGGAGAAATTTTACCTAAAGGGGCTCAGGTCTAACCTCAAGCCCGTGCTGTGTCCTGTTGCTGGATTGGGGGCTTGCTTGGGGCTCCGAGAGATGGAGCTTGGGGGCACTGGGGGCCACCCCAGAGGCCAGAGCCAACAGGATCGGCTCTGGATGGCTGCACTTGTGCCTGCTAACTGCGAGATGGATGGGAACGAATCCAAGGGGCTGATGTGGCGGGACCTGTTGTTGATTAGTTGCTCAGTTGTGTCCGACTCTTGTGACCCCGTGGATTGTAGCCCGCCAGGCTCCTCTGTCCATGGGATTTCCCAGGTGAGAATACTGGAGTGGGCTGCCATTTCCTTTTCCAGGGAGTCTTCCCAACCTAGGGAGTGAACCTGTGCCTCCCGCGTTTCCTGCATTGGCAGACGGATTCCTTACCACTGAGCCACCGGAAGCCCGTGGTGGGAGCTGATGGGG
The DNA here is from genome assembly GCF_049115385.1 of Moschus berezovskii. Lineage (NCBI taxonomy): Eukaryota > Metazoa > Chordata > Mammalia > Artiodactyla > Moschidae > Moschus > Moschus berezovskii. Next base: position 106,159,555 of record NC_142467.1, on the reverse strand, counting down.
AGCATTCCAGATGTGTATGTTGTCGCTCAGTCGTGTCCAACTCTTTGAGACCCCATGGACTGTAGCCCACCAGCTTTCCCTGTCCATCACCATCTCCTGGAGTCTGCTCAAACCCATGGCCATTGAATCAGTGATGCCATCTGACCATCCCATCCTGTCACCCTCTTCTCCTCCTGCCCTCAATCTTTCCCAGCAGCAGGGTCTTTTCCAGTGAGTCGGCTCTTCACATAAGGTGGCCAAAGTACTTAAGCTTCAGTCCTTCCAATGAATATTCAGGGTTTTAATTGTGCTAAAATTCACCATTTTCACGTACTATTTGGTGGCATTTGGCAGGTTTGCTATGTTGGGCAGCCGCCACCTCTATTGAGTTCCAGAACATTTCATGACCCCAAAGGAAACCTTGTGCCCACAAGCAGTCACTCCCCACTCCCACTCCCCCGGCCCTGGAGACCACCAGTCTGCTCTGGCTGCTTGGCCCTGCCCGCTGCAGACACCTCATGTTGGTGGGGTCAGAAGCGCGCGGCCCCGCGTGTCAGGCTTCTCTCGCTCAGCACGGCACTTTCGACGTTCATCCGCACTGTGTGCGTCAGGCTCTCACTGCTCTTGAGGGGTGGTTGCTGTTCAGTCGCTCAGTCGCGTCCGACTCTTTGCAACCCCGAGGACCGCAGCATACCACGCTTCCCTGTTCTTCGCCATCTCCTGGAGCTTGCTCAAGCTCACGTGCATTGAGCTGGCATTCCTCTTTACGGCCGGTAATCTCCATTGTGTCCACTCTGCTTTGGAAAGGGGCAGTGGGAGTAACAGCCAGGCCTGCCTTGGGGGGTCTCTCCGTCTTCCTTGGGTCTGGGGGAGCCACGGCTGGTGCCAGCCTGAGTCCAGGATGACCACTACAACCAAGGCCCTGCGGTGTCCCCTGGGCTCAGGGGTGAAGTGTTTCTACCTCTTTTTTGGATTGGTGCAATCCTCCCTTTGATCTTTCATCACAGGCCTGCTCCAGCCTTCGCCTCTCTAATGGGGGCCTCTCCCCAGTGTCTCCCATCTTTTTAAATTTTTTCCAAATATTTATTTGGCTTCACTGGCTTGTAGTTATGGTGTGCGAGCTCAGCTACTCTGCGGCACATGGGATTTTAGTTCCCTGACCAGGGATGGAAACTTAACGTGGGTTAAGAATGCAGGTTCTTAACCACTGGGCCACCAGTGAAGTCCCTCCCATCTTCTTTAGGGGGCAGCTCTGGAACGGGCATTGAAGGCCACCCATGCACAGGAGGGCTTGGATCCCCATGAGGTGTCCCCGCAGCCTCAGCACCGCCATGACCGCATCGCCGTGAGTACTTCCTCCCTGCTCTGCCACAGCTGAAATCTGGGGCTGCTGGGTTACACAAGCTGCTGCAGGAAATGAATGGGCCCTGAGCACGGAGGGCCTCTCGGAGCCTCAGGCTGTGGGGCTGGGAGTCACACTCTGTTGGTGCTGTGCTAGGACCCTGCTGGCCTTGGGACCTTCTGGAGCTCTCCTCTGCCTCTCCCAGGAAGCCTCGGGGGCGGACCTAGCTAGATGATGGTGCAGGAGGGTACAGCATGTGCAAAGGTCCTGGGGCAGAGGAAAGCAGCAGGCAGAGTGGAGAGGTCGGCGTGCTGTAGGTCACATCACATCTATGCAGCTGAGTTGGGCTTCCCGGCAGAGTCAGCTCTGCCCAGAGGACCTGGAGGTGGTTAATTCTGCGGGGAGGGGTGCAGTCACGTGATGAGGGGGAAGAACTGGTCCAGGCACTTTGGTAGAACTGGAGACGCTCCTCCAGGCCTGCGTGTCGTTGTCACCTTCTCTCCCCCCTCCCCCGCCCCCAACACTGATACCTCCATCAAGCAGCTCTGTGCAGGCAGTGGCTCCTGGATCCACACGGCCCCCTAAAAGACCCCGTCCAGAACCCCAGGCCTGAGTTTCAACTGCACATCCTAAAGGCCCCTAAACTAGAGCACGTGTCTTGGCCTCGGCTGATACAGGCTTTTGAGAACATATCATTCTTTGCAGAAGGGCTGTTCTGTGAATCGTAGGGTGTTCAGCAGCACCCTTGGTCAACAAAAGAACATCTCCAGGGACTTCCCTGGCGATCCAGTGGTCAAGACTCTGCCTTGCAATGTGGGAAACTCAGGTTCGATCCCTGGTCAGGGAGCTAAGATCCCACATGAGAGGAGCAACTGATCGCGTGTGGCAAAACCGAGACTCGACGCGGCCAAATACATAAATATTAAAGAAAAAGAATCTCCAGATGTTTCCAAAAGTCCCCTGGTGGTAGAATCACCCTTGGCTGAGAAATGAGCCTACACTCTGCTAAGAAATTTAAAAACTGGCTGCTCTGCGTATCCCTGGACAAAACTCTCATTCTAAAAGATACATGCACCCCTATGTTCATAGCAGCACTATTCACAACAGCCAAGACGTGGAAACAACCTACATGTCCATCGACAGAAGAACGGGTAAAGAAGATGCGGTACATGCATACCATGGAATACTGCTCAGCCACAAAAGCAAACACTGAATGCCATTTGCAGCAACATGGACGCAACTAGAGCTGATCACACTAAATGAAGGCAGCCAAAGAGGGAAAGACAAATACCATACGATGCCACTGACACGTGGAATCACCAGTGAATCTATCTGCAAAACGGAAACAGATTCACAGACACAGGGAACAGACTTGTGCTTGCCAGGGGGGTGTGGGGTAGGGGAGGGCAGGACTGGGAGCTTGGAATTAGCGGATATAAACTATTATACATACAACAGATGAACAACAGGTCCCAGTGTAAAGCACAGGGAACCATATTCCACAGCCTGTGATGAACCGTAATGGAAAAGAATATTAAAAATTAAGCCAATGCGCAGCCACCACTGAGCCCACACTCCCAACGAAGAGTAGCTTCCACTCGCTACGACTAGAGAAAGTGTGAGTGCGGCAATGAAGACCCAGTGCAACCGAAAATTAATTTTTTAAAAAAGGAAAGGAGAGGGTAAGATGTCTGGAGAGAGTAACACGGAAACTTACGTTACCATATGTAAAATAGATAGCCGATGGGAATTTGCTGTGTGACTCAGGGAAATCAAACAGGGGCTCTGTATCAACCTAGAGGGGTGGGATGGGAAGGGAGATGGGGGGAGGTTGAAGAGGGAGGGACATATGTGTACCTGTGGCTGATTCTTGTTGATGTTTGGCAGAAGACAACAAAATTCTGTAAGGTAATTATCCTTCAATTAAAAAAATGTCTATATATGTACAACTGAGTCACTTTTCTGCACCAGCAGAGACTGGCACGACGCTGTAAATTAACTATGGAAGGAAGTGAACGTGTTAGTCACTCAGTCGTGTCTGACTGTGACCCCACGGACTTGGCCTGCCAGGCTCCTCTGTCCATGGGATTCTCCAGGCGAGAATACTAAAGTGGGCTGCAATTCCCCTCTCCAGGGGATCTTCTCGACCCAGAGTTTAAATCCAGGTCTCCTGCATTGCAGGCAGAATCTTTATACCATCTGAGCCACGAGGCAAATTTCAATTAAAAAAAATTGGCTGTCCTAGAGATCCCTGGACCCTCAGGAAGGGCTAAGTGGAACCTTGTAAATTCTCATAGGTGGCTGTGACTTACTCTCCCGTAAACGGGTGAGGATTACATTGAACATTTCCTGACAGCTCACACCAGGGAAGACTTTGGGCCCAGGCACCTGATCGTTTCCAGGGGGTGGCCATTTCCCCCTCCACCTAGGAGGAGCCGGTCAACAGTTACGAGCTGGGGTCAGAGGACTGATCAGTGGCTGGGTGGTGGACTGAGAGCCTTAAGTTTGACCTCCTGGCCTTTCCAAAAGACAGGTCACTTCCGAGGGCCTCAGGTAGCTGAGGTGTTGCTGGGCCCGGCCTTGGAGCTGGCTGCGGCCGGCAGTGGCTGAACGGCACAGAGGCAAACTCCAGAGGGAGACCCCCCCGGTGATGCGGGACGGGGCCCTGAAGCTGCTCCATCCTGGACAATCACCAGGAAACAAACCGGCTGCCAGGCCCCATGGCTGCCTGATGCCTGGCCACATCCCCGCCCCAAAGAGCGAGGCAGATGCAGCTGATGGGCTGATGGATGGTGGACAGGCACTCTCACCGCGCCCCCCGGCCCCACTCCACCAGCCCTGGCATAGTAAAGTGCCCAGAATGTTCGGAAAGGGCGGTGGCTGTGGCAGGGGTGTCCCGGGCCCGGAGCTATGCTTTGCCTTTTAATCAACTCTTTTTGCAAATTCCAAGGAGGTCTTTCTGGGTGCTTAAAATACACCCATAATTTCACTCTTCTCTTAGACGCAATATTTCCCAAAATATAACTTTCACTTTGGTCTAAAATAGCCTCAGATGACTGCAAGGCGTCAGGGCTCTGCACTCTTAGGCAGCAAGCCAGAGAGGGAGCCTTGCAGGTCTGTGAGGCATGGGAGGGGCAGAGAGTGCCTGTGGACTATGTCTTCCAGGTGGCTGTCCCCTCCCTAACACTTGCAGGGGCCCCCTGACAAAAAAGGTATAGGCAATCACAGCTGTAGGGCACCCTGATCCTCTCCACACCCCCAAAGACAACCCCTCATCTTTCTGTACCCCCTCCTGCTCTGGTGTGGCCTTCCTTCTCAGTTGGGCAGTCTGCAGGCTGTCACTCTGCCTTGGTTGCCTCCTTCCAATCAAGTGGTTCCTTAATGCGGCTCCCGCCATTTTCCACATCTTGTGACATCCTTGTGGTGAGCTGGGAACACCCATGCCGGCTGATATGCACTAAGCACCAGGGTGGGAACACAGCACCCCCAAACCCGGGCTACGAGACGCTTATCCCCAGGCTCATTTCTCTGGCTGAACTATCCGCATGCCGTGAGCTCCAGGGCCTCCTTCTGGGTACACACCCGGCACCCCGATGCTAGCTTCCTCCAGGGATGCTGTGGCCCTCAGCGTGCACCCCTGGCCTGGCCCACCAGCCTCAGTGAGCTCACGCTGGCTCTCCCAGCAGCTCGTGGAGGGTCCGGGGGCTGGTTGGGGAGAAGGGCAGGGCTGGGAGGCACTGGGGTCTTGCTTGCTGTTTTCATCCCACTGGGCCTGGCAGATTGTGTTGCCCTGCAGGCAGGATGCAGGTGGCCTCAGGGCCCAGAGTGTGGCTGGAAACCCTCCGAGGGCCCCTCTGTGAAATGCAAGACCGGGAGGGGGGCCCCACATGGCCCCCACCATGGTCAGCCAGACGTCAAACACCCTGGCCGCACAAGTGAGCCCAGCTGCCTGTGGGACAGACAGCACTGGAGAAGGAGAGTGAGAGCTGAAAGGTGAACTTATCAGACGAACTTCTGGGACATCTACATGCAAGCCCTTCCTTTCTGACCCCTCAGAGACGGCTTACACACTCCTCTGTGGGTAGATGTACACTAGTGGATATATGAATATATATGTGGCACAGACCAATGCAGGAAGATTTCAGTTGGGTAACAGGGATCATGTGGAACCAGGGTGGGAACTTGGCTTCCTTATGTCTGGAAGGGAGAACACAGCAGAAGTCAGATGTGTGCATAGAGAAAGTAACTGGAATGTTCTAGAATGTTCCATGTGCACAAAGTGTGAGGGGTCAGCTAACTGTTCCTGTAAAAGGTCAGATGTTCAATGGCCATCATCAGGGGAGCATGATGTCTGTGTCAGAACTCCTTTGAGAGGAGCCACGGATGATACATACACGAGCAGGCACAGGTGTGCCAAGAACACTTTACGTGTAGAAGCAGGCAGATTTGACCTGTGGCTCTAGTCTGCCAAGCCCTGGTACACACAAAAAGAAATTATACCTCAGATAAGGAAAATGATACTAAAAAAGTGGAGCAATATATGAAAAAAGCCAAGTACATGAGGTGAAACCAAAAGCTACAATAAAACACGTCACAATTCTGCCAAGGTGGAGGTGGTGGGGACGCGGCGGTGCAGATAACCTTGCGTGCTCTCCGGCAGCGAAAACCACCATGGCAGTCTTGGTTTGCTTCCTGTTGGGGAGTTGCTTAAAGAAGACGTGAACCACAGTCAGTGCCTAGCGTGAGGTTCAGAAAGTTACCCCCAGGAGGACAGGGATGGGAGGGGGTGACAAAAATCTAGTGCTGAGAAACCAGCATGAAATGCACCAGAAATCTGCTGAAGTTCTTTCACGACATTTGCCTGAAAGAAAGCCTGCGGGGAGCATGTGACTTCTCAGCTCTGGGGGGGTCACCACATGGCTGACTGCATTTTTTTTTTTTTTTGCATTGACGAGCAGCTTTTCAAATAACATTTGAAGACTTTGCCCTAAGCACAAACTTGGATGGAAAACCCAACCCTCGTATCTGAATGAGCTTTGCCACTGGTGAGGAAGATGGGAGGAGGGACTTCCCTGGGGGTCCAGTGGTTTAGCATCAGCCTGCAAATGCAGGAGACGTGGGTTCGATTCCTGGTCTGGGAAGATCCCACATGCCTCGAAGCAACTAAGCTTCTGAGCACATGCTCTGCAACAAGAGAAGCCGCAGCAGTGAGAGGCCCGTGTGCGGCAACTAGACAGCAGCCCCCATCTGCCACAGCGAGAGAAAGCCTGTGCGCATGCAGCAATGAAGACCCACTGTGGCCAAAAAAAAGAAACAAGGTATCTGGTGATGGGTGGGCAGTTCTCCTGGTTGTGGCTGGCCACAGGGCGGGAAACAGCACCAGCCGCCCGTTCCCAGGAACGAAGCAGATCGCCAGCCAGAAACAGCATCCCTTCCAGCCACCCGCCCCACGCTGAGCTGATGAGATAGAACTGAACAGAGCTGGGGTGACATGTAACCACACCGGCATGATGTCACGGAGCCCCCCCCAAAACTCAACCCATCTGGGCACCAGATATCTGTTAATGCTGAAATCAATCTTTGCCTGCAGTCGGCCTAGAACTTCTCAACTGGGGAGATTCTGCCCCTCGGGATGCTTGGTGATGTCTGGGGACGTTTATGACCGTCCTGACCGAGGGAGGGGGTGCCACTGGCATCTGGTGGGTGGAGGCCTGGGATGCTGCTCAACAGCTGACAGAGACGTTCCCTATCCCCGGTGTCAACGGTGCAGGAGTGCAGCCTAGGTCCCCAGGTGTTTCCACCTGTGAGGCGTGAGGCTGATCCCGCACGAGGCCTCCTTCACCCTCTCATACCCCGTGGGACAGGCCCTGCTGCCGTCCCCCTGACCCTGGGTTGTGGCTTCCGCTCCTGCTCTCCCTCAGCCCGCTCTGCCAACCTAGGGCCCCCCAGTGACTTCTTTCAATATCCTGGGGAGGCCACGCAGGGGGACAGAAGCTGCCAGATGTTCTATTGCCCGCTCCCAGGGGCCACCCTGCCGGGGCCTCCCTCGCAGGCTCTCAAGTGGCTCAGCCTCCTGGCCCCACGGCACCCCTCGCCCCCGCCCCTGCCTGTCTCCTTGTCACATCCACCTTCCCGGGAGTCCACCCTGGCCTGGCTCTCACTCCCCTTCTTCCCCCATGTGGATCGCTGACCCTGATGTTCACGCTGCTGACGTTCTAGCCACCGAGCCTCAAGGCCAGCCGAGCTTGACTACTGGCTGGGGACAGGGGACGTCTGGCCGGCACATCTTGCCCTGGAGTGCCCCAGGTTGCTGCCCTAGACTCTCCCAAGCCTAATTCCACCACCTCCCCACCCAGTTAGCTGCCTGCTGACACCTGACGCTCCCCATCAGCAGATCACGGAAACACCCCCAAATGCCTTTGTATTCACGTACAGGAGACACAATCTGGCCTCTGAGTTCCTATGATTCTGGAGACAGACAGACACGCACCGGATAAAGGCTCCCAGCCCTGACACCCCTTGTGCTCTGAGTGCCCCAGCCCCTCTGTGAGTTTGCGGGGGAGGGTGTGCAGCGCACGACACTAGTGATTTCGCTCCTTCTGTCCCGATCCTGCATGTCGTTTATGCTGTGGCCCATGCCCCCAGAATGGTCCCCAGAGACCTGTCTGTGGCCACATGCCCCTTTCTCAACATTCAATCTTCCTGGCAAACTCACCTCCTCCCCTAGCTAACAAGCAAGACCAGGAGGTGCCCCAGCTTGCTGCAGGCCCCCACATGACTGGACAACCTCTAAGGCCCGACAAGCGCTGGGGTCCAGGGGGCTCTGTGCTCCTGGCACATCCCTTGGCTGAAGCCCGCCCCCCAGACCACAGTCCTCACCAGCATCCTGGGAGAAGCCACAGGTAGCACACACAGCCATCTCCAACCCCGCCTCTGCCTCCCTTTGGGCTGTCTACTTTGATCGGATGCCTCGGCTCAAGAACCCTGGCCTGCTTTCCAAGGCCCCTGGTGGCCTACCCCACACATTCGCTCCCCACTGCTCCCATATGCCAGATGCCTTCTGGCCACCAGGCTCTTAGCAGATGTGGCAGGCCCATGCAGATGGGTGACACAGATGGACAGTCCTAGGTGTGTCTGCTGGCACCCATCCAGCCCTCGGCATGCCCCTGAGGCCTGCATACCTGGAGCAGGCTGCTGCCCAGGGCTCCGCTCTCCTCCCGGGCTTGGCTCAGTCAACCCTGAGTCTCCAGTGGGATCACCTCCATGTCTGCCTGGTACCCTCTACCCTCCTGTTATGGGTGGAGGGGGATGCTGGCCTGGCTGGGGCAGGGAGGGGACCCAGGGCCCAAGAGAAAACTCAACTGCAGAGTCAGCCAGACAAAGGAGTGAAATGCTAAGAGAGCTGGTGAAAGATAAACAAAACGTGGTCCTATCTGTAGAGCAGACTATTACTCAGCCAGAGAAAGGAATGGAGCACTGACACACACTACAGCACGGACATGTGTACTTATCGCTCAGTCATGTCTGACTCTCTGTGACCCCCAGGACTTCAGGCCACCAGGCTCTTCTGTCCATGGGATTCTCCAGGCAAGAATACTGGAGTGCCCTCCTTCAGGGGATCTTTCTGACCCAGGGATTGAACCCGCGTCTCCCGCACTGCAGGTGGATTCTTTACCATCGGAGCCACCAGCGAAGCACAGATAAACCTGGAAAAAACCAAGCTGAGGGCAAGGGATCAGACACAAAGACCACAACTTGTATGACCCCATGAAACGTCCAGAAACGCCCAGAACAGGCAAACTTGCAGAGCCAGAAGGCAGATCAGTGGTTGTCAGGGGCTGGAGGAGGGGGAATGGGGAGTGACTGCTGATGGGGTTTCCTCTGAGGTGACAGAAATGTTCCGGTACTAGAGGTGAAGGTGGCACAACATTGGGAATATGCTAAAAAACACTGAATTGTTTATTGAAAATGGGTGAATTATATCCTAACAAAGCTCTTAAACAGAAAAACCTAAGCACCGAGGCACACCCTTGGCTCTGGAACCTTCTGTCATTCCAGCTGAGTGGCTCTGCCCATGTGCCCCCAGTGATGGGCAAGAACTGGCCCATCCTTGCCCTGTGCGGGGAAAGGACATGGTTTGTGCAGGTGTCCCTATGAGGATAGGTCCAGGTGAATGATGGTGGCAAGTTGATTCAGGATGACATGCCCAGGTAGCTGGCAGGTGCTGCCAGGGGACAGACCAGCAGTGGCTGATGGGTGGGTAGGAAGGAGGCTGGAGGAGTCTGGGGTCAGGTGATTTTGGGTCTGTGGGGCTCTCAGTGGGGGCTGGTGCTCAGGACCCAGGCTGGCACAGTCCCAGAACATGCTCTTTTAGGGTCCCAGGGGGGGCGGTCAGGGGCAGCAGAAAGCTCCGAGAGCCCCACTGTCCTGTCACTGGCCTCCCGCAGGTGTACCCAACAGCTAGGGGGACCATCTCCCAGCCTTCCCTCTCTGTGTGGGCCAGGCCACAGTGGCTACATGGAGGCACTGAAACCCCAGCTTCTGGCCGTTTGGGAAAAGAGTCCAGCCAGCAAGGATCCTCGTTTCATTTCTGCTTTCGAAATTAAAACCCCGTGCGCGTTGGCGAGTATTAGTGGCAAGTGTTACAGTTCAGTAAGGACAGAGAGAACCCGAGCCTAAGCACCGCCCCCACCTGCAGCCCTGATGCCAAGGCAGAGGGGCACATCCCAGGTGGGCTGTGCGGCCAGACCTGTGGCCAGTGCCAGGGCTGCATCACAGAGTCACCAGGTTCTTAGAGGGCATATGGCATGGGACACGGGTCCCTGACTGCCCGGCCCGGCTAGCCTGCCTTCTGCACCTTCAGTGTTTCTGAGCTGGAACAATGGCCCTGCGTGAATGCCGTGTTTCCGGGGGCGGTTCATGGGGCGGCTGCAGGGCAGCTGAGTGACACCGTGTGAAATGGTGACAGTAACAGTTAACTGTGGTGGGGAGTCAGATCAGCTGATTGGAACCGGCTTTCCACAGTGCCCCCTTCCTGTTTTCTGGTCAGAATTGCAGAGCAAGTTTGCAGCCCGCGCCTGGAGGGGCGCCTGGCGACACCCAAACCTCAAAACAACTCAACTTCTCCTTTCAGGGAGCTGAGAAAAAGTCCCAGTCGGCTTTCTGTGGCCCCAGCCAAGCTGAGAGAGGAAATCTTTTTCACGAAGATGCAGAGGGGTACCCAGGCTCAGGCTGGGTGTTAAGCGTGGTCCGGCTGTGGCTGCCTGCGGTGTGGCTTGGGGCACCCAGACTGTACTGGGTGGACTCGCATCCCTCAGAAAGATATGCCCAACTCCTTATCCCTGGAGCCTGGGAATGGGACCTTCTTTGGAAATGGTCTCTGCAGATGAAATTAATGGGCTTCCCTGGTAGCCCAGTGGTAAAGAATCCACCTGCCAATGCAGGAGACATAGGTTCAATCCCTGGGTCAGGAAGACACCCTGGAGAAGGGCATGGCAACCCACTCCAGTGTTCTTGCCTGGAGAATGCCATGGACAGAGAAGCCTCGAGGGCTACAGTCTGTGTGGGTACGAGAGATGGACAAAAGACTGAGCAACCAAACAGCAGATGGAATTAAGGGAAGGATCTGGAGGTGAGATCGTCATGGATTAAACTCCAGTGAGACAGAGAAAGGAGAGAGCCTGCTTCGGCATCTCATGTACTACAACTGTGACAGCGCAGAGGTCAGCACGGCTCCTGCGCAAGGATGACATGTAAATACATGCAGCATTCCGCAGTTTGGGAAGCTGCGGGACAGACATACAACAGAGTATCACCTGGCTATAAAAACCAATGTATCTGAGTCAGTTCCAATGAGGTGGATGAACCTAGTGCCTATTAAACAGAGTGAAGTAAGTCAGGAAGAGAAACACAAATATCGTATATTGATGCATATGTATGGAATCTAGAGAGAGAGTTCTGATGACCCTACTTGCAGGGCAGCATAGGAGATGCAGACATAGAGAACAGACTTGTGGACACAGCGGGGGAAGGAGCGGGCAGGAGGACTTGAGAGCATCATGGAAACACACACACTACCACATGTAAAGCAGACAGCCAGTGGGAGCTTGCTGTGTGACACAGGGAGCCCAGACACAGGGAGCCTCTGCGACAACCGAGAGGGCTGGGATGGGGAGGGGACAGACGCAAACCTATAGCTGATTCATGTTGATGTACGGCAGAAACCATCACAGTACTGTAAAGTAATTACCCTCTAACTGAAAACCTTACACGGTTAAATTAAAAAGATTAAAATAAATAAATAAAATTAATACTTATTTGTTAACAACAACAACAAAAAAAAAACGAGAGAGAGAGAGAAAGGAGATTCAAGATAGACAGATGGGGAGGAGGCCATATGGGAACAGAGGCAGCACCTGGAGTGATGTGGCCACAAGCCAAAGAACGCCAGAAAGGCGGCCACCAGAAACCAGGACAGAGAGGTGGGAAGGACTCTCCATGGGGGACTTCAGGAGCAGCCCACCCTGTCCAGACCTTGATTTCAGACGTCGAGCCCTGAGAAATGCGAGAAAATACATTCCTGTTGTTTCAAGAGCCCCACCTCCAACTCTGCCCTGTGTATAGTGCCCTGGAATGGCAGCCCCAGGACATTTACACACCAGCACGCCTCCCTGGGGCTCTGTTTTCTGGTCTTTAAAAGGAGCAGAGCTGCTGTGAGTCCTCAGAGAGGTGATGACAACTGTGGCACCTGAAGCCTGACACCCCGTGGGCCTGACGGCTTGACAGCTAATTATTCCTGTTATTAGCAAGTAACTCTCAGGTTTCCCTTGTGGCTCAGTGGTAGAGAATCTGCCTGCCGAGGCAGGAAACATGGGTTCAACCCCTGATCTGCGAGGATTTCACATGCCTTGGAGCAACTAAACCTGCGTGCCACAGCTACTGAAACTGGGCTCAAGAGCCTGAGAGCCACAACTGCTGAGCCCAAGTGCCACGACTGCTGAAGCCCCTGCATCCCAGAGCCCTAGCTCCGCAAGCAAAGAAGCCACTGCAGTGAGAAGCCTGCGCGCCACAGCTAGACAAAAGCCTGAGCAGCAACAGAGACCAAGCATGGCCAAAAACAAAGAAGGAAAACTGCACATCAAATACTGTATTAGAAAAAAAAAGTGCCTCTCAAGTTAGCCCAGAATGGCTGGGACGGACTTATGGACAATTCTAAGCCATCAACACTTGAACGGTCTCATGGGTCTCATGGGTCCACCAGCTGTGACTAAGGCAGCTATTCTCACTCAGAGGAGACTCGGCTCCCAGGAGACACTTGGTGATGTCTGGGGACATTTTGTGGTTGTCGCCACTGGGGGGATGGGGTGCTATTGGCATCAGGTGGCTGAAGGCCAGGGGTGCAGCTCAGCACCCTGCAATGCACAGGATGGCTCTCAGCCCAGAGTGACCTGGCCCCAGAAGTCAGCGGTCCTCTGGCTGCACAGTCCGGCTCGAAACTAAAACCACCTCCTCCCTTTCCAAACGGTCGCCTCAGGAAGCACATTTACGGCCATGACGTGCCTTTGGCTCAAGCCTGTTTTGGAAGCTGGCATGGGCTCCTCCCTCCTAAAACCCCTGGAGAAATTCAGCCTTGCCGGCTCACACTCTCGAGGCTCGAGGGACGCAGCCGGGCAAGGCATCTGACTCACCAGGTGCAGACACCCGCCATGGAGCTGACTAACAGCCCTCAAAGAAAGGGCCAGAACCCGCTGGGGCAACAGCAGGGGAGGAGCATGGAGGCCAGCAGAGGAAGGAGGGGTCCCCAGGATGGCCCCTGGGGAAGATGCAATGAGACACAGTCAGCTGTCACTTGGTAGGGCGTTGCTATGGACTGACTTATGTCCCCACACAGAAGGCTTGTATATATCATCCTGGCACCAGAACCTGTGAACATGGCCTTATATGGAAATGGGTCTCTGCTGACGTAATTAGTTAGGATGAGGTCACCCTGGATCAGGGCCGGTCCTAAACCCAGTGACTGGCGTCTTCAGAGGAGGAGAAGGCGGCGTGATGACAGAGACCAGGATTACAGCGATGCGGTCACGAGCCCAGGAGCGCCTGCCCGGAGCCCCGGGAGCGTCCTTTCCTGGAGCCTCTGGAGGGAGCGAGGCTCTGCCCACACCTAGCTTCAGACTCCAGGCTTCCGGAACTGTTGGAGGGAAGGAATTCCTCTCTTCGCCGCCAACGGGCCTGTGATGCTTCTGCGGCTCTAGGAACCTCCTTCCGGTGCCCGAGATGCTCCTCACTAGAAAGGAGGCTGAGCTGCGCTGTCCATCCTGTTCCCTGGCTGTGCCGCTCTGGAACCTCAGGGCCTGGTGTCCTCATCACACCTTGAGGTGGCCCGCCTTCCCGCCTGCCCGGTTCTGGAGCGGTGAATGGTCCACTGGGCAAATCGCCACACTCAGGAAATGCTGACTCTGCTCTCTTGTGCCTGTCCCCAGTTCTAAAATCACTGAGTGTCTGCACCGTTTTATCTGGCCACTGCTGAGAGGACAGTGGGGCCCAGTGGTTGAGACGCTGCACCTCCAAAGCGGGGGCCTTGGGTTCGATCCCTGGTCAGGGAACCAGGAGCCCATGTCATGAGTGGCACAACCACGTAAATAAATAATTTTTTTTTGAAGCTAGGATACCCTCCATAGCTCCATAACACACAGGACCCACCCTGCAACCCTGCAAGGCCTTGAATGACCTGTCACCTCCCTGTCCCCACTGCCTTCTGCTCTCCCCCTTCTCACTCCACTCTGACCCCTTCCCATGCCTGCCAGGACCCCTGACTTTCCTTCCACACGCCAGGCACGGTCTAAGCCTCCCGGACTTTGCTCTGGCTGTGTTCTCCTTCCAGGCCTGGCTCACATCACCTTCTCGCCTTGTTTCCCTACCCATTCTTCCTTGAGCCCACCACTGTTCTTTTTTTAAAAAAACTTGTCTATTTTTAATTGGAGAATAACTGCGTTACGATATTGCGCTGGTTTCTGCCATCCATCAACACGAATCAGCCACAGGCATACATGTGTCCACTCCTCTCGAACCTCCCTGCCACCTCCCTCCTCATCCCACCCCTCTAGGCAGTCACGGAGCACCGTGTTGGGCTCCCTTCATCATGCAGCAAATTCCCACTGCCTGTCTATTTACATACGGTAATGTACCTGTTTCAGTGCTACCCTCCCAATCTGTCCCACCCTCTCCTTCCCGCCATGTGTCCACAAGTCTGTTCTCTGTCTGCATCTCCACTGCTGCCCTGCAAATAGGTTCATCAGTACCATCTTTCCAGATTCCATAGACACGTGCTAACGTACAATATTGTTTTTCTTTTTCTGACACTCTTCACCCTCTGTTCCTTTCTGTTTGTTTGCTTTTGGCTATGCCATGCAGCATGTGGGATCTTAGCTTCCCAACCAAGGATTGAATCCATGCCCCCTCCACTGGAAGCACAGAGTCTTAACCATTGGATTGCCTACTTGTTCTTACTGGCTCATAGCTCACACTTGAGACCCCCTGTTTCTCTCTCTGCCTGACTCCTTGCCACTAGCCCGCAGCTCCCTGTGGGCAGCCTTTGTGTCGGTTTTGGTCACTGCCTAGCCCAGTGCCGAGAACAGCGCCCGCATGTGAAGTATTTGCAGAAGGAATGGATGAGAGGAGGGAACGCATGCAGGGAACACGGTATTGAAAAGTGTCCATTTTGTGGCCAGATCACTCGGGAGCTTTTAAAACATGTTGCGCAAAAACAAACAAACAAAAATGCCAAGGAATCTTTACATTTTGTGCATAGGAGAAGACAGAAATAGGCCATGTGTGCTGGCATGGGGCCCGGCTGGACAGCCCCAGCTAGTTTCTGGTTGATGATCTCAGAGATCGTCAGAGAGGAAGAGGAACTGAAACGTACTCAGCAGGCGCAGTCTAGATGGGATTTCACTGAATTCCGGCTATTTAGAAGCAAGAGTCAATGCTTCAGGGTGGGTGGGGGTCTAGGGTTCTATAGATGGACAGACTGTGGCACACCCAGGGTTTGTCACTCAGCAACATGGAGACATGAGGTCGCGAACCGAGAAAAGATGCAGAGGAGCCTTAGGACCAGTATTTAGTACTGGGCAAGAGACGGTCTGAAGAGACGACAAATGGTATGATTCCAGCCATGCAGCATCCTGGGAAAGGCAAAACTATGCAGACAGTGGGCTTCCCAGGTGGTGCAGCGGGAGAGAAGCCACCTGCCAATGCAGGGGACACAACAGACGCGGGCTCAACCCCTCAGTCGGGAGGACTCCCTGGAGCAGGAAATGGCAACCCGATTCAGTATTCTTGCCTGGAGAAGGCCATGGACACAGGAGCCTGTGCGTTACAGTCCCCGGGGTCACAAAGAGTCAGATTTGACTAGGTGTGTGCACACGTGCGCGCACACACACATGCACACACGGAATTGGTAACAGGATCAGTGGTTTCCAGGAGCTGAAGGGAGGTAGGGGGACGAACAGGCAGAACACAAGGGACTTCTAGGTAGTGTGGCTACTCTGTATGATCCTCACGGTGGACACATGACCTTGTGCATCTGTCCAAACTCACAGCACGTGCAAAGCTGAGTGGATCCTAATGCACACGTGGACTGCAGTTAATAACACTGAGTCAATATTGGCTCACCAATAGTAAACAGATACACCAGGCCAACACAACACATTAGTGACAGGGGGAAGAGTGTGTGTGTTGGGGGGTGGCGGGAGAATATGGCAACTCTCTGAACCAACTGTTCAGTATTTCTATAACCCTAAAACAGCTCAAAGACATAGCACGATTTATGGGTTTTTTCCGTAATATCGGAAAAACCCGAATGAACTTTTGGGTCAACCCAAAATGCTGCTATATTTAATAAAATTTAACTATTTAAGGTTAAGTTTCATACTCGAAATTATTTAATCGTTGTAAAATCTTACCAGAAACAGAAAGAAAGCAAGCAAGGTCTTAGACCCTGAACCCAGAGGTGCATACCCCCTGGGCCCCCATGTGGCCCTGGCTCTCACCAGAAGACGACGGTTAAGCTACATTCTGAGATGTGGCAGCATCGTGTCTGAAGACTCCAAGGGTGAGGGCCACGGGGACCACTTCCACTGCCCCTGTGTCCAGAAGGCGCATCCACAGTGACATGGCCATGACTCCTTGGCGTCTGGCCAACGGCAACGCTGGGAAAGGCGCAGGAGCGCTGGGGAGCCAGGTGGCCCCTTCCTCTGGTTGGTCCCCAGCCCCCAGGCCTGCACTCGCCTTGCTGGCTTCTTTCTACCCCACAGTCCCACCCCACCAGAATCACCCTGCCACAGACCATTCAGTCGGGACACACCACCCTTTTCCTTCTGGGACCCAGCGTGCAGGGTGCCACCCCTCCAGACATCAGGAGCACATTAAGAGGACACTGAGGCATTGATCAGGACTTGGTATTTTCTACATCTGAGACTCTGACACCTGGGGCCTGGATGACCCCGGGGGGACTCCTAAAGAGAAGAAAGGACCCTCCCACAAGCATGCCTTCCAAACACAAACCAGTCATTTCAGAGCCCACACTGGCCCCCTGCTGCCTCTGTTATTACTCAAGGCTGCTCTCCCCAGGCCCATAATCACCCCAGGGGAGATCATTCAACCAAGCCAGTCCTTACGCCCCCAAACTCTGAAATTATTCACACCAGCCAATCCTACGTCTGCTTGCCCTGACTCATTGGACCTTCACCATGAAAACCATGACACAGACTCCTGCCTACACCCTCCCCTGGCTCTCGCTGCTTCCGATGGACCCTGGTGCCTTCCCGTGTGGCCCTGCCCAGGGCACGCTGAACCTCCTATTTCTGAGGAATCGTGACTGTAATTGCCTTCTCCTTGGCCGCTGCCGCCCCGTATCTGAATGATCATGGAGTCTGCATGTGAAGGCCCCCTCCCGCCAACCGGCCCCCACTCACCTCCAGCACGGGGCCAGCGCCGAGGATGGTCCTCTCGACACCGCTGGCGTAGCCCTTCTGGCTCAGGGCGGTGAGGCAGTGGATCAGGAAGTTGGTGCTCTGCGTCTTGCCCGAGCCGCTCTCACCCGAGATGACGATGCACTGGTTGACGCGCTTCCGGAGCATGGCATAGTAGGCCACGTCGGCCAGCGCGAACACATGAGGCTCCAGCTTGCCCAGCTGCTGGTTCTCGTACATCTTCACGTACTTCGGGTTGTAGATGGGGAGGAACTTGAAGGGGTTGACGGCGACGAGGATGCTGCCGGCGTACGTGTAGATCTTCTGCTGCAGGAAGCGGTGCCTGAGGTTCTTCAGGAGGTTCTCCTCCGTCAGCTCGGGGAGGTTGCACAGGTCGTCAAAGTCCGCCTGTGGCCGGGGCAGGAGGCCGCGCTCCACTAGGCGCCGAGTGGCCGCGGCCTGGGACGCCAGCTGCATGTGTAAGTACTTGATGGTCCCGTCGGGGTCGCGCTCCTGCAGCAGGAAGTAGTAGCCATCCTCCCGCGGGTGCTCGCCGTGTGCCCGCCGCGGCCACAGCAGCACGCGGTGCACGGGCGAGTCGCTGGCGTCCAGCACCCACTCCTCCCCGCCCGTCTCCTTGACCTCCACCAGCACGTAGCGCTTGCTGCCGTCCAGCTGCAGCCGGGCGACGGCGTCCTGGATGACGTCGGACGTGGTGCTGTCCTTGGTGGCCGGCACGCGGCACGAGGCCAGGGGTGGGGCCTGGCTCTCGCTGGTGGCCAGCTGCGGGTAGATGTGCAGGTGGTAGGCCGCCTGCCCCCGGCGGCCGGCGCTGCCCGCCTCGTTCACACTCATCCTGCCGGCAGCCTAGCCTCAGCATGCCTCCCGGGCTCGGGGCGCACGTCCTGGAGCTGGAAGGGAAGGGGTGGCACCGTCAGAGAGGCTGGAGGGCAGAAGGGTGGGGCAACACTGACACCCACCTCCGGACAGACGGCCTTGGGCCCACGGCCTGGATCCATGGGCTCTCCTGAGAAGTCAGAAAGGCCAAGGGGTCTCGTCTGTCCTTAAACGTGACCCTGACTTCAGGTTCGTGGCTCCTGCCAAGTGACATCACCAGGTCCCGCCACCGAAGATCAAACCCTTCCCCTGGAGTCTGTCCACATCCCAGGCCGCATCCCTCCCTACCAGCCTCTCAACCCTCAAGTCCAGGGGCCACAGCCACGTCTCAGCTCAGTTCTTCCTGGCCTCTCCTCTCTGACAAAAATTCCCCTGGCAAGTTCCCAAGCAGATGAAGACTCGGCCCCATGGGCCTTGGTTATGTCCCCCAAACACAAGACGGGCAGAGAGAGGAAGGGTGGGATGAGCAAGTCTGACCTTGCTCGGAAACTCGGGGACCTCGAAACCCCACTGAGGAGGATGAAGTCAGGGAGCGCCCCCCCCAAAACTTGCTCCAGAGAACTCTTCAGTGGACATTCACTTCTAGAACCCACAACTCTATTCCCAACATGACGAGAACATCTGGCAGACCCAGATCAGAGGCCTCCTACAGGAGTTCTGGTCAATTTTCCCCACGGCTGTGAAAGACTGAGGAGCCGCCCCAGCCAGAGGAAGCTGGGAGCTGTGATGACTGAATGTCCCAGGGTTGTCTGCATAGGGTCATGACCAGAGAGAAGATGTGAATGGACGAACTGGTGACGTCTGAGTAAGATCAGATGGTTGGTGAACAGCAGTGTGTTGCTGTTGGGTCCTTAGTCGTGCAAACGTACCCCGACAGTGTGAGGTGTTCACATTCAGGCAACACAGGTGAGGGGTTCAGGGGACTCCCTCTTTGGTCTTTGCAACTTTTCTGGAAACCTAAAATGATTTCCTTGGTTGTCCAGTGGTTAAGAATCCACCTTGCAAAGAAGGGGATGCGGGTTCGATTCCCGGTCCAGGAACTAAGATCCCACATGCAGCTAAGCCCACAGGCTCAGGAGTCCACGCGCCACAGCAAAAGGTGTGCTTCAACTAACACCTGACGCGGTCAGACACGTATTTCAAAGGATGACCCCAGCAGAAAAAGCCTATTTAGAAAAAAACATTTGCTCCTGAAGACATTTTGAGAAAAGAGAAAAGGCAGTCAATGTTGGCAGCAGCTCACTTTTGTATCTTGGGGCAAGGGGCAGAAATGCAGTGTGGGTCACGTGGGGCTCACTGTGTGCCACCCAAGTGTGGCTGCAGACACAAAGATGAAGCAGACCTTGGCTCAAAGCCCAGTGGGAGATGCCAGTATGCAAACAGATGTGAGGGGTGACCAACCATGAGCCTGAGAAACTGTCCCCGAGAGCCAGAGCAGGCTTTAGGGAAGTGGCACCATCTAAGACGCGTTCTCCAGGATGAAGAGGAATTCTTTCAACAGGAGGGCAAAGGAGGGTGGAGAGTGTGGGAGGCCCACTGTCTATTTTTGTAAAAAAAAAAAAAAAGTTTCACTGGAATGAAGCTCTGCGCATTCATGTACATACTGTCTACAGCTGCCTTTGTTAGCACAACGTAACTACCACAGAGACTAGTAAACTTAAGGCCTGGAAAGCTGAACATACTTTTTTCCCAGTCCTTTGTAGAAACACTAGGCTGACGTCTGCATGACTCAGCCCTGCGGACATCACCAGAGGCTGTGGTGATCCGGCCTCTGGGAAGCTGAGTCCCACCGCAGTGCTGGGAGGGCAGGTGACAGGCGAGGCTGAACAAACTAGACATCTTGGAGCAGCCACAAATAGGTAGGTAGGTAGTGGCAACCAGCAGGAAGGTGGGAGTAGATGGGAATATTTAATTTCCAAAAACTTTCCCCCAAATTATTAAGGAACTTTGGTATATTTCCTTCCAGCTTATTATTCAACTGGATGCTACACATTTTAATAAAGCCTGAATTGCTGTTAACGGGATATGCTGGTACAAATGAACATGTCTCCATGTCATGAAATATGCTCTGAAACATGATTTCTGAGTTTGTGGACACACAACGTTGTGTAGAACTGTGAGAAATTTCCTTGGAATCAGTTAACTCATGCAGAATTAGCGGATAAATGGATGTGAACCTTGCTAAGCGTTTTTCCTCAAAATGCCACAGTATCCTGCAGAAAAATGATGAAACAACAGAAACACTTTGGCAGTTTCCTTAAAAGTTAATATATGCCTAGCGGGTGGTCCACTCCTAGCGATGGAACCACTCCTAGGAGTTACTCCAGAGACACGAAGCAGATGTCCATACCCAGACTGTACAGACGGTCTCACTGACACTGTCTAACAGCCCCAGACTAGAAACACCCCGAATGCACAGAAACCAGTGAACGGACGAATAATCGGCCACATGACGAACATGACTTGGCTGTGAGAATGGACCAACCTCTGAGCTGCACAGCAACACAGAACAACACAGAACAGTCTTGGAATCCGAGTGCTGAGTGAAAGACCGCAGATGAGAAAGAATATCTACAGACCCCCAAATTCCACTCCTAGGTATGAACCCCAAGGACTTAAAGACAGGGATCCACCCAGACAGACACTTGTATACACACGTTCACAACAACCCTATTAGCCAAAAGGTGGAAAAAACCCAAATTTCCATCAGCTGATGAGAGAGTGGAATGGTCCCTGCTACAATGTAGACGAATCCTGAAAACATCACGCTGGATGAAAAAAGCCAGACACCAAAGGCTATGTGTTATAGGACCCCGTTTATTAGGAAATGTCCAGAATGGGTAAATCCATGGAAACGGGCAAAGCCACAGACTAGTGATTGCCAGGGGCTGGGGAGCGAGGTGGGGGAATGGGGAGAAACCGCTGATGGATGCAGGGTTTCCTTTTGGGGTGATGGAAAAGTTTTGGAGTTACACAGAGGTGATGGCTGCACAACATTATGAACATGCTAAATATCAATGAATTGTTCACTTACTCCTGACCCTTGCACATGGGTTTGAACTCCGTGGATCCACTTAAATGCAGATTTTTTTTCACTACATATGTACTTTCCATGTTTAGTCACTCAGTTGTGTCCAACTCTTTGTGAACCCGTGGACTGTTGCCCGCCAGGCTCCTCTGTCCATGGGATTTCCCAGGCAAGAACACGGGAGTAGGCTACCATGCCCTCCTGCAGGGGATCTTCCTGACTCAGGGATGGAACCTGTGTCTCCTGCATTGGCAGGTAGATTCTTCACCACTGAGCTGCCTGGGAAGCACACACACATTATGGACTTTACGACGTGACCTGTGGTTGGCTGAATCCCAGGGTGGAGTGTTGTGTATAACTGTAAAGTGATACATGGATTCTGACTGCGTGTGTTTGGAGGTCTGCATCCTCAAACCCCACACTATTCAAGGGTCAACAGTACAGAAATTTCTAGAAAATGCAAACTAATCTACAGAGCTGGCTGCTTGAGGGAGGGTGACAGGGCGGGAGGAGAAAGGAGCCGGGGAGACTTTTCTGGCAACGGATGTGCTCTTTATCTCGATGATAGCTGTGGGCTCCTGGGTGCTTGCATGGGTCACAACTCACCCAGTTACACACTTCAGATTAGTGCCATTTACAGAGTATAGGGTATAGCTGCATAGCCAATAAGGCTGTTTAGAGACAGTGTGGTGGTCTGGCAGCTAGGACTCCGAGCTCTCTACCCCGTCCCTGCCCCCCACCCCAATGCAGGGGGCCTGGGTTTGATCCCTGGTTGAGGAACTAGATCCCACATGGCAACCAAGACCTGGCCCACCCAAATAATTAAATGCAAAATAAATATTACAAAAAGCTGTTTATGCATGGCTGAGCCCCTTCGCTGTTCACCTAAAACTACGGTAACACTGTTAATCGGCCATATGCCAATATAAAATAAAAAGTTAAAAAAAAAAGTGCTGTTTTTAAAAAAGTATTTGAAACTATGAAAGGACTCAGTTTCCCAGGAATGCAACTTTTTGGAACTTCTTGCTTTCTTTCCAAAAAGCCCAATTCTTGAGCCATGTCACCAAGCTCCTCAGATGCCACAGCAAGGAAAATGGCTCGGAATCTATGAGCTTGTCTATGTTCAGAGGTGTTGCCGACTTCACTCTCCGCCAGAAACAATGAGAGCTAATCTCAGGACGTTCCTGGAGAGCACCACAAGGCTGCGGACGCTGGGCATCTGTGCACTTCTAAGCAGGTGAGACAGGAAAGAGTGCAAACTGTAGATCTGCACCTTAATCATGGTCATGTGAGTGCACGTGTGTGCTCGTGAACACACACCGAGCATGACTGTGAGCATATGTGTGCAGACACAGACACACATGCATCGATACGCACTCTCACACAACCACGTCACACCTGTGCACACACAAACACAGCCACAGGAGCACCAACAGAGCTTCATCTGAACACACCCACACTCACTGAGTGCAGACACACGACCCAGGGCTGCGGGCAGAGCCCGCCCCGCTGTGACGCACACCTGTGGAAATGTGACTCACGTGCACCACAGCTTCCAGGGGATCGATCCAGCTCGAGGATGGGGCGAGGGCGGTAAGGGCTTTGGACGGTCTCAAGCCCAGGCAGCTTGGCTGCAAGTGACAGAAAGGTCACGTGGGTGCATCTGTTCTCTCCTCCCAGCAGACACTGGGCTGAGCGAGAAGCCACTGGGGCTGACAAGGGTCTGGATGATGCCTGGATAGGCTGAGGGCCGTGTGGCCCACATCCACCAGGGCTGCCTGATCATCAGGCGCCCTCGGAGCCCCACGGGGGACTTTTATTGCTTTGGGCCCCTTGCTGAGAGGCGCAGGAGATCCCACGCTCAGAGACTGGAGGTCGTGGGGACAGTCACAGGCCCAGCTGATGCGCACCCCACCCCCAGGCCAGGAGGAAGTAGATAAGGCTTGCTCAAGGCGCCTGCTGACCGCTGGAGCTGCGGGGGGAGAGGCGGGCCAAAGAGACGGGTTGGGGCAGGGCAAACGCCAGCTGGGGCCCCTTGCAGGAGTCCCCACAGGGCCCGCCTGACCCACCCCGGAGCAGCTGCCCCT
The DNA here is from genome assembly GCF_049115385.1 of Moschus berezovskii. Classification (NCBI taxonomy): domain Eukaryota; kingdom Metazoa; phylum Chordata; class Mammalia; order Artiodactyla; family Moschidae; genus Moschus; species Moschus berezovskii. Next base: position 106,136,254 of record NC_142467.1, on the reverse strand, counting down.
CCAGGCCCCACCACAGCTGCATCCTGGGAAAACTTCCCCTGCACCTGCCTGTGGGGCCCTTCCAGCACCCAGCCAGCCTCACCTGAGCCCACTCTCCTCTCAGAGTGGCTCCCTTTCCCCCTCCCACTGAAATAACTCATTTGCCTGAAAAACAAGAGACATTAGTAAATTCTCTAGCCCAGGGTCCAGTTCCGAGTTCCCTCCTCACTTACATGCAGCCGGAACCCAGCCCTTCCTGCTCCTTCCCCCGCCTCAGTCTGCCATCACCCCTCACCGCCCCAGCCTCGGTCTGCCATCACCCCCTATCATCCCCCCCTGCCCCCCGACACCTCCATCTGCCATCCCCCTACACAGCTGAAACCACAGCTCCCCTTCCCAAAGATGCTACTAAGCTCCTGCCAGTCATGCCTTTCCTGGTCCTGCCCACTTGCTCGGCAGCCCTGGGGACCAGGTGGCACCTGGACCTACCCCTGGGGCCCATCCACACTGTTGTACTCCCCCTTCAGTGGCTAAGCTCCTGCCCAGGGATGCCCACCCCAGCTCTTGCCCCAATCACAGGAGGGTGTTTGCTCCCTGCTCCTCCCACTGACCACATCCTGTCTGCTGTACCCAGAACAGCTTCTCTTTTCACCAGGACGGGAGGACCCCTGAGGGACCCCTGCCTCCATCCCCTGGCAACATCGGTCTAGGTGTGAGTGTCCCAGCACAGAGCTCCTGGGGGCCTCCCTCCGGCCAGTCCTCTGCTCCTGGCTGTCAAGCCACATGCAGCAGAGCGCCTCTTTGGTAGGTTGGCGGCCACCAGAAAGCAGTTACTGGACATGCTCTGGCTACTTCTCATTCAGCCAGGCCCAGGCTCACAGGGCAGACCTTGCAGGGCCCCATCAGTCATGGAAAAGCTGCCCGAAATCCCCAGCCCACAGTGGGAAGTCTGGTTCCCGCAGCCCGCGCTATAAGCCTGAGAATCACTGACCAGGCCACTGCCAGAGGCACCCTGCCCGCCCTCCACCTCAGACAGAGGCAGGCACCACCCCGCTGCCTCCGTCCACTGCCACCTGTGGCCCCGTCCTCATTCTCAGGTTGGGATGTCCCTTGGACCCCTCCAGCAGACTCTAGGAAGCTCTGCTCCCAATGCAGTGCACCCTCCTAGATCCAGAACCCCCCATTCTCTAGGTGGAACCATTTTAACCTAACACTTGGCTGATCTGATCCCCTCTACAGCCTCACTTTGAAGGCCCCTGACTCCCTCTTCCCAAGTGACTTCCGGAGAGGCCCCCCTGCCAAAGAGAGCGGTCGGCCCGGAGCAGCCTCACTGGCATCGAGGATTAATATTTTTCTCAACCTGTGGCTATCCGTGGGCACAAAAGAGTGTTTTGTCACATTTAATCCTCTGTCAGGCTGGGTTTTTGGAGAATTGAGTGTATTCAGTGATGATTTTTCTGTTTATGGAAGCTGTTTAATGTCGGTCGCCGATTCCCCCCACCACTGAACCATGCCTGCCCAGCTTACTGTTTTGGAGTAGCGCTTTGTATAGAAAGAGTATGATGTCTTCGCGATGTCCGATGAACTTAACTCATATCAATGTACTTTTCTAAACAAAACGTTCATTTGTTAGCGGTGCTGGGTCTTCACTGCTGTGCAGGCTCCCCTCTACTCTCTCGTGGTGCGTGGGCTTCTCACTGCGGTGGTTTCGCTCGTTGCGGGGCAGGGCCCCAGGGTAGGCGGGCTCAGTAGTTGCGGCTTCTGGGCTCTAGACTGCAGGCTCAACAGTTATGGCGCAAGGCTCAGCTGCTCCATGGCATGTGGCATCTTCCTGGACCAGGCATCACACGCGCCTCCTGCACTGGTCTGCGGATTCTTTAACGCTGACCCACCAGGGAAGCCCATACCAATTTACTTCTGTGTATGCTGTTTTTTGATCCAGACACTACATTTTCTGAGCAGACACATCTGCGGGTTGTTTCTCCCATGATGTCGGCAGCCTACTCTTCTCCCAGACTGGATGAACATGGAACCACACTCTGTCTTCCTCCCCTTCCTTGGACTTACTTGCCACATTTAAGCCTTTATTCATCTGGAAGTTATACTGGAGGGTGTGACAGTTTCCTAGGGCTACTCTAAGCAAGGACTGTAAACCAGGTGGCTTAAAACAAGAAAGATGTATTGTCTTGCCTTTCTGGATGAGCCCAAAAATCAAGGCGTGGGCAGCGCTGGTTCCTTCTGGAGATCCTGAGCGAGACACCTTCCTGTGTCTCTCCTGGCTTCTGGCGACCCTCGCCCCTCCTTACCGGTGCATCACTCCGATTTCTTTGGAGGACTTTTCTGTCTCTGTGTCTTCCTCCCTTCTTATGAAGATACTGGATTCAGCCTCCACGAGATCTTTAATTACATCCACCAAGACCTTATTATTCTTATTTTTCAGTATTTATTTGTTTATTCACTTTTGGCTGCATCGGGCCTCAGCTGCAGCATGCAGGCTCTTCCCTGCGGCACGCGAGATCTTTCCTTGTGGTGTGTGGGCTTCTCCCTAGTTGTGGCTTGAGCTCCAGAGCACGGAGTGGCTCAGTAGTTGAGGCACTTGGGCTCAGCTGCCCCGCGGCATGTGGGATTTCAGTTCCCCAACCAGGGATCGAACCTGCCTTCTCCGCACTGGAAGGCGGATTCTGAACCAATGGGCCACCAGGGGAGTCCTAAGACCTGATTTCTAATCAAAGTCACATTCTAAGGTTCTGGGTGGGACATGAATTTAGGGGGACACCAATCAACTCAGTATGGCATGGGAGCTGAAAGGAGGATCCAGACGAGCTTCAAAGAATGAAACAAGTGTTTTCCTGCTTTTTCTTAAAGACTGTCTCTCCTCCTGACCAGGGAGCTTCTTTGTTAAAGAAGATAAGTGAAGTTACGTTACACACGTGCGGGTATGCCCTGGGCTGTTGATACCTGCATGGCGTGGTGCTATGATGACCACAGCTTCAGGGGATGTCCTTGAACAGTGGACATCAGCTCACTGAGGCGCTCAGCTGATTTCTCTGGCTTTTAAGCATGCCTTCCACACAGAGTCTTAAACATAGCCTGAGACCTAGAAGCCAGTCACACTGTAGCTTAAGGTCTTGTCCCACGTGCATGTGAAACCTGCACCCCAGAAAGTCCCAGACTGTGTCTGGAATGAAAGGAAGCAGGTCTGGGGCTGAGGAACTGGGGTCCCCAGGTCCCCATGAGAGACAGCTCAGCAAAGCAGCAACTGTACACTGTGGCTGTGTGTCGGGCATGGCAGGTCCCGAAAACCTACGCCTGGCTTTGATTCAAACCACTGCTCCCAATGCCCCCAAGTTAAAAGCCTATTCTGCCTTCTGACCGATGCTCATGGAAGCGCATGCAATGTGAACAGGAAGGAAAACCTATCCCTGAACTGAGAGGATCTGTCTACCTGGAACTTGGCGGACAATTATGCGCTCATCACTACATCGAAGCCAAACTGCAGACTCTAACATTCCTGGATGAAACAGCCAAAGGTGGACTTGAAGTGCCCATCAAAGGAAGAGTGGAGGGACTCCCCATATGGTCCAGTGGTTAAGAAACCTCCGTCTATGCAGGGGACATGGGTTCGATCCCTGGTTCGGGAAGATCCCACATACAGCGTAGCAACCAAGGCCGTGCGCCACAGTGACTGAGCCTGCACTCTAGCACCTGCAAGCCACAGTGACTGAGCCTGTGTGCCACAATTACTGAAGCGCACATTCCCAGAGCCCGTGCCCTGCAACAAGAGAAGCCACCGCAAGCAGGAGCCGTTGCACTGCAACAAAGAGTAGCTCTTGCTCGTTGCAACTAGAGAGAGCCTGTGGGCAGCCATGAAGATCCAGTAAAGCCGAAAATATAAAAACTGAATTAAATTTTTTGAAAAAGGATGAGTGGATAAACAAAATGTAGTCCATCCACCCAGTGGAATATTATGCAGTCATAAAAAGGAGCGGCGCTCTAAAGCAAACTACAAGGTGAACGAACCTCCAAAACATCATGCCGAGTGAAAGAAGCCAGATACCAAGTACAATCCCATCGATAACGAAATGTCCAGAACAGGCAAATCCAGAGAGACAGAAGGCAGAGGAGTGGTTGCTGGAGGCTGGGGAAGAGGGGATCGGGACTGACCACGGAGGGGCATCAGGTTTACTTTAGGGGTGATGGAAATGTTCTGGAACTCGACTGAGGTGGTGGCTGCGGAACACTGGGAATTCACTCCCACTGAACTAGTAGCCAGTCTTCAGGGCACAATAATAAGGATTCCCGCCGAGACACCTGAACGGTGGAAAATGAAAAGGCTGTGGCAAACACCGTATCAGCATCCCTTCTGGGCTCCAAGGAGATGTGAGCCTCAGTTCAGGGCCTTTCTCAGAGAAAGGAGGTGCAGGGAAGAGGAGGAGGAGGTGACCCACAGTCCAGCCCTGGGGGCAAGTGACAAACGTGAAAGAGCCGCTCTCTCTAGTCCGGCCAAGGCCTCATGCATGAAAAAGCCCAGATTCTGCCGACCGGCTTGGCGAAAGATTCGTAACTGACTGGAAAATGAGGCGGACGGGGGCCTCTAGAAAGTGTAGCATAGCTGCTTCGTTTATATAAGGCCATAATTTGAAGCCACATGTTTACTGGATGAAATCATCCTCAAGCTAAAAGGAAGAGGCCAGGGTTACAGCAGCATCAGCTAGGATGCTGTTTTGGAGGCAGCGAGTTTCCACTTTTCCAGGCATGTTTCCTTGAGCCTGCTGGGCTTTTTTTTTAAGGAAATGATGACATGAAGTTATTGGTAAGATGGACCTGCCGAGAAACAGCTACAAAAGAAGCATGTTTCTCAGTCTTGGCAGCTCAGAGTTGTAAGACAGCTTATGGCTGATGTTAGGGGTGCGGGAATGTGGCCACAGGCCATGGAGGCCCCAGAAGATGGAAGGGGCAAGGAAGGGTCCTCCACCCACCCCCGGGGTCTCTGAAGACAGTCATGGATCTGCTGCTGCTCCAGTTTTGGACTTCTGGCCTCCAGAATTTCAAGGGAATCAATTTCTATCATTGAAGCCATGAAAGCCTGTGGTGCCAATTCACAGAAGCCCCAGGATACGGGTCCAAGGTGTCGAGTTCACAAGGTGCTGAGTTCCCCGAAGGAGGCCGTGAGCAGGAAGGGCCACCACCTCTCTTCCGCTTAATTTAAACCCCGGGAGAAGCCCCTCCCAAACACCCTCTCGTGACTGTCCCTTTCTCTCTTAACTCGTTCCTTGGCCTTCCAGTCTGGCCCAACCAGTCTGAGTCTTAGAAAAAGCTCTTTCTCCCAGGCCCATGCTGGGGCAACCTGTTCCACTCATCTCTCCCCAAGGCTGATCCTTCTTGGAACCTGCTGCTACATCCCCAAAGAGGATGTCTTCTTTCAAAATCTGTCCAGTCAACAAATGTTTCTCTGCTCCCCACCCCACTGGGCTGGGCCAGGCAGCCGGTAAAATAGGGAGTGAGAATGTGGCGATGAGGTCTGGCCTTCAGGCAACCTGACTGATCAACCCACTAGCGAAGAGGCATTTCCACCAGTAACGGTGCTTCTGGAAAGAAAAAGCGCAGTGTATTCAAGCAGCAGCTCTCAACTGTGGGGTGGGTGACGGGGTGATCCTGCCCCACCCCACAGGACACTTGGCAAAGGCTGGAGACGTTTTTGGTTGTCACCACTGGGGGGAGGGGAGAGACTTCTGGCATCTGGTGGGTGGAGACCTGGGACGCTGCTCAACACCCTGCAACGTGCGGGACGTCCCCCACAGCAGAGTGATCTGGTCCTGGATGTCAGTGGGGCTGCCACGGGGATGGAAACTGACCAGAGCAGGGTGGTCACTGTGGACCAGCCGGGGGGCGGCGCAGGGAAGTGCCCAGTGCAGAGAGCTGCCTAGGCCTGCGCAGTGCGAGGGGATGGATGGGCTGAGCGTGGCGATGGCAGCCTAGGCGAGGGCGGTGAGCTCCAAGGGCAGGGGCAGCCGGGGCTGGCCTCGGAACAAGGGGACCAGTGTGGCTGGCAGGGCCGAGGCTGGAGGGGGAGGGGCCGGGGTCAGGAAGGTCAGATCCCACAGGGCCTTGTGAATGTGGGAAGGAGTCTAGATTTTCCTGCAAGGCTGACAGGGAGCCCCGAGGGGTTGGAGGCACAGACGACCAAGACACGGTGACATCAGGAAAGGATCAGCCAGGCCCAGCGTACCGGGCAGAGCAGGGGCGGGATGAGGGGTATTGGGCAGCCCCTGCAGGTGTGACAGGCCAGGGGGACTGATGGCGGCTTGGGTCAGGTCCCTGGGTCAGGGGGATTATGATTGCAAGGGGAAGGCAGACCTGCAAGGCCCTGTGGGGGGCTGGGATCTGGGTCCTTCCCTATAGACCAGTGGGCTGATAAAGACTCAGAAAGTCTTCTGGGAAGCGGGTCCGGGCAGGCAGGGGGAGCCCTTTGCGACTGCCACCCTCCAATCATGCAGCCCATCTGCCACCGTGTCCAAGTGGAGAGCCGTCTTGAGAACCTCATATGGGCGGAGCTGCGGGGACAACACACAACGGCCCTGCCTGAGACCAGGCCAAGCAGCACAAGAGAACAAGGGAGCCCGCTCGGCCTTTACAGGTAGTTCAGACCCAGCTTCCCTGGTGGCTCAGACAGTAAAGAATCTGCCCGCAATGCAGGAAACCCAGGTTCGATCCCTGGGCCAGGCAGACCCCCTGGAAGAGGGCACGGCAACCCACTTCAGTATTCTTGCCTGGAGAATCCCACAGACAGAGGAGCCTGGTGGGCTACAGTCCATGGGGTCGCAAAGAGTTAGACAAGACTGGGCAACTAACACTTTTTTTTTTCACTTTCACAGACCCTCAGGTAGGGCTCTGGGGGCTGCAGTGCTAGCTCCGTCCTGATGGGGGGTGGGGGGCGTGACTCTTTTTCTAGGGGACACCTGATACATTCAGAGACATTGTTGGTTGTCACAACTTGGGGGGTGCTACTCACAACTGGTGGGTGGAGGCTGGGGACACTGCTGAACACCCTGATGCGCAAGAAGGCGCCACCACAGACTATGACCCAGCCCCAGTCAGCACCAATGCCAAGGCTGAGAAAAGATGCTTTGTATAAATAAAAAGACAAAAGTTTGCACACTTTAGGGTCTCTTCAGGGCCTCAAAGGCTGTAAGATGCTCTCAGGATTCCAAGTCCATGTCCACCTGACTACACAAGATACAGAAGGAGGGAGTAAGAAAGGGAGTGAGACAGAGCCAGCCTGGAGGGATAATGCCCGAGCTGCTGGGACCCAGAGCCATCTGTCCCTGTGCAAGTCACTCTCTCCACTTTCAGACACATGTTCCTTAGCCTCCCCATCTTTACCCTCTCCTCTTCCTGCTCATCCAGGGGGCAGACGCCCCGGAGGCCACCAGGAGGAAGGGGCCAGCTCCCTGAGGGTCTGTGGGGCCGGCTGCTCTGCTCTTCACACTGCGTGCCACCTGGTGTTTGTGAGCACCATGTGGCTTGCCGCATAATGGTTCCCTAACCAGGGACTGAACTTGCGCCCCTTGCACTGGAAGTGGGGAGTCGTCACCACCGGTCGACCAGGGAAGTCCTGTGTGTCACCGTGTCACCGTTCGGATAAATAGCATTTCCACATGACAGCCAGGGACTCTGGCCATCTTCCCAAGCAGAGGCCTTGGACCCCGGCACACTTGCCAGGAAATGAAAGCCCCTGGGTGCACCCATGGGATCTGAGATGCAAAAATCTCCAAGTCTTCTCCGCTCGGCTCCCCAGGTTCTGTCTACCTTTGAATGGAATGGAGATGCTCTAAGAGATGAGCAGGAAGATCCTGGAAAAGCCCTCCTGGTCCTGATGCTGATTTCACCCCATTTGCGAGGAAGCAGCAGCAGCAGTGTCCTTGGAAGGGAGACGACCACGCCAGGGCTCCAAGTCTTCCTCTTCATCAGCCACTTCAGGCCAGGCCCAGGTTCCAAGTCTGCCCAGAGCCAGGCACTGCATAGCCCTCGCCAGGCTGGGAACCTGACTTTAGCGGGCATGACTGCTGGCCAGACGCCTGCGCTTGGGCAGAAACCAGGGCTACTCCTGTTGCTCAGCACACCTGCGATCGCCAAGTCTGTCCCAGGCTTGTCTACATTTCTGTGGAATGATTTTCAAGTCTTCCAGAAACTTCTTTTGTCTCATCACCTGTGGAAGCAGCTGGTCCCAAAGTCACTTTGTTCCATGAATGGAGTTGATTTTGGACTCCCCCTCTTGATTTTGGCAAAACTGAGCACAGGGACCCCCATATACCTCAATTATAAACCTTGGCTAGCCCCTGGGTGGGCACACACTGTCTCCCAGGTCTGGCTCTAAACACACCCCTAATAAAGTCCCACAAAATCCACTCCCCCTGAGTCATGTTCTTGCCTCTCTATAGTCACTCCAAGTATAAGGACATGTGCAAGATCTGGAAAATTCCCTAAGAGGGCACTTCCAGAGGTGACGTGGCCAACCTGCCCATCTCCCCTACAATGTTTATTTCAGTGAATGAGACAAAACTGAATGAACTTTTCTCTGTCTGCATAATTAACAAAAATTCCCTTATTAAAGGAAATTTTCCTTATTAAATTCATTTCATAAAAAATGAAACCTGTCTCCTACCCAGTGTCCTGAACTGTGTCCCCGCCAACCCTCTGCTGGCCCCCATAGAGTTTCCCTGGTGGCTCAGAGGTAAAGAATCTGCCTGTAATGCAGGAGACTCGCGTTCGAATCCTGGGTTGGGAAGATCCGTAGTAGAGGAAATGGCAACCCACTCCAGTATTCCTGCCGGGAAAATCCCATGGACAGAGGAGCCTGGATGGCAGCACTCCATATGGTCACAAAGAGTCAGACACCATTGAGCATGCACCTGCCCCCCACAATTCATTATATCGAAGTCCTACTGTTCCAAGGACCTCAGAATGCGACCGCACTTGGAGACAGGGCTTTTAAAGAGGTGATTCAGTTAAAATGAGGTCACTAGGATGGGCACTGACCCGAAGGGGCAACCGGACATGGACTCACACAGAAGGAAGATGCGTGAAGACTCAGAGAGAAGGTGGTGAGCGACAAGCTGAGGAGAGAGGCCTGCGTGCATCCTTCGCTTGTGGCCCCTGGAAGGGACCAACCTTGATCACACCTCCATCTGGATTTCCGACCCCCAGATCCACAAGAAAATATGCTTCTGTTGCTTATGCTACCCAGCTTGTAGTACTTTGCTACGGTGGCCCCAGGAAACCCACACAGCCGGCAGTGACAGTCTTGAAATGCTCGGAGCTGGCTTCCCTCTTACACACACAACCTCAAGAAACAGGGCAGAGCTGGGATGTAAACGAATGAGTCAGACCAGGACAGCTTATTCATTGCTCCGACTAAGCCACAGGCTGAACCCTTGAATCACTACTCTATTTATCATCGGGACTCAGGCTCAGAGTCCCGACGAGGAAATGAGTAGAACCCAAACTCATCGGCTGTGTTTTTGAGACGTGCCTAATCTCTGGGGCCCTTTTGGGGCCAAAATGAAACAGGCGACTAGGTGAAGTGGGGGTCTCTGAGCTGCAGCCGGCAGCAGGCTGGTTTGTTGGGGGCCTGGGCCGCGCTCAGACAGAGCCCTTTGTTCTGTTTCTCCGTCTCCGGGACGAGGGCAGAGAGAAGGGCCTGTCTTGCTCGGCGGGGAGGCCGAGCAGGGGCTGCCTGGCACAGTTGACTGGGGATGCTGGCTGCACAAAGGGCCGGTGGATGGGGGTTGGGGGAGGGCGGCCTTCAGAAGGGGTCGAATGGACCCAGAATGTGCCCTTTCTGCCCCCGGAGTTAAAGCAGCAGTGTCAAGGTCGGGAAACAAGCAGAGGAGGATGCACGGAGAGCAAAAGTTAGCCTGTGCTTGAGAATGGACCCGTGTCTGGAGCCAGGAGGGCAAATGGGAGAAGATAACGTGGCTTCAAGAGCCACAGTGATCTGGGGCTGCCTCCAAAGTAGCTCTTTGAGAAGAAAATCAAATACCTCTAATCTCGGAAGAAAAGCAACCATTTGTTCTGAGACAAGGATGGTGCCTGCAAAAATCCAGGTCAGTGGGAAGACAAAGAAGAGAAAGACAATGGCATCTGCTGTGCCAGCGGATGACGAGTGCTCCAGCTCACCTCCTCCTCCTCCTCCGTGCGACATTCTCAGGGCTCGTTCCCTGACTCCCCCTTGGTCCATTCCCAGTGGTGTCTCCTTTTTATCAGAACTCCAGATTAAGAATTGAGTGGACGGCAGAATTCAGCTGCTGGCCTCTTTTCCCCACACCTGCGCTTGGCAGCAATTTGATGGGAGCCCAACAAACACCAAAGAGTCTCTGAGGTGATGGTAGGCCTGGTGGCAGGAACCAGCTTTTACTAGAGAGTGCCTGTCCCTGGGGGGGACACACAAACCACGGCTGGAGACACTTTTGGTTGTCATGACTTGAGCTGGGTGTGGACTACTGGCATCTTGTGTGTGAAGGCCAGGGCTGCTGCTCCACATCCCATAACGCACAGGGTGGCCCCCACAGCAAAGAATGACCTGGCCCCAGATGTCAACGGGGTTGCAGTCGAGACACTGTTCCAATAATTGGGTCTTTGGCAAACTGAGCTTTCTAATGATCCTTCACGCTTCTGGAAAGCACAGGGAGCCATCTCTGTCCTTCCTGAGCCACAGTTTCTGTATCTAGTAAATGGGAACCACAGCCTCCCTACTGATGCCTGGCAAAGTAAGAGAGTTGGCTATGAAAGTGTCTATCACAGAAGATGTTCAATGAAGAGCCACCCAGGGACGTACTTATGTGGTTCCCTCTTCCGGCTTGGTTCAACACCTCCGTACCCTTCAAGGCTTGGCTTGCGGCCAGCCATCTCTTCTGAGGAAATCTGCTGGAATCCCCCACGCCCTGAAGCTTGAGCTGGTCATTCCTGATTCTGTCCCCACAACTTCTTGTGTCATCTCTGCTACTGAACTGACCAGTTACTGTGAACTCCATCATGCCTGTGGGGGAGGGTGGCCCAATAGAGTGTCCCTCCATCAGGGCACGAGGTCTCGTCCCTGGCACTCAGTTCACAGCGTCTGACACAGTCAGCCCTTGCTTTACTGAACTCTGCACCCATGCAAGACACACAACTTCAGGAAGACGAGGAATGGGAAGCAGTACGTTAACAAGCCCCCCTCCCCCTGGGATAGAGAACAGATCCCAAAGTGAAATAGAAAAGGGAGATTCCCAAGTCCCCACCTGATTCTTTGAGTCACAGGCCTGGACTCAACAGAGGGTCTCACCCAGGGATTTTCAGCCAGAAGGATGCAGCTGAAACCCTGGAACAGGTACGACGTGTGAAAGCACGTTTGGCACTGCAATTTTCTACATGGAAGATAAGGGAGCGGTACAATAGTCATTTTGAGATATAAACTATAGGATGGAAAAATGGAATTATTGCAGTGGGGGTTCATCTGTCAGGGGCTGCATAAAATTAGTGGAGGCTGCGTACTGGAGAAGCCAACGTTTGGGTTCCAAAGCTGAGAAACACTGACTAGGCCAATCCATTCGTTTTGCAGGTGGAGAAAGACAAAGAGATTTGATTGGAGGTTAGGACCCCCAACACAGGACCCTCCATGAGAGTGTGCCTGGCCACGCTCCTGGTACAGGAAGCAGACAATAGCAGGGCTTTGGAACCAGAAGATTCTGGTCCAGTTCATGAAAGGAGAGGGAGAAGGCAGGGGGGACGGGGCGGTGGGGTGGCGGGGGAGTCCCGGCCAGGGCAAGTCCAAACGCAAAACCTGCAGGAGGCATGACTGTGGGCTCTAATCATGTGTTCTGGGGAGACAAGGCTGAGAGTCTCACTTACAAAGGTTCCCTAAGGGCCAGAACATTTTGGAAGTGAACGGGTGGTTATCTTTCCATGGCCTTCTTCACATTCAAGCTATCCAGACTCCTGTCCTGAACATGCTATAAATCCCGGCTCTCTAGCCCTTCTAGCAGATTCCAGACAAGGATCCCCAGAGTTGGGAAAGAAAATAAGTGAATGCTGATCAAAACCATTTAGTTCAGGGACTTCCCTGGTGGTCCAGTGCTTGGGACTCCGAGCTCCCAATGCAGGGGACCTGGGTTCAATCTATAGTTGGGGAACGAAGATGCCACACGCTGTGTGATGCAGTCAGATTAAAGAAAAAAAAAAATTAAAAAAAAAACCCAAACAAACTGTTTAGTGCAAGTCCCTTGCCAGAGCCAGGCCTATCAGACAACTTTTCCAGCTGGCCATGTCACCTTCCATGCTCCCGGATACCTTGAGGGTCTGGGGACTCCAAGACCAGGACGACGTACCTCAGGAAGGTAGGAGCTGGCACCCTTCAACTGTAAGGCACAATGTCCCCCAGCAGCTCCCACCTCAGACAGAGGTGTGGGAGAGGCTTTCCCTTAAAGATTGCTGGTCTACAGAGCGCCCACCAGAGGCTGTGCCTGTCCTGGGTTGAGCTCTGGGCCGCTGGGGAACAGATTTCCTGTATGTCATTTTACCCATTTAAGTCCAAGGATGCAACTGGGAGGAGGTAGTGACAGCCTAACACATGTGGGTGTGTGCACACCCACCCCCTCGCCTCTGAAACCCAGTTCCGGCCCCAAAGCGGGGGCCCAAGAGCTCCTTCCTTGCTCCCTAGAATCCTCAGGCTCCAGCCAGTCCAGTCTTAGCAGGAACGCGCTGGGTTTTCAAGTTCTGAATATCGCCCAGAAGGCGCTGGGACTAGCCTGGGTCGCCCAGCAGTTGGCGGGTGATGTCGGCAACAGGCTGAATCAAGAGGGGAAGATGCGGCCCCTCCTCAAATCTGCATTGGGTGCACGCCAACATCTGAGCGGGCCACTCTAGTCCTGTCCTCACCCCTGCCTCTCCCCGGACCAGACCTCGGTTTTCGCCACGGCTTCTACCCCTTTTCTGCCTCCCCTCCCATCCCCCAGTTCCCCTCGTACCGGCGGCCACCGCACCAGGGGGTCCAGAGCCCCTCACCCTTACTGGGCACCCAGGGAGTCGCAGGCGCTGCCCTCCCTCAGGCACCATCCGTCTACCTCTTCACCGTAAGCAGACGCCTCCAGGCCGTCCTACACCTCTTCCTCCCAACGCACCCCGGCTGTTCCCCCACCCGCCTCGCTCCTCTCAGCCCCCAGCCTGGGCCTCTCAACCCCGCCTCCTTGCCGTTCTCTCTCCCAGCCCCGTTTCCTGCGACCCCCCAAATACCACTTAAGCCACGTCCTCTTCAGAGAAGCTGCTCAAAGCCACAAGATCTGCCCTCACACCCGCCCAAACACTCCCTCACCAGGCCCATCACATCAACTTTCTCCTTTATCGTCCGGCTCCCACTCCGCCTCCTGCAAACTCTCCAAGACCCTCAAGCTCTTTCCCGCCCCCCTCGACCCCTGCCTTCGCGAGACCCCTCCCCACTAACCCTCAGACCCGTCTTTCTCTGCAAGGCAGCCCGCCGGTGCGAGCTTCAAGCTAGAATATTCAACGCGCGGCCGCCAGGCACTCACTCACCTGGGCCTCGGCCGCCGCGCGCCGCCGGTCCCCGGCCAGGTCCCCGCCCGGCCGCCGGCCCGCTGCTGGTCTGGCCGCTCCGCCCCGCCGCGCCCGCCGCTCCCCCGCGCGCTCCCGCTTCCGGGTTCCGGAGGGGCGGGCCGGGGGGGCGTGACGCAAAGCGCCGGGGGGCGTGACGCAAAGCGCCAGAGGGCGGGGCGCCACGAATCTCCGCCCCTCGCTTCCGACTTCTTGCCCGTGCCCCCGCCCCCCGCCGCTAGTGGGCGAAACCAAGTGTGAGGGGAGGCCAGAGAGACTCGCGCGCAGGAGGCTACCGCTCCACTCACGGTCACCCCTCTTGCGGCGTCGCGATATGGCCTGGTCCGGGGGGGCGGGGGGTTCGCCTTGAGAGGCCGGCCTTTGAGTTGAAGGCGGGAAAATGGCGGATACCTCGGGGCGGGGCGCCCGGTAAGTTGTGGCGCTGCGGGCCTGGATTTGTGGGTGTCAGCTGGAGGGCTGTAGTCGAGGGCTGGGGACAGAGGGGCCGCAGATCTGGGGAGGTAAATGTCCTCGGGGTGAGTTCGAATCTGAGCCCCTCCGAGAACCACGGAGACGCGCGGTTCTGGGAGGTGGGACGCGGCCTTGTGCATGCTGGAGAGCGTGGGCGCAGGACCCGAGGGCGAGTTCGAGTCCCTGGGCAGAAGTTTCCATCCGGGGAGTTCTGCGGCGGGTGACTTAACCTCTCTCTGTCTCGCTTTCCTCCCTGGACAAACCTGGCTGATGACGACGCCGCCTAGCGTGAGGTTTAAAAGCGTTCGGAGCAGTGCCTCGCCACTCGGTGTGATCCGTAGTTCTTCCAGTTATCTTTTTTGTAGTGGACAGCTATTGAACCGCTGAAATATCTCCTTTCATCGACATTTTTTTTTTAGTCCTATGTTCCTAATTTACAAATGAGATGATGGAAGCTTAGGGAGGAAAGATCATTTGCCTAGGCTCACACAGCAAGAGACAGATGTAGAATACTTATCCCTTGCCAGGTGTGATTCCGGGTGTCAAATTAAAAAATAGTCACAACCTGAAAGTTGAGAGTTGTGTTTTATTCAGCGGAAATTTTTAGGACTTAAGCCTGGGAGGCAGCATCTCAAGTAACCGTGAGAAAATTTCTCGGAAAGGACAGGGAGGAGTCAGATTAGATGAAAATTTGTGTTGAGGCAGTCTGAGCTTGGGTTGGAAAAGAATTTCCAGACAGCATTTCAGAAGGGAGTGAGTTTATTAAGAGCAAAGAGCAGAGATAATGAAGGCGCTGCAAATGCAGCGAGTGGATTGACAGGTTTCATGGATTAATAGCCAAGTTTTATAGCCTCAAGACCAAGAAAACTCCTGCTGGAAGGTTGGCGTTAGGTGATTGGTTAGGGCACCTTAGGGTGAGTCCAGCTGTGGGCATTTTTGCGTAAATCAGGGTCTGGAAGCCTGCTGGTGATGATCATGGCGGGTGGGCTTTTAGCAATGGTTACAAAGGGGCTCAGTTAATTTCAGAGGCGACCTTGGTTCTGGGCTTTGTGTCTGTGGCCTTGGTGCAAGGCCTCCAACCTGTGGCCTGGGGGAAGGCCTAAACAGTTGGTAACAAAGGGCAGATAGCCTGAACGTCCAGAGATTATTGTGAGTTAAAGAAAACCAGGTGTTTCAAATTAAGGAATCTAGCGCTTTTGTGTGTAGGGAAAGATGCAACATCCTGGGCTCACTGGAATCATTCGTTTCATATTAATCGCAACCATCTAGGGCCAGTATCCCGCACTGAGTTCTTCAGGGCCCCCCATATGGAGTGGCTGTGGCCTAATGGCTGCTGGGCTGCCTAGGTATTTGTCTCCTTCCTGCGTGCCCTGGAGGGCTGGAATCATTGATGACTGGGGCATCCTTGTTGATTGATAAGAAATACTCCATGTCTCACAAGGCTTTGTTTATTCCACCAATGTTTATTGTGCCTGTGCGCATGAAAATTTAGTGGGCCGCCTGAAATCACTTGTGTTTATTCCACAGCCCCGTGTCCTAACTGTGAGATTGACATTAGCCTCTCTGCAGTTCGGGGGAAGCACTTGAGGCTGGCACAGGTGTAGTGCCACCCTTTCCCCAACGCTCCAGGTGCCTGCAGGTTTGGCCCGAGTCCCTTTGCTTTGTCTCCAGAGCCCTGGCGCAGACCCCAGCGGGAATCCGTGTGTGTGTCTCTAAGTCTCTTCAGTCATGTCCGACTCTTTGAGGCTCTGTGGACTGTAGCCTGCCAGGCTCCTCTGTCCATGGGATTCTCCAGGCAAGAATACTGGAGCGGGTTGCCGTGCCCTCCTCCAGGGGATCTTCCCAACCCAGGGATTGAGCCCTCGTCTCTTTTATCTCCTGCATTGACACGCAGGTTCTTTACCACTGGCACCACCTGAGTAGCCCAGTGGGAATCTTTCCTCTGTCCCTTTCCAGCTCTGAGACTCCCTAGGGGTGACCTGTATAAATTCCAGGTCCTTGTTTGGAAAACAGAGAAAGCAGGCCAACAGTTAGGTATCTGTGGGGTTGGGAACATTCATGAAGGAGCAGAGCAGCTGATGTCCAGCCAGCATTTGTTAAGTTGCCTCTCCTCACTGTGGCTTGGAGGTACCCCCAGCCCTGGCCTGGGTCTCACCTTGGGTCAGAACCCAGAACATGGAAGGTGGCTACACTGAACTGAACAAGGGGCCCAGCACCGCTGTCACCAGTGGAGCCTGTCTTGTGACATCAGGAGGATTGACAGTGGCCAGACCCCTGCCTGGCGTCCCGCTGTAGTGGTCTCTGCCATACATCAAATCAAGTCAAATCAGTCATAATTACATATATATATGTGTGTGTGTAATTATGACTGATATATATATATATATATATATCTCTTGAGCACTCTGCTTTCTGTCTCTGTGGATTAGCCTGTTCTGGATATTTCCTATCAATGGAATTATGCAATACATGACGTTAAGTGCCTGGCTTCTTTGACTCAGGACAACATTTTTGAGATTTATTTGTTTCAACACGTATCAGTACTTCATTCCTTTTTAGGGTTGAAGAATATTCGGGGTTCATTTTTTATTTAAAATTTTGTCTTGGGGTATAGCCAGTTAATAGTGTTGTGGTAGTTACAGGTGAACGGTGAAGGGACTAGCCATACACAAACATGTATTCATTTTCCCCCTAACTCCCATCAGGGTTTGTAATTTTTTGACAGTTTTGCAGCAGACTTGCCTCCCATGCTGCCAATCACTCATTCACCACATCAGGGGTCCCCCAACCTTGGTAATGCTGGCATCTGGAGCAGGGTCATCTCTGTGATGGGCGCCATCCTGTGCATTGCAGGGTGTTGAGCACTGGTCTCCCCCACTAGGCCGATAGCAGTCCCCTCTGTTGTGACCATCATGGGTGTTCAGTTCAGTCTCTCAGTCGTGTCCGACTACTCTTTGCGACCCCATGAATCGCAGCATGCCAGGCCTCCCTGTCCATCACCAACTCCCGGAGTTCACCCAAACTCATGTGCATTGAGTCGGTGATGCCATCCAGCCATCTCATCCTCTGTCATCCCCTTCTCCTGCCCCCAATCCCTCCCAGCATCAGAGTCTTTTCCAGTGAGTCAACTCTTCGCTTGAGGTGGCCAAAGTATTGGAGTTTCAGCCTCAACATCAGTGCTTCCAATGAACACCCAGGACTGATCTCCTTTAGGATGGACTGGTTGGATCTCCTTGCAGTCCAGGGGACTCGCAAGAGTCTTCTCCAGCACCACAATTCAAAAGCATCAATTCTTCGGTGCTCAGCCTTCTTCACAGTCCAACTCTCACATCCATACATGACCACTGGAAAAACCATAGCCTTGACTAGATGGACCTTTGTTGGCAAAGTAATGTCTCTGCTTTTTAATATGCTGTCTAGGTTGGTCATAACTTTCCTTCCAAGGAGTAAGCGTCTTTTAATTTCATGGCTGCAATCAGCATCTGCAGTGATTTTGGAGCCCAAAAAAATAAAGTCTGACACTGTTTCCACTGTTTCCCCATCTATTTCCCAGGAAGTGATGGGACCAGATGCCATGATCTTTGTTTTCTGAATGTTGAGCTTCAAGCCAACCTTTTCACTCTCCTCTTTCACTTTCATCAAGAAGCTCTTTAGTTCCTCTTCACTTTCTGCCATAAGGGTGGTGTCATCTGCATATCTGAGGTTATCGATATTTCTCCCGGCAATCACGGGTGTTCAGACACTGCCGAATGTCTCGTAGGAGTCAGAATTGCCCTCCAGCGAACACTCCTGAGTTATTCGTCTGACAAATATTTATCAAGTACCTCCTGCCCTCCTGGCTCTTGGGACTCAGTGTTTTACCATCCTTCACCCCCTCCTCAAATTCAGTCTTCTCCTAAGCCATAGGGCTCTTATTGTTTAGTTGCTAAGTTTTGTCTGACTCTTTTGTGACTCCAGGCCTCCCATCCATGAGATTTTCCCAGGCAAGAATACTGGAGTGGGTTGCCATTTCCTCCTCCAGAGGGTCTTCCTGACTTGGCGATCAATCCCACATTTCCTCCATTGGCAGGTGGATTCTTTACTCCTGAGACACTGGAGCTTATTGAGTCCAGTTTCCACATCATTCTCTGTGCCCTCTCCTCAAGGGCTCCTGTGTCCTTGACCGTGATGGTCCGTCTGGGAATGTCCTTCCTCATGTATGTGAGTTACCGGTGCTTGTCACTCGCCCCCCAAGCCCCACCCCTTTACCTGTCTTGGGCGTTCTCTCTTCACACTTGCCTGATAGGAAATTGCTGGTTATCCCTCTCAGAGAAGAAACCTAGACTACTGTTCACCATGTATTCTCAGTGGTATACAGTTGGCACACAAACGCCCAATGAATTAATGAAGTTGAGATCGTTCAGACTCGGCAAAAATGCTCAATCTTGGGCCTTCCCTGGCGGTCCAGCAGTTAAAACTCTGCACTTGCATCGCAGGGGGCTTGGGTTCAATTCCTGACTGGGGGACTGAGACCGCACATGCCACGTGGCACAGCCAACAAAAAAAAAGCTTGCTCTTCTCAGGTGTTTTCCCCAGGTGACAAGGCTGGGACTCAGTATCCCTCGTCCCTTGGAGGTGGCCCCACCTTGCAGAGATGGGCTAGAGGGGTGGGTGCTGGGACACGGCAGTCCCAAGGAAGCCCAGCCCAGAGCTTTTTACCACCCTGCATTAACAAGAGCCCCCCCCCCCATTTCTCTCTTTTAGGAAGCCGCCTGCAGTAGGCCCCAGTACTGCTAGGGGTGCTCGGAGCAAAGGAAGAGCACAAGGTGAGTAGAATTGGAGAATCCAGCTTTTGAAATGGAATCCACTGAAATGGAGTGATTTTTGGACTTCTGTGGAACTTCCAACGCAGTGGGCACTGATGAGGGCACTAAGATCCTATATGTTGCTGGCTCGGCCAGAAAAAAAAAGTGGTTCCCCTGTGCCCCGCCCCCCCAGTAAGTGCTTCTGGGGAAAAAGGGAAAAACAGGTCAGAGCAGGAGAGCTAGGGCTTTCCTTCTTTCTAGTCACACCTTTGGGGACCCTGAGTTTAGTCACCCAGTCCTGCAGCCAAGGGTGCAGCAGGACCTGGTGGGCGTTGTTCAGGGCAGTGGGCCTTTCTGGCCATGGGGATCTTGGGTTGTGCCCAGGACACACCCATGTGTAGAAGTGGGTGAGGAGAGTCTGAGCTGCATTTGTTATAAAACATCAAAGCTTGTTTCTGAATAAGTATGTCAGTCTTTCAGGGGTATCCACGTGTCTGATGTCCACCTGTGTGTCTGGGGTCGCCATCACCAGCCCTCCTTGACTCTTGGCAGTACCCAGTTTGGGTGGTAGACCCAAGGTTCTCCCACATTGCAGCTCTAGTCTCTGTCACGCTGAAGTTATTTTTATGCCCTGCATCAGTGTGGATCTCAGAGAATTTGAAGCAGAATTCTAGTTCCCCAGTGACTGGAGGTTTATGTCACCTGGTCTGTAACATCTGTCCTATTTACACATGGTCTAGTTCTTGGACACAAATTATATCCTTTCTTGTAACATTGCTTCTTTGGAAAACCCACCGCTGTTGAGAACAAGCAGGTGCATTCTGTTTTCCAGCAACTTGAAACTGCTTTTCAGTTGTGCAGGGAACCCAGAATCTCCTTCCTAGATGAATCAACTCCTTTGCTGATGGTATTAGACCCAGTGCATTATGGTCTCCTGCACCTGGAAATCGGGGTGTCCTTCGCCCCAGTCCCTTGCTGGACCCTGGCAGCAGATCCCAGGTATGGCGTGATTACCCTGGACCCTGCCTGTTCTGACCTGGACCCTTGGTGCCTCCTGCCTGACTGTCTGAGTGAGCCCACTCTCCCTGCAGGCACGGCTCTTCCCTGGGGCACACCTGGGGTGACTACCAGCTCTCCCTCCAGCCTGCTAGCTTGAGGAATGGGACAAAGGACCCGCAAGGGGCCTGGAGGCGCTCAGCCTTCAACAGCTCTTGAACCCACAAGACAGCTTGTTGCAGCTGCCGCAGGGCGGCGAGCCTGAGGACACAGTGTGGCAGAGAGGAGGTGCAGCCAGCGTGCCGCCCACTGCAGCTGCTTCAGAGCGAGCACTGAGAACAGCCTGCTGGACTTGGGGCTGGGACCTCTCAGGGGGCTGGCCGGAAGGAATTTCTGCGGTGGCCTCGTGGTTGTGAGGGCCAGACTGGGAAGCGGGGAGGAGAGGAGGAGGAGCCAGCATAGCAAAGGGGAGCAGAGAAGTGGGAGGGGCGGGGGTTGGAGTGGAGAGAGAATGAACAGTGTGGCCCTTGGGGAGGGGAAATGGAGTTATATAGGGCGGGGCTGGGGACTAGGTTTGCCAGGACAGTTGCCTAACTGGGCAAGGGCTGGGCCCCTGCACCCAGAGCTGGGGGTTTGTTTTACCCCCAAGCATGGAAGTCACGTCACATGGGAGAGCCCAGGTTATGGGCCTCAGGTTGGGAGGCAGCTAGATGCCCAGGTGGTAGGGCCTCCTGGGACTGCTTTGTCTTCCCAGTCAAGTAGGGAAAGTGTCACCAGCTGAGTGGAGGGATGACCCGAGGTGGGAGGTGGCGGGCCAGAGCAGAGGACTGGGGGTGAGCACTGGGCGTGGGGCGAGAGGCCCTGGAGGAGGGCGGGGCTGGGTTTCCTCCCTCCGCTTGCAGTGCCCCGGGGTCAGGTGTGGAGGGGCCTGGGCTGGACTTTGGCCGGGGACTGTGGCTGGCTCCAGAAGGGCACTGGCCCTGAGTGAGTCTCGGGGAGCAGTCCTGGACTGGGAGTGGGTTTGGGGGCGTAAGGGCAGCACCATGATTGGGTCATAGGTGGGCTTGGGCGGCAGAAGGGCAGGTGGGGTGGGAGGAGAAGGGAAACAGGTGGCCATCTTTGCCTTTTTTCTTTTTCTGGCCAAGCGGCAGCGTCTGTGGGATCTCAGTTCCCCCAAGCAGGGATTGAGCCCAGAGTCCTGACTACTGCACCGCCAGGGAATTCCCAGGTGGCTCCCTTGGAAGCTCTTTCTTGCTTTCCCTGCCCTGCCCCAAGTCCACTTTCTCTTCTGACCATTGGCACATATTCATGCTCTTCCTTTTTTTAAAAAATAATTTTATTTACCTGTTTAATTTTTGCTGTGCTGGATCTTCGTTGCTGCATGGGCTCTTCTCTGGTTTCAATGAGCGGGGACTACGCTCTAGTTATGGTGCTCAGGCTTGTCACTGCAGTGGATTTTGTTGTTCCAAACACAGGCTATAGGGTGCTGGGGGCTTCAGGAGTTGTGGTTCCCAGGCTCGAGCACACAGGCTCGGTGCACCAGCTTAGCTGCTCCAAGCCATGTGGGATCAGGGGTTGAACCCGGCTTCCTGCATTAGCAGGTGGATTCTTTACCCCTGCGCCACCAGCGAAGCCCCCTTGCTCTTCTTGATGGTAGTTTCTTGGGTCTCTCTGGCTCCACCTCTAGCCCAAGCACTTGTTTGTGTACAGTGTGTGTGTGCGCATGTGTGTGTGCCATCAGTCAGTCGTGTCCAGCTCTTTGTGACCCTTTGGACCAGCCTGCCAGACTCCACTGTCCATGGGATTTCCTAGGCAAGAATGCTGGAGTGGGTAGCCATTCCCTTCTCCAGGGGATCTTCCTGACCCAGGGATCAAATCCACGACTCCTGCGCCTCCTGCATTGGCAGGCGGATTCTTTACAGCTGAATCACCTGGGAAGCCCTTATATACAGGAGGTATCTCATATGTGTTCTTGCATACAATCGATGTCTCATACATGCTCAAGGCTGAGCAGCAAGGGCTGATAGTGCCCAGCTTTCGAGGTGGGGTGTGGGCATCCTGGGTACCTGGTGGATTCTTGACACTCCATGCCGTAGTTTTATTATAAACCAACTGTTTGTCCCTTTCAGGTGGAAGAATAGTCGAGTCGCGGTACTTGCAGTATGAAAAGAAAGCTGCCAGAAAGGTAACATTTGAAACAGTTCGGAACTTGGAATTCTGAGACAAGTTGCACCAGCCAGACACAGCCTGGTCCTAAAGGAAACATTTCAGGTGTTTGGCCCAGTTTGCCTTTGAGACTGTCACACCCTTTGCGCCAAGGCTTGCATCTCTGTTGTGGGTGGCTGATCACTTTGAGAATCCCTTTTGCAAAGCCATGAGCTCTAGTGAATCATAAAGTTATTCCTGTCTCTCAACATAGTAATTCCTTTCTGGATCCTGTCCTGAAGCAGTTCCTTCTAATGCCTGGCACACAGTTCTCTGGCCTTGGCTGGTGTCATAAAAAATACCTGTAGGGTGTGAGAGAAAGACTCAGGAAAAGTGACTTCCCTGAATCGCCCAGTGTTACAGGAAGGGCTTAGTGACTTACCTTCTAGCCACACCACGAGAATGATGAAACCATTGAAAATGACAGCAGAAAACATTTAACAGTTTGAGAACCTGCTTTGTGTGATGTTTAATGAAAAGTCGTAAGATTACCCAGTGACATTTTGTTTCCGTGTGTATGGACCGCCAGTGTGTGCAAAGTTTGTGTTATCCCATTTTCCAAATCTTTGTTTATGATTTAGAAAAAATCATAAGATTTGGTAAAGTTTAGTTAAACAGTTGTTTCTACTGCCTTTCTTTTATTCTGGTAGGGTGAATGGCAGGTTCTTTCCTAATTAACGTGATTTAAGACCTGGCTTGAAGGAAAAGGATACCTTTGTGCCAACTGATATGCTTCTTGGAGTGATTTTTTTCTTTTTTATGGACTTAATTTTTTTAGAGCATTTTGAGTTTCAAAGCAAAACAGTGGAAAGTACAGAGATTTCCCAAACATCACCCCGCTCCACCCCCTCACATGCCTATCCTCCGTGCTGTCAACATGTCACACTAGAGTGGTGTGTTTACAGCCGATGCACCTAAATGACATATCTGGAGCCAGAGTCCGTGGTTTACGTTATTGAAGTAATTTTCAACAAAGGCTAACAGTCCACACTTCATAATTTTAAAATTCCCTGGACAGCTTGGTTACAGCACCCCCATGTGTCTACATGCTTATGTAGTATTTTAGATTTTTAAGAGCTTCTCCATTTTCTTCTTTTTCATCTTTTAAATTAAGGTGTAGTTTCCATAAAGGAAGCATCACTCTTTTCAGCGTGAGTGAGTTTTGACAAGTACATCCAGTCACAGACCCACCAAGTCAAGATGGAGAAATCTGTCACCCCTGAGACCCCTTGTGCTCTGTTGGAACTGGCCCTTCCCCATCCCAGGCAACCACGATTTGTTTTCTGTCCCTGTAGCTTGGCTTTTCCAGAAGATCTTTTAAAAGGTGCCACCCAGGATGCAGTCTCTTGCAGGCTGGCTACTTTCACATAAAGGTCCCCCTGCCTGCCACTGCACAGTTAGTGCTGGTTCCTTTGCTGGCTGATTAATATTCCACTGTACGGATGGACCACAGTTTGCTCAGCGATTCCCTGGCAGAGGACATTGGGTTTTTTCCCGTTTTTGGCAGTTATGAATAAAGCCACCTTAAACATTGCTGTTCAGGATTCTGCATGGATGTGTTTGCATTTCCCCCAAGAGGGGAATTATAAGGGAGTTGTCTGTTTGACTTTGTAAGAAACTGCCCGACTTACCCAGAGAGGCTGCAGCCACAGAGGAGAGCCATTCCCATAAGATGACACCATCCTAGTGGGTATGAAGGGGCATCTCACTGTGGTTTTAAATTGCATCTTCATAACAACTGATGATACGGAGCATCCTTTCATGTACTTATTGACCATTCCTATGTCTTTGGTGATGTGTCAATTCAAATCTTTTACCCATTTAAAAAAATTAGGTGTTTTTTCCTCATCCTTGAGTTGTGAGAGCTTTTTCTATGTCCTCGATGTCAGCCCTTTGTGGTGATTTGCAAATATTTTTTTTCCAGCGTGTGACTTAGCTTTCTGTTCTCTTAAGTGTCTTGTGAACAGCAGAAGTTCTCACTTTTGATGAAGTTTATCAATTTCTGCTTTTATGGAATGTGCTTTTGGTGTCTTATCTAAGAAACCTTTGCCTCAGCCAAGATCACAGACATTTTCTGCTGTGTTTTCTCCAGTGAGTTTTATAGTTTTAGGTTTTATGTTTAGGTCTGGGGTCCATTTTGAATTAATTTTTGTATCTGCAGTGATGATGGAATTCAGGTTCATTTTGAAGTAAAAGACGTCCTCATATTCCAGCGCCATTTGTTGAAATGACTCTCCTTTCCTCATGGTATTGTCTCATCACCTCTCTTGCAAAGCAGTTGACTACACGTGTACATCGTTTCTAGACTGTTCTTTCCCACTGTC
Source organism: Moschus berezovskii (assembly GCF_049115385.1). Taxonomy (NCBI): domain Eukaryota; kingdom Metazoa; phylum Chordata; class Mammalia; order Artiodactyla; family Moschidae; genus Moschus; species Moschus berezovskii. Next base: position 106,111,911 of record NC_142467.1, on the reverse strand, counting down.
TGTGTGTCTGTCCTTTGGCCATTTATACCCCGCCCAGATTACATAGTTTTGTAGTAAGTCTTAAAGTTGGGTCCTGTGAATTCTCCCACTCTGTTCTTTTCCAAAACTGGTACTTCTAGTTCCTTTGCCTTTCTGTACAAATTTCAGACTTATATTGCCATTTCCTACCAAAACTTCTGGAATTTTAATTAATTGAATCTGTGCATCAGTTTAGGGAGAATAAGATCCTAAAAACACCCAAGTCTTTCAATTCATGAACATGGTATTCCTCTCCATTTATTTGTTTTTGTTAGATTTCTTTTATCAGTATTTTGTAATTCTCAGCATATAGATCTTCTTCATGTTTGGTTAGGTTTATACCTAAGTATTTGGTGGTTTTTAATGCTATTATATAAGATACTGTCTTTTTTTTCTTTGTTTCTTTCTGTGATGAGATTTTATTAATTTTTTAATTAAGAAATAATTCACGTATAACATTATATTGGTTTTAGGTGTCCAGCATACTGGGGGGCTTCCTAGGTGGCTTAGTGGTAAAAGAATCCACTGGCAATGCAGGAAGCCCAGACTTGATCCCTGGGTTCAGGAAGATCCCCTGGAGGAGGAGATGGCAACCCATTCAGTATTCATACCTGGATAATCCCATGGACAGAGGAGCCTGGTGGGCTACACAAAGTTGTTCATTGCTAGAAGTATCTTTTTATAGTGGCCCTGTATTCTGCAAACTTGCTAAACTTACTTTCTAGTTTTAGCAGTGTTTCTAAACCTCTTTTGGGATTTTCTATGTGAAGTATCCTGTCTGCAAGAAGGGAGTTTTCTTTTTTTCTTTTGCAACTTGCTTGCCTTTTATTTATTATTCTCAGACCTCTCTTGGGAGGCTGAATAGGAGTGGTGTCTGTACATCAAAATATTTTCACTCTTTACAAGGTTTTCTTTTTGCTTTTATATTACTATGACAGCTTGCCAGCTCCAAGTGTTGCTTGCTTTTTTATAATTTTTGAAGAGTAAGACCTGTACAGAAGCTTTGTTTTTTTTTGACTACTGAATTAATATGTTCTCTCTGTAAAACTGGGCAATACTGAAAAGTATATAGAAAATCAGTCATCTGTAATCTACCATGTCAGATATCACCGCCAGCATATTTTTGATAGTTTCCTATGTTCAATGGATATGAGGGTATCCTTTTTGAAAAAAATAACATTTATCCTCTATGTGCAGGCATGCATGGTAAGTTGCTTCACTCATGTCCGACTCTTTGTGCCCCCATGGACTGTAGCCTGCCTGGCTCCTCTGCCCATGGGATCCTCCAGGCAAGAATATTGGAATGGGTTGCCATACCCTCCTCCAGGCGATCTTCCCAACCCAGGGAATGAACCACATCTCTTATGTCTCCTGAATTGGCAGGCGGGTTCTTTACCACTAGCACTGCCTGGGAAGTCCTCATCCTGTACATATGCAATTAAATGTCAGAACTCCTTGAGTCTATCCCCTTGCCTCCAAGTAAGAGCAGATGCAGCCTTTGCAGATGGCAGGAAGGAAGGTATCTTGTCCCCTGAAGGTCATATATTCCCCTAACAGGCTCCTGCAACAGATGCGTTAAAGGCCGGTGGGACGATGCCTGAAGGTGGAACAAAATCCAGTCAGCTCCAAAAGAGCAAAGGTGGGTAAAGATGCGGGGAGGGTGTGAAAGAGCTCCGAGGCGCAGAGGGTGATGAGCATGGTGGAGAATTTTGTTTCTAAGTATGCTGGGTTAAAACTCCCTTTCCTTCATGGGAAGCATGAAGGAGAGGAACTAGGCAGAGAGTTTCAGTGTAAAGACTGATTTGGGATGTGTGAGGAGCCGAAGGGGATGGCAGAGGAATGAGGGGGCCGGTCTCTTCCTTCCTGTGTGGCCCCAGAGAAGAGCCACATTGCCATCATGGTGCTCACTTGTGGCACCAGTTCCTTGCTCATGTGACCGTTTCCCCACCAGAGCTCTCAGAGCAGGACTTTCAGAGAGGGTATGAGGCCACATCCTCCTGCCTGTCACTATCTTGGGTTGGATCGTCTTCTAAAAGCTTTCACCAGAGCGATACGAAAAACTTTCACAGTTTCTGACTGTAGACGTGTCATGTGTTGGTTATTTAAAAAATGGGTAGCGGGGACTTCCTTAGCAGTCCAGTGGTTAAGACTGAGCTTCCAGTGTGGGACGGGGGTGGTGGGGTGGGGCACGAGTTCAGTCACTGGTCGGGGAACTAAGATCCCACATGCCGTGTGACCAAAGAAAAGGGGGAATGTAGCCCAAGAGGGAGAAGCTCACCCATGGCCTACCATTCAGAGGGTCATTATTGGTGTATTTGCTGTTCAGCCCTAGTCAGTGTGCTCATTCTAGAAGTTGGGGAAGGCTCCTCCCCAAAGTAGCACACCATCCAACTCCTCCTGTGCCTGCCTCACCAGTGGTAGTGGGCAGTCTTCTCTGGTAGAAGAGCAATTCACAAAAAGCATAACTTTCTTGGCCCACAAACCCTCATTCAAAATGGCAATAACTTGAGTCCCATAGGAGAAAACTAAATATGTTCTTTTACGACTTAGATTTCCTGCTTTATTGTTTAGATTAAGGATCAGCAAAACTTTTCTGAGCCAGTGGTAAATATTTTAGACTTTGCAGTCTAGACAGCCTCTGTCACCAAACAGTTAACTCTGCTTTTTGCAGCATCAAAACAGCCACAGACCATGTGTACACAAATGGGCATGTCTGTGTCCTAATAAAACTTTATTAACAAACACAGGAAGTGGGCTGGATTTGGCCTGCAGGCTGCAACTTGCTGATTCTATTCTAGCTGTTTGTTAGAAATTATTCTGTTCCTTGACCCAGGCATGACTGAGAAGTGGGCACACGGAGCTGGAGCCGGCCTTTTAGTCTTTTCTCATGCAGATGGGTTGAGGGCCGGTGTGAACCTGGGAAAGCTGGCATGGTCAGAGGGGTCAAAAACTGGGCCTGCCACATTTACAACTCAGGGTTCTCAGCTGGGGTTATTGAGGGGGGTGGTATGGGATGCTGGTGGGTGGAGACCAGGGATTGACACCCTCAGCACAGGATGGCCCCACAAAAAAGAATGATCTGCCCCTCCATGTCAGTAGTGCCAAGACAGCATTATAATTTAAACATAGCCATGACAATTTAGAAAGACTGCTTGAGTTCCATTGTATGGCTTGATAGGAAATTATTTTTCTTAATGGAAATGCTATACATGTAGATGACAGAACATTCAACCAGTGGAAACAGAAAAAGTCACCATCTCTTACCTTTAGTTCCCATTCCTCACCTAGGAGGCAACCAGCTGCTCTTGATAGATTTTTGTTTATCTAATGAGCGTTTTTTAAAAATTTGAACACAAAAGGTACCACCATCTATACTTTTTGTCACTTTACTCGTTTCCTCAACTGCGTAGTTCTTCATTGAAGAGTTTTCTGTTTACTTGCTAACATGACTGTATTTTACATACTATTTGCTCATTCTGCGGCCTTCTGGAAACCTTGTTTAATTGAAACCTGCAGTTCACCAGGTGCCCATTTTAGACAGTACAAGGTGTAATTTCACATTTTTAAATAGAGGCTAAAAAATGAAGCTACAAGAGAGAGAAAAAGAGCAGAGGGCAGAACATGTATATTGCATGCTATTAAACTCTTGGCCTTCTCTGGTGACTCAGATGGTAAAGAATCTGCCTGCAGTGCGAGAGACCAAGGTTCGATCCCTGGGTTGGAAAGGTCCCCTAGGAGAAGGGAATGGCTCCCCACTCCAGTGTTGTTGTCTGGAGAATTCTCTGAGCAAAGCATCTTGTTTGTTTATTTATACGTTTATTTTGTTTTTATTTATTTTTGACCACACCACACAGCTTTCAGGATCTTGGTTCTGCAACCAGGGGTCAAGCCAGGGCCCTAGCAGTGAGAGCGTGGATTCCTCGCCACTGGACTGCCAGGGAATTCCCTGTTTTTATGTTTTTTGAAGGATAATTGATTTACAGTGTTGTATTTCAGTTGTCAGCTTTAGTTATACATATACATTTATGTCTATTCTTTTTCCGATTCTTTTCCCTTAAAGGTCTTTACAAACTATTGAGTGTAGTTCTCTGTGCTATAGAGTAGGTCCTAGGTCTATTTCTGTTTTGTATGTTCGTATGTACACAGCATCTTTTATTTAAACTAAGCAGAAAGGCTTATTTGTGTCTTGTGGTCGTAAAGAATGCCTCTCTTTTCTAGTTCTACTTTAAAATATATTCAGGTTGGTGGGTGGGAATTTCCAAAGGTTTTTTCAGCCTTCTCTACTGCTTCTTTGCAAGAAACTGAGTTTTTGGAAGCAGGTGGTATTATAGAGAAAAGTTTCCTGCTTCCAGGCTTCCACATCTTGCTAACTGTGCTGACTCCTGGGAATTCTCCTTGGGTCCCATAGATGGCAGTGGAGTTGACAAAGGCAACCTGCAGTCTACCTTGCTGGAAGGGCATGACACTGCCCTGTCTGACCTGGATCTCTCAGCCATTCATGGTAAGTCATTCACTGTCCCTGTCCATTCCCCTGCTGGGGGTTGCAGTGCATCCCTAAGGGCTTCCAAAATCTGCTCTTCTCACCTTAGAAACACTTTTTTTTTTTTTAAAGTATAGTTGATTTACAATGTTGTGTAAGTTTCAGATATATAACACAGTGATTCATATATATATATATATATAAAGGTCACGTAGATTATTTTTCAGATTCTTTTTCCTTATATGTTATTATAAAATACTGAGTATAGTTCCCTTACTGTACAGGAGGTCCTTATTGGGTATCTATTTTATGTGTTAATTCCAACCTCCTAATTTATCACCCCCACCTTTCCTCTTTGGTAACCATAAGCTTGTTTTCTATATCAGTGGGTTTGTTTGCATTTTGTGTATAAGTTCTTTTTTTTTTTTTTGATTCCACATTAAGTGATATCATATGATGTTTGTCTTTCTCTGTCTTGACTTCATTTAGTATGATAATCTCTAGGTCCATCCATGTTGCTGCAAATAGAACTATTTCATTCTCTTTATGGCCGAATAATATTCCATTGTAGATATATACTAGTGTTAGTCACTTAGTCATGTTTGACTCTTTGCGACCCCATGGACTATAGCCCGCCAAGCTCCTCCATCCGTGAGATTTTCCAAGCAAGAAATTTGGAGTGGGTTGCCATTTCCTTCTCCAGGGGATCTTTCCAACCCAGGAATTACACCTAGGTTTCCTGCATTGCGAGCAGACTCTTCAGCATCTGAGCAGCTAGGAAAGCCCCAGATATATACTACATCTTCTTTATTCATTCATCTGTCAGTGGACATCTAGTTGCTTCCATGTCTTGGCTCTTGTAAATAGAGCTGCAGTGAGCATTGGGTGGCCTGTGTCTTTTCACTTTATGGATAACACTTTTCTTCATCTTAGATAAAAGTGTGGTCCGAAAAACTCCACAATTAAAAAAAAAGTCAAAGAAAGCTGAGTTGTCATCATCTTCTGCCACGAGTGAGAAGAGCCCAGTAAGTGTCTGAAACAAGAGGGAAGCCGCTGCTGCAGGTTGACTAAATTTGTTTCAACTCCTGCCTTATGCCAGGTGCTCCTCGATGCCTTGCTCCAAGAGCGAACAAGTCAGCTGTGCCTTTTAGGACAAAACCCACAACATTCTTAGAGGATTTAAAGAGTTTCATCTTCCCAAGTATACACCTATGGGAGGAGATACAAATTCAGGGTCATGTGAAAAAGGAGATTGGGGTCTGGTTTTCTGGCGCCACACTAGGGTGGTCTACAGGCCAGGTCCTGACCATGGCAGGGAGGGTGGCTGGGCTGTGGTCTCGCCCGCAGGGGAGCCCCAAGTCCTGGTTCTGGTGAGTCACCGGGTTGGTGGGTGCCTTCCAGCTGGCAGTAGACCACTCACCAGCCAGAAAGGGACCAAAGAGCACCCTCGTCCTTTCACAGAGGCCCCAAAAGACTAAGTGAGAAGACAGAGACCGCTTGGTGATACACAGTCAAGAAGTGGCAAATTACTAGTTTGAAGATAATGCATATGGGTTAGGGTTCTGCCCCTTCTCTCTCAGGGGGAGAGAACTGGATTTACACCAGTTCTTGGGGAACCAGGCGTATCTTTTTCTTCTCCTGAAGGATCTGTCACAAGCAATGGAAGTGATGGAGTCCCAGACTCTCCTTCTGACCCTGCTGACTGTGAAGGTGAGGATGGAGCCTCTTTTCATGTGCGTTGCAGATGGAAGGGTGGCCGCTGTCAGACACGGAGGCAAGGTCCCCTCAGCCTGAACTTTGTTTTGCATTTCCCAGATGGAGAATGGCCTGTCTGCATTCGAAGAACAGGCAGAAAAGAACCTAGAAATATTGTGTAAAGAGAAGGAAAAACTGCAGAAAAAGGCTTATGAGTTGAAGCGCAGGCTTCTCCTCTGTCAGAAGAAGAAGGAGCTGGAGGATTTCCTGGATGCACAGGTCAGGGGTGACCACGGCCTCCAAGCCTCATGTCCCAGCAGCATCAATCCTTTGGGGGGGTTGGAGAGAGCCTTTATTGTGAGTGTCCCTCCTCATTTGACTTCAACTCTGTGCTCGGCTTTTGACAGCACTGTATTTCTGTGTGGCAGTTTATCAGAGGACGTGGCGGTAATGTCAGAACCAGCCTGCAAACGGGCCTGTCTCTTTAACACACACGGGCCCTGGGAGACTTCTCCAGTGGTCCACTGGTTAACACTCCACCTTCCAGTGCATGGGGCACGCATCCCACCCCTGGTTGGGAAACTAAGGTCCCACATGCCGTGGGGTGTGGCCAAAAAAAGAAAAGTGAGACACCGTCTGGCCGGCCCAGGTGGGCCTGGGTGCTGGTGGGAGATCCAGGCTTGGTGCTGAATGGACAGGAATGTCCATGTCAGGGAAGGTCACAGTGAACCCTGGGAACCTAGGAAGGCTCGATCAGGAAATGGGGCTCCTCACCCAGTAAGTGTGTGTCCTGGGGCCACCATAGCAAGGACCACAGATGGGGTGGCAGCTTAAACAACTGATACTTATTCTCACTTCATTCTGGAGACTGTGCATCCGAGATCAAGGTGTCAGCAGGGTGGGTTCCAGCTGAGGGCCATGAGGGAAGGATGTGTCCCGGGCTCCGTCCTTGGCTTGGCAGTGGCCATCTTCTCCCTGTGTCTCATTGTCAGCTGGCCTCCTCCCCATGAGTGCAAATCTCCACATTGCCCCCTTTCACGAGGACACCTGTCATACTGATCAGGGCCCACCTTAACTGGATTACCTCTGTAAAGTCTCCAAGTCAGGCCACGTTCTGAGGTGCCGGGGGTTGGGGTATCACCCAAGGAATTTGTGAGAACAAGTCCAGCCTGTGACACCCAGCACATGCTTGTGAGTGTTCCCTGTGGCCCGGCCCCAAGCTGAAAACGGGTCCCTGTCCTCCTGGACCTCACAGTAGAAGAAAAAGAAAAGATAATCACGCAAAGGAATTCTTACAACCCCCAGACAGCGTGCCCGAGGGAAGAAGGCTTGGTGGGCACGGCCTTGGTGGGTGGAGGCCTGTCACCTCCATGCTCTGAAGCAGGAGGGCCCAGCCTTCCTGGGTCCACCGTGATCCCAGTCGGGGGCTCAGCCCTGGAACATGCTGAAAGGCCGACACGTGTTCCTGGTGAGGAGGCCTGGACCACCTTGCTGCTGGCCGGCTGGGACTAGGGAGAGCCTGCCACACCCTTGGAAGCTTCCCAGGGAGACCTGGGAGGACCAGTGCTGTGTTTTTTTATTAAGGTTTGTCTAATCAAATGTTTTAAATGGTGCTGCCAGTTTCTTAAATGGTGGTGTCCGCATCACTGACTCAATGGACATGAAACTGAGCAAACTCTGGGAGATGGTGGAGGGCAGGGGAGCCTGGCATGCTATAGTCCACGGGGTTGCCAAGAGTCGGACACGACTTAGTGACTGGACAACAATCAGTTTTTTATTTTTATTTTCTTTTGTCCACACTGTGCAGCCCATGGGATCTGAGATTCCCCAACCAGGAGTCGAACCCGCATCCCCCGCACTAGAAGCACTCCAAGTGTGGAGTCTTCACCTCAACCCCCAGGGAAGTCCCAGAACAGTGCTGAGTCTTTAACTCACACGTGCCGCCCGGTGAACTTGCAGGGAGGGGAGAGCAGGGCTTCAGCTCAGAGGCTCTTCCCTCCCTGCCTGCAGATTGAGATGCTGAGCCCCTTGGAGGCTGTGACCAGCCGCTTTCGGGAACAGTACAAGACATTCGCAACAGCCCTGGACACCACACGGCACGAGCTGCCCGTGAAATCAGTCCACCTGGATGGAGACAGGCAGCTCTTCTTAGGTAAGAGCTGGGGTGGCTGCTGGGCAAGGGGCAGGACAAGCCAGTGGGGTGTGTTGGCATCGCCTGTGTCCTGGGTGCCTTTACCCCTCTGTATCATGTCACGGGCCTCCTCGCAAGCAGATGGTGTGTCCCCCGTCAAACGGCAGAGGATGCGGGGGCTGGCAAGGCTGGCAGTTGTTCAGGGTCGGTCCTGAGTCACAGCTGCACGGGGATTGGAACCCAGGTTTGTAGGACGACCTGTCAGTGATCTCCTGCCCTGAAAGGCATGCTGGGAGCCTGCCGTCTCTCAGCCTTGGGCAGATCCAGTAAGGTGCTTTGGCAGCTGGGAAACCACAGGGCCACCACCCCCTACCTTGTCCTGTCTTCTAAGCAGAGTGGAGATGGTACCTTTCCCGTAGGGCGTTCCCATCTAACGCGTCACTTGAAGAAGTTGACAGGTGTGAAGAGTACCTTCCAAGACCCTACGGTTCTCTTTAGAACAAGTCTCTTTCTCAAGCAAGTTTTTAGCTGCCCTAGAGTTTGCCTCCTTCCTTTCTCTCTCACTTCCTGTTTCCCTTCCTTCCTTCCTCATTTAAGTATGATTGAATTACAGTGTTGTGTTAATTTCTGCTGTACAGCAAAGTGATTCAGCTATGCGTGTGTGCTCAGTCTTGTCTGACTCTTCGTGACCCTATGGTCTGTGGCCCACCAGGCTCCTCTGTCCATGGGATTCTCCAGGCAAGAATACTGTAGTGGGTTGCCATTTCTTCCTCCACGGGCTCTTCCTGACCCAGGGATCGAACCCAGGTCTCCTGCTTTGGCAGAGAGGTTCTTTACTGCTGAGCCACCAAGGAAGCCCAGTTTAGCTCTACATATATGTATATATACAATCATTTTTTATGTTCTCTTCCATTATGGTTATGGAGAAGGAAATGGCAACCCACTCCAGTGTTCTTGCCTGGAGAACCCCAGGGACAGAGGGGCCTGGTGGGCTGCCGTCTATGGGGTTGCACAGAGTCAGACACGACTGACAGGACTTGGCAGCCATTCTGGTTAGTGACAGAATACTTCATATACTTCCCCATGCTATACAGCGGGACCATACTGTTTAACCACTCTATATATACTTTGTTTGCATCTACTAATCCCAAACTTCTTACTAGGTGATTATTGCAAAGAAATAAAACAATAGAATGGGAAAGACTAGAGATCTCTTCAAGAAAATTAGAGATACCAAGGAAACATTTCATGCAAAGATGGGCTCAATAAAGGACGGAACTGGTAGGACCTAACAGAAGATATTAAGAAGAGGTGGAAAAAATACACAGAAGAACTATACAGAAAAGGTCTTCATGACTGAGATAACCATGATAGTGTGATCACTTACCTAGAGCCAGACATCCTGGAATACGAAGTCAGGTGGGCCTTAGGAAGCATCACTATGAACAAAGCTAGTGATGGAATTCTAGTTGAGCTATTTCAAATCCTAAAAGATGGTGTTGTAAAAGTGCTGCACTCAAATGCCAGCAAATTTGGAAAACTCAGCAGTGGCCACAGGAATGGAAAAGGTCAGTTTTCATTCCAATCCCAAAGGAGGGCAATGCCAAAGAATGCTCAGACTATAGCACAATTGCACCCATCTCACATACTAGCAAAATAATGCTCAAAATTCTCCAAGCCAGGCTGCAACAGTATGTAAACCGTGAATTTCCAGATGTTCAAGCTGGATTTAGAAGAGACAGAGGAGCCACAGATCAAATTGCCAACATCCGTTTGCTTATCAAAAAAGTAAGAGAGTTCCAGAAAAATATCTACTTCTGCTTTATTGACTATGCAGATCACAACAAATTGGAAAATTCTTCAAGAGATGAGAATACCAAACTACCTGACGTGCCTGCTGAGAAATTTATGTGCAGGTCAAGAAGCAACAGTTAGAATTGGACATGGAACAACAGACTGGTTCCAAGTTGGAAAAAGAGTCCGTCAAGGCTGTATATTGTCATCCTGCTTATTTAACTTATATGCAGAGTATATCATGCGAAATGCCGGGCTGGATGAAGCAGCTGGAATCGTGATTGCGGGAAAAATATCAATTACCTCAGAAAAGCAGATGACACCACCTTTTTGGCAGAACATGAAGAATTACTAAAGAGCCTCTTGATGAAAGTGAAAGAGAGTGAAAAAGTTGGCTTAAAACTCAACATTCCTACCATTATGGCATCCAGTCCCATTATTTCATTGCAAATAGATAGGGAAATAATGGAAACAGTGACAGACTTTATATTTGGGGGGCTCCAAAATATGCAGATGGTAACTGCAGCCATGAAATTAAAAGACCCTTGCTCCTTGGAAGAAAAGCTATGACCAACCTACAGAGCATATGAAAAAGCCAGAGACATTACTTTGCTGACAAAGGCCCATCTAGTTAGAAGTATGGTTTTTCCAGTTGTCATGTATGGTTATGAGAGTTGGACCATAAAGAAAGCTGAGTGCTGAAGAATTGATGCTTTTAAACTGTGGTGTTGCAGAAGACTCTTGAGAGTCCCTTGGACTGCGAGATCAAAACAGTCAATCCTAAAGGAAATCAGTCCTGAATATTCATTGGAAGGACTGATGCTGAAGCTTAAACTCCAATACTTTGGCCACCTATTGAGAAGAACTGACTCATTGTAAAAGACCCTGATGCTGGGAAAGACTGAAGGCAGGAGGAGAAGGGGATGACAGAGAATGAGATGGCTGGATGGCATCACCAACTCAGTGGATGTGAGTTTGAGCAAGCTCCAGGAGTTGGTGATGGACAGGGAAGCCTGGCGTGCTGCAGTCCGTGGGGTCGCAAAGAGTCGGACACGACTGAGCAACTGAACTGGACTGAATCCCGACCTTCACTCCATCTCTCTTCCAACCCACTCCTGCTTGGTAACCGCCAGTCTTTTCTCTGTGCCTGTGAATCTGTTTCTCTTTCGTAGATAAGTTCATCTGTACCGATTTTTTTCACATCCCACACATGGTGGGTAACGTGATATTTGTCTTTGTCTGGCTTACTGCGCGGAGTATGATAGCCTCTGGGTCCGTCCATGTTGCTGCAATGGCATGTTTCATTCTCTTTTATGACTGAGTAGTGTTCCATTGTATATATGTACTGCGTCACCTTTGTTCATTCGTCTGTTGGTGGACATTCAGGTTGCTTCTGTGTCTTGGCTATTGCGAATAGTGCTGCTTTGAAGATCGGAGTGCATGTATCTCTTTGAATTAAAGTTTTGTCTAGACAAATACCAAGGAGTGGAATTGCTGGTTCACATGGCATTCAGTTCAGTTCAGTCGCTCAGTCGTGTCCAACTCTTTGTGACCCCATGAATCACAGCACACCAGGCCTCTCTGTCCATCACCAACTCCTAGAATTCACTCAAACTCATGTCCATCGAGTCGGTGATGCCATCCAGCCATCTCATTCTCTGTCATCCCCTTCTCCTCCCACCCCCAATCCTTCCCAGCATCAAAGTCTTTTCCAGTGAGTCAACTCGTCGCATGAGGTGGCCAAAGTATTGGAGTTTCAGCTTTAGCATCAGTCCTTCCAATGAACACCCAGGATTGATCTCCTTTAGAACGGACTGGTTGGATCTCCTTGCAGTCCAAGGGACTCTCAGGAGTCTTCTCTTGGACCACAGTTCAAAAGCATCAATTCTTCGGCGATCAGCTTTCTTCACAGTCCAACTCTCACATCCATACATGACCACTGGAAAAACCATAGCCTTGACTAGACGGACCTTTGTTGGCAAGGTAATATCTCTGCTTTTTAATATGCTGTCTAGGTTGGTCATAACTTTCCTTCCAAGGAGTAAGCGTCTTTTAATTTCCTGGCTGCAATCAGCATCCGCAGTGATTTTGGAGCCCAAAAAAATAAAGTCTGACACTGTTTCCACTGTTTTCCCATCTATTTCCCATGAAGTGATGGGACCAGATGCCATGATCTTTGTTTTCTGAATGTTGAGCTTCAAGCCAACCTTTTCACTCTCCTCTTTCACTTTCATCAAGAGGCTTTTGAGTTCCTCTTCACTTTCTGCCATAAGGGTGGTGTCATCTGCATATCTGAGGTTATTGATATTTCTCCCGGCAATCTTGATTCCAGCTGTGCTTCTTCCATCCCAGTGTTCCTCATGATGTACTCTGCATATAATTTAAATAAGCAGGGTGACATAGAGTTTGGCATCAGTTCAGTCGCTCAGTTGTGTTCGACTCTTTGCGACCCCATGAATCACAGCACGCCAGGCCTCCCTGTCCATCACCAACTCCCGGAGTTCACTCAAACTCATGTCCATTGAGTCGGTGATGCCATCCAGCCATCTCATTCTATGTCATCCCCGTCTCCTCCCACCCCCAATCCCTCCTAGCATCAGACTCTTCCAGTGAGTCAACTCGTCACATGAAGAGTTTGGCATAAAGTTTGGTAATTTCTAAGCTGAGCTCTCATGAGCCACTTGAATATGTTTGGTTTGAAGCTGATATAAAATCAAGCCTTTTCCAATGTGAAATAGTATATGTATGACATAGGACCTTGAAAAATGAGCCTTGTTGAACCGTCATCCATGTCCAGGTTTCTAATTTTATTTGTAACTCTCGGTCTCCTTGTCTGATAAATTCCTTAAATAGTTGGGAGGAGCTGGGCCTGGGGACTGTTGAGTTTCCTAGGGCTTCTGTAACAAAATAGCACAAATGCGGTGGCTGAAAACAACAGATATGTGTTCCCTCCCAGCTGAGGGGGCCACATTGGGGATGGATGCTTCTGGAGTCTCTGGTGGAGAATGTATCCCCTGCCTCTCTCCTGGCTTCAGTGTCTGGCAGGTGTTGGCTGGTGGAGCATTTCTCTAAACTCTGCCTCTCTCTCTCTCTTTTTTCCCAGCTGTTCCTTTTATCTGTTTTTTATTTAATTGTTTTCTTTCTGGCTGTGCTGGGTCTTCGTGGTTTTCTCTAGTTGTCGAGAGTGGGGGCTGCTCTCGTTGCTGTGTGCAGGCTCCTTTCTGGCTGTAGTTGTGGCGCAGCCTTACTGCCCCGAGGCAACTGGAGATCAGGGATCAAACCCATGTCCCTTGCGATGGCAGGCTGTTTCCTAACCTCTGTACCGCCAGGGAAATCCCCATTGTTACTAAGTTTATTTTGTTTTTATCACAGGGTCACGGCACTGCCTCTGTCTTCACACGACCTTGTTTCTGAGACTCCTTGTCTAAACTCCCCCCTTAAAAGAACACCAGTTGCTGGTTTAGGCCCCTCTCTGATGACCTCGTTCTAACTCAGTTACATCTCTGGAGACCTCATTTCCAGTTAGGTCACGTTCACAGGCACCTGAGATTAAGACCTGAATGTGGCTTTCGGGGAGGTCACAGTTCCATCTCTTGGCAAAGAAGATGTGTGTTTATAAGAACCCTTACAAGGGTCCCCAAGTGTTATAACGTACAGTTGTGATGTGTAGTATTGGGACTTGTACCAGACTCGGAGATGCTGGTTTTGCTAGAGCATGTGGGGGACCCAGCACTGTTGCAGGCGGCTTTCTGCGTGGGGCTGGAGTGGGGAGGGGGTGCAGAAGTGGTGGGACCGGGGACTGGAAAGCATGGGTTTGTTCTTAGTTACTTCTCACCCAGATCTTCTCTGTCTTACACATTCGTTTCTGTAGCGAGGACACCGGTATGCCATTTCAGATGTGTTTCCGTAACTTCCTGATGGCAGACACACCTGACCCACCGTCTCAGACCCCTGTGATCTGAGCAAAGGGGCACAGACGCGGTGCCAGTGCACGAATGTCTTCCTTCACTGCCCTTTCTTCCTTTGAGCCTTTCACGATTCTGGCATCACACGAGAGCATTCCAGCAAAAGGAGAAAAATCTAGTTGGCCACCCAGCTCGTGTGTCCATTGCTTGGGGTGCCTTGAAACCATGGATGACGACCCCTTTTTGCCTCCAGACGAGTTGCAGCGGGAATTGATGACCACACGCCATCTGCTGGGAGATCTTGGCATTGGCAGCTCAGAAGACAATGCGAAGGCATTTGACGTGCTGAGGGAACTCAGGGAGGTGATCCAGAAGAAGGACATGGAACTCCGAAGGTATTGCAGAAAACAGTTTAAGAAAAAGGTAGCACCCCTCCCTGCCACCTCCGCTTCAGGCAGAGACAGGCTGTTGGCAGCTGCCCTGTGGAGGGTGTGCTGTGCTCCAGAGGGTGGGCAGCTCTGATATTTCCAGGGGTCAAGGGTACGAAGGTCCAGCAAGGCAGGGAGAGAGCAAGATTATTGCAACCCAAGAAAACCCCAGTGTGTGTTCTTTTTCTAAGAAATTTTTTGGTTTTGTTGTTGGATGTGGACGGTTTTAAAGTCTTTATTGAATTTGTTACAACATTGCTTCTGTTTGATGTTTTTCGGTTTTTTGGCAGGGAGGCACGTGGAATCTTATCGCCCCAACCAGGGGTTGAATCCACACCCCTTGCACTGGAAGGTGAAGTCTTAACCACTAGATCACCAGGGAAGTTTGTGTTCTTGAGCAGCCAAAATAGAAAGGGGCGATCACTTCCCCTGGGTAACATAGCACATCAGGGACCCTTAGATCGGTCTTCATGTGTTTTTCAGAATAGGGGCTTTGAGAGATCTTGGAACCTCTTATTAATGTCTAAATACATGTAGAAAAGCCACAGGTGGTAACAATGGCTTTCACGAACAGGCACCCTTGTGTAACCAGGGCCCAGGTCCATACAGCCAGTGGCCAATCCCACAAAGCTGCCTGCCTGCCGCCACCCACGGGACTTTTCTAATCATGGGGCTTTCCTCCACCTCTTCCAAAAGAAATGTAGTTTTCTTCTTTATGATGTCAAATGTACTTCCTGAGGTACCTGAAAAGTTTGAAAGGCCCTCATGATAAATACCACCTGCTATGGCATCGCCTTCCCCTGTGTGCCTGGGGCGAAATCAGACACGCCAACGGGTTCTAGGTCCCCAGGGTCGCAGGAGTGAACGGGAAGCGTGCTCATTTGGGAATGGGAATGAGGGTTGCAGGAGTGAACGGGAAGCGCGTTTTCTGCCGGTTGCCCCACCGCTGTTTACGTCGTGTCATCCCTGGGACGGTGCCCCTTTCGCGGCTCTGCCTCCTGCCCTTAGGATGGTTCCTGGCACGGTGTTGGTACTCCTTAAATATTTATCGAGTAAACGACTCTTTTCCTTCATATCTGGCCAGTCCTGTTCTAGGGGTTTTGCTGTTTGAGTTCTGCTCAGACAAATCTTACTCATCCGCGCTTTCCCACGAGCCCAAGGAGGGTCACCCTGAACCTGTCTCCCCCATGTGGCAGCCTCATAGGCGCTTGGGCAAGCTGGTAGGGGTGGTGAAAAGATTTCATCGTCGTCTTGTTGTTACAGGAGCTTCGACCAGGTTCTGGAACTTTCCGCCGAGGCAAGTAAAGAGACAGCCTTAATCAACCAGGAGGTCTGGGAAGAGGCCCAGGGCCCCGAGGCCCTCAGCCGGTGGTATTTTAATCCCAAGGAGGCCACTGGCGGGGAAACTCAGGAAGAGGTCAGGAGCCCCTTGGGCCACGTCGAGCTGTGAATCCACATGCAGAGTGTGTCCCCACCCCAAGCAAGGACATTCCTGCACCCCATGGGGAAGGAAGCGCGTCCTGTGCCCCTTGCTCCGGGGAGCAGGGAGCCTGCAGCGACCCGCCCAGGTTCTTAAAACTTGAGCACTTTATGCACTTAGCCTAGCCGTATAGTTATTTTTGCGTGATAATCTCATTTGATAACAAATAAAACTGTTTTGCAACGGAGCCTTGGCTTTTCTGTAAGGGGCAGAAGAAGGTGCGTGTTGTCCCAGCTTTTTCTGAAAAAGCTGGTCTGAGCCTCAGAACCTCCCAGACATTATTACCAATTGACCGTTGAACAGTGTGGGTTTGAACTGCAGGTCACTTATACATGGATCTTTTTCAGTACTAAATACTACATGATGGTTTAGTTGCTAAGTCTTTTCTGACTCTTTTGTGACCCCATGGACTGTAGCCCACCAGGCTTCTCTGTCCATGGGATTTCCCAGGCAAGAATAGTGGAGTGGGTTGTCATTTCCTCCTCGAGGGGACCTGACCTTCTGAACCCAAGGACTGAACCCACATCTCCTGCATTGCGGATGGATTCTTTACCACTGAGCCACCAGGGACGCTCAAATACTGTGTAGCATGATGCAGTCCTTGGTTGGAAGAATCCACGTTTCAGAACTTGTGGGTACGGAGGAATAAATTCTGTGAAGATTTTTGATTGTGGAGCCTCTAACCCAGTGCTGTTCAAGAGTCAACTGTATTTCACTTTCAAGATGGCTTCATGTCCTTGAGTCACCAGGCAGTTCTGTTGAATAACCAACAGCGGGTTAGGAGTTGGCCCTTAAGTGGAAATCCTCCATGCGGTCCAGAGCCCTCGTGGCCGTGCTGGGGAGACACCTACAGGGTTGTGTAGCTGCCGTCTACACTCCACTCAGGACTGTGGCACAGGGAGTGGGTCCAGCCCGCGCTCTGGCTCCCGTCCACACTGCGTGGGCCTGGGCAGTCTTCCTGGTTCCTGTGGGCCGCACCTCTGTTGACGTCTGTCACTTCTGTCTGCAAGCCTTCTGTGTTAGGACATCAGATAGGGGGAGTGGTCCCCAGTGAGATGTGGGATCCGTCCCCGTGGCACTTATATTTTGTTTATAGTATTCTTAAGTTTTTATCATTGAAAAAATATTTTTATTTATCATTTTTAAAATGATAAAATATCCTGTAATATATATATATTTTTTAAAAATATCATTAAAAAGTTTTATTTATCATTTTTAAAAGTTAAAACTATTTAACTTTTGGCTGTGTGGGCTCTCTTATTGTGGGACACAGGTTTAGTAGTTGCAGTACGTGGCCTTAGGTGCCCCTTGGCATGTGGGACCTTAGTTCCTGACCAGAGATCTAACCCAGGCCCCCTGCATTGGGAGCTCCAAGTCTTAGCCACTGGACCACCAGGGAAGTCCCCCTGTGATGCTTTTAGATTAAAGAAATGTGGCCTTTTGACCCAGAGCCTGTGTAAATAGCCTCTCTTTTGTCCCCCTTTCACCTTAACCCTGCCAACACTTCCCCTCCTCACTGGGGCCCCTGGGGCTTCCATCAGGAGGGTGTGGATTTACAATTGTAGGTAGTGGTACAGGTGTGCCCACTCAGACGTAGGAGCCATTCCCACGAAACCCACAATCGCTTCCCAGCAAGCTGGTTTAAACCTCCCGATTTGCATCCATGCTCCCAACCCTTCCATTCTTATATCTCCCAAGTCCATTTGAAGTCCATGAGGGCTTCAAATGGAGCTCCTATATCAGAGTCCCAGAAACGTCTCCACATCCTGACCCATTTTCTTCCACCATTTGTGTGGGCTCAAAAGTTATAGTTGAGGTTTAGCTGCTCCGTGGCACATGGGGAACTTTGTTTCCTGACAGGGATCAAACCTGCGTCCCTTGCATTGGAAGGCGTGTTCTTAAGCACTGGACCACGAGTGACGTCTCTTGAATGGTACACTTGACGGTAGTAAGCACACACATACAACCCTCCTGCAGCCTTCCCCACCTCCACCAGTGACTGTCCAAACTCCCAGCCCTTAGGCCAAGCCCTCCCGTGGCCCTGTATTCAGGATATAAGTATCTGATATTCTGCCACACGCTTTCCTTTCCCTCTGCTCTTCTTCCTCCTTTCTCTAGCATCTTGTAGACTATTCATCTTCCCTGTAGTTCCCTTCATCTTTTAGAACAACTGTGAAATTATGCCCCCGCTGTTTACAGTGGGCAGTGTTGTCCCGCATGCCTCAGTTTAGCCAGGGCTATGAAGCAGCTCAGCACACGTGCAACCCAGAGAGCTGCAGGGTGAGCAGACGGGATGTAAACTACGCTCCGTAGTGTTAAGAGCTGAACTGAAAACTCTGCAGAGAACAGCAATTCATTGTGAAAAGGAATCACGTGGGATTGGTTCCCATGAATTTTTAAATGAAAATAAAATAACGTGTAGGGTGTGGAATGATTCGTGTTAAAATTTCTAAAAGCCTGAAAAGATAAACAAAAATGTGTTGAGAGAAGCTGTCTCTAGGGTGGAGTCACTGGGAACCTTGAGGTGGGAGGAATGCTTGCTTGTGATTCTTGTTGCATCTTTGTGTTCCTTTAACATTTAGGTCAAATGCTTTCTCATCTGCATGTATCACATTTCCACAAGAAAGTCATACAATGAAACTCAAGAAAACAGGCTCTTTTTAAAAATATTTATTTTTATTTATTTATTTGGCTGCGTTGGGTCTCAGTTGCAGCACATGGTGTCTTTGATCTTTGTTGCAGTTTGTGGGAATCTTTAGGTAAACATAAAGGGACTTCCCCGGTGGCTCAGAGGGTAAAGTATCTACCTGCAATGCGGGAGACCTCGGTTCAATCCCTGGGTTGGCAAGACTCTTGGAGAAGGAAATGGCAACCCACTCCAGTACTCTTGCCTGGAGAATTCCATGGATGGAGGAGTCTGGTAGGCTACAGTCCACGGGGTCGCAAAGAGTCGGACATGACTGAGCGACTTCACTTTAGGTACAACGTGGTGTTAATTGTTCAGTGGTGTCCGACTCTTTGTGACCCCAGGACTGTAGCCAGGCTCCTCTGTCCATGGGATTCTCCAGGCAAGAATACTGGGTTGCCATTTCCTCCTCCAGGGGATCTTCCCAACCCAAGGACTGAATCTGGGTCTCCTGCATTGCATCATGTTGAGATCTAGTTGCCTGACCAGGGATTGAATTTGGGCTCCCTACACTGGGAACATGGAGTCACTGGACCACCAGGAAAGTCCCCAAACAGGCTTTCTAGATTGTCATGCTTCAGTTTAAGTTATTTGGAGCCAGATCATTTTTTGCAGTGGAGGCCATCCTGCACACGGAGGGATGCTGAGTAGCATCCCTGCCCTTCATTCGCCAGTAGCCTTCCTCTAACCAAAGATGTGTCTGGACATTGCGCAGTGACCTCGAGGGTTGGAACCACTCTGTGTGATAACCCCTATGATGGGAGGGGGTGCAGGCCCATTCCTTGTGCCCACCCCCACCCTCACCCCACCAGCCACACTGTCTTTCTCTGCTTCATTCATTCATGTCGTTCATTCATCGCAAAAGAAAAGACTAGAAGGCAGATCTGTGTGACTGTGCCTTGACTGTGCTGAGAATGAACACAAGTACTGGAAACAATCTAAACCAAGCTTGGCAAACTACAGTGAAAGTGAAAATGTTAGTTGCTCGGTGGTGTCCAACTCTTTGCTACGTGATGGACTGGAGCCCACCAGGCTCCTCTGTCCACGGGATTCCCCAGGCAAGAATACTGGGGTGGGTTGCCACTTCCTCCTCTAGGGGATCTTCCTCACTCAGGGATCCAACCTGGGTCTCCTGCATCGCAGGCAGATTCTTTACCATCTGAGCCATCAGGCAAACGTACACAGGCTTCAAGCCAAATCTGAACCTTCTCCCATGGCTGCACGTAAAGTTTTATTGCAACGCAGTCACACCCTTTTTGTACAAATGGTCTGTTTGCTTTCATTCTCTGATGGCAAAGTTGTCTTTGTGATGAAGACCTTTAGGTCCTCAAAGCCTAAAGTACTTTCCATCTGACATAGTAAAAGTTTTCTGACCCTGATCTAAACAGTAAAGTAGGAAATCTAAGTTATAAAAGAACATAGTTTTTTTCCTATGGGACTCAAAGCTGTCACCATTTTTGAATGAGAGTTTATGGGCCAGAAAATAGATTTGCTTTTTGTGAATTGCTCCTGTGCCAAAGAAGAGCTTCCCACTAGTGCTAGAGAGGCAGGCATGGAAGAGGCTGGACACAGTGCTGTGCTGGGGAGGCCCTTCCCAGATTTCTTAGAGAATGGGCACACTGACTAGAACTGAACATCAAATATGCCAACACCGAGGGTCTGAGTGACAGGTCATAAGAAAGCTTCTTGCCCTCTTGCATTTTCCTGTTTTTTTTGTAATGAACACAAGTCAGGTGCACAACCAGAAAAACTATGGTTTCATATCAGTTTATTGACAACTTATAGAAGGAGGGGTTAGGGTAAATTGTCATAGCTAATTGGAGATAAGAAGACACAACCCAAGGTGGTGCTCAAATTTTCTGAAAATCCTGAAGTCAGATCACCCAGAAAACAAAGAAATAATGCAAATAAGCAGTGTCAGTATTCTTGCCTCAAAAAATTCCATGGGCAGAGAAACCTGGCCGGCTATGGTCCAGGGGAGTGGCAGAGAGTCAGACACGACTGAGTGACTAACACACACACATACCATGGTGACACAGCTCTTCTCTAGGAGCACACAGGGAAGGAAGTGACCATCTCTGTGAGGGGAGTTATAACTGCCCTCCACTCTCACCTCCTTCTTCCCTAGATCCTCCCTTACCCATTAACACCTTCCCAATCTGCCATCGCACCAAAACTGCTTGCCAGCTCCTCCTTCTGACTCTTCCAGTAAGGAGAGAGGGATTTTTAACTTCATACACCTGAAACCATGCTCATCACTACCTGAAAATCAGGGCTGTTTCATGCCCACCTTCTCTATTAAATACCTTTGCAATTCCCTTCCTAGTTATATACACCAAAAAATTGGAAACAGTTTGTCTTAGACCGTCTGGGCTGCTATAACTGAATACCATAGACTGGCAACTTACAAACAACAGAAACTGTATTTCTTGCAGTTCTAGGACTCCAAGATCAAGGCACCAGCAGATTCAGTATCTGGTGAGGGCTGCTTCCTGGTTCATAGACGGGGTCTTCTTGCTGTGTCCTCACATAGTGGAAGGGGCAAGGGAGCTCTCTGGGGTCTCCTTTATGAGGGCACTAATTCCATTCATGGGGGCTCCACCCTCATGACCGAATCACCCCAAAGGCCATGTTGGAAGCCATCTGTCAAACTGGACAAAGTTAGCACGTGTTTCAGAACATGAAGGATTAAAGGAAAGACTTTCAAACCTTCAGAGAAAGAAGAAACAGAAATGAAAGTCCTGGTGTCTGAATTCTCAGTAGCAACATGGGCAGCTGGAAAGGAATAGAACTAGACCTTGTGTGGGTGACACTCAGGTTTTTCAAAATGAAAAAATATCATGGGAGTTCCATATACAGGTGGTGGAACTGACAAAAAGCAAGACAACAGTTGCCACACACAAATTGATGGTTACTTTCAAAAAGGAAGGTAAGGTCAGGGAGTAGCAGCACTTTAACTTGGGGGTGAGAACATAAGAGTGAGTCTATTACTAACTTTTTTGACCTTTGCCTAGAAGGTTGGTTTTTTTTTTTAAACACATTTATTGAGATGTAATCCACACACCACCTAATTCATCCATTTAAATTGTATAATTTGGGGAAAGGAGGGAGGCTCAAGAGGGAGGGGATATATGTATACATGGACAAGATTCGTGTTGTACAGCAGAAACTGACACAACATTGTAAAGCAATTATCCAATAAATTTTCAAAAATCAAAAAAATAAATGTGTGTGTGCTCAGTCATGTCCAACTCTTTGCAACCCCATAGACTGCAGCCCACCATGCTCCTCTGTCCATGGAATTTTCCTGGTAAGCCTACTGGAATGGGTTGCTATTTCCTCCTCTAGAGGATCTTCCTGACCCAGGGATGGAAACTGTGTCTCCTACATTAACGGGCAGATTCTGTACCACTGAGCCACCTGGAAAGCACCCCCTTCCCAAAATAAATAAAGTGTATAATTAAAGGGGGATATGGCTGAATGCTAGAGTATGATGATTCTTTGCAAGGTGATGAAAAAACTTTAAAATTGATTATGGTGATGGTTGCACAAGTCTGTGGATATATTAAAATGGTATCTCATTGTGGGCTTGATTTGTATTTCCTTAATGATTTGTGATGTTGAGAATCTTTTCAAATGCATACTGACCATTTGTATATCTTATTTGGAGAAACGTTGTCTTAGTTTGTGCTTCTGTAATGAATCTACTGTAAACTGAATGCTTAAACCAAGAGCTTATCCAGTAGTCATGTATGGACATGAGAGTTGGACCATAAAGAAAGCTGAGTGCCAAAAAATTGATGCTTTTAAACTCTGGTGTTGGAGAAGACTCTTGAGAGTCTCTTGGACTGCAAGGAGATCAAACCAGTCCATCCTAACGAAATCAGTCCTGAATATTCATTGGAGGGACTGATGCTGAAACTGAAACTCCAATACTTTGGCCACCTGATGTGAAGAACTGACTCATTTGAAAAGACCCTGATGCTGGGAAAGTCTGAAGGCAGGAGGAGAAGGGGATGAGAGGATGAGATGGTTGGATGGAATCACTAACTCGAGGGACATGAATTTGAGCAACCTATGGGAGTCGGTGATGGACAGGCAAGGCTGGTGTGCTGTCGTACGTGGTGTTGCAAAGAGTCAGACACAACTGAGTTACTGAACTGAACTGAGTGCTTAAATAGCAAACTTATTTTTCACAGTTTTGGAGGCTGAGGGAATCTGAGATCATGGTTAGGTTCTTGGTGAAGACCTTCCTGATTTACAGATGGCCATCTTTTCCCAGGTGGCACAGTGGTAAAGAATCCACCTCCCAAAACAGAAGACTCAGGTTCAATCCCTGGATTGGGAAGATCCCCTGGAGAAGGAAATGGCAACCCACTCTAGTATTCTTGCCTGGAAAATCCCGTAGACTGAGGAGCCTGGTAGGTTGCAGTCCATGAGGTTGCAAAGAGCTGGACACAACCGAGCGCATGTGTGTGCGCGCATGCACACACACACACACGCACACACACACACACACACACACACGTCTTTTAGCTGTATCCTCACATGGCAGAAAGGAGAAAGAGAGAGAAATCACCTACTCTGTGGTGTCTTTTCTTATAGTCTCATTCATGGGGATTCCATCCTCATGACTTAATCACTTCCCAACTTCCCAACCTCCTAATACCATCACTTTGGATATTTTAATTTCTGACTGAATTTAGGGGGGACATGATATTCAGTCCATGCCAAATATCTATTCAGATCCTTTGTCCATTTTTAAAAAGATTCCATCTCTACAAGAGATCATTTGGTACTTGCCTTTCCCTGATTTATTTCATTTCATTATCGCCATCAAGTTCCACCCATATTGTCACAGATGACAAGATTTCCTCCTTTTTTATGGCCAAATAATATTCCATTTCATTTATACATGTGTTCCATTTTCTTTATCCAGGGACACAGGTTGCTTCTGTGTTGGCTACTGTAAGTAGTGCTGCAGTGAAAATGAGGGTGCAACTATCTTTTTAAAAAACTATTTTCCTAAAAAATTTTTTTTCATTGGTATATTTTTGTCTGTGCTGAGTCTTAGTTGCTACATGCAGGCTTTCTCTAGTCACACTGCGGTGGTTTCTCTTGTGGAGTGAGGGCTCAGTAATTGTGGCATATGGGCTTGGTGGCTGCACGGCGTGCGAGATCTTCCCAGACCAGGGATCAAACCCACGTCCCCTACATCGGCAGGCGGATTCTTAACCGCTGGACACCAGGGAAGTCCGCAGATATCTTTTGTTTCCTTCGGATGAATACTCAGAAGTGGAATTGCTAAACCATATGTTGTAACCTCTAGTCTGCACAGAATGGGCTGAGGTAGACAGAGGAGATGAGACCAGAAGGAAGAGGCCCCAGAGATGCAGTCCTGAGGTCACCTGTGCCTCCAGTTATCTTTGAGGTGCCCACTCTGGACCAGGCACCTCACTGGGAGGTGAGCTGGAGCTGGGTAGCAGTTCTGTTGAGGGGATGGCACTCGGGTCAGTTGGGAAGTAGGCAGGGGACCCAAAGTGGACAGCGCCCCTGCCCATGACTGGGGTGGGGGAGAAAAGCACCCTGAAGGACCACTGCCAGGCCAGATATTCAAGGAGGAGGTGAGGAAGGGGGCTTGCAGGAATCAGAACACATACTTACACAGCCTTTCTGCTTGACTTCCCTGCCCTTCAATCTTCCCTTTTCTGGTCCTGGTGCTGAAGTTCTCCCAATGGACTCTAGGAGGCAGCAAGTCCCCAGCTCAAAAGTGTCCACTTTTTCAGTCCCCTGGCCAGTTGTGTCCTGCTGCGGTCATCACCTGTCAATTCAGATGAAATTGTTCATGTCTTTTCACACTTTAAAAAAAAGTCTTGATGCTCACATTGTATTCGTGTTTTAGTATTTCTTACATCTTACGCATCTTTTGACAGTTTCATTGTAGAAAATTGAGATCATCGAAAGGAAAGTTGCAGATCAACAAAAACTGTCACCAGTGGCAGAGACAAGCACAACTCCTGTTCTGGAGCATATGATTCCATTCAAATTTCAGACAAAAATGAAGTTAAAATGCACCCTGGCGATATGCCATCTGCAATAGCATGGGCATCTTTTTGTGTCAAATGTCATCTCTCTTCATGGCTTTGTTTCACGTTTTTCTGTTGCACTGGAATTGTAGGGGCGGGTTGTGAGCCCCAACTGTCTCCTGGAACCTCTCAGCTCTGCACCCTGGATGGTCACCAGGGCTTGTGTGGTCTGTCTGACCATGTCATGTGGAACATTCAAGTGGTGGTAAACTGTGGTGGAGTTTTGTTTGCTTGTTTGTTTTTTGGCTCCGCTGAGTGGCATGAGGGATTTCAGTTCCCTGATCAGGGCTTAAACCTGTGCCCACTGTGGTAGAAGCATGGAGTCCTAACCACTGGACCACCAGCGAAGTCCCATGATGGAGGTTTCAATTCTGGGGTTGTGGGTCTTCAAAGAGAATTCTGCCTCCTGAGAAGGCTGGGTCTGTACCTGGAAGAGACGTTAAAAGAACGAGATTTGCCCAAAGGACCAATGAGGCTCAGGCAGACACCTGGTCCTCATAGAGAATGTGCTTGGGTGCCATATTAGGGGGAAATTTCGCCCCCTCCCCGAGTTACCTCCGGAACCCGTGACTGAATTTATTTGGAAAACGGTCTTTGCAGTGTAATAAAGTGAAGAATCTCAAGATCTGGGTGAGCCCTAAAGCCGATGACAGATGTCCTTACAAAAGAAAGACAGAGGGAGATTTGAGATAGAGAAAGAAATTTGTGAAGATGGAGGCAGAAATTGGAGTGATACGGCCACAAGCCAGAGAGTGCTGGGAGCTCCCAGAAGTTTGAAGAAGCAAGAAGACACCTCTCCTAGAGACTTCGGAGGGCGCATGGCCTTGCTGACATCTTCTTCTTTTCTTCTTCTTTTTATTTAAATAAAAAAAGAAATGTATAGGACTTTGCTGGTGGCCCAGTGGTTAAGAATCTGCCTGCCAAAGCAGGGGACATGGGTTTGATCCCTGGTCTGGGAAGATCGCTTCCTGGGCTTTCCTGGTGGCTCAGGCTGTAAAGCATCTGCCTGCAGTGCGGGAGACCCGGGTTCGATCCCTGGATTGGGAAGATCCCCTGGAGAAGGAAATGGCAACCCACTCCAGTACTCTTGCCTGGAAAATTCCATGGACTGAGGAGCCTGGTGGGCTACAGTCCATGGGGTCACAAAGAGTCGGATACGACTGAACGACTTCACTTCACTCACTGGGAAGATCGCACATGCCGTGGGGCAACTAAGCCTATGTGCTGCGAAGCCTGAGTCTGTGCTCTGGAGCCTGTGCTCTGCAACAAGAGACGCCATCACAATGGGAGAATGGAAACGAATAGTAGCCCCCACTTAGCACAACTAGAGAAAGCCCATGCACAAAATCGAAGACCCAGCATAGCCAAAAATAAATACATAGTTCAAATATGTATAGTTTACTTGCAATGTTGAGTTAGTTTCTAATGTATGGCAAAGTGATTCAGATAGAAATGTATATACTATATATATATATATATATAATCTTTTTCATATCGCTTCCCATTAATTGGTTATTACAAGGTACTGAATATATTTCCCTGTGCTATACAGTGAGTCCTTGTTGTTTATCTGTTTTATATAGTGGCTTGATCTGCTAGTCCCAGCCTCATTTACCCCTCCCCACCCACTTCCCCTTCGGTAACCATAAGTTGCTGACACCTTGATTCAGACTTCTGACCTCCACAACTGCAAGAGAATAAGTTTCTGTTGTTTGAAGCCACCAAGTGTGTAGCTGTTTGTGGCAACAGCCCTAGGAAATTAATACAGGGTCCAATCCGACACATGTGGAGAAGAGGGTGTCAGGGACCATTTCTGCCTCCTGAGCTGACCCCTCGATCTCAGGTGGCCTGCAGCAGATTGAAGAAAAGCTTCAGTTCCCGGCCAGAGATTGAGGTCAGGTCGTGGCAGTGAGACCACTGAATCCTAGCCACTGGACCAGGGGTCTGTGACAAGGGCCCTGGCTTCTCAGTTTTGCAGAAAAGAATTTCCATAAAGATAGAAATTAGTGAAAAACAGTAAAGTATTTTTTAGGAGGAAGCAATGAGTACAGTGCCTGTGGATAGACACATGGGTGGGCTCAGAGAGTCATTGAGTCACACGCTTGTGATAGCTTGATTTACTGTTATGGGGCGTTTCTTTGGGGTTTCCTTTGGCCAGTCATTTTGATTTGCCTGACCCTGAGTCTGTATTTGGTATATCTCAGGATCCTTCCACGTATGCACATACATCTCTTAGCCAAGATGAATTCTAGTGAAGGGGCTTCTAGGTAGTTGATATCACTTAATGTGAGGTGATGTCCCATCCCTTTTTGACCTCCAAGGTCTTCTGCGCATGTATATGGGGGAGGGCTCCTTAACTTCAAGAAAGAGAAATATGTGGTCTTTTATCTGGGCAGGGCCCAGCCTCCTCCATCATCCTGCTATTACGGAGTTTTTGTCCACAAGGAAGAAACTGTTCAGCTTGTTGTTTTTGCTATTCAGTCGTGTCCGACACTTTGTGACCCCAAGGACTGCAGCACACCAGGCTTCCCTGTCCTTCACTAACTCCCTGAGCTTGCTCTCACTCATGTCCATCAAGTTGGTGATGCCATCCAACCGTCTCATTCTCTGTCGCCCCCTTATCCTGCCTTCAATCTTTCTCAGCATCGGGGTCTTTTCCAATTAGTCGGCTCTTTGTATCAGGTAGTCAAAGTATAGGAGAAGGCAATGGCACCCCACTCCAGTACTCTTGCCTGGAAAATCCCATGGAAGGAGGAGCCTGGTACGCTTCAGTCCATGGGGTCGTGAAGAGTCGGACACGACTGAGCGACTTCACTTTCCCTTTTCACTTTCATGCATTGGAGAAGGAAATAGCGACCCACTTTAGTGTTCTTGCCTGGAGAATCCCAGGGATGGGGGAGCCTGGTGGGCTGCCGTCTATGGGGTCACACAGAGTCGGACACGACTGAAGCGACTTAGCAGCAGCCAAAGTATTGGAGCATCAACTTCAGCATCAGTCCTTCCATGAGTATTCAGGGTTGATTTCCTTTAGTATTGACTGGTTTGATCTCCTTGCTGTCCAAGTGACTCTCAAGAGTCTTCTCCAGCACCACAGTTCCAAAGTGTCAATTCTTTGTCGCTCAGCCTTCTTTATGGTTCAACTCTCACGTCCATACATGGCTACTGGAAGAATCATAGCTTTGACTATATGGACCTTTGTTCGACCCGGGGCCCCAGCTCTCTCCTGCCTCACCCTCATTGCTCAGATTGGGGGTGGGGTCCTCTGGCCTAAGGTTGTTTAGTGAGTCTGGACAAGATGCAGCTTTCCAAATTCTCCCTTGGCTGCCTCAATTCAAGGCAGGAGCTGTTGCTGCCAAGTGTAGGTGCTGGGGTAAACTGGGAGAGCTGGGGAGAAACAGACCCAGGCACGTGAGAATGACTTGATGTGGCTGGTGAGAGCTACATGGGCCGCTATCAGAACAAGCCCAGATAATCTGAACCTGTACAGTCTCCCCTGCCATAACTCAAGTTCAGACGCTCCTTTCCTAGGACCTGCCACAGCCAGGGGCTGGGCTGGGTTTCCACGGGTGAATCACAGACTCTGCTTGACCCCGAGGAATGACAGTGAACTTGGATGGGGGTGAGGGGGGTGAGACTGAACTTGGATCTCGCCCCACGGCTCGCCTGGTCACCATGGGATGTGAAGCTGCGTACAAACCACTGTGCCCTTTCCTTTTGAAGTGAAATGCTGACTGGAGAGAGTGACTGGGAGACGCGAAGACATAAAAGCAAGGAAGCGCTATTGGGCTGGAGGACTGGTAACAGCTTAGACTATAATTCTGTCACGTAACAGAATCACAGTACTCCCAGTCCCCTGAAAGATATAAAGGCCTGACAAACGTGCCTAACTTGTTTTTACAGGAAGCAGACCCCCACCAGATCAAAACTGCCGACCACAAAAACATAGACTCTGTTGTTATTTTTGTTTAGTCGCTAAGTCTTGTCCTACTCTTTTGCGGCCCCGTGGACTGTAGCCCGTCAGGCTCCTCTGTCCGTGGGATTTCCCAGGCAAGAATACTGGAGTGGGTTGCCATTTCCTTCTCCAGGGGATCTTCCCGAACCAGTGATCCAACCTGCATCTCTTGTGTCTCCTGCGTTGGCTTCCTAGGAAGCTCAAGATAGACCCTATACTGGTTGAAACCAGAAGGTTGATGATGCCTGAAACTTCATCTTGATGCCAACCAGTCCCAGAGCTGTCCCGGAGCTGCTCACACCCTGCTCCATGGACACTATATAACTGTGTACTGCTCCCTCACGGTGGGTCACACAGTCTTGAGGGCATCAGCTCCCTGTAGCCCCCTTTGACTGGCAAAGCCTTAAAAGCTACTCTTTCTCCTTCACCCAAAACTCTGTCTCCGTGTTTCTATTTGGCACCTGTGAACAGAGGCCAAGTTTTGGCAAGGGATGGACAGCTTGGCTTCCCTGGGCCACACATCTGTTCCCTGCTAACAGGGGCTGTGATGGCCCCTTTAAGGACCCTGGCTTCTGTGCAGAAAGCACCCAGTTAGTTTTTTTGTTTTCTTTGCCTTGAATGAGCGCAGTGTGATAGACTCTACACATAACAAAACAGTGATCATTTTTGACGCTTGGAAGGGGCATTAAATGCATTCATCATGTTATATTGGGCTTCCCTGGTGGCTCAGATGGCAAAGAATCTGTCTGCAACACAGGAGTCCCAGGTTTGATCCCTGGGTTGGGAAGATCCCCTGGAGAAGGTATAATCATCACCACTATCTATATGCAAGAGTTTTTCATCAACCCTGATATAAACTCTCTGCTCACCAAAAACTAACTCCCCATCCCCCCACCTTCCCCCCGCAAGCCCCAGGACCCTGGGAATCTCGATTCTACTTTCATCTCTGTGGATTTGCCTATTCCAGGGACCTCATACAAGTGGAATCATGCAGTATCTGTCCTTCTCTGTCTAGCTTACTAAAATGTGGTTTTTAAAAGATCAAATTAACTATAAAGGGTGGTGTTGCTTGATCCCATGGCCTGGCAGCCCCATCGAACAGGGAGACCATTGACCATGAGACCTGGGTTCTTTCCCTTCCTCCTCTGGTTGTGGCCAGCACCTGTGCCTGTTTCCATGAGGCAGCACGCGGACCAGGCCTGCTCTCCTGCCGAGAAGCCCTTTCACCCTGCTCCATCCATAGCTCACATTCCTGCCTCTTCTGGTTAATTGGAACTGATTGGGTTCCAGGGAGTTCCGGAAGCCCCCCTCAGCAATTGCTGAGAACTCTGATATCCTGAGGATTAGTTCAGTGAACCGTCGACCCTGAGCAATTAGGAGTTTTTCTGGCACAGTGAGATCCACCGTGGTGGATGCAGAACTCAGGTCAGGATGCCCTCACTGCAGACCCACGTAGGGTTTGGCTGGTGCTCAGGCGAATCCTGTGTGTGTGTGCTAAGTCACTTCAGTGGTGTCCGAATCTTTGCGACCCCATGGATTGTAGCCCACCAGGCTCCTCTGTCCGTGGGATTCTCCAGGCAAGAACACTGGAGTGGGTTGCCATGCCCTCCTTCAGGGGATCTTTCCAACCCACGGATCAAATCTGTATCTTCTGTGGCTCCTGAATTGCAGGCAAATTCTTTACTGCTGAGCCACTGGGGAAGCCCAGGCAGATACTAGCATATCACTAATCCCCATCACAGGGGATCCATAGCTCTCATCTTTCCTCTTCCTTTGTGAATCTCTTTCCTTCTCCTGAAGGAGATCCAACCAGTCTATACTAAAGGAAATCAGTCCTGAATGTTCATTGGAAGGACTGATGCTGAAGCTCCAATACTTTGACCACCTGATGCGAAGAACTGACTCATTGGAAAAGACCCTGATGCTGGGAAAGATTGAAGGCAGAAGGAGAAGGGGATGACAGAGGATGAGGTGGTTGGATAGTATCACCAACTTGGTGGACATGAGTTTGAGCAAGCTCCGAGAGTTGGTGATGGACAGGGAAGCCTGGCGTGCTGCAGTCCATGGGGTCGCAAAGAGTCGGACACAACTGAGCGACTGAACTGAACTGTGTTGAGTCAGAATGTTCTGGTTCATATGTGGGAGGAATTCAGTTTCCTCTCCTTTTTGGGGAGGAGGGGGTGCCCTCCCTTGCTGAAAAAGGCTTGTGGGATCTTAGTTCCCCAATCAGGGATTGAGCCCAGGCACTGGCAGTGAAAGCGCCAAGTCCTCACCACTGGACCCCCCAGGGAATTCCCTTCTCTCACTTTTAACATATTAGCAAAATAAGACTCTTGGAGACTGCTGTTTTCTCCCTCCAGTAATCACCCTAGAGCCATTACAGGCACCCTTCTGATAAGCATGTGACGGGAACGATACCTGGGCAAACAATTTATTCACAGTGGAAGCCTGTTCTGTCTCCTGACTGCAGTGGGTTAGTTTCCGTGATCAGAGGCTCCTAGGAGGTAGAGAAGAGAGGTCAGTGTAGCTCCAGCATCTGAGACTGCAGGCAGAGATTCCACATGGCAGGCCCGGCACACACAGCCCTCAGCCTTCCCCGAAAGACGGACAGACACATATCATCTCCTGTTGTCTTGTGAGGAAGACACGGCCTCTGTTCCTGGTTGAATTGTGTCCCCTAAAAAAAGATATGTTGGGGGCTTCCCTGGTGGCCCAGTGGTTAAGAATCCACCTGTCAGTGCCGGAGACGCTTGTTTGATCCCCGGTCCAGGAAGATCCCACATGCCACAGAGCAGTTAAGCCCATGCACCACAGCTACTGAGGCCCAGGCTCTAGAGTCCGAGAGCCATAGCTACTGAGCCCGAGCGCTGCTACGACTGAAGCCTGCTTACCCGAGATCCCGTGCTCTGCAAGAGAGGCCATGAGAAACCCGCACACCACGACCAGGGAGTAGCCCCTGCTCACTGCAACAGCTGCCTGCGTGCAGCGACGAAGACTCAGCACAGCCATTTAAAAGAAAAGAAAAAAGCTGGAATCCTAACTCCCAGTACGTCACCATGTGGCCTTATTTGGAAACTGAGTCTGCAGATTTAACTGGGTTAAGATGAGATCCTTAGGGAAGGTCTGAGTCTAAAATGACTGGTGTCCATATAAGAAGGGGAAGTTTGGACACAAGAGACAAGCAGAGAGGGAAGACAGCATGAAGGTGTAGAAGGAGGAAGCTGTGTGGAGATAG
The DNA here is from genome assembly GCF_049115385.1 of Moschus berezovskii. Lineage (NCBI taxonomy): Eukaryota > Metazoa > Chordata > Mammalia > Artiodactyla > Moschidae > Moschus > Moschus berezovskii. The sequence continues at coordinate 106,080,021 of NC_142467.1, read as the reverse complement.
AGGCAGAGATGGGGGTGGTGCAGTCATGAGCCAAGACCACCCGGAGCCCCCGGAAGCTAGACACTGCCCTAGCACCTTCAGAGGGAGCACGGCCCCGCCTGCAACCTTTATTCAGACTTCCGGCCTCCAGAACTATCAGAGAAGAAATTCCTGTTGTTTAGTGCCACATCATTCGTGGTCCTTTGCTACACAGCCCCAGGATACTGACCTAGCAGGTAAAAGCCAAGTACTCCTGAAGCGTGGATCTTTTAGGTACCCCTGCACACTCCTCGCCCACTGGGAGGGCCAACACCTACTCTGGATAGCACACCCAGCCGGGGTCCTGCCACAGACAAAGAAGTGCACTTCCAGAAATGCCCTTTCCTCCCACTTGCCATGCTGAAATCTGCCCATTTGATTCATCAGGGCATTTTTTAATGCAAGGCTTCATCACCACGTGAACTCTAACACCAAAACAGATCACCAAGACAGTACAGGGAACTCTGCTCAGCGTTATGTGACAGACTGGAGGGGGTGGAGTTTGGGAGAGAATGGATACATGTATATGTGTGGCTGAGTCCCTTTGCTGTTCACCTGAAAATACCAGAAAACATCACAACATTGTTAAATAGCTATACCCCAATACAAAATAAAGTGTTCAAAAGGAAAAAAAAAGCTAAAAAAAAAAAAAAGATTACAAAGAGACCCTGGCTATTTTTTCCATTTTCACCTCAGAAATCCTGTTTTTATCCTCACTAAAAGGTACGCCCAAATTCAGTGCTTTGCCTTTGTGCATCTTCTATTGGTTCTGAGCTTTATAAAAAAATGTTATGCCTTTGGGAAGCATTCCTGCCTTTTTTTGTGTTTGAAAACAGAAAATATGCTTGTTGCAAAAAGTATGTGAGATGAAAAATGAGACTCTCTCCCTAGTTTCTCTCCAACAGTTTGGTGTGGCTCTTTCCTGCCATGTGTTTATACCTCTATGCACACTCATACACATGTGCATTCACACACACACACACACACGGAGAAGTGTCATTCATTCAGTCAAATGTGTAGAGAATTGATCCAAAGATTCCTGCTCTAGTGGGATTTATCCTCTAGTGAGGGGACATTGCCAAGACATGGTAAACACAATAAATAAGTTATATAGTACATCAGAGGGGGAGTAAGCGCAGGCATGCCTTGCAGATACTGGGAGTTTGGTTCCCGACCACGGCAATAAAGCAAATATCACAATAAAGCAGGTCACATGAAATTTGTTGGTTTCCCAGCACACATGAAAGTTACGTATACACTGCACGGTAGCTTGTCCGTGTCTTGGGCTGTGTGGGTCATATGGTGTCTGTCATCGTTAGTCAGTTCTGCTGTTGTAGTTCAGGCACTATGGAAACTAAACTATTTACAAAAACAAGTGGCGGATCAGGTTTGGCCTATAGGAGATAGGCCCCCAGTTTAAATAATAGCCTGGAGATGATTACAGTATATTTCCAAACAGCAAAGCAATTTTTTTAAGCCCAAGTTTTCTACATGTTGCCAGCCTTTAGTTAACTGAGTATAAAAAGACATCAGAATAATTCCCCTGGAGAAGACAACAGCAGCCCACTCCAGTATCCTTGCCTGGGAAATCCCATGGACAGAGGAGCCTAGCGGACTCTAGTCCATGGGGTTGCAAAGAGTCGGACATGACTTATAGAGTAAACAACTATATATATGTTAATTGAGTCACTTTATTGTACAGCAGAAATTAAAACAACATTGTAAATCAACTATTATTTCATTTAAAAAAATACTTGTTCCTCTTCCTCTCAAAAAAAAAAAAAAATTACTCTTTTGGCCTAAAAAGAGACTTTCTCAAAGTACCCACAGTATCTGGTCTAATAGTGAAAGTGAAAAGTGCAAGTGTTAGTCGCTCAGTCGTGTCTACTCTTTGCAACCGCATGGACTGTAGCCCACCAGGCTCCTCTGTCCATGGGATTCTCCAGGCAAGAATACTGGAGTGGGTAGCCATTACTTCTCCAGGAGATCTTCCTGACTCAGGGATCGAACCCAGTCTCCTGAATTGCAGGCAGATTCTTTATCATCTGAGTCATCAGGGAAACCCTAATAGTAATTTGTAGCAATATTTGAAAATCTGCCAGTTTCCTTAATTAACAGAAGTAGATTTATATGTCTTATCTACACTTAAGTTGTTAAAATAGAAAGCAAAATACTTGTTGTGTCCCTTCCATAAATGCATCCAGTAAATGGAGAAATAAACTGGGATAAAAGCCGTTTTGAGTTATATTTGAAAAGGAAAAAATTTCTACTCATACACTTGTTACTCGACCTTGAGTGTAAATTTCAAAAATAAACCTTACATCACCTTCAGGTTATAAATTTCAGACAAACTTCAAAAATATGAATAAAAGCACTGAATGCCATTTATTTTAAAAATAAAGAGTGCAATAGCATGATGTCTAAATAACAATGTACATACCTTAACTTAAAAATACCTGATTGTTAAAAAAAAGCTCACTGTCATCTGAGCTGCCAGTGAGTTGTGATAGTAACATCAAAGATCACTGATCACAGATCCCCATAAGCAAATATAAGAATGATGAAAAAGTGTGAAATATTGCAAGAATTACCAAAACATAGCATGAAGTGGTTATATCTTGGTGGGACCTCTAGGGCTTCTCTGGTGGCTCAAACAGTAAAGAATGCACTTGCAATGTGGGAGACCTGGGTTTAATCCCTGGGTTGGGAAGATCCCCTGGAGGAGAGCGTGGCAACCCACACCAGCACTTTTGCCTGGAGAATCCCATGGACAGAGGATCCTGGTGGGCTACAGTCCATAGGGTCACAAAGAGTTGGACACAACTGAGAGACTAAGCACACAGCATGAAGGGAGAAAATGCTCTTGGAAAAATGGCTTCAATAGACTCGCTCGATGCAAAGTGGCCACAGACCTCCAGTTTGTGAAAGATCTTGTGCAATATCTTCAAAGTACAATAAAATGAGGTATTCCTGCACAGTTGTCCCTCAGTATGCAAGGGGGATTTGTTTTAGGACCACCACAGGCACCAAAATCTGCAGATGCTCAAGTCCCTTATATAAAATGGATAGTGCAGTAAGCCCTCTTTATTGGTGCGTTCCACATCCTCAGATACAAAGAGCTGATCATATTGGGAAAAAGTAAAAACAGCAATAACAACAACAAGGGTGAGGAGATCGAGGAATCAGAAGAGCAATTATATCTCTTACTGAGTAGGTGGTGAGTTTTGCCATGGGAGTGTCCAGGTGAAGCATGTTACAGGTAGCAGGAACAGCCAGTGCAAAGACCCTGGGGCAAGAGTGCTATGGCCAGACCGGGAGCCGTCAGGGGGTTTGGAGCAGAGGAGGGAGGACTATGCCATTTGCTTGCACCGTTTGGTGTGATATCACCCAGAGTTGGCAAACTAAAGCCCCCAGGGCCAAATCTAGCCTGCAGCCTGTTTTTATAAATAAAGTTTTATTGGCACAACCACTCGCTTTCATTTACATATTGTCTGTGGCTGCTTTCATGCTCCAATTACAGACTTAAGGCATTATGAATTTCCTGTATTAAAGCCCTTTCTATTAAAGGATCTCAAGTGACTTCTGTTTCCTGCCTTGATCCCCGAGTGACACTTTAGGTTATGACGCGTAATAAGCTGTGATACAGCCGTAGAAACAGAACACAATTTCCGCCAACCTCAAGGCTGAATAGCATTCTCCCTCAGTGCAAAGATGTTCATGTCCTAATCCTCAGAACCTGTAAATATCAGGTTTATGAAGAAATGGACTTTCCAGGTGTGATTATGTTAAAGATTTTGAGATGATGGTGAGATAATTCTGGATTTGAAGGTATGTCCTAAAGGTGATCACAAGCAAGTGTCCTTATCAGAGGGAAGCAGAGGGCAGTCTCACACAGAAATAGAAGATGCAAGAAGCAAGAGCTGGGAGCGATCCAGGCAGGGGTCATATGGCCAGGAACAAGCCTTAGAGGCTCAGAAAGTCAAGGACAAAGGTTCTCCCCTTGAGTCTTTCTAAGGACTCAGCCCTGCTCACACCTTGACTTAGCCTGAAGACACCGTTTTCATATTTCCAGCCTCCAAGACTGTAAGAGAATAAGTATGCATGATTTTAAGCTGCCAGACTGGTGGTAATTTGTTACAGCAGGCATAGGAAACAGATACAGACCATCTTGCAGGTTTTTCTTGCACTGAACCCTATGTCATGTGTCTTTCCATGTCAGCATACATAGCTTTCCTTTGCTCTTTTTTATCAACTTGCTGATATCGCATTGTGCGGAGGGGACCTTAATTACTTAACCATTTTCCCTCCTGATGGCCCTTTAAGCTGTCTCCAAGGTTTCACTGTTGCCTGTCCAACTCCTGGAAGTTTCTTCACAGCGTGGCACTCGAGCCTTCATTAACTGCATTTGGTCTCATTTCCTCTTTTTGATTGATTAAAAATGACTCATGTGTATTCCTGATGAAAAGGGCCCTGGAGATTATCTGACCCCCCACCCACCACCCCCGCCCCACACTCTGCTCCCTCCATGACATTGGCCTGGGACCAGTTCTCAAACAGCTCACTCAGCAGATGTCTGATGATTTCAGAAAGGGAAAGGGTCGCAGGTCACATCCGTCAACTCTCTGCTGAGCCCCCTTAGGATCACGCCTGTGGCGTTGCCCATCAAAGCCAAGTTCAGAGCTTTGACCACACCATGACCATACGGGCTTCCATCTTTATCATCCCTTCCACAGTGGGCCAGCTCAACTTACAAACCAAACAAACATTTTCCTGTCAGCACCACATTTGCCCCCGAAGAGCTAGAAGCTTCTGGCCTTTGGGTCCAGAGCTGACTTGGCCACGCGCCAGCAATTTGTGCAGTCACACGGCCGCCTCTGCATCTGCCTCCCAGAGCTGCCTTGAGAGGCCCGGGAACACGAGGCCGTGGGGATCAATGTGCACAGATTTGGCATCAGGGACGAACAGGGTGGGGGTGCAGATCTGTGGAGGTGCAAGGGGGGCCCCAGCAGTGACTGAGCCAAAGCAATTTGCAATGATTCTGCAATTCCAAAGCAGAGCAGGAAATATCTTCAAGAATTCTGGAGATATGTTATGCAAAATGACTTGTCAAATTACATGATGACCTTCGAATTTGTTGTTCAGTTGCTGAGTCGTGTCTGACTCTTTTCGACCCTATGAACTGCAGTACACCTGGCTTCCCTGTCCTTCACTGTCTCCCGGAGCCTGCTCAAACTCGTGTCCACTGAGTCAGTGATGCCATCTGACCATCTCATCCTCTGTCGCCCTCTTGTCCTTCTGCCCTCAATCTTTCCCAGCATCAGGGTCGCTTACGTGCTGTCCTTTTTAACTGCCAGAGATCGGATCACCAGAGGGAAGTCACACGGGGAGGAGTGATTTGGAGCTCATCCTGATCTTTGACTGTGGGCTCTTTCCTATGATGCTTTTCTACCTCCCACCCACCACGGCCCTGAGCAATGCCTCTGCATCTCCTGTCTTGCTGCATCTCCTTTGACAGCGAGGCATCCAGAGACCAAAGACCTTGTTTCCAAAGAAGATCATGTTCACGGGTTCCAGGACAAGAATTAGGACTAGGATATAATTTTTGGCCGGGGGACATACTTCAGCTCACAGTGGCCAGGCTCTTTTTCCCTCCGATTTTCACAGCACTTACTATTTATTTATTTGACTGCATCAGGCCTTAGTTCATGCAGGCAGGATCTTTGCTGTGTCATGTGGGGTTTAGTTGTAGCGTGTGGGCATGTGGGATGTTAGTTCCCCCACCAGGGCTGAACCCCTGTCCCCTGCATTGTAAGGCAGATTCTTAATCATTGAACCACCAGAGAAGTCCCAGCACTTACTTTTTTTTTTAACTGATGAAATTTTCATAACAGCAAATTAATCTCAATATGATAAAACAGATCCTTTATGGTTTCACGGTAAAAAAGAGCTTTTTCTCTTAGAGATTTGTGTGTTAATGGAAGCAGTATAGATTTAAGTTAGGGACTGAGTTATGTGATTATGGTATAGTGAATGATGAGCAGCTGACATAATCTATGATATGAAATGCAGAGTTTAGTCCACGCACTAATACCAGTCGAGGATTATAAAAAAAATTAAGAGGCTCACGGATTAGTACATCCAACTGAAAAATAGCTCCTTGTTTATCTTTCTTTTTTACTGATGAGAACAAAAGGGTCAAGTTCTTTGCCTTGTGCCCAGACTCAAGGTTGCCACCCCAGGGAATCCTTGCAAGTATATGCTTAGTCGCTCAGTCATGTCTGACTCTTTGCAACCTCATGTACTGTAGTTCGCGAGGCTCCTCTGTCCATGGGATTTCCCAGGCAAGAATACTGGAGTGGGCTGCCATTTCCTTCTCCCTTGTGAGTACAGGGGGTTGCACGCCTCCATACTCCCAGGAAGACATTGGCCACGAAAGGCTGCCGCGAATAACCTTCCACACTGAGCATGTGAGCAGAGGGCTGAAGAGAGGCATGTTGCTGAGGGGTGTGGGGGAAGGTGGGTGGTGGGATCCTGGTTTTGACACTGGGCTGCTGGGGTCCCCCAGACATGGCCTCTTCATCTGAAGACTGGGGATAATTCGTCCTCACTCAAAGTGGTTTTGATAAGAAAGAAAAAGGAAGTGATTCATACCTGGTAGGTGAGGTTCAACCACAGTCACAAAGGTCTGCCATTGTTATTATTATTTAGGGAGGTTTTAGTATTTATTTATTGGCTGCACCACACCGCAAATGGTATCTTAGTTCCCTGACCAGGGATTGAACCCCGTGTTCCCTACAGAGGAAGGGTGGTGTCTTAACCACTGGACTGCCAGGGCAACTCCAATGGTTATTATTATCAATGCTGTTATTGACAGTGGTAGTCTTTTTTATGTCAGAGACTTTGCGGGGCCCGCTGGAGTCCTCAGCAGAACCATGGTTGGCTTACTCCACCAACTGGGTTAAGCTGTGAAGGGTACTTCAGAAAGGAATCTTGATAACACCATGCTGAGTGAGAGAAGCCAGGCCCCAGAGCCCACGAGTTGCATGATTCCATTTACATGAAATATTCAGAGCAGGCAAGTCTATAGCGACCACAGATTAGTGGTTGCCGGGGCTGTCGCAGGATTGGAGAGTGAATGACAGGGACAAGGGTCTCCTTTTGAGATGATGGAGATGTCCTGAAAGTAGGTTAAGGTAATGATTGCATAACTCTGTAAAATACAAAAAAAACCACATTGAATTGTACATTTGGAATGAGTGAACTTCCTCTTTAAAAAAATTTATTACAAGGACCTACTCTATAGCACATGGAACTCTGCTCAATGTCATGTGGCAATCTGGATGGGAGGGGAGTTTGGGGGAGAATGGATGCCTGTATATGTATGGCTGAGTACCTTTGCCATCTATCTGAAACTATCACAACATTGCTTGTTAATCAGCTGTACCCCAATACAAAATAAAAAGTTTAAAAAATGAAATGGATAACCAACAAGGACCTACTATATAGCACAATGAACTCTGCTCAATGTTATGTGGCAGCCTGGAAGGGAGGAGATTTGGGGGAAAAGGGATACATGTGTAGGGATGGCTGAGTCCCTTTGCTGTCCCCTTGAAACTATCACAGCATTGTTCATCGGCTATGTGCGTGTGCTCAGTCGTATCTGACTCTTTGCGACCTTATGGACTATACAGTCTGTGGAATTCTCCAGGCCAGAATATTGGAATGGGCAACCGTTCCCTTCTCCAGGGGATCTTCCCAACCCAAGAATCGAACCCAGGTCTCCCGCATTGCAGGCATATTCTTTACCAGTTAAGCCACAAGGGAAGCCCATTAATTGGATACACTTCAATACAAAATGAAAAGTTTAATTAAAAACTTTTATTTTTGTTGAAGTTTAGTAGATTCACAATGTTGTGTTAAGTGTACAGCAAAATGATTCAGTTTTACATACACACATGTAGCTTTTTCTTTTTTCTCAGATTCTTTCCTTTAATAGGTTATTGTAAAATATTGAGTATGCTTCCCTGTACTACACAGTATGTACTTGTTGGTTATCTATTTTATATATATAGTAGTGTGTATATCAGAGAAGGCGATGGCACCCCACTCCAGTACTCTTGCCTGGAGAATCCCATGGATGGAGGAGCCTGGTGGGCTGCAGTCCATGGGGTCACGAAGAGTCTGACACGACTGAGGGACTTCACTTTCACTTTTCACTTTCATGCATTGGAGAAGGACATGGCCACCCACTCCAGTGTTCTTGCCTGGAGAATCCCAGGGATGGGGGAGCCTGGTGGGCTGCCGTCTATGGGGTCGCACAGAGTCGGACATGACGGAAGCGACTTAGCAGCAGCAGTATGTATATGTTAATCCCAAACTCCCTCTTCCCTTTCCCCTTTAGTAACTATAGGCTTGTTTTCTATGTTTGTGGATCTACTGTATTTCTGCTTTGCGCGTCAGTTTATCTGTATCATTTTTAAATGTTTGTTTACTGATTTCTGGGTCTTCCTTGCTGCTGGCAATCTCTCTCTAGCTGTGACGAGAGTGGGCTGCTCTTCACCGTGGTGCCTGGGCTTCTCACTGCGGGGCCTTCTCTGCTTGTGGAACATGGGCTCTAGGCACTTGGGCTTCAGTTATTCTTGCTTTCGGACTCTAGGGCACAGGCTCAGAAGCTATGGCGCGAGGGCTTAGTTGCCCTGTGGCATGTGAAATCTTTCTGGACCAGGGATCAAATCCATGTCCCCTGCATTGGCAGGTGGGTTCTACATCAACAGACCACAAAGACAGTCCTGCATCATTTCTAAAGATTCCACATGCAAGCAATATCATATGCTACTTGCCTTTGCCTGACGTCATTTAGTATGATAATCTCTAGATCCATCATATTGTGGCAAATGACATTATTTCATTCTTTTCCATGGCTGAGTAATATCCATTGCATACTATACCACATCTTCTTTATCCATTCATCAGTTGATGGATATTTTGGTTGCTTCCATGTCTTGGCTGTTGGAAATGGTGCTGCTATGAACATTAGAGTGCATGTATCTTTTCAAATTATGGTTTTCTACAGACATATGCCAAGGAATGGGGTTGCTAGATCATACAGTAGCCCTACTTTTAGTTTTTTAAGGAACCTCATACTGTTCTCCATAGTGGGTGCACCAATTTACATTCCAATAGTGTAGAGTGTTCCTTTTCCTCTACAGCATCTCCAACATTTATTATTTGTAGATTTTGTGAAGATGTCCATGCTGATCAGTGTGAGGTGATAACTCACTGTGCTTCTGATTTGTATTTCTATAATAATTAGCAATGTCAAGCATCTTTACATGTGCCTTTTGGCCATCCGTATGTCTTTTTTGGAGAAATGTCTATTTAGATCTTCTGCCCAGTTTTTGATTGGTTTGTATGTAAAGGGAAAAAGATATGACACTGAAAAATTAACTCCCCAGGTCGTAGGTACCCAATATGCTACTGGAGAAGAGCAGAGAAATAGCTCCAGAAAGAATGAAGAGGCTGAGCCAAAGTGAAAACAATACCCAGTTGTGGAGGTGACGGGTGATGGAAGTAAAGTCCAATGTTATAAAGAACAATATTTCATAGGAACCTGGAATGTTAGGTCCATGAATCAAGGTAAATTGGAAGTGGTCACACAGGAGATGGCAAGAGTGAACATCGGCATTTTAGAAATCAGTGAACTAAAATGGACCGGAATGGGTGAATTTAACTCAGATGACCATTATATTGACTACTGTGTGCAAGAATCCCTTAGAAGAAATGGTGTAGCCCGCATAGTCAACAAAGGAGTCTGAAATGCAGTACTTGGGTGCAATCTCAAAAATGACAGAATGATCTCTATTTGTTTCCAAGGCAAGCCATTCAATATCACGGTAATCCAAGTCTATGCCCCAACCACTAATGTCGAAGAAGCTGAAGTTGAACGGTTCTATGAGGACCTACAAGACCTAGAACTAACACTTAAAAAGATGTCCTTTTCATCATAGGGGACTGCTGGAATGCAAAAGTAGGAAATCAAGAGATCCCTGGAGTAACAGGAAGTTTGGCCTTAGAGTGCAAAATGAAGCAGGGCAAAGGCTAATAGAGTTTTGCCAAGAGAACGCACTGGTCATACCAAACACCCTCTTCCAACAACACAAGATAAGACTCTACACATGGACATCACCAGATGGTCAATAACAAAATCAGATTGATTATATTCTTTGCAGCCAAAGATGGAGAATCTCCATACAGTCAGCAAAAAAAATGTCCAGGAGCTGACTGTGGCTCAGATCATGAACTCCTTATTGCCAAATTCAGACTTAAATTGAAGAAAGTAGGGAAAGCCACTAGATCATTCAGGTATGACCTAAATCAAATCCCTTACAATTATACAGTGGAAGTGACAAATAGATTCAAGGGATTAGATCTGATAGAGTGCCTGAAGAACAATGGATGGAGGTTTGTGACATTGTACAGCAGGCAGTGATCAAAATCATCTCCAAGAAAAAGAAATGCAAAAATGAAAAATGGTTGTCTGAGGAGGCCTTACAAATAGCTGAGAAAAGAAGAGAAGTGAAAGGGAAAGGAGAAAAGGAAAGATGTATCCATGTGAATGCAGAGTTCCAAAGAATAGCAAGGAGAGATAAGAAAGCCTTCCTCAGCGATCAGTGCAAAGAAACAGAGGAAAACAATAGAATGGGAAAGACTAGAGATCTCTTCAAGAAAGTTAAGAGATAAGAAGGGAACATTTCATGCAAAGATGGGCTCGATAAAGGACAGAAATGGTATGGACCTAACAGAAGCAGAAGATACTAAGAAGACGTGGCAAGAATACACAGAAGAACTGTACAAAAAAGATCTTTACGACCAAGATAACCATGATGGTGTGATCACTCACCTAGAGTCAGACATCCTAGAGTGCGAAGTCAAGTGGGCCTTAGGAAGCATCACTATGAACAAAGCTAGTGGAGGTGATGGAATTCCAGCTGAGCTATTTCAAATCCTAAAAGATGACGCTGTGAAAGTGCTGCACTCAATATGCCAGCAAATTTGGAAAACTCACCAGGGGTCACAGGACTGGAAAAGGTCAGTCTTCATTCCAATCCCAAAGAAAGGCAATGCCAAAGAATACTCAAACTACCGCACAATTACACTCATCTCACACACTAGTAAAGTCATGCTCAAAATTCTCCAAGGCAGGCTTCAGCAATACGTGAACCGTGAACTTCCAGATGTTCAAGCTGGTTTTAGAAAAGGCAAATGAGCCAGAGATCAAATTGCCAACATCCGCTTGATCATGGAAAAAGCAAGAGAGTTCCAGAAAAACATCTACTGCTTCACTGACTATGCTAAAGCCTTTGATGGACAGGGAGGCCTGGCGTGCTGCAGTCCATGGGGTCACAAAGAGTCAGAGATGACTGGGTGGCAGAACTGAACTGAAGAGCTGTTTGTGTATTTTGAAGATCAATCCCTTGTTGGTCGCATCATTTGCAAATATTTTCTCTCATTCTGTCGGTTGTCTTTTCATTTTGTTTATGGTTTCCTTTGCTGTGCAAAAGCTTTTCAGTTTAATTAGGTCTCCTTTGTTTATGTTTGTTTTCATTTCCATTACTCTAGGAGACGGGCCCAAAAAGATCTTGCTGCAGTTGTGTGGATTTGACTGTGTGGATCACAACAAACTGTGGAAAATTCTTCAAGAGATGGGAATACAAGACCACCTTACCTGCCTTCTGAGAAATCTGTATGCAGGTCAAGAAGCAACAGCTAGAACCAGACTTGACACAACGGACTGGGTCCAAATTGGGAAAAGAGTACATCAAGGCTGTATATTGTCACCCTGCTTATTTAACTCATATGCAGAGTACATCATGCAAAATGCTAGGTTCATGAAGCACAAGCTGGAATCAAGACTTCTGGGAGAAATATCAATAACCTCAGAAATTGCAGATGACATCACCCTTATGGAAGAAAGAGAAGAGAAACTAAAGAGTCTCTTGATGAAGGTGAAAGAAGAGAGTGAAAAAGCTGGCTTAAAACTCAACATTCAAAAAACGAAGATCATGGCATCCAGTCCCTTCACTTCATGACAAATAGATGGGGAAACATTGGAAACAGTGGCTGACTTTATTTCTTGGGCTCCAAAATCACTGCAGATGTTGATTGAAGCCATGAAATTAAAAGATGCTTGCTCCTTGGAAGTAAAGCTATGACAAACCAAGTCAGTGTATTAAAAAGCAGAAACATTGCTTTGCCAACAAATGGCCCTATAGTTAAGGCTATGGTTTTTCCAGTAGTCATGTATGGATGTGAGAGTTGGACCATAAAGAAAGCTAAGCACTGAAGAATTGATGTTTTTGAACTGTGGTTTTGGAGAAGACTCTTGAGAGTCCCTTGGACTGCAAGGAGATCAAACCAGTCAATCCTAAAGGAAATCAGTCCTTAATAGTCACTTGAAGGACTGATACTGAAGCTGAAGCTCCAGTACTTTGGCCAGCTGATGCAAAGAGCTGACTCATTGTAAAAGACCCTGATGCTGGGCAAGATTGAAGGCAGGAGGAAAAGGGGACGACAGAGGATGAGATGGTGGGATGGCATCACCAACTCGATGGACATGAGTTTGAGCAAGCTCTGGGAGTTGGTGATGGACAGGGAGGCCTGGTGTGCTGCAGTCCATGGGGTCGCAAAGAGTCAGAGATGACTGAGCGACTGAACTGAACTAATGAGCTGTTTGTGTATTTTGAAGATCAATCCCTTGTTGGTCGCATCATTTGCAAATATTTTCTCTTATTCTTCGGTTGTCTTTTCGTTTTGTTTATGGATTCCTTTTCTGTGCAAAAGCTTTTAAGTTTAACTAGAGCCTCTTTGTTTATGTTTGTTTTCATTTCCATTACTCTAGGAGACGGGTCCAAAATGATCTTGCTTCAATCTCTGTCAAACAGTGTTGTGCCTATATTTTCCTCTAGAGTTTTGTAGTATTGGTCTTACATTTAGGTCTTTAATCCATTTTGAGTTTGTTTTTATGTTAGAGAATGTTCTGGTTTCATTCTTTTAATGTAGCTCTCCTGTTAGGTGAACTTTCTAGGATGTGAATTGTATTTCTATATAGAGGTAGCAGGGCCTTCCCAGGGGGCGCTAGTGGTGAAGAACCCACCTGCCAGTGCTGGAGAAGTGAGTTCGATTCCTGGATTGGGAAGATCCCCTGGTGGAGGTCATGGCAACCCACTCCAGTTTTCTTGCCTGGATAATCTTGTGGACAGAGAAGCCTGGAAGGCTACAGTCCTTGGGGTTGCAAAGAGTCAGACACGACTGAAGCGACTCAGGAGGCAAGCACAGGGTAGGGCTAACCCTGTAGCTGAAACCCACTGGAGACAAGGCGGGTGAGGCGGGACCAGCCTTGGGAGACAAGCAGGAGCCATCTGCCTCACAGGACCGTGGGAGGCTGAGTGTTCAGGGTCGGGTGGGCCATGGGCTTCGGGAGCCAGGGCGTTGAGGGAGCCTCAGAAGGTGTCCACGAAAGAGCAATGGGCTGTTTCCCGCAAAGCAGCCGGCTTGGGAGCTGGTCAGTCCTGCTCCCAGGCTGTGTCAGAGCTGGGAAGCCACCCACCGCACCACAGGAAGAGGCGTCCTCTTCAGACCATGGACTACACCCTGGGCTTGGGCTGGCTTTACATCTGAGTTTTGGTCTCCACTGGTGCCCCGGGATGTGAGCTCTGCTCTCCGAGGTTCTGGAACTCACCTGTCAAAACAGATCTTCCTAAATATTGTGAGCTGCTGAAGGTTGGATTAACCTGGTGCATCTTTAAACACTTGGCTCTCTGGCCTGGTAAGTGGGGTCCACAGTACTTGATGAGAGAAGGGAAGAATGGGAAGGAGCAGTCACCTTACCTAGGGAGTGTCTGCACAATTCACCTCATCTGGGACTGTCTAACCTCACTTAGGGACTGTCTACCCATGCCCACCTCACCTGGAGACTGTCTACACCTGCCCACCTCACCTGGACGCTGTCTATACCTGCCCACCTCACCTGGAGGCTGTCTATTCCTGCCACCTCACCTGGAGGCTGTCTACACCTGCCCACCTCACCTGGACGCTGTCTATACCTGCCCACCTCACCTGGAGGCTGTCTATTCCTGCCACCTCACCTGGAGGCTGTCTACACCTGCCCACCTCACCTGGACGCTGTCTATACCTGCCCACCTCACCTGGAGGCTGTCTATTCCTGCCACTCACCTGGAGGCTGTCTACACCTGCCCACCTCACCTGGATGCTGTCTATACCTGCCTACCTCACCTGGAGGCTGTCTATTCCTGCCCACCTCACCTGGACGCTGTCTATACCTGCCCACCTCACCTGGATGCTGTCTACACCTGCCCACCTCACCTGGACGCTGTCTACACCTGCCCACCTCACCTGGACTCTGTCTATACCTGCCCACCTCACCTGGAGGCTGTCTATTCCTGCCCACCTCACCTGGACGCTGTCTACACCTGCCCACCTCACCTGAGGATGGTCTACCCCTGTCCATCTCACCTGGGGACTGTCTACCCTGTCTACCTCATCTGGAACCTGTCTGCACCTGCCCACTTCACCCAAGGGGCCGTGTCTCTGTCCCCCCAGCTGGGGATTGCATCAGAGGTGCTATTGTTCCAGGGGCTATCTCAGGCTCTGCCCCCTACAGACTCAGTCTCCTGCACAGCGAGGTGAGTCCACCCACAGAGGGGTGGGTACTTGGAACTGCTGGTGGTCCGATGACTCTTCAGTTCCTTCCTGGCCCAGGGTGTGTCCAGAACTTTCCTGGCACTGAGCTGGCATCTTCCCTGGGTCAGAAACAGCCTGACTGGCAGGGCCAGGGCATTCACAGTGGCACTTTTATTTCCAGCCTGTTTGCCCAGAAGGGAGAACCAGCCAGGATGCCCGTGTGGGGCTGAATAGTAGGGCCCTCAGTCTTCTCTGTCAAACTTCAGAGCAGGGATGCCATCTGAGGCAGGTTCCTGCTCTCACTTCTCAGGAGCCTCCAAGAATGAATGATTAAGCCCGGGTCTAAGTCCAGGGGACAGACAAAGGTGCCGACCACCTAAATGCCGGTGCCTAGAGGAGTTTGACCCTGGGCCATGCCGAGGGCTCTGGGGCTGGTAAGAAGGGCTGCAGGCGATACTCTCCACTACTCCCGGGACAGATGCAGTGCCCCAGCATGGCAATCCTCCTGAAGATGTACAGCCCTGGGTGGTGTCAATGGGTGTAGACAGCCCCCAGGTCAGGTGGGCAGGTGCACACAGCACATGTTACGGGCACTCATTCGGAGGCAGAGTCACCCGGTTGGGGGAGTCCCCCAGGAGGGGCTTAGAAACTGTACTGCTGATCCTGTTCATGATACCAATTGTCTTGATGGTTACACCATTCGCTGAACCCAGGGTAGGCAAGACACAAACTAAGAGGCTGGAAGGAGACTTGAGGAGCTGTAGAAACTGCAGACGTGGCATGGCAGCCATAACACAGCCTCTCTCCTGGCTGACGCAGCAGCCATAACATAACCATGGTGGTGGTGGTTTAGTCGCTAAGTCATGTCCGACTTTTGCAATCCCATGGACTGTAGCCTGTCAGGCTCCTCTGTCCCCACGGGATTCTCCAGGTGAGAATACTGGAATGGGTTGCCATTTCCTTCTCCAGTGGGTCTTCCCAAGCTAGGAATCAAACCTGGGTCTCCTGCATTGCAGCAGATTCTTTAACGACTGAGCTACAAGGGAAGCCCTAACATAACTATAATGTAGCTATAACGTAGCCATAACGTAACCTCATATAACATAACCATGATGTTGCTCCAGTGCAGCCCCGGTGCAGCAGCAGCCAGCACTTTCACGGCGAAGTTCATACAGGCATACCACACAAAGCAGCTCAGGACCAAGCGAGCACCTTGTCCCGCGCGCGTGCAGTGCCATAAGAGATCTCAGCCACGGCACTATTGGGCAAAGCCATTGTTTACAAAACAGGGGGCGAGAGTGTGTGGGAGGGTGGGGTGAGAGAGTCTGACTGGTGTCATCTTGTTAATGAACCCACAACAATGCTAAAGCCCCTGGACAGTACGTGAACGGTAAGAAGGAGCCGCAGGGGTACAGACAGCGCATCATTATGGCCTCCCCGACACAGGTGGCCTGCAGGGGGATGCCAGGGGTCTACCCCAGTGACAATGCGGCTGTGTTCAGGCCCCAAGGGAGACAGTCTAGCGTCTGATGATGATGAAGGGTGTGTCTTTTGCTCTGAAGATGAAAACCCAGCAAACTGAGGTTTCCAGGAAACGATTCTGGGGCCATCCAACCAGATGTTTCTGCTGTCAAGTCTGGAGCAGTGAGGCTGCAACAGGTGCTCAGAAGTGCAGGTGACATCCCTGCAGGCCCTCAAGGCCACATGCATTCTGCCACAGTGGACCTGAGAACTGATGGGCCAGATGTGGCCTGCCTGGGGACTGCCTGCCCGTCACTGCCCTCCCAGCTCCGGGGAGATGGGATGGACCCTGTTGGGCCAGGAGAGGAGCCTGGCTTGATCTCTGGGTCCCTCCACCCCAAGATGGCAACTGGACACGTCCCCTCACCATTTCCTCACGCTACTTGGAATGGGCAGGAGCTCCCTCCTGTTGATAGGACTGTGTGGATCATTTCTGTGTTCAGAAGAGCATCTGGGACAGCTGGATTCTCCCAAACCCGAAGTGGAAGGAGTCCAAATGTACACTGCAGACCCCTTTGTCCTGCTAGCTCTGAGATGCTTCTGCTTCCTTGCGAAGTCTTGGCCCTGCATCCCATTCTCCTGCGTCCCCATTTTTAATGTATATAAAATTTTTATTTTTGACTGTGGCTGTGCAGCATGTGGGATCTTAGTTCCCTGACCAGGACTCAAACCCATGCCACCTGTAGTAGAAGTGTGGTAGAAGTTAGAGTCTTAAGTACCAGACCACCAAGGAAGTGTTCCCTGTTTTAAAAATGTAACGGAATATAACTAACATTTTCTAATAACTAAAGAGAGTGTAACCTTTAAAAATTGTATGAAAATAATTTTAAAAGCTTAAGCAGAAAATGAAACAGCAACAAATAAAATTATGTGCCTTCCAAACGTCCAAAAAAGTATGTTTCTATTTTTATAAGCAGATTGATTTATACCTGACATACTGCAGGTATGTGAAGTATTTAGCTGTTCTTTTTTTAATTAGCCATTTAGAATTTTAATTAATGAAATTTTTTGCTGCACTGGATCTTTGTTGCTTCGAGGACGTTTCTCTAGCTGCAGTGAGCAGGGGCTACTCTTCGGTGTGGTGCGTGGGCTTCTCACTGCAGTGGCTTCTCTTGTTGCAGTGCACGGGCTCGAGGGCATGCGGGCTCACTAGCTGTGGCTCCAGGCTCTAGAGCACAGGCTCGGCAGTTGCGGTGCATGGGCTCAGTTGCCCCATAGCGAGTGGGATCTTCCTGGACCAAATCATGATCATCGTGTCTCCTGCATTGGCAGGCGGATTCTTTACCACTGGACAACCAGGGAAGCCCTTAACTAGCCAAGTGTTGATACACATACCGGCCCATGGAACTTTAACCACAGTCAATACAGTGAACACAACACCCCTTAGAGTCCCTCAGGACCTAAAAGAAAACTCCCTGACACAAATATATGGGTTTTCCACACTAGCAGTTCTTTTTCTTTTACTATTATTTTTTAAGAAGTAAGCTGTGTTTTTATTTATTGTATTTTTATTGAAGTCTGTTGATTTACAATGCTGTGTTAATTACTACTGTACAGCTAAGTGATTCAGTTAAACGTGTGTGTGTGCTCACTCAGTTGTGTCTGACTCTTTGTGACCCTCTGGGCTGTAGCCCACCAGGATCCTCTGTCCATGGGATTTTTCAGGCAAGAATACTGGAATGGATTGCCATTTCCTTCTCCAGGGGATCTTCCCAACAAAGGGATCGAACCTGTGTCTCCTGCAGGCAGATTCTTTATTGCTGAGCCAGCCGGGAACATATGCACATTTTAAAACATTATTTTCCATTATGGTTTATCATAGGATATTGAATATAGTTCCCTGTGCTATAGAGTAGGACTTTATTGTTTATCCATCTTATAAATGCAAGTTTACATCCGGGACTTCCCTGGTGGTCCAGTGGCTAAGATATCATGCTTTCAATTCAGGGGGCCTAGATTCGATCTCTGATAGGGGAACTAGATCCCACATGCTGCAACTGAAAAAAAAAAAAGAAGACCCTACATGCCACAGCTGAGATCTGGCACAACCAAATAAATAAATACATATTTTTAAAAAAATGCTTACATCTGCTAACCTCAACCTCCTGTTCCACACCACCCCCAACGCCCTTCCCCTTGGCCACCACCAGTCCACCCTCAGTATGATTCAACGCTAACTCCCTGGAGTTAGTGTAAACCCCACAGTAGAGCACGCAGTTGCACAAGACTGTCCCCATTTTCCATGCCAGGGCCAAGCCAGGCCTCCAGGATATCCGAAAGACCTGAAATACAGCATGGATTTCAAAGATCCCTTTCTTGGCTTCAACAATTTGCTAGAATGGCTCATAGAATTCAGGAAAGAACATTTCTTGTTGTTACTGTTTTTTTGTTTGTTTGTTTTTAATAAAGTATAGGACTCAGGGACAGCCAGACAGAGGAGACACACAGGGCAAGGTTTGTGGGAAGGTGTGTGGTGCTTCCATGCTCTCTCCAGACACGTCACCCTTCCAGCACCTCCACATGTTCACCATCCCAGGAGCTCTCTGAACCCTGCCTTTCTGGGTTTCTATGGAGGCTCCACAACATAGGCACGATTGGCTAGTCGTTGGTTTTTGGTGATTCAGTGTCAGTCTCCAGTCCTTCTGCTCTCCCTGGAGGTCAAAGCGGGTGGAACCGAAAGATCTAACTCTTTAGTCACGTGGTTCATTTCCCAGGCAACCAGCCCTCATCCTCAGGTGCTTTCCAGAGGTCATCTCAGCACCTGAAATTCAGGTGTGATTCAAAAGGGATTATTATAGGATTTCCCTAGTGGTCCAGTGGATAAGGATCCACCTGCCAAGGCAGGAGACATGGGCTCGATTCCTGGTCCCGGGAGAGTCCACAGGCCACAGAGAAATTAAGCCCATAAGCCACAACTACTGCGCACAGAACAACTAAGCCCAAGCACCACAACTACTGAGGCTGTGCTCTAGAGCCGAGAGCCATAACCACTGAGCCCAGGTACTGCAACTACTGAAGCCCAGAGCCTGTGCTCTGCAGCTAGAGAAGCCATCGCGATGAGAAGCGAAGCTCCCCACCCCCACAACTAGAGAAAGCCTGCTGTGCAGCAATGAAGACTCAGCGCAGCCATAAATATACAAACAGAATTTGAAAAATCTGATGCTGTTCTTTTCTAAAGAAAAGGGTATAAACAATAAAAGACATTGTTCTATTTCAAAAACGGGGCTGAAACCAAATATTTTAGCAAAATATGCTTCTGTTGCTCTTATAACTTAGGAAATAACAGTGGTTATAGGAGCTGTGTTCCCAAAACTGGGGATGAAGAACAGGTATATATTTCTTGTTGCATTATAATAACTAGAAAATAACAGAACACTTCCTAACCCCTCCTGCCTGTCCCTCCCCTTCTTTCTCAAGCAGCCGCTTTGGGTCCCTATAGTTTGCATTTTCTAAAATTCTCTGTAAGTGGAACTTTATAATATGTACGCTTTGTCTTCTTTCAATCAGCATTATTATTCTGAGATTTGTCCCTGTCATTGCCTGTGTCAGTATATCTTTCCTTTTCCCTGCCTCGGGTATTGTGGTCCACTGGATGGACATGACTCCTTTCTATCAAGCGCTTTCCACATGCCAGACAAGGTCCCAGTGAGCTGAACCTGCAAATTGAGTTTTAATCCCCAAATTGGTCTGAAAGGAAGTGGTGTGATCTCCACTTGACAGCCGAGATAATTAAAAGACTCAGCTTCTCCCAGGTTACACAGCTGGTAAATGCAAGCGTCAGAATTTGAGCTTACGTCTGGCTCCAAAATTCACTTGCTCCACTGGACGTCTGCTCTGTGCATAAGAATAAGAATAGGAAAGAGTTTTATTTGAGCCAGACTAAGGCAATGGCAAGCCACTCCAGTACTGTTGCCTAGAAAATCCCATGGATGGAGGAGCCTGGTAGGCTGCAGTCCGTGGGGTCGCTAAGGGTCAGACACGACAGAGCGACTTCACTTTCACTTTTCACTTTCACACATTGGAGAAGGAAATGGCAACCCACTCCAGTGTTCTTGCCTGGAGAATCCCAGGGACGGGGGAGCCTGGTGGGCTTCCGTCTATGGGGTCACACAGAGTCGGACACGACTGAAGTGACTTAGCAGCAAGGACTAGCCCAGAAGTCATCTTTCCAGATTACTCTGAGAAGCTGCTCGGGAGAAGCAGGGTTTTCAGCACAGTTTTTATATCTTGAAAGAACAAAAAACATTAAATGAGTCAGGGTTACATTTCTTTAGTGGTTCAAAATAAAGAACAGACTAGCACCTACACAGCGAGTAGGCATGGCCTGGCACCTGGGAAGGGAGTCTTATCATGAAAGGAGGACTAGCACTGTCATTCCAGGAGAAGGGGCATTTAATTTTTATTTTCTGTCGTGGACATTCTTTACTTCTGGTCAACGTGGCCTTTCCTTAAATAAATAAAGCAGATGTACAATGTATTTGAGCTTCCCAGGTGACACTACTGGTAAAGAATCTGCCTGCCAATGCAGGAGTCCCTGGGTGGGGAAGGTCCCCTGGAGGAGGAAATGGCACTCCACTCCAGTATCCTTGTCTGGAGAATCCCACGGACAGAGGAGCCTGGCAGGCTACAGTCCGCGGGGTCGCAAAGAGTCGGACAGGACTGAGCAACTGAGCACACACAATGTGTCTATGCTAGGCTACGAACAGGCTAGTTTACTTAGCATAAAATTCAAGTTAGCTCATGCATAAGGCAGAATGACTTCACTGTATCTCAATATGTGAAGTTTTTATTTTTTAAAATCAAGACCCTCTGGAATCCTGGCCGCGCTGAGTGTTCTGGGTTCCTCAGCAGCAAGATGCATTTTTTTCCCTTTTTCTTTCTCTTTCCTCTTTCTTCTCTTCTATGTTTTTAAGAAAACATTTATTTGGCTGTACCGGGTCTTGTTTGCAGCATGCGACATCTTCCTTGCATCACACAGGTTTTCATTGTGGTGCAGAGACCAGAGTGCACGTGCTCAGTCGTTGCGTCGAGTGGGCTCAGTTGCTGCACAGAATGTGAGCTCTTAGTTCCCCAGCCAAGGTTTGAACCCGCATCCCCTGCATTGCAGGGCAGATTTTTATTTTTTTTTTCCATGGCTCAGTTGGTAAAGAATCCACCTGCAATGCAGGAGACCCTGGTTCGATTCCTGGATCGGGAAGATCTGCTGGAGAAGGGACAGGCTAACCACTCCAGTATTCTTGGGCTTCCCTGGTGGCTCAGATGGTAAAGAATCCGCCTACAATGTGGGAGGCGTGGGTTCGATCCTTGGATTGGGAAGATCCCCTGGAGAAGAGAAAGGCTACCCACTCCAGTATTCTGGACTGGAGAATTCACTGGACTAGTCCATGGGGTTGTGAAGAGTCAGACACGAGCGACTTTCACTTTTATTTTTCAAAATTATTTCTAATCAGACACTTCTGATTTGCGTGTACTTTAAAGATACACTGTTCCTGCTTTTCCTTCTTTATTAAAAGATACCCACAGGAAATAAAGTCTCTGAACTGGCCTTCTCTGAATACTGTGGGGTGGATTCTTAACCACTGGACCACCAAGGAAGTCCCTTCTCTTTTCTTTTATGGAGATGAGATTCACACATACCATAAAGGTAATCATTTTAAAGGGAACAATTCAGTTTCATTTAGTATATTCAAGATGTTGTACAACTCTCATCTCTGTCTGGTTCTAGAACATTTTTTCACTACCCTGCCCCTGTACCCATTAGCAGTAACTTCCCTTGAATACTGAAAGCAGCCAGCAATCAAATTTCCAGCACGACCCCCTCCCCAGGGCAGCTGTCCCTGTTGCCAAGGTCAAGCTGTGCCTGCCTACCTCACTCCCCCTCACCCCCGCCCTGGCAGGGTGCCCGGTGGGTGTGGGTGGGAAAAGGTGCCCAGGCTCTGTGAGTGGTGGTCTCCCACCCGCTGCCTGATGCACGACCGGAGCTAGAGAGGAAATCCCTTCTCCTGCCCTGGGGTTTCTACTTCCTAAGGGTCTCCTGTGTCTGCAGAGCCCTGCTGGCCCAGAGCCAGCTCTCCTGCTCAGCACAGACCATCTCCTGTGGCCTGTCCAGGTTCCAGTGATGCTGAAATCTCAGCCTATTTCCCGCTGAAGCAAGCACAACCTGTCACTCTTGGAACAGCACGATGGAGAAAAACTGGGGCCTCCCATGGCTGGGGCCAGGGAGTGGTGAACAGAAGCCATTCCCAGCACAGGGACACAGAGCCAGGATTGACTTTTAGATCCACATTTTCAAAGCAAATTCAGCAGCGCCGTCTGGGGCTTCAGGTTGCTGCCCAAGAGGCACGCAGCGCCAGAGGGTGGCCACCAGCGCCAGACCCTGCCACACTCTGGCAGAAGATCATGCCTGGGGCTTATTTTTATTTTTCTAAATTATAAAAGCATGATAACACATTTCCAGGAGACTTGGAAGTACAGAACTAGGTTCCATTTATTACAATTATTTTTTTAAGTAGATAGATGATTTTTAGTGGGAATTTCAATATCAAACTCTCAAACATTAATAGAATGAGTATACAGAGAATTAGAAGGATTTTTGGAGTTTCATTTTCTTGAGTAACTGCTTTAGTGAGAGATTGCATACATTTCACCCATTTTTTTAAAAAATGGAATTAAAAAATATATATATTTATTTATTTATTTTGACTGTGCCAGGTCTTAGCTGTGGCATGGGGGATCTTTGATCTTTGTTGCGGCATTTTTCTTTTTTTTTAAATTGTGGCAGGCAGATCTTTAGCTGTGGCTTGTGGGATCTAGTTCCCTGACCGGGGATGGAACTCCAGGTCCCTGCCTTGGGAACGCAGACTCTTAGGCACTGGACCACCAAGAAAGTCCACAATTCACCCATTTTAAAGGGCCCAATTTAATGGTTTATAGTATATCCCAGAGTTAGGCAATCCCCACAAGAGCCCATTTTAGAAAATTTCTATCACCCCATAAAGGGCTTTCCTGGTGGCTCAGATGGTAAACTGCCTGCAGTGCAGGAGACCTGGGTTCAATCCCTTGGTCAGGAAGATCCCCTGGAGAAGGGCTTGGCAACCCACTCCAGTATTCTTGCCTGGAGAATTCCCAAGGACAGAGGAGCCTGGTGGGCTACACCCTGGGATCGCCAAGAGTCGGATACGTCTGAGCAACTAACACACTGCTACTGCTGCTGCTATCTCATGTTGTGTCCGACACTGTGTGATCCCGTAGACGGCAGCCCACCAGGCTCCCCCGTCCCTGGGATTCTCCAGGCAAGAACACTGGAGTGGGTTGCCATTTCCTTCTCCAATGCATGAAAGTGAAAAGTGAAAGTGAAGTCTTTCAGTTGTGTCCGACTCTTTGTGATCCCGTGGACTGCAGCCCACCAGGCTCCTCCGCCCATGGGATTTTCCAGGCAAGAATACTGGAGTGGGTTGCCATTGCCTTCTCTGAACTAACACACACTTCATTCCAAAAAGAGACCCCATGCCCATGAGCAGTTACTTCTCGTCTCCTCCCACAGCAGCCTCACCCCCACACCCACTCCAAGCCACTAATCTGCTTTCTGTCGTCTCTGTGGATTTTTTTTAATAAAACGTTTTTATTTTAATGTGACAGCAAAGAGAACAAAACTTTCCAAAGTTCTCTTTTAACATCCAACAAATAGCTATCAAAAGTCATGAAAATATTAGATTTTATTGGTCATGCCAATAAAGCACTCCACAAAATGTGCTATAGAAGTTTGTTCATAAAGTACATCTTTCCCCTCATCAAGCTAAGACTCTTTAGTTAAAGGGTGGTAACAGATATGAGGACCCTAGTATGATGTATACCACGACCCTAGTATAATAATATAGGACCTAGGACCCTATATTATGATTAGCTATCCATAACTAATATAAATAGTGTCTCTGTGGATTTGTCTGTTCTGGATGCTGCATATAAATAGAATCATACACTGTCTGTTTGTGTCTGACTTCCTCCTCTCAGCGTGATGTTTTTCAAGTTCATCCAGGTAGTAGCATGTGTGAGTGTGGCATTCCTTTTTTATGGCTGGGTAATATTCCATTGTATGAATGGACCACATTTAGTTTATTCATTCATCATCTCATTATTCACTGAGGGACATTTGGACTGTTTCCACCTTTTGGCAGTTGTGACTGGTGCTGTTGTGGTTGTGTTTGTACAATTATTATAAGTCCATATTATCAAATCTCTCGGTATGTATTTCTATACATATATATATATATATACACACATACATATATATACATACACATATATGTATGCATGCTAAGTCTCTTCAGTCTTTGAGACCCTATGAACTATAGCCTGTCCATGGGGATTCTTCATGCAAGAATAGTGGAATGGGTTGTCGTGCCCTCTTCCAAGGGATCTTCCCGACCCGGGGATCAAACCCTCGTCTCTTGTCTCCTGCATTGGCAGGTGGGTTCTTTAAAACTAGTGGTACATGGGAAGCCCATATATATATATATATATATATATGTATATACAAGTAGAATTGCTGAATCATACGCTAATTCTGTATTTATCTTATTGAGGAGTTGCCAGGCTATTTTCCACAGCTACCACACGATTTTAAATTCCCACCAGCAGTGCACAGGTATTCCAATTCCCCATGTCCTCCACTTGTTAGTTTCTGTTGCTTTGATAGTAGCCATCCCGACAGGTTTGAGGAGGCATCTCACTGTGGTTCTGATTTTCATTTCTTTGATGACTAGAGATTTTGGGCAACTTGTCATGTGCTGATTGGTCATTTGTGTATCATCTTTGGATAAATTTCTATTCAAGTTCTTTGCCTGTTTTTCAATTAGGTTGTTTGTCCTTTTCTGGCTGTTGCTGTTATAAGAGGTTTTTTTTTAATATATATATTCTGGTATTGATCCCTCAACAGCTATACTGCCTGCAAATATTTCACCCAGTTGTCTTTTTACTTTCTTGACAGTTCACTCTCCACCCTGCACTACATGGCATGTGGGATCTTAGTTCCCTGACTAGGCATCAAACATGTGCCCCCTGCATTGCAAGTGGAGTCTTAACCACTGGACTGCCAGGGAAGTCCTTCTTGATAGTCTTTGATGCACAAAAGCTTTAATCTATTTTCTTTTGTTGCTTGTGATTTTAGCATCATATCTAAAATGAAATGGATAGTAAGTCTGCCAAGCGGGATCTCAGGCTGAGGGATCTCTGGGGACGGATGACTCAGGAGGGGATAGGGCAGGGGCTCCTGTCCCAGATGGTATTCTGCAATGGGCAGGGTGACCAAGTCACCCGCTCCCTCTCCCCTCTGTTGTGGAGCTCACGTTTTGACAGTGGGCAAGAGAGGATGATGGCTGGGGCGAAGGCAAGAAGGGGAAAGACCAGGAGACTGGCCTAGGTTTTCTTCCTTCCTTTTTTTCTTCCCTCTTTCCCTCTCTTTCTTTTTATAATTGAAAAAGAATATACTAATCTTAAGATCATGCAATTGTGGATATATGACATCATATATTTGTTAAAAAACATAGAATGGATTTCCCAGGTGGTGAAGTGGTAAAGAATCCACCTGCCAATGCAGGAGATGCAAGAAACTTGGGTTTGATCCCTGGGTTGGGAGGATTCTCTAGAGGAGGGAATGGCAACCCATTCCAGTAATCTTGCTTGGAAAATTCTATGGACAGAGGAGCCTGGTAGGCTACATTCCATGGGATGGCAAAGAGTAGGACATGACTGAGCGACTCAGCATGCACTTTCTGAAAATTGAATGTACACCACCCTACTATAAACTGCGGACTTAAGTAGTAATACATCAATATTCATATTCATCAATTGTTAACAAATGTACCACCCCAGTGCAAGATGTTAATAATAGGGTAAGTTGTTGCAAGGGGAACTGAGAACTTTCCAGTCTACTTTTCTGGAAACTTAAAGCTGTTAAAAAAAAAAAAATCTATAAATTAAAAAAAAATGAAAACAGGAAATGCTATATGGTAGCGATACAATTTGTAATGATTGCAAATGTATGTGAAAAATGAAAGAGAGAAAAAGTAATGTTAACATATTTGGCAAATACGTGGTCAAATTTTTAAAAAATATTTTTTAATAATTAAAGAAAAATAAAAATTTAAATGATTTAAATTTTCAACAATTTAATTAAATAAAATTTAAATCCTTTTCATAATTTCTTTTGAAATAATTTCAGAATTACAGAAAAATGGCAAAGAACCTTCTTTCAGATGGATTCCCTGAAGGTGGACATTTGATCATGTTTGCCCCCAGTCCCTTGCTTTCTAGATCTCCGCTTATCATAGTGATTTATTTTCTGAATCATCCCCGAGCAGTTGACAAATATGCTACCCACTCACCTGACACTATCCCACACACAGGACGCTCTCCTACAAAACCCACTTGCCACTGCATGAATTCACCATTATGCTAGGGTGGTGCCGCTAGGCAGTCTCCAGGTGCCATCTGGACTCCAGCTGACCCTTTAGTTAGAGCATCGAACATTTCTCAGTCTTTTCTTTTCCTTCATGGTCCCGATGGTTTAAAAGAATAGAGTTTAAAAAAATTTTTTTTAATTTATTTATTTTTGGCGTGCTGGGTCTTGGTTGCTTCACGTGGGCTTTCTCCAGTTATGGCAAGGGCAGGCTACTCTCTAATTGCGGTGT
This sequence comes from Moschus berezovskii, assembly GCF_049115385.1. NCBI lineage: Eukaryota > Metazoa > Chordata > Mammalia > Artiodactyla > Moschidae > Moschus > Moschus berezovskii. The sequence goes on along the minus strand of NC_142467.1, from coordinate 106,053,094 downwards.
GTGGGCTTCTCACTGTGCTGGCTTCTCTTGTGAAGCATGAGCTCCAGGCTTGCAGGCTTCAGTAGTACAGCTTTCAGGCTCAGCAGCTACATCTCCAGGGTTTCAGCTGTTTTGCCGCATGTGGGGTCTTCCCCCACCAGGGATCAAACCACATCCTCTGCATCGGTAGATGGATTCTTAACCACTAGACCTCCAAGGGAGTCCTAAAGAATAGGGTTTCAATAGAGACAGAAGACAGATGAGTGGTTGCTTAGGGTGAGAAGAGGATGGAGGGCTGGCATGATAGCTAAAGGGTGTGGGATTTCTTTTGGAGATCACGAAAATGTTCTGTAAATGCCTATGATGACACTTATACAAACATGTGTGCTTACATGCTCAGTCACTTTAGTTGTGTCCAACTCTTTGCAACCTACAGGACTGTAGCCACCAGGCTCCTCTGTCCATGGAATTCTCCAGGCAAGAATACTTGAGTGGGTTGCCATGTCCTCCTCCAGGGGATCTTCCCAACCCAGGGACTGAACCCGCATCTGCGTCTCCTGCATTGCAGCACTTTTACTGCCGAGCCACTGGGGAGGTACATATATATATGTGTGTATATACTATAGTATATATACTAAAAACACCACTGAATTGGACACTTTAAATGGTCAAATTGTATGGTGTGTGAATTATATCTCAATAAAGTTGCTGGGAAAAAACACACACACACCTTTCAGTCTGTAGATGACTCTCAGCCTGGAGCCATCAGTAGACCCTATGTCCAGAGTCAGGCCCCCGTATTCTTGGCAGAACCACAGAATCAATGATGTATTCTTCTCAGGATACCACGTCAGGAGGCTCCCCTGTCATCTGGTCCCTTCACTGGGTGTTGTCTTGTGTGTAGTAAAGAACTGAATCCAATTCAAAGAGAGTCTGGACTTTGCTATTGGCTCTTGGGACATGCCCTCTAAACCTCTGGGATATTCTGCCTGAAAAGAGTGTGTCTGTTTACCTGGAAACTTGGACCACACCAAATAATCTAATTTATGATGGGGACCTCGGGCTGTGTGGTCTCAGGTTGACCCCCCAGATGGCCTGGAGACTAAAGGTCAGGCACCTTGGCAGTTGACCTTGGACCTCCAATGAAGACTCTGGACATTGAGTTTTTTTTTTTTTTTTCCAGTAGCAGTTTGTTTATTTTTTTTGTTTGTTTTAATTTTATTTATTTATTTTTTTGCATTACAATAGTTTAATATGAACAATCAGAACTAATTAACAGTATAACAATATTTTACAACTGAAATAATTAAAATAAACTATAAAATTACTACATAAAACAGATCTGATCTAGCTTATTTACTTTCTATAATCTCTTCAGTGCTGCAAAACCATTTATTTCTTTTTTTTTTTTTCATGTTTTAATAAACACTTCGTCTTTTTGTATTGCTTTTTTTTTCATCACAATAATAGAAATATAACATCATATATCACTGTAAAACACATTTCCACATAAATGCTGATAAGCACAAAATATTTTTCATCATTTACATTTTAACTGTAATAATATATGGCAGAATTAAAGCTGCATCCATCATGTGTCTAACTCACCTTGCTGTAATGAATTTTTAAATGTAATGGTTTCTGTCGCAAAGTAAAATCGTACATAATGTCTAGTGACACAGTATGCTGGTGGATGGGTGGATTTGGAAAATGGAAATGCAACTTCATTTTTAATTAGATTTATAAACTTCACCACCTCTACCTCCAGCCAGCTTCCCAACCCTCCCTCCCACCACCATTATTTATTTATTTATTTATTTTTTTAAAATGAGGCTTTTAATTAATGTTTGACAGAGCTGATTCAGGTTGAATAGACTAAATTTCTTTAAACAAACTTACTTATACTCCAGAGTCCTTTAAAAACTTAATAGCATTTATACATTGAAGGTATTTGATTTTCTTGTAACTAGCACTTCAAATGCAACAAGCATTTGAAGCAACAAGCATTTGACCCAACAAGTAAAACTTTCTACAGTTCATAACTTTTATAAATAAAATAAATTAAATGTACAGTGAATAAGTTCTCTGAAATATTTCAATATTTCTGCAGGTTTAGTAACATCGTAAAATACATTTCAACTAAAATTCACAAATCTAAAAACCTGTTAGGCATTTTTAGGCGTTTTAAGTTGGAAATGAAGACCAATGTTACATCGTAATATGCCAATTACAAATAGTACTTCAAATAGCAAATACTACAGTTTGTCCCAAACTTTAAAAACTATTCATGAACTCAACACTGAACTATTGATGGCTATGAGAATTGTTTCCTAGCCTTTTTGAAAATTTCAACCCATTTACGTTTAAGGTAATTATTGATAACTACGATCCCGTAGCCATTTTCTTTATTACTTTGGGTTCAAGTTTATACACTCTTTCTGTGTTTCCTGTCTAGAGAAGATCCTTTAGCATTTGTTGGAGAGCTGGTTTGGTGATGCTGAATTCCCTCAGCTTTTGCTTGTCTGTAAAGCTTTTGATTTCTCCTTCATATTTGAATGAGATCCTTGCTGGGTATAATAATCTGGGCTGTAGGGTATTTTCTTTCATCACTTTAAGTATGTCTTGCCACTCCCTTCTGGCCTGAAGAGTTTCTGTTGAAAGATCAGCTGTTATCCTTATGGGAATCCCCTTATGTGTTATTTGCTGCTTTTCCCTTGCTGCTTTTAATATTTGTTCTTTGTGTTTGATCTTTGTTAATTTGATTAATATGTGTCTTGGAGTATTTCGCCTTGGGTTTATCCTGTTGGGGACTCTCTGGGTTTCTTGGACTTGGGTGATTATTTCTTTCCCTATTTTAGGGAAGTTTTCAACTATTATCTCCTCAAGTATTCTCTCATGGTCTTTCTTTTTGTCTTCTTCTTCTGGGACTCCTATGATTCGAATGTTGGAGCGTTTAACATTGTCCCAGAGATCTCTAATATTGTCCTCATTTCTTTTAATTCGTTTTTCTTTTTTCCTCTCTGTTTCATTTATTTCTACAATTTTATCTTCTAGTTCACTAATCCTGTCTTCTGCCTCTGTTATTCTATTGTTTGTTCCCTCCAGAGTGTTTCTGATCTCATCTATTGCATTATTCATTGTATATTGACTCTTTTTTATTTCTTCTAAGTCCTTATTAAATCTTTCTTCCATCTTCTCAATCCTTTTCTCCAGGTTATTTATCTGTAACTCCATTTTGCTTTCAAGATTTTGAATCATTTTCACCATCAAAATTTGAAATTCTTTATCAGGTAGATTCCCTATATCTTCTTCTTTTGTTTGTGTTGGTGGGCAATTATCTTGTTCCTTTACTTGCTGGGTATTTCTCTGCCTCTTCATCTTGCTTATATTGCTTTGCTTGGGGTGGCCTTTCCCTCTTCTTGCAGTTTGTGGAGTTCTCTTTATTATGTAGTTTCTTCGCTGTGTGTGGGGTTGGACGGGTGACTTGTCCGGGTTCCCTGGTTAGGGAGGCATGTGTCAGTGTTCTGGTGGGTGGAGCTTGATTTCTTCTCTTTCCTTTAGAAGACAATGGCTGCTTTTCTGGGAGCCTGATGTCCTCTGCCAATATTCAGAAGTTGTTTTGTGGTCTTTACTCCGCATTCAAATGTTCTTTTGATGAATTTGTGGGGAAGAAAGTGGTCTCGCCATCTTATCCCTCCGCCATCTTGTTCCTTCCTCCCCAGAACACTGGATTCTTATATTCCACTTGGTCGTGGAGTACCTCTTCCCAGCTGCTCCAGCAAGGCGCAGCCGCTGTACCTTACCTTGGACGAGGGGTATCTCCTCAAGGCCGCCCCTCCTGCTTTGAATGTGGATCAGCTCCTCTCGGCCCTCCGGTGCCCAAGCAGCCACCGCCTCCTGGACGTGGTACAGCTCCTCTCGGCCACCGCCCTAACCCTGGGTGCGGGGCAGCTCCTCTCAGCCACGATTCTGCACGTGGTCGGTTGCGCCGGGAGCCGGGCGTCTCTCGCGTCTGCGCCGCCGGGAGCCGGGCGTCTCTCGCGTCTGCGCCGCCGGGAGCCGGGCGTCTCTCGCGTCTGCGCCGCCGGGAGCCGGGCGTCTCTCGCGTCTGCGCCGCCGGGAGCCGGGCGTCTCTCGCGTCTGCGCCGCCGGGAGCCGGGCGTCTCTCGCGTCTGCGCCGCCGGGAGCCGGGCGTCTCTCGCGTCTGCGCCGCCGGGAGCCGGGCGTCTCTCGCGTCTGCGCCGCCGGGAGCCGGGCGTCTCTCGCGTCTGCGCCGCCGGGAGCCGGGCGTCTCTCGCGTCTGCGCCGCCGGGAGCCGGGCGTCTCTCGCGTCTGCGCCGCCGGGAGCCGGGCGTCTCTCGCGTCTGCGCCGCCGGGAGCCGGGCGTCTCTCGCGTCTGCGCCGCCGGGAGCCGGGCGTCTCTCGCGTCTGCGCCGCCGGGAGCCCGGCGTCTCTCGCGTCTGCGCCGCCGGGAGCCCGGCGTCTCTCGCGTCTGCGCCGCCGGGAGCCCGGCGTCTCTCGCGTCTGCGCCGCCGGGAGCCCGGCGTCTCTCGCGTCTGCGCCGCCGGGAGCCCGGCGTCTCTCGCGTCTGCGCCGCCGGGAGCCGGGCGTCTCTCGCGTCTGCGCCGCCGGGAGCCGGGCGTCTCTCGCGTCTGCGCCGCCGGGAGCCGGGCGTCTCTCGCGTCTGCGCCGCCGGGAGCCGGGCGTCTCTCGTGTCTGCGCCGCCGGGAGCCGGGCGTCTCTCCTGGACATTGAGTTTTGAGTGAGCATCTCTGGTTGGCAGTACACCATGTGTGATGTCACACATTGCCAGGAGCGTAATTCTTTGCTGATTGCACTGGGTGGGGGAACTTCCGGAAGCCCATGTCTGGATTTCTTCTAGATTCTTCTCTTCTCTTGGCTGGTTTTAACCTATACCCTTTCACTGTCATATATAACAACTTTCAGTGAGTTCTGCGAATCCGTCTAGAAAATTATTGAACCTGAGGGAGGTCTTCAGTTCAGTTCAGTTGTTCAGTCATATCCAACTCTTTGTGACCCCAAGGACTGCAACACACCAGGCTTCCCTGTGCATCACCAACTCCTGTAACCTGCTCAAACTCACATCCGTTGAGTTAGTGATGCCGTTTGCACTTGGTGTCAGAAGTAAGGGTGGTCTTATGCCTCCGAATTTCACACTTTGACACCAAGGGTCTCCACCACAAGGCCCTGTGTTCCCTTTTGTCACTGGCAAAATCCTTTATGTCTACACCAGTCACCTGTTCCTTCCACCCTCCTATCATCATCGTTAGCATCTATTATGATCCTGCCTGAGCTAGTTATCTCCATGGTGGGTGACAAAGGGCACTTCTCTGTTCCCATTACTTGTCTCAGTTTAATAGCAGAGAGTCTATACCACTGATTCTCTTGGTGAGTGACAGCTGATAAAAATGGGCTATGAATCATTACTTTATAGAACTCATAGTATGATGGCATCTTTCCAACATGGTTTTCTTGGGAAATGGGTATTTTGTACAAATACCAAGAATTTGGTTTGCAAAGTGAAAAACTTGGGATCTTCTAAATCAGTGATTCTCATCTGGGGGTGGTTTTATTCGCATCTGCTGGGTTTGCTTGTGTTTAGTCACTCATTTGTGTCCGAAACTTGGTCATCCTACGGACTGTAGCCCGCCACTCCTCTGTCCATGGGGATTCTCCAGGTGAGAATCCTGGAGTGGGTTATCATGCCCTCCTCCAGGGGATCTTCTCAACCCAGAGATCGAACCCAGGTTTCCTGCATTGCAGGTGGATTCTTTACCGTCTGAGCTACCTCAGAAGCCCAAGAATAGCATAGACAGCCCCCACCCGCCATGGCAAAGAATAATCTGGCCCCAAATGTCAGCAGTGCTGGGGCAGAGAAATCCTAGAATAAAGCTTTAGAGTTGCCCTTACTGGCTTTCTACAGTTAGACCTTCTCTTTCGCGAGTCTAAGTGGGAGCTCTGAAAGGTTTGTTGCCCAGCACTGAGATGCCGCACCTGGACCACTGTTCTTCTCAGGAACCAGCTCCTGATCCTTCACTGGCTTTGGAAAAGCAGGTGGCTTGCAACCGAAGCCATTTTCTGACAATGGGATGCCTGTCCTGTTCTGGGCTGAGGGGCTACAGGAGATGTGAGTGGGCACAGAGGGGATGCACATGAGTGTACAACCAATTGTGGGCCGGACACTGTCACGTTGTGTTGTCTGGTCAATCTCTTCAGCAAACCCTGTAGGGTCAGAATCTGCCCTCCAGGATGGTCCATGAAATTACCCGGCTGGTGAGTGGCAGAAGTTCAGACTAGACAGGCTTGTCCTTCTCTCTGCCGCCTGCATGTCCCACCAAATCCTGGCCAGAACTTGGGTACATTTGGTGAGATGCCAAATGTTGCAAAGCCCTATGTTGATTTCTCTGCTCTCTCCCAGTTCTCAAAAGTCCTTCCTCTTACCAGAGCCATCTCTCTCTCCTTTTGGTCACACCATGCAGCACGCAGGATCTCAGTTCCCTGACCAGGGACTGAAACTGTGTCCCCTGCAGTGGAAGCACAGAGTCTCAATCACTGGCCCATTGGGGAAGTCCCCATTGGAGTTTCTTAAAAACCACAACTAGATGTTCACATCCATGCTTGGCACTCTCCCTTTGCCCCCCCTCACTCTTTAGACAAAATCTGAGTTATCAGGGAAATGCAAATCAAAACCACAATGATATACCTCCTCACACCTACCAGGATGGCCAGAATAAAAAAGTCTGACATTAATAAGTATTGTCAGCGATGTGGAGAAATTGCAATCCTTGTGCACTGTTGGTGGGACTGTAAATTGGTGTGGCTGTTGTGGAAAACAGTTTGGTGGTCTCAAAAAGTGAAACCAAATTACCCCACGATCCAGCTATTCCACTACTAGGTACAGGCTCAAAGGATTGAAAACAGGTGTTTTTTAAAAAACCTTGCACATGAGTGTTCATAGCCAAACTATGAACATTCACCATTACCAAAAAGTGTAAACAACCCAAATGTTCCCTAGCCAGTGGATGGATAAACTGTGGCATATCCATATAGTGGAGTATTATTCAGCCATAAAAAGAATGAAGACTTGATTCATGCTACAGCATGGATGAATCTTAAAGACATTATTCTAAGTGAAAGAAGCTACACAACAAAGGTCACATAGTCTGTGATTCCATTTACATGAAATGTCCAGAACCAGCAAATCTGTTATAGGGAAGAACAAAACCTGACTTCAGGTTGGATCTGTTGCTTTAACCTTTGCTTCCCATTGCTTTTGTTCAGTAAAAGGATACTGTCTACACATAATGTCCTGCCTGGAGAAACCTCCCTCTCTGCCTGAATGTTAAACTAAAGTCTTTGTTCAGGGAAACACTATGATTCTGTTCATGGCTGATTCTGATTCTGATTCAGCCATTCTGTGAGTGGCTGGAAGAAAGAAATGAACACATCCCCTTCCCAAGCCTGGCCAGTCCAAGAGATATTGGCAAGATTAATCCCTTTTTTAACTTTACTTCCTCACTGCTTCCCCCTCTGTGTTCTGTGAAAGAAACTGGCATCCAGATCTCAGTATGATGGTTATTTTAAGACATTAGTCTGCCATCTTCTCGGTCTGCTGGTTTTCTGAATAAAGTTGGTATTACTCGCCTCAACACCTTGTCTCCCAACTTACTGGCTTATGTGGCAAGCAGAGTGAGCTTGGACTAAGTAACACATCTACAGAAATAGAAAAGCAGATTAGTGGTTGCCAAGGGCTGGGGGCGTGGGGTGGGGTGGGGATGGGGTATGACTGCTTAATGCACACTGGGTCTCTTTTCAGAGTGACAAGATGTTCTGGAACTAGATAGAGGTGATGCTTATGCAGTGTTGTGAATGTACCAAATGGCACTTTAAAAAATAGTTAAAATAGTGATCTTTATGTCTCTGGATATTGCAGATATCCACCTGGTAACAAGGCCTTAGGATAGAATAAGACTAGAGGGTCCTTTCAGGTTGAGAGGTCCCCTTGGAAGAGATGATGTTTAAGCTGAGACTTAGAGACTAACCAGGAGGAGATGGCCACACAGAGATCTGGAGGATAGGCCTGCAGTCTGTGGACACAGCTTGAGCAAAGGTTGGGCAGTGGGACCTGGCCTGGTGGAGGCTGGAGCAGCAGGAGATGACCTTGGTCTTGACCTTAGTCCTGAAAGGGAGGGAATCCTTGTTTGGTTAACGCGTGCAGGCAGAAAGAGGACAGAGAAAAGCCTAGCTAGACTTTCCATGGTGCCATAGGCAGCCACAGTGCAGATGAAACCTACTCCCAATTTGGATGGACTCTAGAACCTTCTAGGGGAGCACAGGGTGGCAGAGGGAACTGGGAGAGGGCGAGCGAGAAGTCTTCTCAGGCCACAAGGTTCAATGGTACCCTCTTCTCTGCAGGAATGCTCACTGAATCTTAGCACCCCTCTTGGGCTGCAGCTCAGGACTGACCCACAATTCATGACTGACCCAATATTTCAGCCGTCATCATTAGCCAGGATGAGATACTGCTGCTGGCATGAGGCCCACATTCTCTGGATTCCAGCTTTTGGAAGGAGACCTAGGAAGTGGGTGCACAGAGGAGAGGAGCCCAGAAACAGCTCTGGTTTCCTGGGTGCGGTCCCTGAACAAGGCCCAGTGCTGAGCTTTCTGCACACACCATCGTCTTGCTTAGTCCTAGCAGCATGTAGGAGGGTGGGGTTATGACTATCCCTGTGTGATGGACAAGGAAAACCAAGTCCAGATTGATCAGCACTGCCCCAGATGCGGAGCTGGGTTGGGACCCCTAGGTCTGACTCCAAGCCCCCACCCAGACCCAGCCCTTCACTTGCTGCAATCTGGACATCAGAATGACCCAGTGGGGCCAAACCTAAATTAGGCCAAGGAAGTGATGAACTGGACTTAGGCACAGATTTCAACTTATAAAGCTATTATTCCCTTCCTAGGCAGTGCCTAAGAAATCATTTTAGATTATTTGCTGACAGGTCCCTGTATTAGGATGAATAGGATCCGCCTACAATTCATGTCTACCCAGAATCTCAGAATATGATCTTATTTGAGTCATAAATCCAAATGCATTTGGGTCTTTGCAAATGTAATTAATTAAGATGAGGTCATACTGGATTAGGGTGGGCCCTCGATCCAATAGGACTGGTGCTCTTATGAGAAGAGGGAAATCTGGAGACTTCCTATTGGATTCCCAGGTGGTGCACTGGTAAAGAATCTGCCTGCCAGTGCAAGAGACGCAAGAGACTCAGGTTCAGTCGCTGGGTTGGGAAGATCCCCTAGAGGAGGAAATGGCAATCCACTCTAGTATTCTTGCCTGGAAAATTCCATGGCCACAGGAGCCTGGCAGGCTTCAGTCCGTGGGGTCGCAAAGAGTCAGACTAAAGCAACTTAGCACAGCACAGCACATGCACAATAAGATACAAAAAGGCTACAAACCAACTGCCTCTTCTGAGGTGCCCGGGGTAAAAGCAGAGTACTGCACATGATCCCTGTGCCCAGCACCAAGAAGGGGGTGGGCAGCCACCTGAGCTACACCTCCTGCCCAACCTACTGATCTGCCCCCACCCTCACCCCATTTAAGGAACTATGTCAACTCCCATCTCGGAGAGTGAGCAAAGGCATCAGTTTCCTTCTTCTTAAAAATTAAAAAAGAAAAATTTATTTATTTGTCCTCATCGGGTCTTAGTTGCTGCACTCAGGATCTTTCTTTGCGGGACATGGACTCTCTAGCTGAGGCACATGGGCTCAGTTGCCCCGATGCACACGGGATCCTAGCTCCCCAACCAGGGATTGAACCTGCATCCCCTGCATTGTAAGGTGGATTCTTAACCACTGGACAACCAAGGAAATTTCAGCACCTGTTTCCTGTTCTCACTTCCTTGTACTGCAGTCTTGCCTGAATTTCTGGCCTCTTGCCGATTTCTATTGATTTAAGAGTACAAAGGGATTCCCAGATGGCACTGGGAAAGAACCCATCTGCCAATACATAAGACGTGAGAGATGTGGGTTTGTCCCTAGGATGGAAAGTCCCCTGGAGGAGGTTATGGCAACCCATTCCAGTATTCTTGCCTGGAGAATCCGATTGACAGAGAAGCCTGGTGGGCTATAGTCCATAGAGTCACAAAGAGATGAACATGACTGAAGTGACTGAGCACACACACCAAACAGTCCAAGGACCCTGGTATGGAACAATTGGAGCAATATATCAACAAGCCAAGGTACACCAAAGATTGCCAAAAGCCACTAAAATCCGGGAGAGAGGAAAGGAATATATTCTCCCTCAGTCTTCAGAAGGAACCAACCGTGCCAACAGTTTTATTTTCAGATTTCAGATTTATTTTCCCCCAAAACTGTGAGGGAATTTCTTGTTGTTTAAGCCACCTGGTCTGTGGTCTTATTTTATAGCAGCTACAGGACACTAATAAAGACCCCAGAAGTGGTTGTTGCATCTGCAAACAGCATTCACTTCTGCCATGGACGGGAACTGCAAATAACAACTGGAAAGCCCTCTGCTGATGTGCATCTGCCGTCTACACTGCTGTGAAACATTTTCACAATGCAAAAGAGCAGGACATGGCATACACATAAGCAGCATCAGGGGGAGCTGGCTTTGGGGAATCTGCATGGCAGAGATCTTATCCTTAGCGTTTGCCTTGACCTCTGCTGAGCCCTGGACTGAGCATCTTAAGGTCAGGTGTGTGAAATCCACCTTCTCATTACTGATCTTTATTAATTCAACTGCAAAGTGGAATTAAGCTATTTTGGGCTTCTGTGAGATGCTGGAAATACAGAGTCAGGGAGGGAGGGAGAAAAAGAAAGCCAAGACCTGCCAGTGTGGGCATTCCCAAAGCACATTGTTGGCTTTTTCGAAATACATACGCAAACAAGTATATTTGCATGTATTTCCATATGCCATCATTGCTCTATTGAGATGTCATTGACATGCCATCAAATCTACCTGTTTTCAGCATACAGATCAATGAGTCTTCATAAATCTGCAGATTTTACATCATGACAACCTAGTTTTGAAATATCTTTCCATGCACTTGTCTGCCATTTGTATATCTCTTTTGGGTTTCTTCCTCAAAGTCCACCCTGGGAGGGAGCTCACACTAACCAGATGGAGAGGCCTCTGCTTCTCTATCGAGCCAGCACCCCTAGTCCTCACATGCTGGGGGCATAGAAGACACAGGGTGAATGACATAACACAGGTGCGGGAAGATCCCCCCAGCCACACTTCCCTCCCCTCCAGGCTCCTGCTCGCCAGGCAGCGGGAGGTGAAAGTGCTTGGGTCTTGATGAAATCACCTTCCTTCATCCCTCTCCCTGGCTACTGTTTTCCCCTGACCGCATATCCGATCTTCCCTGGTATGCGGGAATCACCCATGACCCCACCTTCCTTTATCGGTTCGTCCTTGATCCCCTGGATGGACACACGGGCTGCTTCTCCCTTTTCACTGCCCCTGAATAATACACCGTGAAAGCTCTTGGCCAGGTCACCTTGAAGCATCAGTGTCCTTCCAGCAGAGTCAAGGGTCACATGCAGTTTCAGCTTCATTAACATCACTGGCCACACCACAGGTGATGATCTGGCTGTGTCCTCCTGGGCAGCAAATGTCACTCAGCACAGCCGCTCCTGCCCTGTTCCCCCTCTGGCTTGGAGGGACCGGCCATTGGGTGCTGAGCCTCTATCTTCTGCCAGCGGTGAGCTCATCAGATGCCATGTCCTGACTGCTGGGTGCTCAGTGCGCCCAGGACCTGCTGGCTCTCTGGAAGAACAAAACACTCCTTACAGTTGGACTTGTCTTCCCACCCATGCCCAGACCCAGACCACCACACCACTCATCACTGGTGCACTGGGACCTATTTAACGATCTCTCCCAGTGGGGTAAACGCAGCCAGTTCTGCCCTGACACATGTTTGAAAATGACCACTTTCTTCACACCAACCACAGAGCTCATGGGAAAAAGGAGGCAGGACACCACCCTCAAAAACCATATCAGCGACGCACTGAAAAAAGATCGGCATTTACTGATAGCACCATTGTACACACACTAAATGGCTATGAAAGGACAGGAATTAACTACAGCACATACGGCACTTGACCTTGGAAAAGATCTGAGGTTTGCGTGTGGACGTGATGTGGGAAGGTTGCAGACTGTGGGTCACTGTGCAAGAGGTTTTCTGAAATGAAATGGGGGTGGGCAGGGTGGCTCTTAACAGCTCAGGCAGTGTAGATGTTGAGGGTTTGTGCCTCTGTGTGTGTGTGTGGTTTGTATATTCCCATGTGGCTGTGGTCAGTGCGGTGCTGTTTCCTGCATTCACTCCAGGTTTCTTGCAGACCACATTCCATCAAATTATGTTCAAATCTTTCCCTTATGTATCCATTGTGTTGGAACAAATTTTTGTTTTCAAAACAAGCTTAAGGGCAGAATTGACTCTACTCCCCCCATGGCCAGCTTCAAGCTGCCAGCAGGAAGTCACTATGTGGGAAGAGACGTGTCACCATTAGAGAGTCTTTTCACCAACAGATTCAGGGTCAAGGATACTCCCAAGAGCACAGAGGATAGTATGACGTAGTGAAATAATGAAGAACTGATAACTTTTGCACACTTATCGCTTTCATTTTTAATATGGATTTTTAATAGGAAGTTGGTATAACTTAATTTTCAGTTGTTGTTGTTCAGTCGCTCTGTTGTGTCCAACTCTTTGCAAACCCGTGGACTATAGCACGCATGGGTCTGTTACCCAGCGGCTCACACAAGTGCTGGAAATGGATCAGTGTGGGGCTCTTCGCAGTGCCCCACTGCAGCTCACGGGGCAGGGAGGCTGTCACATGTGTCTACTGATGCCCACTCCCAACCAGGGGCATCAGCATCCAGCAGCGAATGGTGCTCAGTCCCCAGAGGACTCCATTAGTGAAGGAAGGATTGCTGTTGTTGTTGAGTCGCTAAGTCGTGTCCAACCCACGGACTGCAGCGCACCAGGCTTCCCTGTCCTTCACTATCTCCCAGAGTCTGCTCAAATTCATGTCCATTGAGTCAATGATGTTATCTAACCATCTCATCCTCTACTGCCCTCTTCTCCTTTTGCCTTCAATCTTTCCCAGCATCAGGGTCTTTTCCAATAAGTTGGTTCTTCTCACCAGGTGGCCAAAGTAGTGGAGCTTCAGCTTCGGCATCAGTCCTTCGAATGAATATTCAGGGTTGGTTTCCTTTAGGATGGACCGGTTGGATCGCCTTGCAGTCCAAGGGGCTCTCAAGAGTCTTTCTCCAGCACCACAATTCGAAAGCATCAATTCTTTTCTGGTGCTCAGCCTTCTCTATGTTCCAACTTTCATAACTGTACACGACTACTGGAAAAACCACAGCTTTGACTATATGGACCTTTGTCGGCAAAGTGATGTCTCTGCCGACAGAGGATGCCTCACGCTAAATAGTACAAGACAGGCAGACACGAAACACCCAACGCTGAACAGGTGAGGCGGAGAGCAGTCTCTTGGTTACGCACACTCGTGGCTCTGGGCGGGGTCGGGGGGAGACACAGCCGGTTGTGCAGGACCACATGGGGTTGCACTTGGGAGCTGAGGGGACCGCCAGAGGCTGTGGGAGGCAGGCTTTGTAGTAACAAGAGGGCGGGGTGCCCCTGCTTCCATCAGGAGGGCAGGATCAGCTTATCTGAATAATAAGAGAGGGAGGAGATTTCCTGGCTGTCCAGTGGTTAGGACTCTGCACTTTCACTGCTGTAGGCATATTCCCTGATCGGGAAACTGAGATCCTAAAAGTCAGGTGGTGTGGCCAAAAAATAAAAGAGAGAAAAAACCAAGAAAGAGAAATCTGTTTGCTAAGACTGGGTGGGGGGGGGCAGCTTAGCCAGGTGGGGTATAGCCTCTCTTGCCAAGTGGGGGCCAGATACTGTGAGAGCGGTGAACTCAGGCTTTTGGGGACCTGTATAGGCAGTACCTGGAGAAGGCAATGGCAAGCCACTCCAGTACTGTTGCCTAGAAAATCCCATGGATGGAGGAGCCTGGTGGGCTGCAGTCCGTGGGGTCGCTCAGGGTCGGACACGACTGAGCGACTTCACTTTCACTTTTCACTTTCACACATTGGAGAAGGAAATGGCAACCCACTCCAGTGTTCTTGCCTGGAGAATCCCAGGGACGGGGGAGCCTGGTGGGCTGCCGTCTATGGGGTCACTCAGAGTCGGACACGACTGGAGTGACTTGGCAGCAGCAGCAGCAGCATAGGCAGTACCTGAAATCTGAGGCCTTATGGGACAGGCAGTCTGGGAAGGAGAGACGGTAGAGGTGTCCCTGAAAGTGGAAGGAGGACAGGCAGCTATGGGATGCCAGGAGGAAGAACACCCCAGGAAGAAGGGACAGCTGGCACCTAGGCTGGGTGGGGTGGTGGTGCTAGTGAATTTAGGGTCCATGGAACCCCGGAGGTGTGTGTGACCAGAGCCCAACGGAGGAGGGAGCAAATGGAGGGGCAGGAGGCTGACCTTGAGACTGGGGAGTGGAGCCTGGTTTATGGAGGAGAAAGGGAAGGCGTGGGCTTCACCGGATGGCGCAGTGCTAGAGAATCCGCCTGCAGTGCAGGAGTCGCAGGAGACTGGTCCAATCGCTGGGTCAGGAAGATCCCCCAGAGGAGAGCATGACTACCCTGCTCCAGTATTCTTGCCTGGGAAATCCCAGGGACAGAAGAGCCTTGCAGGCTACAGTCCATGGGGTTGTAAAGAGTCAGACACGACTGAAATGACTTAGCATGCATGTAAGGGGAGGTGTGGAAGGGTGGGCAGATGTGAATTAAAAGGATTTCACTAGACGGCCCTGTTTGGTGCCAGCGGGGCTGGGACAGGAGGCGGGCAACTGCTCCTGGTCTCTCAGCATTGCTGCCGCTCTTGCCCTCCAGCCCATTCTGGCCCCGGCACAGCCCCTTCCACCATCTGCAGCAGCAGGTCCTATCGCTCCTGGAGCCCCCACTGCCTGCCTGCCTGCCTTAGTGCTCACTGGGTGACCAGGGCTTGTGGAATGGACTGATGGGAGAGACTGCCTGGAGGACCCACTATGCCTGGGGGGCAGGGAGGGTGCAAGGGAAGTTTCTGGAAGCAGCAGGAGTCAGGCAGGCAAAAAAGGAGTCAGAGGGAAAGAGTTTAATAAAGGCAAGCAGTGGGGGTCAGCAGAGGGTGGCACAGGGCTTCCAGGAACAAGGGTGAGGTGGGAGCCACCAGGGCAACCCCCAGTTTGGACTTCTTGGCCTCGATAAACCGAGAGCCTGGAGGATAGGGGGCAGGAGGGGCACGTGGTCAGTTCTAGAGTACTAGAAGTAAGGTCCTGATAGCTGCAGGAGACCCCCTTAGAGAGACCTCCTGGAAAAGCTTGCCGGGTGAAGCCAGACGGGGGCGGGGGACAGACCTTGGGTATGGTATAAAAGGGAAGTGCCCCCAGGCAGAGGGAACTACTACAGTGAGGGCACCCCGGGAGGGGCAGGAGGGGGCACTCTGCTCTCGGAGAGGAAGGGGTCCCCCGCTCACCCCTGCTGTTTGCCAGAGGGGAAAGTGAGGCCCACAGAGGGAGGGGCCGGGCCTGGGGTATCTGCGGATGGAGCAGGTGGGGAAAGGACCAGCAGTCTGATGCCGGAGGCAGCTGCGGGTCTGGAATTTTCGTTCCTTGGCCCGCCTCAGTTTCCCCAAATAGCTCAGCCCCTCCTGCGTGAGCACTGAACAGGTTGCCCGGCCAAGGCCGGGGCAGGTGGGGGGCCCCCCAGGGTGTGGGGTGCAAGCGGCGCGGAGACACGGCGGGGCCCTGGGGCGGGGCTGGTCCCTGGGGTGGGGGGATGCGGGGAGGCAGTGGAAAGGGAGAGATCCAGGGAGGGGGCGCGGGAGAGAGCACGGGGCTGAGTCGGGGGGTGCGAAGAGGAGGGCAGGGCAGGTCCGATGAGGCGGACAGACTGGGCCAGGTCTTGGGGGGCATCCGGACAGAGGGCGGGGCGGGTCCCAGGAGAGATTGGGGGAGGGTCGGCGGGTGGGCGGATGGGGCCGGAGAGGGGCGGGGCCGGAGGCCGGGCGGGGGCGGGCCCTGGACGGGGCGGGGCCGGGGAGGGGGCTGGTGGCCGGCTGCCCCAGCCTGGCCCGGTGCTGAGTGGGGGCGCATGGCGCCGGGCACACGGCGCGGGGGCTGCGAACAAAGGGCCCCCGGCGGCGAAGCGGGGACGGCGGCGCTCGGACCCCGGCCCTGGCCTGGCCCCGGCCAGGCCCCCTGCCCCGGCGCGGCGCCCCCGCGGAGCTGGAAAATGTGGGGCGCCCAGCTCGGGCCGCTGCTCCGGCTCTTGCTGCTGCTGCTGTCGCCGCGGGACGGCGTGCGCGCTGAGCCGCCCCAGGCCCCGTGAGTAGCCCCGGGGCGAGAGAACGCTGGCTGCCTTCTCGGGGTTGGGGACGCGGGGTCTGGCTCAGAGAGGTTCACCGACCTGTCCCAGGCCACACAGCCTCCGAGCTGGGCGGGACCTAAGAGTCTTGACCCCCCCGGCCCCACGAGTAGGACTGGAAAAGGGGCAGCCTGAGACGTCAGAAGCGCCCCCGGGAAGGTCCTGGGACTCCCCAGGGCTAAGGCGGAGAGGCCACCCCCTCTCACCTCGCCCCCTTGGTGTGACCAGGGCTGACTTCTTGGGTGGCGATTTCAAGTTATCCGTGGCTTGAAGGTAAGAGGTACGTGTCTTGGCTGAGAAATAGAAGGAGAGACCTACCGTTCGTTTTCCTTGGGAGGGCGTGGCGCTGGGGGAGGAAGTGTTTGTTTTGCTTCCACATTTTTCTTGAAGTTTGCTTACAGAGCTTCTGGTGAGCTGACACAGTGAGGAGGGGAATTCACTAGCTGCTAAGGAGAATTGCCCATGAGTTGGCTTCACAGGGAATAATCCCAGACCTGCCAAGTTTGGGTGAGCCCTGCGGGGACTCAGGGAGCCAGCATCCAGCTGCCCAGGCTCAGCCTTTAGTCCAGCCCTGCCTTTATGAGCCTTGTTCAAACAGCCCTCGTATAGGAGTTCCCAGAAAACAGGTCAACGGTGAGCCGAGGTGGGCGGGTGCACCTCCAGTGCTCCTCCTCTGATTCAAGACTTTTAAAAGTAAGACACCAAACTGCAATTCGAGCCTTGGGATTACCTCCCCTGGGCCCCGTGAAATTGGAACCCAGCAAACTTTTGACCTGATGCTTTCAAAGCTTGCTCCCTTAGCCGTTTCCAGCTGAGGGGCGATTTTTGTCTTCCTGGGGTCATTCAGCAATGTCCAGGGGTATTTTGGGTTGTCACATCAAGAGGGAGGGCTTCCCTAGTACCTGCCTGAGTCGGTAAAGAATCAACCTGAAACACAGGAGTGTGCGTGCGTGCTAAGTCACTTCAGTCGTATTCAACTCTTGGCGACCCCATGCACTGCTGCCCACCAGCCTCCTCTGTCCATGGGGATTCTCTAGGTGAGAATACTGGAGCGGGTTGCCATGTCCTTCTCCAGGGAATCTTCCCAGCCCAGACATGGGACCCACATCTCGTATGTCTCCTGCATCAGGCAAGCAGGTTCTTTACCGCTAGCGCCACCTGGGAGACCCAGGTTCAATCCTGGGTGAGGAAGATCCCCTGGAGAAGGAAATGACTACCTACTCCAGTATTCTTGCCTGGGAAATCACATGGACAGGGGAGCCTGGCGGGCCACAGTCCATGGGGTTGCAAGAGTCAGATGCGACTTAGTGACTAAACCACCACCACCACCATTTAGAGGGAGGTATGCTGTTGGAATCTACTGGGTTGAAGGCAGGGATGTTACCATGCACAGGACAGCCCTCCACCGCAAAGCATGACCCTGCCCTCCATGAGAGACCCCGCCTTCTAAGGACCAAGTTCAGAGTCCCCGAGTTGCAGAGCTTTAAACCATTCTCAGGAATGTTCGCCTCTGACTAAAGTTTCCCTGGGGGCGGGGGGGGGCGCAGGGGGGGCGGATCTTACCTACTGTGAAAGAAATGGAACCCCGTGGGAGACATGCAATGACCAACCTAGGGTTCCAGATTAATTCTGGCTATTAGCCAGAGCTGTGACCCACCAGCCCAAAGGATACCATTTTAGGAATAGCCCCAGACATCTGCTTCTCTGATCCATGTGATTTTTGTGTGAGGAATGCCTGGTGCCAGAAAGCTCCATGGGTTTGCATACTATTGTAAGACCCGTACTGTCTATATGTTGCCAAATACCACCTTTCTCAGGATGGGACCTTCCAAGAGCAATGGATGAGAAGCCAGGATCAGCCCAGCTGTCAGGACATATCAGGGAGATAGGGATCGACTGGCAAACACTTCATCAGTTTCAACTCCTGAGGCGCAGGGAAAGTTAATCTAGTTCCATCAGGTTCTTTGCACCTTTGGGTGAAGATGCTAACTCGGATCTGCTTAAGGGCTTTAGAAGTGTGCAAGGAGGGACTTCCCTGGTGGTCCAGTGGCTACGAGTCAATGCTCCCAATGCAGGGGGCCTGGGTTTGATCCCTGGTCATGGAACTAGATCCTGAGCGCCACAATTAAGACCCAACGCAGCCAAATAAATAGATAATAAATATTTTAAAAAAAGAAGTCCCAAGGAAAATGAAAAGGCAAATTGCTCAAGTGCTCTTCCACACTCAGCAGGTGCTGTGTGAGAGGGCCTGGGAGTCATCTGGGAGCTGGACATACTCTGTCTTGAAGGTGGCCATATTCCCAGATCGCAGTGGGACAGGACACACAGGTGCCGGTCCGCATTGGAGTTCGCTAGTCCACAGCACGTCCCTGGGGTGGCTGTGCGCTCCAGATGGTACATAACTGTACCGTACTCAGGATCATAACTCACGGCCATCGCATGCTCTGTGCACTGCTGAGGCCAGACCCTGCACAAGGGACTCCAGGGTCACTGCACCAGCTGGTCAATGCTGGAACCAGATGCCGCACGTCACATATGAAGCCAGGGTCTTCCCAGGCTCGCTCGAGACAGTCCCTGGCCATCCCAGTATCGCTGCACACTCTGTGCTGTCCTGGAGTCAGATAGGACATAGGGAATGTGGGGTCAGCACGCATGACCATCAGTGCTGGATCTGGACAAAACATCCGTGAAACCCAGGGGCGCTGCATGCTCCAGCTGGTGCAGTTCCATCCACAGGATCAGGGCATGCTCTGTACATGGCTGAGGCCAAACACTGCACACAGGAGCCCAGTCATTGCAGGTACTTCTTGGTGGTACCTGCACCACCTGGGGTCCCATGATCTGTCCCAACAGGGTCATTACTAGGTCCATCCACTGCTGGGGCAGTGCACACACTTATCAGTGCTGGGGTCCTGTAGTACATGGTGTGTCTCTGCGGACCTCTTAGAGTGTGGTATGTGGAAGAGTTTGCTCAGTCGTGTCCGACTCTTCGTGACCCTATGGCCTATGGCCCGCCAGGCTCCTCTGTTCATGGAATTCTTCAGACAAGAATACTCGAGCAGGTTCCCATGCCCTCCTCCAGGGGATCTTCCCCACCCAGGGATCGAACCCAGGTCTCTTGCATTGCAGGCAGATCCCTTACTGTCTGAGCTACCAGGGAAGTCCATGTGGTGTGTGGTAAGAGTCTAAATGCCTCTTTCTGTGTGGACCTGAGGTTTTTCCCAAAAAGGATTTTGAGAAATAAAAAATCTCTCCTGATCTCAATGTTTGGCCCACTGTTTTTCCCTTTTACCTGCTTCCTTCTGGTACCTGTAGGGTTTTTATTTTTGTTTTTTAATTTATATTGGAGTATAGCTGCTTAGCAGCAGCAGGAGCTTCATTGCAACACGCAGGTTTTTCTAGTTGTGGCAAATGTCAGGTTTCTCTAATTAGTTGCCCTGGGACATGTGGGATCTTAGTTCTCCAGCCAGGGATCGAATCCACATTCCCTGCATTGGAAGGCAGATTGTTAATCACTGGATCACCAGGTAAATCCCTGCTGTCTATAGTTCTGCACCATTGGGATTGTGCTGCCAGGCTCTCAGCATTTGCCATTGCACTGTGAGCGGGTCATGTGGTTTTGGATGAGCCTTTGTGATTTTCCAGCGAATGCTGCAAAATAACAGGAGGTGGGCAGGACCTAGGCTTCCAGGTCAGGTGCCCTAAGAGAGCCCACCTGGCTGTGCGATCTGGTGGGTGTTTCTTCTCCTTCTGCACCGTTAGCTTTCCCATCTGGAAAACAGGATAAGGACGCCTTTCTTCCGGAGTCAAACTGAGGACTTTTCAGAAAGAGAGAACTGTTTTGATTTCACTGTTCACAGTGCTTTTCCTGTTTCAGGCCATTTAGTTTGTGTTCAGGGTCTTATTCTTATACTAGTTCAACACTAATTTTGTGTTGCAAGTGGCTCCTTGCTTCTTTCCACTATGTTCTAGAGCTGCCTGTTTTGTATCCTAATCTCTCACTGACTCAGGCATGTGATTTGGCTTCTCTGGGGCTTAATTTCTGACTCTGTAAATGGGAGATGTTAACACTTCTCATGGGGTGGTTTTGACCCTGTGGGATCCTGCCAGTTACTGAGCCTCTGGGGGAGAGTATTTTAGTTTGTGGGTACGGCATGCACAAAGATCCTGTGGCAGAAGAAGCTGAGAAAAAAGGTCCAGAGGCTAAGATGTTGAGATCAAAGAGGGAGTATGGTGCTAGGTAGATCCAGAGAAACTGGATTCTTACCTACTAGGGGAGACTTCAGAGGTGAACAACCCTTAAGGAGTTCACAGGTTGGTAGGGGACACAGACCTATAAAGTGACAGTGCCATCAGGGTGTGGTCAGGCTTAGGCGGGAGTCCACCCAGGTTGCACCCTGATTCAGCCAGGTGACCCTGAGGCTAGGAATGGGTCAGAAGCCTTTGGCCTTCACTGACGTTATCCTCTTCTGCAGGGGCTATTTGATTGCCGCACCCTCTGTCTTCCGCTCCGGAGTGGAGGAAGCCATCAGTGTGACCATCTTTAACTCCCCCAGGGAAGTCATGGTCCAGGCTCAGCTGGTGGCCCTGGGCAAGGCGGTGGCGCAGAGCCAGGGAGCCATCCAGGGTAGGTCCCCGGGGTGCCTGACCGGGCCTTCTTCTCCCTCTGCAGAGTGGTCTTAAGGGATCAGGCAGCATTGGCTTCTTCCCACTCCACCCCTGGAATGCCGTCAGGGGAAGGAGGGCAGGTTGTCTTCTCCCCACTTTACAGATGGAGAGAGTAAGTCCCAGGAGAGGCAGTCCCCTGTCCAGTCTGGAAAATCAGGGTGCTTGTTCCTCCGCAGCTCAGGTTCAGTGGGTACCCATCAGGGTAGAGTTGGGCACCCTTTCAAGTCAGCTTTGGCTGGAGGTGGAGAGGGGGCCCAGAGGGAACCTTGTGACCTTTTCAGACCTTTTTTTGAGCTTCTAGCACCCCTGAGGTGTTGGATTCAGACCTGGGCTCATAGCCAGCCTGCCACTGAGTTGAGTTTAGGCCCCTTAGTCAGTTGCTCCTCCACTTTCCTCCATAAACTGCAGATAACAGTGGTGCTGGCTTCCTGGACAGAGGTGTGGAGAGCAGGTTCCAGCCTCAGGGCCTAAAGTCTAGCTGAGCAGGTAACTCACTCATCACACAAAATGAGGTGTGGCCATAGGAGATACCGAGAGAGGATGTCAGGTCTCCAAGGCCAGTAAGGCAGCCCCTGTCCCCCATGGGAGCGGGGAAGGAGTGCAGGCTGTCCTGACTCCACGGCCAATCCTGAAACCCAAATCAGGTTGGCTTCAGCAGCAGAGTGTTAGTTGCTCAGTCGTGTCTGACTCTTTGCAACCCCATGGACTGTAGCCCACCAGGCTCTTCTGTCCATGGAATTCTCCAGGCAAGAATACTGGAGTGGGTTGCCATTCCCTTTTCCAGGGGATCTTCCTGACCCAGGGATCCAACCTGGGTCTCCTGCATTGCAGGCAGATTCTTTACCTTGGTAGCAACCAGAGGAGCCTGGTGGGCTACAGTCTATGGGATTGCAAGGAGTCAGACGCAACTGAGTGACTAACACTTTATCAGCACAGAGAGTTTATGGGCTCTTCGTAACTGGAAAAGTCCTGTGGCATCAGTGGTCCAGCCTCTCAGCTCTACTTCTGGATGTACCTGTGTCTCCCCAAGGCTCCGGGGGACTAGCAGTTCCAGAATGTCTGGGGAAAGTTCCGGGATTCCCTCTAATCGGCCCAGGCTGGGTCATGTGCTCAATCCTGAACCAATCCCTGTGACCAGAGGGAAGGTCTATGCTGACTGGCCCAGGTTGGGTCATGTGCTCAATCCTGAACCAATCCCTGTGACCAGAGGGAAGGTCTATGCTGATTGGCTCGGGTTGGGTCATGTGCTCAACTCAGACCCAATCCCTGTGACCAGGTGGACCATGCTGATTGGCCCATTTTAGGCCATATGCTCAACCCTAAACAAATCACTATGAGTAAGAGGAAATCTTGTGTAGATTTGCATAGAGCCTCTGGAGAGATGAGCAGAGTTCCACTAGGAGCTGGGCAACTGGCTCCTCCAAGAAAGCAGAGAATGGACACTGGAAGGCAAAACCAGTAGATTCCTGCTAGTTCTAGAGGCCAAAGAGCCCAGACAAGTGTCAGACAGCAAAGGAATCATTTGGGTAGAAGAGAGAGGTTGATGGGAGACTAGTTAGATGCTTTGGAGTAAGGTCCGCTGGGGACCTCAGACTCCTCTCTCTCCACCCTTCTCCTTGGTCCTCTCCCATGGAGTTTTCTCTTTGCTCCCTTCACAGCTTACCTTGGGAAAGGGCCAGGGGTGAAGTGAATTAAGTATGCAGGCTGGCCAACCTTCTCCTGAATAGCTCGGCTTTGTCCATCTCCTCTGGTCTTCAGTAGTCGCCAGCTTGGAGGAAACCTCTCATTTCTGCCAATCCCAACCCAGCCCAGGCCAGACCAGCATGACCCAGGGTGTGTGTCTGTCCACAGAAAATCCCTCTGGGTTGAGAAAATCCTTGTTTGTAAGGCTGCATCTCAAGGAGGCAGAAGAACACAGCTCCTGATGTAACTGTTTTCTTTTTATTTTCATATTTTAGATAAAGGAACAATCAAACTCAAGGTAAGCCTGTGAATTTTTAAAATCAGAAGCCCTACCATGGGAATAAAGAATTGAATTGGAATGGAACAAGAGGAGTTGGAACAAGAGAAGTTGCATGCTCTGAGAAAAATCATTAATGGTGATGTTAAAAATAAATAACAAGGGGAAAGAAAGATTAGAGAGGGAGAAAACTCACCCATAATCTCATGCCTCCTACTTTTCTCTTTTTTATGTTTCTCATAAGTCTTTGTCCACATAAAGACATTTTCTTTCACAGTTGCAATTAAAGGGTCTATTGTGGTCCTTCCTGCTATTTTCTCTCAACATGTTGCATAAACATACTTCCATGTTTCCACGTCTCTGTAATTATAATTTGCCTCCAATTGTAAACGGCATCCCACTGCATCTCTTTTATGTACTAATTTATTAACACCCCCCACCCTCACACACACAGTTGTACATGCTTAGATTTTTTCTTGTTTTCAGGATTTTGATAATGTAATCCAAAAGTTGAAAGCGTATTTGTGCATGAAGCTATATTAACCTTCTGGATGCCTGCCTTAGGCTGAACACCCCGGAAGAAGAACTGTCAGGTCGGGATCCAAGGCTCTTGCTGGGTCCTGTTTTGTCTTAGAAGACTCAGCAGTGCCTGTGCGTGAAATCACAGATCAGATTTCCTGCAGCCTTGTTGACACCGAATATTATTATTTTAAAATTACCTGACATATCAAACTGCATGTAGGTCATTCTCTGACATGGACTTTTTAACTTGAGTCCTTGGATTTCAAGGCGATCGTAAGCCTTGAAATTGTCGGCATTTTCTGGGTTAGCTCATCCTTAACGCTTACCAGATGCTCCAAGGAGTCCCTGAAAGGATGGGCTAAATAGAAACTCGTTCTAAATTATAATGTCCTCTCCCCTGTCCCCTCCCTCAGTTATTAGAACGAAGTCCCAGGCGATTCCTCTTCCAAGGTATGGGATGCGTCATTAGTGTCTCGTTGCCATGGGGCAGTGGTCTTCTTGCCTTATTGTCAATGTTAGAATAGAATTCTTTCTCTGGAGTTCCCTCCAGGCGGAGGGGGGTGATGCTGGCAATGTCGCAAGACGATTTTGTTTTTCACAACTTGGGGAGCAGGAATGGAGGTTGCTACTGGCTTCTAATGAATAGAGGCCAGGGATGCTGCTCAACATCCTAAAGTGCACAGGACGGCCCCTCCACTGAGAATGAACCAGCCAGATGTCAGCATTTGGAAAGCTCAGGGTAAATAGGTTAGAGCCGCCCTTGCTGGCTCTTGTGAGCAGATCTGCTTGTTTTGAATCAGCAAGTGGGGCTGTCATATCCACTGATAGATGGACTACTTAGGAAAAAAAAGAAGCCCTATATATTTTATTTAGAGAAGTTCTTTTAATAAAGCGTGTGTGTGTGCTAAGTTGCTTCAGTCGTGTCCAACTCTTTGTGATGCTATGGACCGTATCCCACCAGGCTCCTCCATCCATGTGAGTCTCCAGGCAAGAATACTGGAGTGGGTTGCCATGCCACCCAGGGATTCCCAACCCAGGGTTTGCTGCATTGGCAGGTGGGTTCTTTGCCACTCACGCCACCTGGGAAGCCCCTTAGTAAAGCATATCACTCATCAGAAATAAAGAAAGAAAGCAAGGCTGTCCCGATAGGGTTAAGATTATGTGCTATCCCTGACTGCCCGATGGCACCTAAGGCACTCTTCACAGGCTAGATCCTGGGTGGAGGCCAGAGATGCTGCTCAAACCTTAGAGAGACAGGACGCTCCCATCCCCACCCCTGCAGAGGATGACTCAGTCCTAAACATCCGTAGTTCTGAGGTTGAGAAAGTCTGTTCTGTGGAAACACCGTGCGGGCATCAGACATGAGAGAAGCTGCTCTTGTGGGTGTTGGGCCCGCCCCCTGCACCCACTGCCCCACCCACTCCCCAGCCCTGCCTGCCTTGGGGACCTGAGTGCTTCCAGGCACACATTTAGAAACCAGTGCTGCGGGGCCCAGTGTCACCACTGGCTGCCAGGGGCAGGCCCTGCCCAGTCTGTGCCTCGTCTTCTTGCCTGTGCGGTGAGGATGGCGATAAGGTCTTCAATGGGACGTTCAGGCAAACATGCCTAAAACCTTGTGATGTTTTGTTCCAGTTTGTCAGACTTACCCATGCATCTGTGTAACCAAGACCCATTAAATCCCAATCTCGAAGTTGGACACATTCCTTGCTCTCAGCCTGCATTCTCACTGGTGGTGGGTGAAGGGGTGGGTCAGACAGTAAGCCCCCAGTTACATAAATGCGATCACTTCAGAGACTAGCAAGTGTCCTGTTTTATTTTAAAATATGTCAGGGAAAGAGGATGCTGAGGAGTTGGGGTAGAATCTAGAATCACATTTTGTATGGCAGGAGGGCCCCTCTGAGCTAAAACTGGAAGGAAGTGACAGGCAGGGGGAGGGCATTCTAGGTGGAGGGAACAGCCAGTGCAAAGATCCTGGGACAGGAAAGAGGCAAAGTAAGGCAGCCAGTGGCCTGGAGTGGAGCCAGCTAGGAGCCCCAATATACAGTGGGAGTTAGACCTCCAGTCCGTGGAGTCGGCCATGACCCAAATTCCTGCGCATTGGGTGGTTTCCATTTCAGAGCGGAATCCTGGTGCCCGTCACCAGTATCCATATCCATGAATGTCTGTTGTGTGTCATGTCTTTATAGTCGTGGTCACCCATCTGCACTATGATGTGTCGGAAACTCAGAGGGTCCAGTGAGTCTGGTGGCTTCTCTCCCAGGATGATTTTTGGATGCCCACAGAGTCTAGGAGTCTGGGACCCACACCCAGAGCCCCAGCGGCCTCCCTGGCCTGGAGGGGCGGGGTGCTGGGCGTTAGTCTGGGTGGTGGACAGGCCTGCGGTAGAACTGGCTCCTCCATACAGCCCTCCTCAGGCTGTGGGTAGCCAGTCTCAGGGAGCCTCCTGCTTTAGCTGGACCCCAGGGCCCC
Organism: Moschus berezovskii; assembly: GCF_049115385.1. Lineage (NCBI taxonomy): Eukaryota > Metazoa > Chordata > Mammalia > Artiodactyla > Moschidae > Moschus > Moschus berezovskii. The sequence goes on along the minus strand of NC_142467.1, from coordinate 106,027,031 downwards.
CACCTTCACCCTCAGCTAGGGGCACAGCACTGGCTTTGCCTGGCCGTCTCCCCTGCTTGGATCTCAGCCCCGAGTCCTTGGCTGTCACTGACGCTGAAGGACTGAATGTGAATGATAGAGGGCAGGGGTGGGGAAGGGGATCAACTCAGTTTAGAACATTCTAGAAAGACCTCTGGCGATTGGCAGGTGAAGGACCAGGTAGTGAAAGTGTTAGTCGCTCAGTCGTGTCCGACTCTTTGTGACCCCATAAACTGGCTCCTCTGTCCGTGGAAGTCTCCAGGCAAGAATACTGGAGTGGGCTGCCATTCCCTTCTCCAGGGGATCTTCCCGACCCAGAAGCTGAACCTGGGTCTCCTGCATTGCAGGTAGATTCTTTGTTGTCTGAGCCACCAGGGAAGCCTGCCACTTAAAGCTGAGATTTTAATTGGAAACGGTGGCTCTGTGGCTTTCGAGACCTGGGGCAGGTTCACTGCATGTCCCCAGGGGTCACACTTGATCCTGTCTGTTCTCAGGGGCAGCTTCTTGGTCCCTGCACCTCCAAACCACCTGTTGGCACACAGCCGCCTGCCGTCCCCCACCAGCTCCCTCCTACCTGTCCACGCCCACTCCCCTGGGTGGCCTGAGAATTTACCCTCATTGCATGAAGGTCTTTGGCCGATGCTGAGAGGTTTCCAGAAACAGAAGCAGGTAAGGATTTTGGGGTCAGAGCAAGAGGATTGTCCTCAGGTTGGTCCTGAAGATCAGCTGCAGTTAGGAGGGACCCCACAGTCCTGAGGTGCACCCTCCCGAGGGTGGCAGATGGGCAGGCAGGGAGGGTCTCTCAGATGAGGTCCGCAGACAAGGGGGCAGCCTGAGAAAGGCACCTGAGGACCGCAGAAGGCCCTGCCACACCCCACCCTCATCCAGCAGGTGGGCACACTGGCGTGAGGGTGCTCTGATAATTCAGCAGCACACTTAGGGGGTTCCCAGTGGTGGTGACAAGGGCCTTTTCACCCTTCGAGGGACCACACAGGGGGCTGCTGACAACCGCAAGAGGAACACCCCGCTCAGGGACTGGTGGTCTGTGTGACTCACAGTGTGGACTGCTGGCCGCTGGCTGCCCACCTGGCGGGCGCCCAGGGATAGTCATAGCATCGCATACACGGTGCTTGGCCACACCCCTGGGAGCCATGACTTTCGTTCGCTTTAACCACCAAAGAGGCTTCTATAGGTTACGACTCATGTGCGTGGCTGTTCTGCTCATCACTTAAAAAAAAAAAAAGGCATTATATAGGGTGGCTTCCATCCCTAGAACTTTGGAAATTTTGCCCAAGAAAAATGTGAACTCCTGGGCAAATCCTTAAGACTGCAGTGGGGCTTTGTTATTATTGTTGTTTTATCTGTCTCAGTTCAGTTCAGTCGCTCAGTTGTGTCTGACTCTTTGCGACCCCATGAATCGCAGCACGCCAGGCCTCCCTGTCCATCACCAGCTCCAGGAGTTCACCCAACCTCATGTCCATCAAGATGCCATCCAGCCATCTCATCCTCCGTCGTTCCCTTCTCCTGCCCCCAATCCCTCCCAGCATCAGAGTCTTTTCCAGTGAGTCAACTCTTCTCATAAGGTGGCCAAAGTATTGGAGTTTCAGCCTCAGCATCAGTCCTTCCAATGAACACCCAGGACTGATCACCTTTAGAATGGACTGGTTGGATCTCTTTGCAGTCCAAGGGACTCTCAAGTGTCTTCTCCAGCACCACGGTTCAAAAGCATCAATTCGTCGGTGCTCAGCCTTCTTCACAGTCCAACTCTCACATCCATACATGACCACGGGTAAAACCATAGCCTTGACTAGACAGACCTTTGTTGGCAACGTAATGTCTCTGCTTTTTAATATGCTATCTAGATTGGTCATAACTTTCCTTCCAAGGAGTAAGCGTCTTTTAATTTCATGGCTGCAGTCAGTATCTGTAGTGATTTTGGATCCCCCCAAAATAAAGTCTGACGCTGTTTCCACTGTTTTCCCATCTATTTCCCATGAAGTGATGGGACCGGATGCTATGATCTTAGTTTTCTGAATGTTGAGCTAGGTGGCAAAAAAAAGAATTTTTTTAACCACTTTAACTGTTTATTATTTTAAAATTTTTCTTTTTTTGGCCATGCTGTGAGACTTGTGGGATCTTAGTTTTTGGACCAAAGATTGAACCCGGGCCCTTGGCAGTGACAGCACCAAGTTCCAACCACTGGACAGCACCAAGTTCCAACCAGAGGAATTCCCCTCTACTTTAACCATCTTAAAGTGGACAGTTCAGTGGCATTTAGGACATGACAGTGTTGTGCAACCCCCACCCCTATCTAGTTCCAGAGTAGGGAACTATTTTGTCACCCTAAAAGGAAACCCCATCCCCATTAGCTGTCACCACTTCCCAGCTCCCTCCAGCCCCTGGTACCCACTGATCTGCTAAGTCTCTATGGATTAGCCTGTCCTGGACATTTATATAAATGGGACTGGATAATGTGTGTGCAGTGCTTACAGTGAGGCAAAGCAGAGGCACATACATTATATATATTTATGTATATGACATATCAGAGAAGGCAATGGCAAGCCACTCCAGTACTATTGCCTAGAAAATCCCATGGATGGAGGAGCCTGGTGGGCTGCAGTCCATGGGGTCACTAAGGATCGGACACGACTGAGCAACTTCACTTTCACTTTTCACTTTCACACACTGGAGAAGGAAATGGCAACCCACTCCAGTGTTCTTGCCTGGAGAATCCCAGGGACGGGGGGAGCCTGGTGGGCTTCCGTCTATGGGGTCACACAGAGTCGGACACGACTGAAGTGACTTAGCAGCAGCAGCAGCTCCCTAGGTGGCTCAGTGGTAAAGAATCTGCCTGCCAATGCAGGTGACATGGGTTCGATCCCAAGGTCGGGAAGATCCCCTGGAGAAGGAAATGGCAACCCGTTTCCAGGAGCCTGTCGGGTTACAGTCCATGGGGTCTCAAAGAATCAGCATACGTGTATATGATGGGGCTGGGGTCTCCATCGCCACCTCTTCCTAACTCATCAGTGAGGACCGTATTTGGGTAAGACATTCTACATTAGCCCTTACATTAACTCCAAGGATGATTCTACAGGGCCAAGAATATTTTTGCAAGCTTGCAGTGCCAGGAGAGAAGGTCTGTCATGTCAAGGTAGACCAGCATTTCTCAGTCTTGGTACTGCTGACATTTGGGGCCTGCTCATTCCTTGCTGTGGGGCTGTCCTCTGCGTCTCAGGGTCTTGAACAGCATCCCTGACCTTCACCTACCAGATGCCGATAGCACCCGCTCCCTGCAAGTGTGACACCCAAAAATGTCTCCAGAAACTGCCAAGTGTTCCCTGGGTGGGAACAGTCACCCCCGGGTGTGCTCCCCTGACTTAGACCGCCACGCTGCTTTCTCAATACCTGGATCCCTTCCAGGGCGACACTCCCTGCCCAAAGCTCCATGTTCTGCCTGCAGGTGCCCACGGGCCTCCGGGGCCAGGCCCTCCTGAAGGTGTGGGGCCATGACTGGCGGGTGGAGGAGGGCCCCCTCTTCCACAACCAAACTTCAGTGACCGTGGACAGCCGGGGAGCCTCCGTATTCATTCAGACCGACAAGCCGGTGTACAGACCCAAGCACCGAGGTGGGCGGCCAGCGCGGGCCGGGGGGGAGGGCCGGCCGTGGACAGGAGCTGCCACACCCGTCTCTCCTTCCTTCCAGTGCTTATCAGCATCTTCACCGTCACCCCAGACCTGAGGCCCACCAGCGCAAAGGTGAGATCGGCTTCTGAAACCATGTGCCTGGGACTCACCCACGGGGGTCCGGCCTAGCCAGGGCCATCATCCGCAACTTGCCTTTCCTCCTGCCTCTTCCAATTTCTAACCGCATTCTTGGTTTCTTCCTGGGGCTCCACATCTGCTGGGGGTGCCAGGAGGGAGGTCTGTGTGACAGAGAGAGGCAAGGGCATTAGTGGAAGTGATTCCTTCAGAGGTCCCCACGGTGGCCAGTGGTCCTCCATACGGGCAGCTGCCTGTGTTCCTCTGGAGGTTGGTTGAGGGCCTGAAATGGGTGAAGTCCAAGAAGGATAAATCACAGGACATTGAATTCAAAGTGCAAAGTTTTCCGGCGCCTCTGGATTCAGTATGGACACCCCTGAGCAGATGGGGCTGTATCCACAAGCACAGGGTCAGCCACGCATGGCACCCGGCAGAACATGTCATTGGGTTCAGGAGGCACAGGTGTGCAAGCAGTTGTCCTTCCCTGGAGCCAGTGTGAACTGTTCAGGTTGGCATTGCTGGGCACCAGCTGGAAGCCAGGCTCCAGGCTGGTGCTGGAGGTTCAGAGATAAAAGCATGCATCCAAGGCCTTCAAGGAATGAGTCCCTAGAAACAACCCAGTTGCCACCTGTGAGGGCTGCTTGGAGGAACTGTCCTTCGTGGGGTGTGGAGGAGGAGTCTGCGAGGGAGGGCAGGGCTGTGATCAGCAGCAAAGAACACAGAGACCAGTAAATGGGGCTCAGCCACCCTCACTGCCACTGGCAACTGAGCGAGCTCGCTGGGTGACTTAAAAAGGGCAGAAGTGCATTCTTTCCCAGTTCTGGAGGCTAGAAGTCTAAGATCAGGGTGTGAGTAGAATTGATTCCTTCCAAGAACCACATGATGTGAGAACTGGACATAAAGAAGTCTGAGCGCAGAAGAACTGATGCTTTCCAATTGTGGTGCTGGAGAAGACTCTTGAGAGTCCCTTGGACAGCATGGAGATCAAACCAGTCCATCCTAAAGGAAATCAACCCTGAATATTCATTGGAAGGACTGATGCTGAAGCTAAAGCTCCAATGCTTTGGTCTCCTGACATGAAGAGCCAGCTCATTGGAAAAGACCCTGATGCTGGGAAAGACTGAGGGCAAGAGAAGAGGGCAGCAGAGATGAGATGATTAGATGGCATCGTTGACTCAGTGGACAGGAATTTGAGCAGACTCTGGGAGATAGTGCGGGACGGGGAAGCCTGGCGTGCTGCAGTCCGTGGGGCCGCAGAAAGTCAGACGTGACTGAGTGACTGAACGAGAACGACCATGAGTGCAGCATCTGTTCCAGGCCTCCCTCCTAGGCTTGGAACTGGACACCTTCTCTCTTCGTCTTTATTTTGTCTTCCCTTCATTCCCATCTGTTTCCCAGTTTCCCTTTCTTATGACACAAGTCCCATTGGGTTGGGACCTATGCTTTGCTGTTGTTCAGTCACTCAGTTGTGTCCTACCTTTTGTGACCCCATGGACTGCAGCCCGACAGGCTCCTCTGCCTGTGGGATTTTTCAGGCAAGAATCCTGGAGTGGGTTGCTTTTTCCTTCCCCATCCAGGGGTTGAACCTACGTCTCCTGCATTGGCATGTGGATTCTTTACCACTGAGCCACCAGGAGAGCCCAGGACCTATGCTAGGGACCTTGAAATCACCACCATAAAAACCCATCTCCAAATATAGACACATTCTGAGAATTGAGGCTGCGGACATCACCTATGAATTTGGGGAGGAATGGGGGCACCACTCAACCCATTAAAGCACCTGAGCCTGTCCCAAGGGATGAACACTCAGCATGGGCTTAGGTCTTTCAGGAGGGTTTGCTTACGGCCTCTGTCTGTCTCATTTGCAGCTGGAAGCTTACGTCCTGGTGAGTGTCCTGCCCCTCTGCAGCTCTGGCTTGGGGACAGCCTGCTCTCTGCAAGACCTGGTCTGTCTTTGTGCACTACCCCCCTCTTGGTTGATCCCTGCCTGCCCCGGTGTCCCACAGGCTTAGACCGGCTCCAGCCCTGTCCCTGACTCAACGCTGGGATAAGCCGAGTGCGTGTCTGCCCATCTCTTTGTCGATTTCCAAGCACCTCCCTAAATGGGGAGTCAGGATGACCCTTCTGCCCTCTTGTCTTCAGACATGTCCCTTCTATGCCCCAGGCTTCTGTTTGCTTGTCACAAATAGCTAATCTTGGGGCCTGCCTGACGCGTGTCCTGTCCCAGAGAGGGGGCTTGGAAGGTCCTTGTGCCTGCCGGGCACACGTGGGCTGTCCAGAGCTTATCGTGTGTGTCATCTTGCAGGACCCCCGAGGCTCACGGATGATGGAATGGAGACACTTGGAGCCCTTGTGCTGTGGTAAGTCTCTCTTCTATTCCTTCTGTGGTTTGGGGGCTGCACCTTTGGGGGGCAGATGTAATAAAGCTTCCAGGAAAATAGGATGTGCTCTGCCTTGACACCTGCCACTCCTTTCCTGGAGCATGGGACTCTCTGCCCACCTTTCTGTCTCTGGGATCCCAACTGAGGGTCCTCCCGTAAATTGAGACCTTTCTGGAGTATCAGGGCCTTGTTTGTTGGCACCCCCACCTTCTTCCCGCTACAGACCTTCCTCGTCTTCACCCTCCACCCAACACAAGACATTTCTTTTCCAGCCAGGAGTCAGAAGGCTTTGCTTTGGTTGAGGAACTGGCTTTTTTTTTTTCTTTCTCTATGACAGTGATCCCCTGGAGAAGGAAATGGCAACCCACTCCAGTATTCTTGCCGGGGAAATCCCATGGTCAGAGGAGCCTGGCGGGCTACAGTCCATGGGGTTGCAAAAGAGTCAACACGACTGAGCGACTCAGCAGGCACGCACGCCTGTGACCATGAGGGCCGTGTAACTGACATTTCCTTTTGTGCTTTGGCCCTAACGGAAGTGGAGTCCCATGAGAGGAAAGCTGTAGCAGGGATTTGGGGAGGCTGTGAACAGCTGTGCGCTTTGACCTGGGAGATGCATAATGTGGCAGAGCCCTGAGTCCTCTGTGAGTCAAACGCAGAGGACGGGCCTCCAGTCGACGTGCAGGGTCCTGGTGGTTTGTGCAGCGTCACGCACGCCTCTAGGTTCCCTGGCTTGGCCTTGACCCCGCTCCATGTCCCTCTTCTTGACTGAGATGCCTGGGGAAGGCTGTCGAGTAGGGCTTGTGCGGTTCTCTGTCCCCGAGGGAATGACTCAGGTGGAGCAGAGTGGAGCAGCTGGGTGGCCTGTTTCCCTGGTTCATTTGGCTCATGGCCTGCACTTGGCTTTGGCCTCAGGGCTCCCCCAGGAACCCTAAGTGCGGCCTCTCCCTGCTTCCCCAACTTAGTCTATGGAGGAGGTGCTGGCTCTGCACAAACCCTTGCTAGCCTCAGGGTGGCCTTGAGCTTCCCTGAGGGGCCGTGCGGGGAGGGGGAGAGGCCAGGTCCCCAGGGCACCTCACCATCGGATGCTGGGCTCTCTGCCCAGGCAATTGCCCCAGGATGAGGGGGAGTCTCTCTTCACACAGGCATCACCAACATGACCTTCCCCTTGTCTGACCAGCCGGTACTTGGAGAATGGTTCGTTTTTGTCGAAATGCAAGGCCACGTGTACAACAGGTCCTTTGAAGTTCAGAAGTATGGTAAGTTGGAGAATCTTAGGCTCTTTGGATTTCAGACCTGAGGGAACCTCAGTGCCAGTGACGACACAGATAATAAGGAAGAAGATGGCAGGAGCCTCATTTACTGGGGGCTCAGTCGGGCCAGGCATGAAGTGGAAGGCTGGGTCTTTGTCATGCCTTTTTTTGATCTATTATTTATTTATCCATGGCTGTGCTGGGTCTTCGTTGCTGCATGTGGGCTCTTCTCTGGTTGAGATGAGCAGAGGCTACTCTCTAGATGCAGTGCGTGGGCTTCTCATTGTGGTGGCTTCGCTTGTTGCCGAACATGGGCTCTAGGGCCTGTGGGCTCAGCAGTTGTGGCTCCCAGGCTCTAGAGCACAGGCTCAGTAGTTGCAGCACATGAGCTTAGTTGCTCCGCAGCATGTGGGATCTTCCCGGATCAGAGATCGAACCCGTGTCTCCTGCACTGGCAGGTGGATTCTTTACCACTGAGCCCCCAGGGAAGCCCCTCTCGTGTCCTCCTCATGATCCCTCCCATGGCATGTGGGATCTTTGTTCACCAACCAGGGACTGAAACCTCAGCTCCAGCCTTTGAAGCACAGTCTTAAGCACTGGACCACCAGAGAAGTCCCTGTCATGTCCTTTCAAAATAAATCATGGTAAAATACATGACCTCATATAAGTAGAATCAAAATATTTGTCTTTTTGTGAGTGAATTATTACTTGGAGCATAATGCCTCAAGGTTCATCCATGTTGCAGCATGTGTCTGAATGGCCTTCCTTTTTAAGCCTGTCATTTCCTTTTCTTCTTTCATCCTGAACCTATGAGGTATCTCCATTTTACAGATGGAGTATCTGAGGCTGAGAGAGTCATTAAGGAAACTGCTCAAGGAACAGGAGCTGGGGAGTGGACCCGGGCCAGAGTCACATACTGTGCTTCTGTGCTAAAATTCTCCCTTATGGGGTCAAGGGTTTCTCTTCCTTTCATGAAGAAGGTCTTGAAAGGAAAAGCCATAGAGGAGAGGGTTATAAGTTGCAAGCAACAGAAGCCTGGTACAGACTCAGTGAGCAAAAGAAAAGGGGTTTACAGGCTCATGTAACAAGCTCTAAGGTCCACAGTCTTCATGGTTCCTCTGTTCTGCTCCCTAGTGCCCACGTCTCTGTGGGCTGTGCAAGGTGATGAGATGGGCGGGTGTGCCCAGGGCAGCAAAGAGGGGCTGTCTCCAGTCACAAGCACCCTCAGGATGCCCATAACTGGCCCAGAAGCCTGGCTACTTCTGAACCCCTGGGATGGGCTGGAATTGGCTTCACTCAATGCAGATGGCCTAAAATTGATGAGATATGGTCCCCTGAGAAAAACAGGATGGAAAAATAGATGTGGCCCACAAAATCCCCAGAGAGCTGCCGGTGCTCAGCAAGGCGTAGTGTGGATTCCCTTGGTGTCAGCTGTGAGGCCCTGCAGTTCAGTTTGCTGTCTTCCCTTCCACACTTCTAGCACCCTTCTGGAGCCACCCCGGTGGTGGAAGCCACACTGCCTCCTTCCTCTCTGCTCTCTCCCTTCAGTGCTGCCGAAGTTTGAGCTCCTTATTGACCCACCCGCTTATATCCGGGACCTGGACACGTGTGAAACCGGCACTGTGCAAGCCAGGTGAGAAAGAGGCGGCCACTATATTCGAGCCCTTCCTACCGTGGGCCCGCCCCTCCCAGGCCACCCCCGCCCCGCCTCCCAGGCCTGCTTCTCCCCTAGGACTCACCCCTCCTCCCGGGCACATCCAGGGCTCCCTGGACTTGCTCCGCCCCCGGTACTTGCCCCCAGGGCAGCCCCGCCCCCAGGACCCGCCCCTCCGCGGGGCACTTCCCTTCAGCAGTGTCGCTTTCCCAGCGGACTGCATCCATGGCGGGTGGGCTGACCCCGGAGGGATATTTTTGAGCGCTTGTTGTTCAGTCGCTCAGTTGTGTCTGACTCTTTGTGACTCTGATGACCAGGCTATTGACAGAGCTCGACGTGAGGGTCAACCAGAGGGTGTCAAGAGGCGCTATTCCTTTCTGTCCCCTGCGAGGGCTCTACGAGGCCCGTGTTCCCGCCCCAGCTCTGCCACCTGCCGGAGGTTGTGGCTGAGACGTCTCCTTTGCGCTTCTTCCCTGAAAAAAAAGATACAAGGGCGCGCTGGATACACGCCCATTTTATAGTCCAGAAAATACTGTAAAAATTCTGGGCGTTTTTTTTCTTTTTTCCTTTATCAGTTTTGCTCCCGTCTTGCTCCTGTGTCCCAGTAAGCAGTTGTCTACACTGCATCATACATTTAAGTCTTTCAGCTACATTCTTGAGAAGATGGTTTCTTCTCATTCTCCGTGAGGAAACTGAAGCTCAAAGAAATCAGATCCCTGGTTCAAAGTTGAACTCCTTGGGCACTTAAGCCTAGCCAGGCCTTCCTGTTGCTTATCGTTGCTCAATCCTCTGTTCTGCCTTGCTCCAGTGTGTGCCCCACCTCAACAGCTGTCTCACATACCCTGCTTCTTTGGGCCCAGAGTTCCTCTCTGACCCTCGGTCTCTTTTTCTGTCCAACATGCAGCTTGGTGTAGAGGCTCTCAGGGCCTTTCTGGGCCTGGCCCCTCCCCACTGTCCTCTGGGCACCTGCTTGGTGTGCATCTTTGGGCCCAGAGTTCCTCTCTGACCCTCGGTCTCTTTTTCTGTCCAGCATGCGGCTTGGTATAGAGGCTCTCAGGGCCTTTCTGGGCCTGGCCCCTCCCCACTATCCTCTGGGCACCTGCTTGGTGCGCTTCCTGCTCTGTGTCCTTCTGTTCCAGGTATACCTTTGGGAAGCCTGTCTCGGGGACCTTAACCGTCAACATGACTGTGAATGGTGTGGGGTACTACAGCCAGGAGGTGGGGCGCCCCACCCTGAGGACCACCAAGGTGAGAGCAGGAACCTCAGGCTGCCACCTGCCGGGTCCCTTCCCACAGCGCCTGCGCTCAGCTTCGGCTCCGTGATCTCCCATTTCGTTGTACTTTCCAGAACAGTTTGTCTGGTGGGAATTTTCCTGATGATAAAATTCCTACAGGCTGAGCATAGAGGCTAGAACATATTAAAAAAGAAGTTATAAAGTTGACTTGTCCTCTGCCTGATAGGCAGACATAGCCAGAATTGCTATTTTGATGTCTTTCTTCTTAGGATGTTCTTGTAGGTAAAGGTAAAGGAAAAGTTTTATTGAGACATAATTCACGTAACATGAAATTCAGATATCCATATAGAAGGTACTATTCACGCCCCTGGGGTGGGCGCACAGAGTTTCCCCACCAGGGCAGTCCCACAAGTTCTTGTTTCTTCTTGACTTTTAATAGATAATGCGAGGAACACTCATGTATATTTTTGTGTGATGTATCTCTTGGATTTGAAATTCCTGAGTTCTATGGTTTGAATTAAATATGATCACCTGAATAAGAACAAACAAAGGTTATTTATTCATAGCTTGCAGCAAGGGAGTCAGCCACCATCACGTCTGTTTGGCAGAGACTCAAAAGGCAGGTGGAGAAGTGGGAAAGCTTTATAGTGAAAAAGGGAAAAGGCTTCTGGTGTGCCATGATGGGAGGCTATTGGCATGTGGAAGTCATGGGTGGGTAACTAGAAGCAGGCATCCAATGTAATTGGTGAGGGGTGCATATTTGACTTTTTCCAATTGTTGCTTGGACTGCAGGGAGATCAAACCAGTCAATCTTAAAGGAAATCAACCCTGAATATTCATTGAAAAGGCTGTTGCTGAAGCTGAAGCTCCAATACTTTGGCCACTTGATGTGAAGAGCCTACTCATTAGAAAAGATCATGATGCTGGGAAAGATTGAAGGCAGGAGGAGAAGGAGACGACAGAGGAAGAGAAGGAGACGACAGAGGACGAGATGGTTGGATGGCTCACCAACTCAATGGACATGAGTTTGAGCAAGTTCCGGGAGATGGTGAAGGACAGGGAAGCCTGGTGTGCTGCAGCCATGGGGTTGCAAAGAGTCAGACATGACTTAGTGACTGAACAACAACAATTGTTTCTAAGATGGAAGCGGGGGCAAAAATCAGGGAAATAGTCAATTATTAGGTCCTGGCCATTTGCGGCTGATTGTTATAGGGGTTGTTGTTGGGTTGCTGTAGAGATAGAGGTCTGACTTCTTACAAGTCTGTCTTATAGATACAGCTGGCTCTCCCATGTCTGCGGGTTCTGCATCCCAGGATTCAACCAGCCTCACGCAGAAACTCTTCGAAGTTGGTTGGATCTGTGGGTGTGGAACTTGTGGGTATGGAGAGCCGACTGTAATGGGTTGGCTTCCTACACTGGTGCCTGCAGACCTTGAGCCAGAGGTCTTTTTTGCTATACTTGTTCAGTGGCTAAGTCATGTCCAACTCTTCAGCCCCATAGACTGTAGCACTCCAGGTTTTCTCTGTCCTTCACTATCTCCCAGAGTTTGCTCAAACTCATGTCCACTGAGTTGGTGATGCCATCCAACCATCTCATCCTCTGTTGCTCCCTTCTCCTCCTGCCCTCAATCTTTCACAGGATCAGGGGCTTTTCCAATTAGTCTCCATCTGTATGTTCAATCTCTTGAGTGATGACTACATTTAGTTATTTGAGGAACTCCCAGATATTTTTTTTCCCAAAGTGGCTACATGATTTCACACCCCCTTTTATGTAAAATTTCATAATCTGGTTTTTATTTTTCTTCTTCAACTTAAAATTCCACTGTGTGCATGCCACTACGCAGCATATTCAAGCAGTCCTGGAGATTGTGGGGCTCGGAGTCCTGCCATCCCCACCTCCTCTCTACTTCCACCCAAACCAGCTTCCTCGTCCCCTTGCCCCCGGGCGGGGTCCTCTCTCTGTGTGCCAATGGCTTCTCTCCTGTGGAGTGGTGTCTGTGGCCACTCACCTCCTTTGTGCCTGATGCTCGTGCCCTTGTTATCCTAGCCATTCTCCCTAGAAGCTGCCCTGGTAGCTCTTGTCTTAATGTTCTCTTTGCTGAGTAATTCGCTCCACAGCTGTTTATGGACATGGATTATTTGCTCCTGGGAGCAGTCTGAGATAGGAACTGATTGAGGGGGTTCTGTACCCTGGGCACGGGAAGGGAACCAGTGCTCCAGCGTGTGGCTGACCAGGTTCAAGTCCCCACCTTGCAGTCTGGCCCGAGGGGTTGTTTTAGCTTCTGCCCAAAGAGCCGACCTCTCTCCTCCTAGAAAACAATGCATATCCAGCCAGGGATTCAGCCTCCATGCAGTGATGCACAGCATAGAATGGATGGGTCATCGAGTGTCCCACTGGTCGTCCAAGTGGCCAGAGGGGCACCTACTTGAGCTGTGTGTTTGTGAGTCATCTCTCAAAGCCGCTCAGCTCTGGCTGAGCATGACCTGTGTGTCTCCTGCCTCCAGATCCATGGCTCCCAGGACTTCAACATCTGTGTGAAGGACATGATTCCGGCTGACGTCCCCGAGCACTTCCGGGGCACCATCAGCATCTGGGCCATGGTGACTGCTGCAGATGGGAGCCATCAGGTGGCCTTTGACGACTCCACTCCGGTCCAGAGGCAGCTGGTGGACATCCGGTACTCCAAGGACACAAGGAAACAGTTTAAGCCGGGGCTGTCCTACATGGGGAAGGTAAGCCCCAGGCGTGGTGCCCAGCAGGGCCTGTCAAGGTCACAGGCCTTGTGCCACCTCCCACTCTAACTCCTGCCCGAGGACCACTGTGTAACCTCTGCAGGGCCCTGCAGCTGTGATGTGGTTGAAAACCAAGATCTTTTGCCCTCTTGGGATTAAGGGGCTGCTTTGCTGAGCATAGTTAGACATTTCTGAACCTAGAGTGCTAAACCCAATGCTGTGTATCTACTTATTAAATCAGTTCCATGATGGTATCGCCTTCCTTAATTGGGTTGATTTTATGTCTAAGATGACTTAACTACTAAGCCTATAAAAGGCAGGTCCCCGTCTCTGACTCTGATTCAGCTCCTTTGTGGGGAGTGGCATTTAGAACAAGCCCCTGCCTCCCTCCCACCCACTACAACGTTTTTCTACACAGTAAAATTTGTGATGACTAGAGATTCGAGATCCTTATCCTAAGTGCTGAACTGGGGAGTCTGGTTTCAATCGGAATTTGTGGGGAAGGGAGGCCAAGACCAGTGGAGCCTTGTGTCACCCCAGGGTGACCCTTGCCTCTGCACAGCACCCACACCCCTGTTCCCTTTTGCATCCCATGGGTCACCCACAGGATCCTAGAGGTCTGTCTTCATGCTGTTCCTGCTCCTCCTGCTCTGCTCTGGGACCTCCCTTCTCTCCTCCATGATGAGATCTCAGCCCCCACCCCCACCCCCACCCAGATCTCTGTCCCACGCACAGAGACATGGCTCCTGTGCCCCTGGATTTGAGGGTCCCAGCTAAGGCACCGTACAGAATATGTATGAATGGACTTGGGGCTGTCCATTCAGTGAAAGGGGAGTGTTTCACCTACACCCAAGAAATTATCCACTCTCTGCATTAGGGGCTTCCTAGGTGGCGCTAGTGGTAAAGAACCCACCTGCCAATGCAGGAGACATAAGAGACATGGATTCAATCCCTGGGTCGGGAAGATCCCCTGGAGGAGGGCATGGCAACCCCCTCCAGTATTCTCACCTGGAGAATCCCCATGGACAGAGGAGCCTGGTGGGCTACAGTCCATAGGGTCACAAAGAGTCAGACACGACTGAAGTGACTTAGCACTCATTTTATATCTGCATTAAAGAATGGAGCTGGGAATACCCTGGCAGTCCAGTGGTTAAAACTTCGCCTTCAAATGCAGGGGGTGCAATCCCTGGTTGGGGAGCTAAGATCCCATATGCCGTGTGGCCAAAACCAAAACAGAAACAATACTGTAACAAATTCCATAAAGACTGAAAATGGTCCACATTAAAAAAAAGAAGACTAGAACTAGTCACCCCATCACCAGATACCTGCACAGTTGAGAGGTACTCCAGGATCTTTCAGGAACCACTCATCATGTTTCTTCACAACATCCATGTCTTTTGAACCTCTCTCTCTGCCTGCCTTTTCTACCTGCCAGAATGAGTGAGGTCTAAGAGTCACATGGAGATGTCTCCACCATGTTGCTTGCCCTATTCCTTCCTGGCAGTGGCACCAGGTGATTAAATGGCTGGTGATTTGTACCTTGTGACTTTTTTGCCAAGTCCAAGGTCATAAAAGCTTTCCCCTGTGTTATCTTCTAAGTATTTTATAGTTCTAACCATTACATTTAGGTCTCTGATTCATTTCAAGTTAATTTTGGCATATGGTGTGTGGTAGGGGTTCAGCTTTATTCTTTTGCATCTGGAGACCCAGTTGTCCCAGTTGAAGGAATTGTTGTTTTCCCATCGAATGGTCTTGGCACCCTTGTCAAAAGTCAATTGACTGTAATCCTTTTCTTTTGCAATGCCATGAGCCATGCGGGATTTTAGTCCCCTGACCAGGAATTGAACACGTGCCCCCCGCGGTGAGAGGGACAGTCCTAACCACTGAACCTGCCAGGGAATTCCCCTTCACATTTTGATCTTTTTTTAATAATCAGTTGACTATAGATGGGTGGACTTATTTCTGGACTGTCAATTCTAATTCATTGGTTTTCATATCTGTCCTCATAGGAGTTCCATCAAGTGCAGTGTCTTCACTACTGCACCTTTGTAGGAGGTTTTGAAATTGGATGTACGAGTTCTTGATTCTTTGATAGGATTGCTTTGGCTATTTGGGGCCCGTTACAATTTCCTGTGAATTTTAGCATCAAATTGTCGATTGCTGCAAGGGAGCTGGCTGGGATTCTGCCTGGGGATTGGGTCAAGTCTGTAGATCAGTTTGGGGGGTGTCACCAGCCTAACCATATTGACTCCTTGGTGACCCATTCCAGGTGGAGCTGTCCTACCCGGATGGTAGCCCGGCAGAGGGAGTGACTGTCCAGATCAGGGCAGAACTGACGCCGAAGGACAATATCTACACCGTGGAGTCTGTGTCCCAGGGTGGGCTGGTGGAGTTTGAAATCCCCTCCATCCCTATGTCAGCCCAGCATGTGTGGCTGGAGGTGGGTGAGTCACCTCGACCCTTGTCATTCAGCCAGCAGACGTGGTTTTGGCTCCTCCTCCAGGCCATGCTCAGGCACTGGGTCAGTGGTCTTGGGTCCTGCCCCTGTCCTGAGTGAGTTCACAGTCTGATGGGAGAGCTGGCCAGGGGGTCAGATAAACCAAACACCCCAGAGGGAGGCAGGATGCTGAGAAGGGGTCAGGGTGTCTGGCTACCCCCAAAGGATCTTCCCAGGTGGGCTCTTGACCAGGGAGGGGTTCAGCCAGGCTGCTTCCCAGAAGGTGGAACAATATATGCAGAGGCCCAGAGAACTGCAGTCGTAGTATAACTAGGTTCTGCAATGCCCAGCTGGCCGAGCCATTGCAGGAAGATATGGAGGAGGGAGCCGGTGGGGCTTCCCCTTACCTCAAGGGATTTTGGTTAGGGTCCACCCAGAAGGCAGTGTCACTGTTAGGTGGACTGAATGGTCTGATTTTTATAACCTCTCCCCACTCCAGAGGCCTTCCCAAATGGCTCTGTGGTAAAGAATCTGCCTGCCAATGCAGGAGACACAACGGTTCGATCCCTGGGTCAGGAAGATCCCCTGGAGGAGGAAATGGCAACTCACTCCAGTATGCTTGCCTGGGAAATCCTATGGACAGAGGAGTGTGGCTGGCTACAGTCCTTGGGGCTGCAGAGTTGGACATGACTGAACACGCACACACGCACACCCCACTCCAGTGTCCATAGTGGGGGTGGTGTCTGGGTGAGGTCACAGGTGGACAGGTGCGAGGCAATGATGGAGCTGTGGAGGTAGAATTGGCAGGACCTGGTGTCCCCTTGTCAGGGGTGGGGGGAGCAGGAGTAATAGAGAGGACGTTCCAGCCCTCGTCTCTATGGCTGATGGTGGGCATGGTGGCCCACGGACACTGGGGTGGTGGAGACAGGGGCAGCTGAGAATCAGTGTGTAGGTGGGAGCCAAGGACACTTGTGATCACTGTGTCCCCTGTGGGCAACATGTCCTTAAAGATTTTTAACAGCCAGAGGTTTCCAGTCTACCAACAGTTTTAACCAACTGGCTACAAATTTGGGGTTCCAGCTACCCCAAGACCTAACAAGTACAAATTTTTTAATGATTGAAAGATATCCCTTAATTTCTGTTAGTCTTTTAAGAATTAGGTAGCGGCAAAACCCCCAAATGACTCCAAATACTAGAATTAGCTGAATAATTTCGTCTCTCATAGATACATAACCAAAAATCAGCATTTCCCAAAAATGTCACTTTAATAGAAAGACAGTCTATTTCTGTGACCAAATACTGCCTAAGAAAAGGTCTTTAATTAATTATTTTCTTAAAAAGAAGGATGAATTTTAAACTTTACTTTTAGTTGACATGTATATGTTTCTCTCTCTATATATAATTGACATGTAACTTAGTCAGTGCAAGCATTCAGTGTAATGATTCAATATATGTATGAACTATGAAATGACACCACAGTGTGTCCAATTGCCATACATTGTTACACTTTTCTTTTTTCTTGTGATGAGAACCTATAAGATATGTGATTCTGCTAGTGGTAAAGAACCTGGCTGCCAATGCAGGAGATACAAGAGATGCAGGTTCAATCCCTGGGGGGGGAAGGTCCCTTGGAGGAGGAAATGGCAACCCACTCCAGTATTCTTGCCTGGAGAATCCATGGACGGAGGAGTCTGGCGGGCTACAGTCCATGGGGCCACAAAGAGTCAGGCACAACTGAGGTACTGGGCACACAAGATCTATTCTCTTAGCGACCTTCTCTATGTGCAAATGTATTTTTTATATAGCAAAATGATACAAGTTAGGACCAAGGAAAGAGAGATACACACACGTATAGGACGAGAGCCGGAGGGTCCCAAATTTATAGCTTTGTGTGCCGCCGTGTGAATCTGGGACACCTCACCCTCCCGGCAACACATACAGAAAGCACTGCCAATGTGGATGCTCACTCACCTTCAGGGTCCACAGCTTTTATTGGGATTTCATTATATAGGCCTGATTGATTTATCATTGGCCCCAAGACTGAACTCAGTCTCTAGCCATCTCCCTTCTCTTGAGGTCAACTTGATACCACATCACGTGCTAAGCCCCTACCCTCTAATCCCACGATCAGTCTTTCTGGCTTGGCTGTTCCCATCTTGAATTATCCTTAGCACACATTATCAGGACCCGCCGTGAGTAACAAAGACACTCCCATCTCTTGGGGAATCCCAGGGGTTTAGAGGCTACCTCCCAGTAACTGGGATGCAGGCAGGCCAGCTTCTTTATTCTGTGTCACACAAAGGTCTCAGACCCCCGCCCCCACCCCCCGCCCCATACCCTGCTTCTGGCATCTTACTTGTGTTAACTGCATTCTTCCAGCAGCAAGTGAAGGAAGCAGGTTGAAACTCCCAAAGGAGCAAAAGTAGTATAACTGTCGTCCCCTGGGGTGTTCAGAGAGGGGTCTGAGGGCTCCAGGTGGAGCTGCATCCAGAGCCCCGGGGATGCAGTCCAGCATGGCTGCCCCCTCTCCTGACTGCCATCTCCTCTATGCTCACTTCCGAAGCAGGCTGTACCCTCCGAGAAGCCCCTGGGGCTGCCGGCAAGCCCAGGACATGGGGGTCCTTAATGCGCCCGTGATGGAACTGCCTCTCAGTGGCCACGTGGGCCACCCACCCCTGACTGAGCCAGCCCCCAACACCCTGTGGCCAGCCTTTGACACTTGCTTCCTATGGAGATGGGAAAGAACGAACTAGGCACACAGGACTCCATTCTCTGAGAATTGGGGAGGGGCTTCTCCAGAGGGAAATGGGAGCATGAGAGGGTCTTGCTGCAGAGCAGGGCAGGTCGAAGCATCCCCAGGACCCCCCTTCCTACACCAAGCCTCCAAGCCTTGACCGAGTACCCTGTCTTCTTCAGACCAAGGTGACAGCACTGAGTGGAAGGCCCGTGGGGGCCCAGTACCTGCCCAGCTACCTCTCCCTGAGCAGTTGGTACTCCCCCAGCCAGTGCTACCTGCAGCTGCAGCCGCCCTCCCATCCCCTGCAGGTAAGGCTTTCAGGCGCGCGCTTCCCCAGGCAGGCGGGGCCCAGGAAGCAGGCTGCACGCATGCGCCTCCAGGGGACCTGCGCGCGCTTCTCCTCCCCTCTCTTTCCGCGCTGGTAACCACTAGTTTTTTCTCTGTCTATATGTGTTTCTGTTTTGTCATGTTCATTCATTCGTTTTAGTTTTTAGAGTCCATATATAATATAAGTGATAGACTTTGCCTGGTGGTTCAGACAGTAGAGAATCTGCCAGCGGTGCGGGAGACCTGGCTTAGATCTCTGGGTCGGGAAGATCCCCCAGAGAAGAAAATGGCAACCCACTCCAGTGTTCCTGCCTGGAGAATCCCGTGGACTGAGGAGTCTGGTGGGCTATGGTCCATGTGGTCACAAAGAGTTGGACATGACTTAAACGATTTAGCATGCACACACGCCTGCACGCGTGTTTTATAAAACACACTGTTAATGCTCCTAATTGAGAGCACAGAGGGCTGAGCCTGGCTGCTGTGGTGGTGTGGTGACAGGCTCGCCAGTACTGTGTCTTGTGGAAGCCACTTGATGATGGGGCTCCCAGACCCTACCAGCCCCGTAAACCTCTGACACTCCCTACCCTAGGGGTGCTGCCGAGATCTAAGTCTTCAAGGGGTCCCTGGGATGCAGCTCCAAGGACCTGAGGAGTTGGGGCTGCCTGTGCGCCAGGGCTGAGTGGCCCTCTGTGGGGGTTAAGAGAATGATAAACTCCACTGAGATCGTGCCCAACTTGGCTGAACACTCTGTTCTGGTTTTAATGCTGTTCAACCAGCGGTGCAGCGTGGGGAGGCTGGCATTGGCTGCCTTCCTGTGTGGGCGGGAAGGAGTCCTGTGTCCCAGCTGCCGGGCCCGTGTTCCCAGTAGGCAAGGACTTGGCAGGGCTGCTCAGACTTCCCCCTGGGAGGGACACCTCTGTCTTGCCTGAGTCAGATCAGCAGGCGCCCACTCTCCCTGTCCCAGACTGTTATTGAGGGGCCCTGAGTGTAAATTTGAGGCAAGAGTGGCTGTGCTTGGTCCAGTCCAGGCTGTGTCGGGGTCCTCTTCCATTTCTCCAGCACCAAGGGATGTGCAGCGAGGAGCTGCTCTGCAAGTGGGGGCTGTCACCCTAGTTTTTCAGGGTGATTCTCATGCCCTAGGGTTAGTTCATGAGAAGAAGAAAAAAGTTTGTGCTTTTTCCTTGTTTTTTTTCCAACATCTCAAACTGGAGCTGACTTTTGTCTGGGTGTCTTTATAAGGAAGATATTTACAAATTTAGAGAGAGATAGAAAAAATAGTATAATAACCATGTGCCTTCCACCTAGATTTATGAATTGATATTTTGCTCCATCTATCCACCCACCCATCCACTCACCCACCTATCCATCCATCCATCTGCTCACCCATCTATCCATCTGTCCACCCATCTGCACATCCTCTCATCTTCCCACCCACCCACCCATCCACACATCCATCCACCCACCCATCCACTCACCCACCCCATCTGCTCACCCATCTATCCATCTGTCTACCCATCCACCTGTCCTCTTATCTTCCCATCCACCCATCCATCCATCCATCTATCCATCCATCCACCCACCCACCCATTCACCCATCCATCCACCCATCCCTTCACTCACCCATTCATCATTTCTCTCCACTTTTTTTGGCTGCAGCATTTGAAAGTAAGTTACAAATATCTTGATACTTCCCTCTTAAATTCTTGAGTCTTAAAAATAAAGACATTCTTCAACCTGATTTTCAGTCATTCTATCTAAGAAAATTGTATTAACTCAATCATGTTATTTAATTCACGGCAATAGTCAGATTTTCCAAGGTGTCCTCAAGATACAGTTTGTCTATAGTGTGGATTCACACCCATGCTTGTTTGCATAGTCATGTGCAGCCATGTGTGAGTGTGCATGTGTATACATGCTTGTGTGTATTCACCTGTGTGTGTGTGTGTGTGTGTGCACGTATTTTATTCAGGATCAATTTCTATGTTGCATTTGCTCTTCTGTGTCTGTCATCACCCCTGAGCTGGAACCTTTTCATCACGTGACTTTTATAAAGAATCCAAGCCTGTGGTCTTGTAGATTATCCCACATTCTGAATGAGATGCAGGTTGAAGCACTGCTTTGGTAATATTACTATGTCCATGCTACTGTTGTCAGTTCTTTCAGAAGGCAGAGTTTTGGGCAGCCCCACCCTTGCTGAAGCTGATCTTATCCTCGGTTCCAGTCTGGTTCCTACCAGCTCTTTCCTTCCGTAGGCGAGGCTAATAAATAATCTTGGTGACACTGTGAGGCCCCTGCCACAGTGTTGTGACCCTCAGCAACCTTTCACCCAATGCTTTTTCCATCTTTTTTTGGAGTAGGGTGTGCCTTATGGCATGCAGGATCTTAGTTCCCCTTCCAGGGATCAAATCCATGCCTCCTGCAGAGGGGGCGCCCAGTCTTAACCATTGGACTGCCAAGGAAGTCCCGCCTTTAGCATCTTTGATGATTCTTGCGGTAATCAGTTATCACTTTGGGGCTTCATGGTAAAGATTCTGATTTATGCATTTATTACGATTCTTGCCTCCCTTTTGCACTTACTAGGTGGAGTTCCTCTGTAAAGAACTTTCTCCACCAGTATTTAAGTTGTGTGATTGTTTCTAGAGTGCCTGTCACCTTATATGCTTCTGAAAAAGTATCCACTGTGTCATACACGGTTACCGTCATACTCCTGTTTTTCTTCTTAAATTTTGAAATAACTTTAGACTTACAGAAGAGTTGCTCACACAGTGCAGAGAGTCCCTCTGTATCCTCCCTCGAGCTTCCCCTAGTGTTTTAAAGTTTTTAAGTGTTGCTTGCTTTTTGTTTCTGTGAGAGTAATTTGTATATTTTGGACACTCCACCCTTATCAGATATATGACATGAAAGCATGCCTCCCATTCTGTGGGTTGTCTTTTCACTTTCCTGATAGTGTCCTTTGATGCAACAGAGATTTTTTGCTTTTGGTGAAATCCAATTTGCTATTTTTCTTTTGTTGCTTTGCTTTTGGTGCCGATCTCAAAGACACCATTACCAAATCCAAGGTCATGAAAGGTTACCTCTATGCTTTCTTCTAAGAGTTTTATAGTTTTAGCTCTTACATTTAAGTCTTTGAACCGTTTGAGTTAATTTTTTTATATAGTGTGAGGGTAGGGTTCAACTTCATTCTTTTGCATTTGGAGATCTAGTTGTACTGGAATCATTTGTGGGAAAGACTATTCTTTCCTCATCAAATGATCTTGGCACCCTTGTTGAGAATCTGTTTGCCATAGATGATTATTTCTGGACTCTCAGTTCTGTCCTGTTGATCTGTATGTCTGTCGTTATGCCAGGACCACAGTGTCTTGAAGAAGATTTTTGAAATTGGCAAGTGTGAGTTGTACAACTTTGTTCTTTTTCCAGGATTGTTTTGGTTAATGCTGGATCCTTTGTGTTTCCATATGAATTTTAGAATCAGCCTTTGCATGTTGGCAAAAAAGGCCACTCACACTTCCTTCTAATGTTATCATCTCACGTACAAACCATGGTACAATTGTCAAAACCAAGAAATGAGCACTCGAGATGACTGTTGACTAAACTCTGGACTTTATTTTGATTTCCCTAGTTTCTCCAGGGATTTCTTTCTTTTTCTGGTCCAGGATCCCATGCAGGATCTTGCCTTGCACTTCCTCTCCTCCAGTCCTTGTCTTTCATGACCCTGACATTCTTGAAAGGTTCACTTTTCTTTCTGCTGTTCCAATTCCCCAAATCTGGCTGTGGGTGCACCTTTGGGCCAACTCCTTAAACAAGTAAGTTCTTTTCTTCAGTGGGAGGTAGAATGACATTTATTAACCACTCACAGTGAACAGGTTCAGTGTTGGGAATATTATATTCATTATTACATTTATCATCTCATTGGATCCTCAGGACCTTCTCTCCAGGAGATTTAACCTTATGTTACAGATGGGGAAACTGAGGATCAGAGAGGTGAAATGACTTACTCAAGGACCCACGGCAAGAACAATACTTAACACTCACCACCCCTCCTCTGAGCATTCAGGGTGGCCCAGATGTTTAGGGGAGAGTCATGAATTGTAAATCATAGAGCATAGGAGGGAACCTCTGGGGCAAAGACCCAGAGGAAGACTTCTCATGCAGCTTGTTGCCTCAGTGTTAGATATGGTCATACTCTAAGCCCTTGGGGAGGTCTCAGGACCTGGGAGACTTTGGCTGTAACACAAGGAATGAGGGCAGCTTGGAGGGTAAGAGTGGGGCTCTGGCTTCTGCCCTTTGGGGTTTGAATCCTCTTCCTACAACTCACTAATGTTGAGAGTGGACCAAACTTCAGTTTCCCCCTCTGGAAACTTGGGGATTATGATAGAACCCGGCTCATCAGTGTGTATCCAGTGGGAAGTTTCAGCCCACTGCCAGCACTTGCACCTGTGAGTTAGGGAATAGTCCCCAAGACCATCCCCCCACCTGACACCAATTGCTGAATTTGAGGGTCCTTAAATCACCTTCAGTTTCTTTAGTCTCTAGAGGGATTCACAGAATCTCTGAAAGCTGTCATACTCACAGTTACAGTTTAGTGCAGTGAATGATACAGATTAAAATCAGCCAAGGTAAGAGGATCATAAGGCAGGGGCCAGATGAGTTCTGAATGTGAACTTCCGGTTGTCCTCTCCCACAGAGTCAAGGATAGTGTTACTTTGCCAGTAATGTTGTGTGACTACATGCATGGTGCACTGACAACCAGGGATGCTCACCCGAGCCTCAGTGTCCAGGGTTTTAGTTGGGGGTCAGTCATATAGACATGGCTGACTACCTGCCTGGCTGGCCCCAGTCTTAATCCTTCCATAGGTCAAACTTATATAGTGTGGCCCAAGGTCCCCACCATAAATTATATTGTTGGTATCGGGTGTGGTCCCAGACCCTAGATAAACAAAGAATGATCAGGCAGAACATTTCAAGGCCTTCGAGATCAGTCCCAGGAGCAGTGGCCAAAGGCCAGACCTCTTTGGAGGCTGGGTTCAGTTACTGACTACACTGCCCTCGCTGAGAGCTTCATGCCCTTATGCCATTTCACCCACACCGCAACTCCATTTTCAGAGCATCAGCGGGGGTTGCTGTGATGATGCAGTCACAGCCAGGGACAGGTACTGAGCATTCTGCTCTGAGGCCAGTGCTCCTCCCCAGCTCTCCTGGCCTCCTTGTGGCCCCAGAGTGGCCTTCTCCCTAGGGTGAGCTGTGGCATTGGTGCTGTTCTGTGGGTGCCAGGCAGGGCTCCCCATGCTTGCCTGTCTCCCACAGGTTGGGGAGGATGCCTATTTCCCTGTGAAGTCCACGTGTCCCTGCAATTTCACCTTGTACTACGAGGTGGCTGCGAGGGGCAACATCGTGCTCTCAGGCCAGCAGCCTGCCCACGTCACCCATCAGAGAAGCAGGCGGGAAGCCCTGGAGAAACCCATTCGCTTAATGCACCTTTCTGAGACAGGTGAGCTCATCCACAGGCTGGAGGTTCCTGTTCTTCCTTCTGAACCGTTGAGACGGGGATGGGCATCCCAGCAGGGCATGGTAAGCAGAGTGCATCCAGGAGGGGAGCCTGCTTCAGGGTGAAGGACACAGACCCCAGGCAAGACTGGACTTGGACCAGGAGGGTGGGCAGTGACCAGCTGCTGGAGGCAGCTCCTCTTGAGGCTGCCATGGGCTGGGCCCCTGAGCAGGTCCACACTGTGCTATGCTGCCTTCTGCCAAGCCCCTTCTGCTTTTGCCCAGACTGATTCCCCATTAAGGAGTCCTTCTCCCCGCTTTCCTTGATGCCACGTGCTCCTCACGAGACCCATCTCCTCCCCTGGGTCTTCCCATCCCCCTCCTCTTCACAGCCTCCCTGCCCAAAGCAGGATCCCCAAACCAAGGACAGTGGACACTTGCAGGGTGTGCTTTGTGATGGGGGCCGTGCTGTGCACTCTAGGGGGGTGAGCAACATCCCTGGTCTCCACCCATTAGATACCAGTGGCGATCCTCCTACATGCAGTACGACAGCCTAAAATGTCTCCTGATATTGCCAATGTTTCTAGGGGGGAAAGTGACTCCTGGGTAAGAATAACTGAGATAGATGATGATAGATTGATAGATAGAACCATCAAGAGATAAATTGATAGATGGATGATAGAGTCATGGATGGATGAAAAAGTGAAAGTAAAAGTGAAAGTTGCTCTGTTGTGTCCCACTCTTTGTGACCCCATGGATGGATAAGTAGATAAATAGATTCATGTATAGAATCATCAATAGATAAACTGATAGATGGATGGACAGTCATGGATGGATGAATAGTTTCATGGATAGATAAATAGAATCATCAGTAGATAAATGGATAGATGGAAAGATAGATAAAGTCACGGATGGGTGAATGGATGGATGGATGGATAGACAGATGGTCGATAGGGAGACAGGCAGACAGAGTCTCTCTGATTCTAAGCCACTTCCTTACCCTCAGAACTACTATGTTTGGGGCCAGGTTATTCTCTGTGGAGCTGTTCTGTGCACTTCAGGGTGTTGAATAGCATCCCTGGCTCCTACCCACTAGATGCCAGTAATACCCCCAAGCTGTGACAACCGAAATTACCAAATGTCCTCTGGCGATCAGCATTGCCCTGGTTGAGAACCACTGGCCTGATCAGTGCATTTGATATTGTGCACCCACGTCCTCTTGGTTTATCATCCTTTCTGGGTGAAATAACAGGGAACGTGAGTATCCGTGGAGTACTTGCCCTGGGCCTGGCCTGGGCTGGCACCGCCTCATGCTGCACCCCATGGTAACCCCCATGGTAAAGCCGGGCAACTGGGGCATCGCTGGTCCTACTGTGAGATCCTGCATTTTCATATCTCTCCTCACTTATCTTAGAGCCTCCTCCAGCCCCAGCAACAGAGGTCAGCGTGTGCCTGACCTCTCTCCAGCTGGCCGTGACCCCCAGCATGGTCCCCCTTGGCCGCTTGCTGGTCTTCTACGTCAGAGAGAATGGAGAAGGGGTGGCTGACAGCCTCCAGTTTACTGTTGAGACCTTCTTTGAAAACCAGGTAGGGCACTGGGAACCAAACTGGGGGAGGGAGGGGAGGATAGGTAAGCATCATGGGGGCTGGAGGCTCCAGGGTGTCGAGGCTGGGGCGGACTGTGGACAGTCACCAATCAGACTCCAGGTGATGTGACAGGCAGCGCTTGTAAGGACTGTCCTACCTTCAGGCATAAAGGACATCTAAGTTGCATCTTGACTGGGAGATCCTCCAGAAGTCACCCAGATGGGATTGCATTCATACCCACAGGAAAAGTGGGCAGTTGCTCTCTGTCCCTCCTGGGCTCCAGACCTAAAGGACACCACTTATGTCCCCCAAACCTGGTTCAGCCTCCTGTGCCCTCACCATGCACCCTCCAAAACTGGCTGCAACATGTGCTCTTCCGCCACACGTCTCGCCTCCCCTCCCCACTCCCATCTTCTGCGCAGAATGTACTGGTTGTACCAGCCTAATTCTGGTCACCCAGCCCTCCGCCCTTGTCCTCACCTGGGTGGCAAAGCCAGGGTCCTGACTGTCCTTGGAGGGTGGAAAGGGTGGGTGGGTCTAGAGAGTTTGGCCAAGCTCCTGATTCTTCTGCTGTGTTTGGGTCCAGGTTTCACTGACATATTCAGCAAATGAGACCCAACCCGGGGAAATCATCGACCTGCGGCTCAAGGCTGCAAAGGGCAGCTGTGTGTGTGTTGCTGCAGTTGACAAGAGCGTTTACCTGCTCAGGTCTGGGTTTCGGCTGACTCCTGCCCAGGTGAACTGGGGCCCTCGGACGCTGCATTCTGGCACCTGCATGGAGGGCTCTTCCTTTTCATTAACTGAGCACAATCGATATAAACCCAGCTTCTCTCTCTCCGCTGGGTTCATTCTCAGCAAACCCCACCCCTGTTGTTGCTTGGGTGTAGTTGAAAGATCTTGGCGTCATATCCAATGTGACATTGTCCGGGTCCCGCCTCTGCAGCCCCAGGTTGCCCATCTTTAAAATGGGTTAATGCCCCAACTCCCATCTCCTCTGATTGGTCCCCAGTGGTCCACGTGAGAGGAGGTTGAGATGGGAGCATGCCAGACCAGCTGGGGTTGAAAAGAAATCCTCATTTGGCCACTCCCTGTTGTCTTCTGCCTGTAGGTTTTCCGGGAATTGGAAGATTATGATGTTTCTGATATCTTTGGGGTGTCCAGGGAGGATGGCCCCTTCTGGTGGACCGGGCTCATGGCCCGACGACGCCGGCGCTCCTCTGTCTTCCTGTGGCCCTGGGGCGTCACCAAGGATTCCGGGTTTGCCTTCGCTGTAAGGAGAGGTGGTTTTGAACCCCATCGTCCCCTTCGGAGCTCTTCTTCCTCTGAAACAAAGGGTCTCAGGGTACAGAGCTGGGTCAGGGTGGAAGTTTCCAAACTCTTGAGTGCTGCAGAATCTTTTTGATTCTCCCCAGTGGAAGCTTGGATGCAGACCTTCCCCATTTGCAAAACAGATGAGAGCAGAATGAGTGTTCATTGATAACCTCAACTTTGTTCTGGAGCAAACTAGAACATCGTTCTGGAGTGATGACCTTGAAAGTGCTTTGGTGGAAGGAAAATCTTCACAAGGGCTTCCCAGGTGGCGCTAGTGGTAAAGAACCCGCCTGCCAATGCAAGACACATAGAGATGTGAGTTTGATCCCTGGATCGGGAAGGTCTCCAGGAGGAGGAAATGGCAACCAACTTATTTTCTTCCCTGGAAAATTCATGGACAGAGGAGCCTGGCAGGCTTCAGTCCACAGGGTTGCAGAGTCGGACGCGACAGAAGCAGACTTTGCATGCGTGCAAACCTTCACGATGTGTATAGGTCCTGTGTTGTCAGCTGGCAGCCTCCCCCTTGCTGACATTTATAGCTCTCATCCATCCCCTTCCTTCCTGGCTCCAGGGACCAGGGAGCTGCTGGGGGTGCAGTATACCCAAGCGTCACTTCAGCCCACATGAGCATTCTGGTGGTCTCCCCTTGAATGCATGAGGGCACTTTTCATCCCCATTTTTAAATCACTTAAAAGGCATCCTTGGGAATTCATTGGTGGTCCAGTGGTTAGGACTCCAAACTTTCACTGGCAACAGCCCAGGTTTAATTCCTGGTTGGGGAACTAAGATCCTGCAAGCTGCATGGCACAGCCAAAAAAGAAAAAAAGACATCCTTTTCCTCCCATTTTTATTATGGAAAATTTTCAAAGATATAAAAAGTTGGATAAATTAGTAAACACCTGTAGATCCACCACCTTGGTGCCACAGTTAGCATTTTGCTGTATCAAATGCACGCGTGCATGTGTGCTCAGTTGCTGCAGTCATGTCTGACTCTTTGCAACCCTATAGACTGTAGGTCACCAGGCTCCTCTGTCCATGGAATTCTCCAGGAAAGAATATTGGAGTCAGTTGCCATGCCCTCCTCCAGAGGATCGTCCCAACCCAGAGATCTAATGGCATCTCCTGCACTGCCGGTGGTTTCTTTACTGCTGAGTTACCCGGGAAGCCCATTAAATATATACGTATATTGCAACAGTAATAATTGAAACTCACAGTCATTGGCTGTGGGTCTGGATTAGGCACTGTACCAATTGATTTTTTTTTTAACTGAGGTGAAATTCACATAGCAGACATTTAACCCATTTTAAAAAATTTATTCTTTCTTTATTTTTTGACTGTGCTGGGCATCACATGGGATCTTAGTTCCCTGACCAGGATTCGAACCTGTGCCCCACTGCACTGGAAGCACAGAGTCTTAACCACTGGACTGCCAGGGAAGCCACAATTAACCCATTTTAAAGTGAACAATTCAGCGGCATTTAGTACACTCACAGTGTTGTGCAAGCCAGCACCTCTGTCTAGCTGCAGAACATTTTCATCACCCCAAAAGGAGATCCCGTCTCTATCAGCAGTCACACCCTATCCACCCTCCCCGAGCCCTTGGCAACCACTGATCTGCCCATGGTTTTAGACAGTTCATATAAATGGAATCCTAAGAGATGTGGTCTTTTGAGCCTAGACCACAAACATTCTGACCCCAACTCTGTTGTGCCCTGGATGGTCACTTGGTCTCACGTCCCTCTTAGTCCGTGTCACCAAGCCTAGAGAGAAGACTGACGCCCCCAGGGTTACACAGCAGTGGTGTTGGGTCAGTGACTTCTGGAGCCACCATATCCACTTGCCCGTTGTGGGTCTGGGCATTGTCTGTTGCCTAGGAAACAGGACTGGTGGTGATGACAGACCTTGTGAGCCTAAACCACCGGCAGGATGGCGGCTTGTACACTGATGAGGCGGTCCCCGCCTTCCAGCCCCACTCAGGGAGCCTGATGGCCGCCGTGTCCTCCAGACAGCCCCCCAGGTAACTGCCATTACCTTGAGCAGGGTTGTCTAAACTCATGGTGACATTGAGGCTGGGTCATTTTCTGTGGTGGGCCATCCTGTGTACCATAGAGTCCTGAGCAGCATCCTTGATCTCCATCAACCAGATGCCAGTAACACCCCCCTTCTTCTGGGTGTGGCAACCCAAACCAGCTTCAGATGTTGTCCAGTGTCCCCAGGGGGCCAGAATCCTTACTGGCCCAGCAGGTGGGAGCACCAAGCACTTTGGCTCTCCCCGCATCCAGTTCTCGCCCCCACCCAGTTCTTGCCCCCACCCACGTGCTTGAGGTTGGGGGTTTGGAGGTGCAGAAGAGAAAAGAAGGTGTAGCGGGGGAGTAGATCTGCCTGGGGACAGAAGAATTGGGGCATTCCGAGACTCTGCTTAGAAAATCCTTTCTACTGCCCTTTCTCCCTCCCACCATTTCTGCCTTCCTTTACTTCCTCTGTCTTTCCGTTTCCCCTCTGACTCTTTATCTTTTGGAGTTAGACACCAAAGTAAATAATTTTCAGCCTTTTTTAACTCAAGCATTTAAGCCTTTTGAAGGTTATGACTTTTCCTCAGAGTATTGCTTTGGCTGCATCTAAATTGTGCTAGGAAGTGTTTCCATTATTGCTGGGTTCCAAATAGGTTGTAACTTGTGGAACAGTTACCTTTTCGAGCTGTGACTTGCCCAGATATGTTTTCAATTTTAAAGTAATTTTAAAAATTACTACCTTTATGTGTTTTATAAATGTGGGTCAGATGGGCAGTGTGGCCAACAAACATTGTCTGTATGATATCCCTTGTGGCCCACAAACGTGGTCTGTGTGTTATCCATTGCCTGGCTTTTATTTTAGAGACTGGCTGTATGGTCAGTTTTTGTAAATGCTCACATCTACTTGAAAAGAATACCCAAGCCCCTGTCATTGGGTATAGGAGTCTCTGTGTGTGCTTTTGACGGTGGTACCCAAATCCTCCATATCCTTGTTCATGTTCGTTTCCCTGTTTGTTTGCTAACTTATCAGTTACTGAGAGAAAAGAGTTCACATCTCCTCCTCGGCTTTGTGGCTTTGTCCCATGTCTCATGGCAGCTTTGTTTCCTGGGAGGCGATGTTTCCTCTTCTCTCGTGTCCCTGCCTCTGTATCCCTCAGATGTTCCTCCATCACTACTGTCTTCCTTCCCACCTTCTTTGTTCTCTCTGCCTCTCCCACTGGCTCCTCAACTCCAGGTCGCAGCCAGCCAACTAGGGAAGGGAGAGGGTGTTTTGAAGACCTTGCCCCCTCTCTCTCCTTCTGGATGTAAGGGTGCATAAGCTGGGAAGGGGAGGCAGGCCTTGGATGTACCCTCTCTTGCCAGCTTATCCAATGAGGGGCACAGAACCAAGCGGGCCAGGGATGGGGTCTGGTGGTCATCAGTGCCTCAGTAACTGGGTCTCTTTGGAGACCTTGAGGGTGGCACCCAGACTCCTCAGTCCTTGCTGTGAGCCACAAGTGACCCAGAGGATCTGCCCTGGGGAGGGGGCTTGGCTATCCATGATAGTCTTCTTCTTTCAAACCCTTCCTGCCCCAGTCCCAAATCCTTGGGAAGGACTGAGCCTTCCCAATCCCCTAGCCTCCTCTGCAGTGGTTCCTGGGTACCTGAACCCTCCAGCTTCTTCCTACCTGAGTCACACATTTAGCGGGAGTGTGATAACTCTATGAGAGTCCTAGTTTTCAAATTCCACATCATGGCATGGACAGGTCAGGCTCCCCCTACAGTATGCTGGAGGCACATAAAGGCATTTCCAAGATGTGGTTGAATGAGGGAGGTGGAATATTGACCCGTGGGCATCCCTCAGCCAGACACTTCTCTGGGAACCTGGAGCCTCCCATGTGTATGCCTCTCGAGAACTTTGCCTGGAGTGGGTCTACAAGCAGCCTCTAAACCCCAAACCACAAAGGCAATTGTAAATTCCAGTGCAGAAAGGCATAATAAAGGCCTTAAAAAGCAAGTGTCTGTGCCTTTTTGTAATTGGATAATGCATCCTTTTTGGAGAAGGGAATGGCAGCCCACTCTAGTATTCTTGCCTGGAGAATCCCATGGACAGAGGAGCCTGGCCGGGTACAGTCCATGGGGTCGCAAAGAGTCAGACATGACTGAGTGACTAGCACACACAATGCATCCTTATTCTGAAGACAAGGTATTTTTCTTAATCATATGCATGTGGTTAAACTTTTTTCAAAGAGTATGAAAGGGTGTATCCTCCTTTCCTTTCTAAGAGGCAAAAATGGTTACTAATTCCTTAAATATCCTTCTAGAAATTTTGTGTGTAGATTTGTTGTTCAGTCATCAAGTCGTGTCTGACTCTCTGAAACCCCACGGACGGCAGTACACCAGGCTTCCCGGCCCTCCACTGTCTCCTGGAGTTTGCGCAAGTTCATGTCCGTTGAGTCGGTGATGCTATCTAGCCATCTCATCCGCTGCTGCCCTCTTCTATAGCATCAGGGTCTTTTCCAATGTGTATACATAGGACTTTAACAAAAAGCACACAACGGGAGAATACTGTTCTCTACCTTCCTTTCTTAAGTCAACAGTAAACCTTAGAGACCATTCTGCATCCGTACATATATGCTTACCTCACCCCTTCTCACTGACAGGTAACATTCTGTTGTGTGAATGTACTATCGTTTGGTTAACCAAGTGCCCCGTCGATGAAGATTCCGGCTGTCAGCTAATGCTCACAGTGCTGCAGTTAACCACACTGTCTTTGCACATGTGTCTGTGGTTAATTTCAGTGTTCATCCCTCAGAGAGGCAACTGCAAGTTGAAAGGGATATGAGCATTTTTAATCTTGAGAAGGTTTGCCAAATGTCAAGTAGGGCTTGTTAATATTATTTTTTTAAAGAATAGGACAGTCCCTGAGGAATGTGGGCTCTGAGGCTTCTGAGGATAAACCAAGAATGAAAGCATGTGAAAAAGAATACACACACACACACACATATATAACTGAATCACTTGATGTACATCAGAATCTAAATGTACACAGCATTGTAAATCAACTCTCCTTTAATTAAAAAAAAAAACTAAAAAAATGAAAGTACAGAGGAAGTGGGGAAGAGGGAGGAGTTCCATGTAGTGATGCAGAAAAACATGGCAAACCCAGGGAGGGAAATTAACAAAGGAGAGGACTCGGGGTGGTCCCTGTGGCCCTTCTTACCTTCTAAGTTCAGGGTGTGAGGTGACACTGTCGTTTTAACAAGACTCTGCCAAGCCTTCGACGCCTTACTTTTCTAGCTGTATTCAAGTAGAATGTTGATTAAAGTTCTGCCAGGTGAAAGAATTAACGTGTCAAGTCCTTGTAGAATGCTAACCTTTCCAGGTAAGATAGTTAAATAAACTGTGTAGCATATTAACATGTTGGGTAAGAGAATGAACATATTATAGCCTAATCAAGTAGAATGTTAATTTACCAAGTAACAGAATTAAAGTTATGGAACTTTAATCATTTCTTTTTAAAAAATTTTTCGTAGAGCGGAGAAGAGGAAAAGGACGTTCTTCCCTGAAACATGGGTTTGGCACTGTCTCAACATCAGGTACAGTAAGATTTCTTTTCCTTCACCGCCTTTGTGGGCTGACTCAAAGGTACTCATGAAAGATTGTTCCCAGTGGGTTTGCCTGGAGATCGGACACCAACATCTGAGTAAGCCATTGGGCATCCTTTTCTAACACATAAAACGCAAAGCTATGAAGTCAGCCCCAAATCCCAGTGCAGCCTCAGACATCTGCCCATGAAATATGAAATGCGAGGGCTTCGTGCCTCTTACAACTCCCTCTTGGGGTAACTCTATCCACTGTGTTTATATAACGAGCTCATTAAAATGATTACAGTTCCCTGAAACATGAACTCAGTTCCACCCACCTACCCCCCTCCTCACTCCTCAGGGGACTTGGGCTCCTGCCCGCCAAACAGGCTGCTTTTCTCAGCACATTTCCTTTCTACATTGTTTTCTCTTTTCATTTCCCTTGAAGCAGCAGCGCTGTGCCAAATTCTTGCCAGTTGCAATTGGCTTTTTTCTTTCAGTGTTTAGTGTCAGAACACCAATGACACTAAGCATTTTCTTTCAATGCTTAGTGTCAGAAGGTAGTGGTGACCTGCCCTGGGAAACCAGTTAGGCATGAAAGTTCAGACCCCGGGGTCCAGTGGGGGGTCCAGTGGGTGGACCTACTGCTGAGCTGGGGTCCCTTTCTCAGCATGCAATGCCATGGCACATGCTTAGCACAGAACCAAGCACACACTCGGGCGTTTCTCGGGCTGCCCTCACTGATGTGTGTGTCCCCATTATGGGCAATCTTCCCTGCTGGTCAGAACAGATGCTGATTTTTTTTTTTAAGTTTTTATTATTGTTATTTATTTTTATTTTTGGCTGGGTCTTTGCTGCTGCGAGAGGGTTACTCTCTAGTCGCAGTGCAAGCTTCTCGTTGCGACAGCTTCTCTTGTTGCACAATGCCGGCTCCAGGTGCTCGGACTCAGTAGTTGTGGTACATGAGCTTAGTTGCCCCATGGCATGTGGGATCTTCCCGAACTAGGGATCTACCCCAAGTAGGGCTCAAACCTATGTTCCCTGAAATTGGCAGGCGGATTCTTACCCATTGGACCACCAGGGAAGCCCAGGTTGCTGATTATTGCATTTTGTAACGGGAGTCCATATTTAAGATGTGCTGTCTGTCCATCATCAGAGATGTACAGAAAGTAGAAATGTATCTACTTTCTGTGTGCAGGGTGATGTGTCAGGCACTGAGTAGTGTTTTGGTGCCAAGAATGGCACCTTGAAGAAAACAGATTGAGTCCCCTCCCTCATAGAATTTCTGTTTTATGCCCTTAAAGCCTTCATGTTTCAGTAGGGCCAGTGTTCTCATGGAGAGCTGGGACCGGGGCTTGGGAGAATGTGGAGGGACCCTTCAGGGAAGCTGGAGAGACTTGCAGGGCAGGTGGAGCCCAAGCTGAATCCCACAGGATAAACAAGAAAGGAGTAAAGGCGTCCAGGAGGTGGGACCCATGTGGGCAAGAGTTGGGGCATCAGAGAGGCAGAAGGGGCTAAGAGGAGGAGGCAGGGAGTGTGAAGGCCGAGTGGGCTGTGATGGTAGGTGTGGAGGGCCCCAGAGCGTTGCTGGGAGGCATTTGGCATTTGAGGCGTTCTCTCTCCCTCTGTTGGCTTGAGCAAGGCTGAGTCGGGGAGTGTGGATCTGAGACTGAGGAGGAGGTTCTTGCTGGGCCCAGGCAAGGATTGGTTAGCTCTTTTTTTTTTTTTTTTCTAATTTTTAAAATTTGTAAAATAACATTAACATAAGATTTACCATCTTAACTGTTTTCAGGGGTATGGCTCAGTGGCGTTAAGAGCAT
Organism: Moschus berezovskii; assembly: GCF_049115385.1. Taxonomy (NCBI): domain Eukaryota; kingdom Metazoa; phylum Chordata; class Mammalia; order Artiodactyla; family Moschidae; genus Moschus; species Moschus berezovskii. The sequence goes on along the minus strand of NC_142467.1, from coordinate 105,992,721 downwards.
TAAAGTCATTGTTACCGTTACCAGCACCACCCCCCAAACGCTTCTCATCTTGCACACTGAAACTATGTGCCCATTAAACATAACTCCCATCCCTCCCTCCGTCCAGGCCCTGGCATCCTCTCTTCTTTTTGTCCCTGTGAATCTTCCTGCTCGGACCTCATAGACGTGGAATCGTGTGTTGGTCCTTTTGCGTCTGGTTCATTTCACTTAGCGTGACGTTCTCAAAGTGCCTCCACACTGTGGCATGCGTCAAACTTTCCTTTCTTCTTAAGGCTGAATGACATTCCACTGTATGGATGGACCCTGTTAAAAAAAAAAAAAATTTTTTTATGGTCTCACTGTGCACCTTGTGGGATCTTAGTTCCCCAGCTGGGTGTGGGACCTGGGCTCCCCACAGTGGAAGCCCAGAATCTTGACCGCGGGACCATCAGGGAAGTTGCTGGGTGGACCACACTTTGTGCATCCATTCAGCCTTTGGTTAACACTTAGGCTGCTTCCACCTTTTGGTTATTATGAATAATCCTGCTTTGAATATTGGTGTGCAAATATTACTTCGAGACCCTGTTTTCAGTTCCTTGGGGTATATACCCAGAAGTGGAGTTGCTGGATCTTATGGTAATTATGTATTTAATATTTTGAGAAATCACCATATGGGTTTCCACATGGTTGCACCATTTGACATTCCCACCAGCAGTGCACGAGAGTTCTTATAATGTTGTAGAGAATTTACCAGTGAAGCCATCACATCCAGTGCTTCCCTTTTTGGGGAGATTTTGATCACTGATTCACTCTCCTTAGTCCCAGGTGCAGCTTTTGCAGTGGTCTCGGCAGGCTTGAAAAATCACACAAACAGGGAGCAGGACTCCACAGGAGAGTATGGGACAAGGAAGCCAGGCCAGGAAGTGTGGATGTTCCGCAGGGTGGGTACATGGGTGGGCTGCTGGCTGGCACTCGGCATGCACAGAACTGTTGGCTAAGACCATCCGGAGCTGATGAAAGTTCTTCCAAATGGAAGACGCTGAGCTTGAATTGTTGCCATGGTGACACCTGTGACCCCCACAGAGGCAAGGATAGATGCCCAGATCCTGCAGGGCAGTGTCCCATCACCCAGTGAGGCCACCTGGGTCAAGCTTCTGGGAAGGGGATGGAGAGTGCAGGTAGAGGAGAGAGGAACAGCCAGACGTCTCCCTGAAACCCAAGGCCATGTTGCTGGACTCCTCAGTTCCCACTGGGCTGCTGCAGCACAGCCCCGGATAACAGCTCATGGTTGCCCTTCTTTCCACAGTGATCCGTCTGGCGAGGAGACCCTCAGCGTGCAGGTCCCTGACTCCATCACCAGCTGGGTGGGCGAGGCGGTGGGTCTGTCCCCCGGGAGGGGCCTGGGCATTGCTGAGCCCACTCTGCTGAAGACCTTCAAGCCTTTCTTCATAGACTTCACGCTGCCTCCCTTCGTGGTCCGTGGGGAACAGGCCAAGATCCCACTCAGCATCTACAACTACATGGACACCTGTGCTGAGGTACCAAAGCCACCCTCCATATACAGCCTTTCCTGCTGCCAGTTGGCGGGGGAGGCGGGAAGGGGGCGCTATCCCTGATGTCAGGAGGCAGGGAGAGCTGTGGTCCTTTTTAAGGGGATGGGTTTGAGGGGCACAGTACCTGAGATGTTGGATAGGCAGGGGGAGGTGGAGTCATCTCGGAGGGCTATGGGGTTAGCATCTGTGATATTAGCGAAGCAGGGGCTGGATGGATCAGGTCCTGCTTCACCCGCCGTCTAAGCTTGGGCAGGTTGTGGGTGGGAGTGCATGGTGGGGTTGGAGGTTGAGAGATGAGATGGAGCCACTGTCCTTGACTCCGGGCCCCTCAGGGCTTTGGGGGGATGAGTGTCATATGCAATGACACAGAGTCATGGGTCAGCAAACCTTCTCTGTAGAGGGCTACTGCTACTGCTGCTGCTAAGTCACTTCAGTCGTGTCCGACTCTGTGTGACCCCATAGACGGCAGCCCATCAGGCTCCCCCGTCCCTGGGATTCTCCAGGCAAGAACACTGGAGTGGGTTGCCATTTCCTTCTCCAATGTGTGAAAGTGAAAAGTGAAAGTGAAGTCGCTCAGTCATGTCTGACTCGTAGCGACCCCATGGGCTGCAGCCTACCAGGCTCCTCCGTCCATGGGATTTTCTAGGCAAGAGTACTGGAGTGGCTTGCCATTGCCTTCTCCGCTGTAGAGGGCTAGATAGTAAATATTTCAATCTTTTCCAGTCAGAGGGTCCCTGTTGCAGTTGCTCAACTTGGCTATTGTGCAGGAAGGCAGTCACAGATAACACGCCCATGAATGGGCCTGGCCGTGTTCCCATAAATCTTTATTTCTGGATACTCAAATTTTTGAGTTTCATTTAACTTTCATGCATCACAGAATGTAATTTTTAAAAATTTCTTCATTTGGCTGTGTTGGGTCTTAGTTGCCATATGCAGGGTCTTCATTGCATTGTGTGGGATCTTTTATTGCAGCGAATGGACTCTGTAGTTGTGTGCTAGGCTGCTTCTCAGCATATGGGATCTTAGGTCCCTGACCAGGGGTCGAACCCACGTCCCCTGCATTGCAACATGCTTGTGTGTATGTGTGCTCACTTATGGCTGACTCTGTGACCCCATGGACTATAGCCCACCAGGCTCCTCTGTCCATGGAATTTCCCAGGCAAGAATACTGGAGTGGGTTGCCATTTCCTACTCCAGGGGATCTTCCCCACCCAGGGATTAAACCTATGTCTCTGGCATCTCCTGCATTGGCAGGAGGATTCTTTCCAACTAGTACCACCTGGAAACTCAGGTGGATTCTTAAACACTGCACCACCATTCTTTTTTTTTTAAGTTTCCCTTCTTCATCCCAATCATTAAAAAAAGTAAAAAAAAAAAAAAGGTAAAAACCATTAGCTCCCTGGCCTTACAGAAACAGGTGATGGATTGGATTTAGTTCGGGTTGTGGGCTTCCCAGGTGGGGCCAGTGGTAACAAACCCATCTGCCACTTCAGGAGACATAACAGACATGGGCTCAATCCCTGGGTTGGGAAGATCCCTGGAGGAGGGCATGGCAGCCCGCCCCAGTATTCTTGCCTGGAGAATCCCCACGGACAGAGGAGCCTGTAGGCTGCAGTCCATGGGGTCACAGAGAGTCAGACTTGACTGAAGCATGCACACACGTGCTGACCCCAGCACAGAAGTGAGGAATCCTGGTGGCCCCCAGAGCATGCACCCTGAATCTCAGTTTCTACTGAAAAAAACTGAATGACCTTGTCCACGTTATTCCACCTGTTGGTGTGTCGGTTTCTACAGACTTCAAGCAGACAGGAGTCTTGAGGGTGGTTAGAGGGGTAAATGGGTCAGTCCATATAGCTGCTGCTGCCGCCGCCGCCAAGTCACTTCAGTCGTGTCTGACTCTGTGCGACCCGATAGACGGCAGCCCACCAGGCTCCCCCGTCCCTGGGATTCTCCAGGCAAGAACACTGGAGTGGGTTGCCGTATAGCTGCTGAGAATGGTGACTGTGGGTGTCGCACGGACCTTGTTGGTGCTATTCCAACTCTTGGGGTCCCAGGGCCTGCAGGGTGTGTACAGTGGTGGGGAAGTTGACTCCTTCTCAGAGGAGGTGGAAAGGGTACTGCATCAGTTTCTTGTGGCCGCTGTAACAAAGTAGGAGAAACTGGGCGGCTTAAAACAATGGGAATGTATTCTCTCACAGTTCTGGAGGCTGGAGTTCAACGTCAAGGCTCTGAGGGATGGTCTGTCCCTGAGCTCTCTCCTGGCTTCTGGGAGTTGCCCACAGTCCTCGGCGTTCTCTTAGCTTGTGCTGGCCTTGTTCCAGTCTCTGCCTCAGTCTTCCCATGGCCTTCTTCTCGCTGTGTATCTTTACGTCACCTTCCTTCTCTGCACAGACTCTGTGTCCAAATTCCCTCTTAGAAGAGCCCCTGTCTTGCTGGATTAGAAAAAGTGAAAGTGTTGGTTGCCCAGTTGTATCCGACTCTCTTCAGCCCCCTGGACTGTAGCCTGCCAGGCTCCTCTGCCCGTGGAATTCTTCAGGCAACAATACTGGAGTGGGTTGCCATTCCCTTCTCCGGGGGATCTTCCCGATCCAGGGATCGAACCTCGGTCTCCCGCACTGCAGGCTTGATGCAGTGACCTCCTTGGAACTTGATGACATCTGCTGAGACCGTAGTTCCTAATGAGGTCACATTTACAGGTACCAAGGTTAGTACTTCAACATACTTTTTAAAAAGAAAATTTAAATTTACTTATTTGGCAGTGCCAGGTCTTAGCTGCAACATGAAGGGTCTTTCTCTTGTGGCATGTGGGTTCTTTGGGCTTCCCTGGTGGCTCGGTGATAAAGAATCTGCCTGCCAATGCAGGAGATATCAGAGACTCGGGTTCTATCCCTGGGTTGGGAGAATCCGCTGGAGGAGGAAATATCAACCCACTCCAGAATTCTTGCCTGAAGAATCCCATGGACAGGGGAGCCTGGAGGGCTACAGTCCACGGGGTTGCAAAGAGTCAGACATGACTGAGTGCACACACACATGTGGATTCTTCAGTTTTGGCATGCAGCATCTCTTAGTGCAGCGTGTGAGCTCTTAGTTGTGGCATGTGGAAATCTAGTTTCCTGATCAGGGGTTGAACCCAGGCCCCCTGCATTGGGAGCAGAGTCTTAACCACCGGACCACCAGGGATGTGCCTAGACTTCAATATACCAACTGGAGGGACACAATTCAACCCATAACAGCTACCCCAAGGAGGTGGGCTTGGTGATTTCAGACCCTGATGATGAGGAGGGATGGCAGACAATGTGGAGGGAGTCTTGAGGACCAGGATCAGGTGGGGGCGGGATGGGGAGGGAGCGTTTGGGGGCTGAACCTCAGTGTGGCTGCAAGAGGGCAGGGGCTCCCCTCTGCCTCTGTAATCCTTTGTGTACTGTCTCAGCCTGGCATCGGCTGGTGAGTGGGGGGAAGAGAGGGGAAGTGGGCTCCCAGGGTAGGGGCAGCCCTCAGGGAGGGGATTGGGAACCGAGGCTACAGTTGGACGAGTGAGCTGGGGGCAGGGCCTGGGGTCCAGCTGGGAGCAAGCCTCCTCTCTGCAGGTCAGCATGGAGGTGGGGCTGCAGGTCTCAGCCTCACCCTAGCTAGCCTAGGGAGGCAGCTGACCTCATCCTGGCCCTACCCATGTGAATGGGGCCTCCCAAGGCTGCAGGCACATTCCCCACCAAGGGTAGAGATGTGAGTTGCAGCCCCAGGCCAAGGTCACCAGAAACCAAGAGATCTTATCCAACCACTACCCACTTTTCCTGAAAAACAAGGCTTTCTGGAGTGATTGGAATTTGCCACCTGAAAGGTGTCAAGGCTGCTGGGGATGGAAGTCCTGAGTGGGAGGCTGGCAGAACTCCTATACCTCAGCTACAGCTTCAGCACATCCTTGCCTCACTGTCTCCAGAAGACCGTCTGGACTTCAGCCTGGTGTTCCATTCACTAGGCTGCTTTGTCTCTGTTTCCTTATCTGGGTGTGAGACATCCACTTGCCCGCCCCTCACCCCCACTGCCCGCACAGGCTGCTCTGGGGCAGGGGGAAGGGAGCAGGTTTCAGGCTCCTTTGTGAATCTGATCATAGATGCTGTGCCAGAGCCATTTCTGAGCCTGGTCCAGAGTGGGGACAGCATTGTTCCGAGTCTCTGATTCTTGGCTCAAAGGGTGACCTTAAACTTACATGAAATCCTTTACTCCTTTTTTCCTTTGTAAATGCTATTCCTCCACTCAATAGTGAAATCAACCCAGAACATACTGCTTGGAATGCCTTATAATTGCCTCGAGGCCAGTTAAGGGCCCCTCCCATGCACTCTGCCTGGCCCGGCCCAGTTTTGAGTCTGGTATTTGCATTTGGCTTTCTGATGCTTGTTTGACTCTATGGAACAACCACACATCATGTACTGTCACATAGAAATTTCTCCTCTCTTGGATCTTTAATGGAAAGAAAATCCCAAGTAGGAAAAAAATGGTCAGCACAGGTCTAGAATAGAAATGGAACACCCAGAGGCTACCAGAAAGGAATTCCCAGGTGTAAAATGTTAGTGATTCTAATTCATTCACTCAAAAGCAATCACCCAGGTCCCCGAGGTTGGCCGGGCTATGTGCAGGAATCTGAAGACCCGAATGCCCAGGACATGAAGTCTGCCTGAGCTCAACCTAGACTTCTGACGCTGCTGAATCGGGTTTCTTGGGCATACATCTCTGTGTCTGGTGCTGGGCGGATGGTTTTACCTGTATTATTATCCAGTGCACAGATGGGCTGAGAAGGAAGGAACTGTGACGGAACTGAAATGGTCTGATGTCATGCTGGGGCCTCTGAGGAGCTCCAGTAGCATAGCCCTTTATGTCTCAGTGCAGAAAGGATTCAGTGAGAGGTGGAGTGATAGATATGAAGTGATTTATTAGAATAGGACGCCTGTGAGGCTTACAAGCAGGCAGACAAGAGAGGGCCATGCCCCCCGGACTTCCTGGGCTGCAGTTTTATAATCAAAGGAAAAGTGGGGAGGGGCGAAGAAGTCTTTGTCACCCTATAGTAAACGTCATGCTTCCATCATCAGCTCCCCCTTCAGGTTGAGCAGGGGAGTTTTCTTGTCCCTACATGGTCAAGCTGGGTCCACAGATTGTTGTTTTTTTTAATGTGTGCAGAGAGCATGTCCTGACTTAGTGAGCTCACTGGGCAGGATGTGGGTCTCACGCCACCATTGTTTTATTGTTTGGGTGCGTGCCTTGTGCTTCTGTTGCCTGGTTTTGCTGCTAAGCAAGTCTGCTTGGTTTTGTGGTTAAGCAACCCTACTTTCTCGAGTAATCATTAACTTACTGGGTCTCCCGTATTTTTTCTGCTTATAGTCCCCTAGTGGGATTAACTATTTAACCACTTACTTTGTCCCTACTGGTATCATTTCCGTATGGGAAGCTCAGAGAAGCAATATGTTCAAGGTCCCCCAGGGACTGAAGGGCAGATCTGTGTTAGCATTCAGTTCAGTTCAGTTCAGTTCAGTCGCTCAGTCGTGTCCAACTCCTTGCAACCCCATGAATCACAGCACGCCGGGCCTCCCTGTCCATCACCAACTCCCGGAGTTCACCCAAACTCATGTCCATCGAGTCGGTGATGCCATCCAGCCATCTCACTCTCTGTCGTCCCCTTCTCCTCCCGCCCCCAACCTTTCCCAGCATCAGAGTCTCTTCCAGCAAGTCAACTCTTCGCATGAGGTGGCCAAGGGCGTCGGGAATTCCCCAGTGGTCCAGTAGTTAGGACTCTATGCTTCCACTGCAGGGGGCGCAGGTTTGATCCCTGGTCCAGAAACTACCAAAAAAAAAAAATTATATGCCTACAGGGAACCAAGAAAACCCTGAGAAGGGTTGGCTTCTCTGAACGCAGAGAAGCCTTTGGGCAATGTTTAAGCTGGGCACTGGGCCTGGAAGGGCATTCCTGGAAGAGGGAACAGCATACACAAGTGACAGGGGCAGAAGGCAGGTTGGCCTGTCCCAAGAATTGCCTGTGACACAGTCCGGCTGGATTTTAGGCTCTGGTTGGGAAAGCGGGAAAGAAGGAGGAGGCTTGTGCATTAGTCTGAGTGAGAACCACTACAGCAGCAACCACGGCAGTGGCCATGGGTGGCCCAGAGGGGCCAAGGAAGACAGGCTCAGGGCTCAGGGCAGTGAGCTGGGAGCAAGGCCCCAAGACCCAGACCTTTATCATTCATCTCTGTCTGTCTGTTTGTTTTTGGCTGTGCTGCATCTTCATTGTTGTGTGCAGGCTTTCTCTTGTTACGGCCAGTGGGAGCTACTCTCTAACTGCAGTGTGCAGGCTTCTCCCTGTGGCGGCCACTCCTGTTGCAAAGTGTAGGCTCTAGGTGGGTGGGCTTAGCAGTTGTGGTACAGAGGCTAAATGCCCAGCAGCATGTGGGATCTTCCTGGGCCAGGGATGGACCTGGTGTCCTTTGCATTGCAAGGCAGATTCTTAACCACTGGGCCACCAGGGAAGCCTTCATTCATCCTTTTTATGTGGTTTATCATTGGGAGGGGGCTTCCCACTTCTCAGTGGTAAAGAATCTGCCTGCTAATGCAGGAGATGAGATGCAGGAGATGCAGTTCAATCCCTGGATCGGGAAGAAGGACATGGCAACTCACTCCAGTACTCTTGCCTGGAGAATCCCATGGACAGAGGAGCCTGGTGGACTAAGTCCATGGGGTCTCAAAGATAGAGAGTTGACACGACTGAGTGACTGAGCACACATGGCTAGGAGGAATAGGATTCCAGTTTCCAAAAGCTGGAATAAGTGTAGGCTGGTTCCTAATCACAGGGTGGCCCCTGAGGGAAGCTCCCTCCTGGACTGCAGGCAGGCCCCCATGTACCCATTTCAGCTCTGATCATGCCCTGGTGGCTGGCCTGTTGACTGGAAGAAGGCATCCTTGCTGGGCAACAGGTGTGTCCACGTGTTCAATTTTAGGAACAGGAGAGCCCCATGGACAGAGGACCCTGGTGGGTTACAGTCCATGGGGTCACAAAGAGTCGGACACGGCTGAGCAACTAACACACACACTTCCCATGTGCTGGTCTGGAGGTTCCAGGAAAACAGGTCTATCCCACCCCTCAGCCTGGACAGTTGGTTCCTCCCAGGACCCAGAAAATGGATCACATCAATACTTGATGCTTGAATTTCTTCTTTCCTCCCTGGAAGAACTTTCTGGAAGAATGGTGTCTTGAGGGGGATGGGGGAGCCCCCGAATGGACCAGCCATCCTCACTCAGGTCCAGTTGGGCCTGCCCGTAGGCAGTATTCAAGCACTCTTATCACGCTTGCTGCTGTAAACCTTCCTTGTACGCGTTGGACTGTGTGTGTGACTTAGGTGTGCTGAGGCTCAGGCGTCACTTGTGTGTCTTGCTCAGATCTGTCTCTTGAATTCCCAGGAGGGCGCCTGAATGCACTCGGCGCTGTGCATCTGCTGGTTGGACAGGTAGATGTGGAGCAAAGAGCGTGTTGTAGATCACGGGGCATAAACACATGTACACACATGCACATAGATGTGTGGTATGCACACACGCATGTAGATAGTTATGCTTGCACACATATGCAGAGACACCTGCCTTCACACGAGTGCACTCACATGTCTGGCAGTGCCATGCCTACTGCACATGTAGATGTGCACACAGAGATGCAGGCATGCATGGCACACACGCACACGCACGCACGTGTGTACACCAAGCTCTGTTATGATGTAGTGGAGCTCCACGGTTGGAGAGGGGGTCAGCGGAAGTGCTTTGTGAGGCCTGCGTGTGGAGTGGCCTCTCTAATCCCTTGGCTGGGGAAGGTTGGAGCTAGATAAGCAGCCCTTGAATTGACCTTGGTCTTCAAGGGGAGCTGGACCAGTGAGGGTGTGGGGGATTGAGGGAAGCAGGGGGCTCCCAGCAGGACCATGTTGAGGAGTCGGGTTTTTTTTTTTTAACATTTACTTATTTCTGGTTGTGCTGGGTCTTCACTGCTGCATGTGGACTTTCTCTAGGTGGGGAGAGCAGGGGCTGCTCCCTAGTTGCGGGATGTGGGTTTCTCATGGCAGTGGCCTCTCACTGCAGAGCACAGGCTCTTGAGCACAAGGGCTTCAAGTGAGTTTCTGCAGGTGAGCCCAGTGATTGCAGCACGCGGGCTTAATTGCTCCGCGTCATGTGGGATCTTCCCAGACCAGGAATCGAGCTGGTGTCCCTTGCATTGCCATGCAGATTCTTAACCACTGGACCACCAGGGAAGCCCAAGTAGTTGGTTCTTATGAGAAATGCAAAGGGGGTTTCTCATGGAGAGCGTGGTTTGGGGAGAAGTCTTCCAGGGTGGATGGAGTGTAGTGGGCAGTGAGGCGTGCTGGGAGGGTGTGCGGATTCTGGGTACCATGGATGCTTGCCACCCTCTCCAGGTCTACATGAAGATCTCAGTTCCCAAGGGCATCCAGTTTGTTGGACATCCTGGCAAGCGCCATCTGACCAAGAAGACGTGTGTGGCCTCCGGGGAGACGGAGCCCACGTGGGTGGTTCTGTCCTTCGGCGACCTGGGTCTCAGCAACATCACAGGTGAGGTTCATGTGCTTATTGGGGCATTGCCCCTCTCCAGGACACCAAGGGGTCCAGGCACTGAATCCAGGCATGGGGGGAAGGGTCAGTAGGGCAGAACGTGAGGTCGAGGGACAAGAGAGCTACTGGGGGAGTCTGGATCAGTCCAGTGTGATCCAGAGGTAGGGGGCCACATCTGGGGGAAGCCAGACTCTTAAAGTGCCCCACCAACGTAGCATGCACTTGCCTGTATGCTTGCACACATGTGCACACATGCATGTCTATGCACTCACACATGCAACATGCATCATGCGCACACGTACGCGTGCACACGTACCTGGGAAGCCTGGGAGAAGAGTGCGGGATGGGGGAGCGCCGGGTGGGGCCCCGTTTTGAGAACCAGCTCCAAGTACTCAAATCTCCGCAGCCAAAGCTCTGGCTTACCGAGAGACGAGCTGCTGCCGGGATGGGAAGGCAGCCAGACCCCCAGAGGAGAGTTATGCTGACAGAAGGGTCCCCATCGGAAGGGACCACGTCCGGCGCAGTGTGATGGTCGAGGTAAGCCCATGTCCTTGCTGGAAGCACTTGACCAGGGCCTGATTGCCTCCCCAGTGAGGTGGGGGCTGGGGGGTGTGGGCCTTCCCCGAGCCAGGGCCAGGGCAGCCCCCACCAGTCATGCTCTGGGGCCTGGGGCTGAAGGACCGTGGCAGCCATCCCCTCTCCAAGCGGCAGAACAGGCTTTGGTGCAGTGATGTGGGGTTTTCAAAGGCTGCAGGGAAGTGTCCTCCTGGCCCCTGGGGTCGATTGCCATGGAGGGTGGCGTGCCTTTCTCTCCTGGCTGCCCGTTCATCATAGACAATTGTAGAGACTGTCACCCGGCATTTGGAGGGCTGTCCTTGGAATGCCCTTGCGGGAAGGACACAGACCCTCCAGACAAGGCGCCCAGACCGCCACCACCCCCACCGCCTCGCCTCCACTCTCAGCTGGGATTTGCCACTTGTCCTTGGGGCTCATCGAGTGTCTTGTGGTTCCCAGTCTGCTCTGTAACTTTCGGTGCTCACACTCACCCCACAGCGTGGGGGAGGTTGGAGAATGCACATGGCATCTCATCTCACAATGCTGGGCTTGTGTGAACAATGATGCCCCATCTTTTATGGGGCTGCTCAGATGCATTAGAGCCCAGAGCTCTGGTCAGAGTCCTGTTTATTGCTGCTTGGAGAGCACGCGGGAGCCCCGCTGAAGGGCTGAAGCCCGGAGTTTTGCCCCTCCCCAGTGGCCCAGCTGCAAACAGCTGCCCTCCCTCCCCTGCCGGCCTGGTGGAGCTGTGCACAAATGGTTTCCATCAGCACCAGTAGTCACGTGCGAGCTGGGCGGAACTCCCGGAGGCGGATGGGTCATTGCTGCAGCTTTGTTGACATGACGTGATGGAGTCCTCAGGGACCCGTGTGTCATCGGATGAGGCATACGATCTCCATGAGCCAGCAGGAGTGGGATGGCCTCGACAGGAAATGCAGAAATCCCTAGTGACCCGCTGCAAAGCCCTGTGCACACTCCTGAGCCACAGCCTGCCCTCCCTCCATCCGAGGAGGCAGCGAGCCGCCCCCAGAGCAGCCAGCCCGACCTGGAGGCCTGGGGCTCTTGTCTCTTTCCTCTGCAAGAGAAGTTTCCAAGATGCACAGAGAAGAGTTCTTCTGTTCCTCCCACTTGCTCTGCTCAGCTGTACCCAATGTCTGTAGCGTCCACTGGTCCAGCTATGTACACTCAGCTCTAGGAGACGGGAGGTATGATGTAGGCATCAGAAGACCTGAAATGTCAATGCAAAGGCTGAAGCATGAATTAGAGAAATAGACTGATGAAACAGGAAGTGCTGGGTGCGTGGCTTCCCCCATCTTGTCCCACCGTGGAACCCTGGGTGCACAGTTCACTCGCTTTGTTACACGATGGACCCTGACCAGACGTCACATGCCACCTACCAGGTTGGAGGCCGAATACAACAGAAAGGCCATTCCTGAGAGGCACTTGGTAGGGAGGAAGTGATGGCTGCACCGTCATGAGTGCTGTGTCAAATGGAAGAGGGGCCACTGCCATCCCGCCCGGCCACCCAGCTGGCTCAGGGGATTATGACCTTTCGAACTTTTGCTGGAGAGCCTTCGATCACCCCACCATGTCTCTGTGGAGTTCACAGACTCAAAAAGAAGGCCGACATTATTTATTCAGAGCCATGAGGAGAGCCTCGTGGGCATCATAGGAGTGAAAAGGGGTCTGCCCTCTTGGCCAGAGTTGGGCTCTGGAGTGACAGCCTTGAGTTCAAATGGGAACTACTGGGCAGTTAAATGAGAGTGTGTGAGGAAGGCATCTCTTGAGTTCCTGGTCTGAGTGCTACAGAAATGGGAGCTGCTGTCATCCAGGCATTTATAATGGTCAACTGGGGGATCCTGGACACAAGCCAGCGATGCTTTTTCCATTTTAGGAAATGTCCATCAGCTGATGAACGAATAAACATAGTGCATGGGGGTACAGTTTCCCAATATCATGGAATGTTACTCGGTCATGAAAAGGAATGAAGCACCGATTTGTGCTCCAGTGTAGACGAACCTTGAAAACATTATGCCGAGTGAAAGAAGCCGGACACCAAAGACTGCATAGTGAATGATCCCATGTATATGAAATATGCAGAATAGACAAACCCCTAGAACAGGCAAGAATGAAGCACTGTTATGTGCTATAAGGTTGCAGAAAAGTCCTGCCAGAGATAAATAAAGCGACATTTCACAGGGACCTTGTTTTGGAACCTGACTGGGAGCTTGCTGGAGCACAGAGGCAAAGGAGATTGGAACCCAGGATCAGCTAAAAGCCAGGGCAGCGTGAAGGCAAGAGGCTGGCACCAGAGTCCCCTCTGAGTTAAGCTGGAAGAGGAGATAGGGCTGAGTGGCCAGGAGCAGCCCCACTGGCTATTCCAAAGGCCATGCTGGAGTGGGGGTGTGTCCAGGAGACCCTGGATGGTCAGGGGCCATGCTCAGCGCCAAAGGAAGGGTTCAGAGGCTGTCTCTGGATCTGCTTGTTCTGAACATTGAGTGTAAATTGAACCATACACTCTGTGGGCTTTCCTTTCTGGCTTCTTTCACTCAGCATGACATTTCTATTTTGAGGTGGTAGTTGTGTCTGACTCTTGCAGCCCCACAGGCTGTAGCCCGCCAGGCTCCTCTGTTCCTTGGGATTTCCCAGGCAGGACTCCTGGAGTGGGCTGCCGCTTCCTCCTGAGAGGATCGTCCCACACTTCCTACATTGTAGGTAGTCTCCCGCGTTGCAGGCAGATTCTTTACTGCTGAGCCACCAGAGAGGCCCTATCTATAATCTACTGTTTCTCATATTCATATTAGCCCCGCTGACTGCTCTTTCCCCACGTATAACTCCTATATTGTAGCATGCATCGGTGCCTCATCCCTTTTCATGGTTGTGTGATGTTCCACTGTATCTGTTCACCCATTGGTAGACATCTGAGTTATGAATCATTTTTATGACTGTATAGCTATCATGGGTTTACAATGGCCAGGCCCTGTCCAGTGACAACCTCTTTTCCGACAGGAGACTGAGCTGATAGACTGGTAAGGGGGTTGCTGATGCCCACGCAGAACCTTGGGGGCTCACCTTGGAGCCTGTGGCTGAGCAGATAGCCTGCAGACTCCATGTCAGGTGTGCTGGGTGTGAGATGACAGTCCAGCTGGTGACAGCGCAGTGTCATCCACAAGGGAGTGCTTGGCCTCTTGGTGCCAACCATGGGCCGTTTTGCTGAAGATTTGTCAACTAGTTGCTCAGTGGGGACATCTGGTGGTGGCTTGTGTGGGTGAGGCGGGTTGATAGCGGGTGATCCAGACAGGTGCCCCCTGGACTCATCAGTACAGACCCTGGATGGATGATGCCCATCTTTGCAGCATCTGCAGAGGACTGGGGACGGGGTGGAGGGAGGGCAGTGAGAAGATCTAGCAAGAACTGACTGTTCAGTAGCACCGAGAAGACGCCAGCCCTGTCTGAAGTACACCTAACCCTCACATCAAGGTCAATGCCTTCATCACCTCCATCTTCGGTTCAGTTCAGTTCAGTCACTCAGTCGTGTCCGACTCTTTGCCACCCCGTGGACTGCAGCACTCCAGGCTTCCCTGTCCATCACCAACTCCTGGAGCCTGCTAAACTTATGTTTGTAGAGTTGGTGATGCCATCCAACCATCTCATCCTCTCTTGTCCCCTTCTCCTCCCACCTTCAATCTTTCCCAGCATCAGGGTCTTTTCCAATGAGTCAGTTCTTTGCATCAGGTGGCCAAAGTATTGGAGTTTCAGCTTCAACATCAGTCCTTCCAGTGATAACAAACAGAGGCCCAGGGAAGTTAAGTGAGTGGCCCTGGGTCACCCAGCAAGCAGTGGGTATATTAGGGTTCTCTGGAGAAACAGAGCCAATAGGACATAAATCTTGCTCTACAAAGAGATTTATTATAAGCAGTTGGCTTACACGATCATGTGTGCTAAGTTGCTTCCGTTGTGTCTGACTCTTTGTGACCCCATGGACTGTAGCCCCACCAGGCTTCTCTGTCCATGGGATTCATATTAGGGGTAGAATACTGGAGTGGGTTGCCATGTCCTTCTCGAGGAGATCTTCCCAACGCAGGGATCGAACCTGTTTCTCTTCCATCTTGTGCATTGGCAGGCGGGTTCTTGACCACTAGCACCACCTGCAAAGCTTACAGTCATGGAGGCTGAGAAATCCACAGTCCGCAGTTTTGAAGGCCTCAGAAGCAGGAGCATCAGGGGCAGAGAAGATCGATGCCCCAGCTCAAAAACTGTCTGGCAGAGATAGAATTCATCCCTCTTCCGCCTTTTGTTGTATTTGGGCCCTCAGTGGAGTGTTGGGGTGTTACCGACACTGGGGAGGACCATTTGCATCACAGTCCACCCATTCAAAATGCTGGCTCCTTCAAGAGATGCGCTCACAGGCACGCCCAGAAGTAACATCTGATCAAATGACTGGAGTTGACAAATAAAGTGAACCATCACAGTGGGAGAAATTGGGACCCCAGGAGGCTGTCTGGCTGCAGTGGTCAAAGATTAACCCTTTAAGGTCTGACCTCAAGTGGCCCCAGATCACCAATTTGCTGACACTGCTAAAGGAGACCTGGAAAAGTTGGAATCCCACAGGTCAGGTGAAGCCCCACAAGATGTATCCCATTAAATTTCGAGTGCTCCCCTTTTTTAAAAAATTGTTTATTTTTGGCTATGCTGGGTCTTTGTTGCTGCACACGAGTTTTCTCTAGTTGCAGTGGTCGGGTTTCTGATTCAGTAGCTTCTCTTGTCAAGGTGTATGGGCTCCAGAGTGCCGGCTCAGGAGTTGTGGTGCACGGGCTTAGCTGCTCCGCGGCCTGCGTAATCTTCCCAGATCAGAGATCGAACCTGTGTCTCCTGCATTGGCAGGGGGATTCTCACCCACTGGACCACGAGGGAGGTTCTTGGGTGTTCCCTTCGAGGAGAACAAGCCACCTGCCTACTGGGTGATGTGGAAGGGGTGGGACGTGAGGAAGCAGGAACGTGAGGGACAGGAGACAGAGGAGGCGGTCTCTGGATGGTGGGACAGACACCCCTGTCCTTGGCAGACCTGGGTGCCCCGCTCCCAGTGCTCTTAGAGGCCAGATGGGGCCTCGGATCCTGGCAGCCTTTGAGTCATTGTGTTCTTTACCCAGAGGGAGAAGCCGGGCTGGGATCTGGGTGGAAGGAGTGGTCAGGAGGGTGGGGTGGGGGTGTGAGGAGTCTGATAACTCTAGGCATGGTTGGTAAATTTGACTAGAGCCTGGGGAGAGGGAAGTGAGCCTCAGTTTCCCCATCTGGACACAGGAGGTGGAAGACCAGGTCCATCTCTGTGCACTGTGGCATCGTCCTGTGGGGTCCAGACTCTGCAGCTCCGAGTCAGCAGCCGTAGGACAGCAGCCCGTGCAGTGACTGCCTCCACGGGTGCTCAGCTCTCCCCGTTTCTCTGTTTCAGCCTGAAGGAGCCCCCCGGTCATACACCTACAGCGCTTTCTTCTGTCCCAATGGTGAGTCCCCCACGCCCACCCTTCCAAAGACTTTGGCCCTTACACCTACATTGTTGCAACTTCCTTGCTGCCGAGTGGAGACCTGTCCTGCCTTGGGGCTGGGGACACCACAGCAAAGCCACTGAAATGTCCCAGCTAGGGACAAATGTAGGGCAGAGTGAGGACTGGGCTTCTGCCAGGCAGGAAGTAAACACGTCATGATGGTTGACTGCAGGTGCCAACGAGAAGAGACATTGCCGTCAGGGGAAGGGGCTGCTGAACTTGGAGTCCCGAGTGGGGCACTGACGGTCTGGGGAAGGGCAGTCTTAGAGTCACATCGTGGGAAAGCTGGGAGAATGAGCGTGACCCAGAACCAGGGGTAGCAGAGGAGGGTGGGGGAAATTAAGACAGGTTCCAGGGAGTGTGAGATCTGGGGCCCACCCTGATCCCCTGAAATTGACGTTAGGCCTGCCCATGATCTGGAAGTGGGTACGGAATGCCCAGGGAGTGGAGTGGCCAGAGAAATTGTGAGAGAAGAGACACTTCCACACCTCTGTCTTGGTGGGGTCATGTCAGTGCTGGGAGGAACATGAGCCTGAGCTGCCTATGGGAAGGTCTGACCCTACCCCATCCTACCCCTCCTCAAAGAGCCCTCCAGTTTGGAGCTTGGGCTGGGCCTGGCACTGGACGCTCATCTGGCTGGTTTTGCCAAGAGGCAGAGCAGAGGATCTGAGATGGAATCCCCTGGAGTCCAATCCCTAGGTGTACCACCTCCCTGTTGCCAAGGCATTCACATCACACTCTGGACCCAGGCTTCCTTTTCACATCCCCCCTCCCCTTTTTTCAGTAAATAGCAAGACATCACATATATGCTCAAATGATTTTGTAAACAATTGTATGTCTTTATTTTTTGGGACTTCCTTGTGGTTCAGCTGGTAAAGAATCCACCTGCAATGCGGGAGACCTGGGTTCAATCCCTGGGTTGCGAAGATCCCCTGGAGAAGGGAAAGGCTACCCACTCCAGTATTCTGGCCTAGAGAACTCCATGGACTGTACAGTCCAAGGGGTTACAAAGAGTCGGACACGACTGAGCGACTTTCATTTTATTTTTAGCTGTGCTGAGTCTCCGTTGCTAAGCGGGCTTTTCTCTAGTTGTGGCGGCGGGCTTTTCATGGTGGTGGCCTCCCCTGTTGCGGAGCACATGCTCTAGATACGGGAGCTTTAGTAACTGCGGCTCACGGGTTCTAGAGCACAGGCTCAGTAGTTGTGGTGAAAGGTTGCTGCTATGAGCCGTGAATGACGCTAGGATCCTTGGCCTTCCGGGGGAGAGGAATTTGATCCAGTGCTAGTGGTGAGGCTTGACTGCTCAGAGCTTTTGTGTAATAAAGTTTTATTAAAGTATAAAAGAGACTGAGAAAGCTTCTGACATAGGCATCAGAAGCAGGCAGAAAGAGTGCCCCCTTGCTAGTTTACAGAAAGAAGTTATATACTTCTTAATTAGCAAGCTGCTAATTAAAGAAAGGAAATGTCTCAAAACTCAGTTGCACCAGACCCCTCACCCACAGCATGAATTTTGAGATAACATCGGCACCAGGTGAATCATCCTGGGCCGTAAAACAATTGACATGTATCTTGAAGACAGGCAGGTTTCCAAGCACACACAGTTTCATTAACATAGCTTAAGAGAACATTTCTATGAGTAAAACATACTGGTTTGTTGAGCCATTATCTGTTCTATGTGTCTTAGGCAGAACCAACTTGAAGAAAGGCAGAATCTCAGGTAGATACATAGTTTCATTAACACAACTTAAGAAAAACATTTCCATAAGAAAAGTTCAGGTGGAACCAGGTGTTATCCTGGCAACACAGAATTTTAAAAGAAAGCTCCTTTTAATTTTGTATAGAGAAGGGAAAAAGTCTGACACTTGTAGTTTGTTTCCTCCTGCCGCTTAAGAGAGAGAGAAAAAACGGCTGACACTTGCAGCCTATTTCCTCCTCTTGGGTACCCCTAGCCTTCCTGCCTGTTACCCTCTCTGACGCACAGGCTTAGTTGCTCCGCGGCACTTGGGATCTCCCTGGATCAGGGATCGAACCCATGTCTCCTGCATTGGCAGGTGGATTCTTTACCACTGAGCCACCAGGGAAGCCCTTAGAGAAATGCAAATTGAAACGGAATAAGTTATCAGAGCACACCTATCCGAATGCGTAAAATAAAAAGTGGTGACAACATGAAAAGTGGCCAGGATGTGGACAAGTTGGATCTTTCATACATTGCTGGTGGGAATGCAAAGTGGTACAGCCACTGTGGTTTCTTAGAACAGTGTGATAACTTAAAAAACAACATGCTGTCAGCATCAGTTCAGTTCAGTTCAGTTCAGTCGCTCAGTCGTATCTGACTCTCTGCGACCCCATGAATCACAGCACGCCAGGCCTCCCTGTCCATCACCAACTCCCGGAGTTCACTCAAACTCATGTCCACAGAGTTGGTGATGCCATCCAGCCATCTCATTCTCTGTCATCCCCTTCTCCTCCCGCCCCCAACCTTTCCCAGCATCAGAGTCTTTTCCAGTGAGTCAACTCGTCGCATGAGGTAGCCAAAGTACTGCAGTTTCATCTTTAGCATCAGTCCTTCCAATGAACACCCAGGATTGATCTCCTTTAGAATGGACTGGTTGGATCTCCTTGCAGTACAAGGGACTCTCAAGAGTCTTCTCCAACACCACAATTCAAAAGCATCAATTCTTCAGCAATCAGCTTTCTTCACAGTCCAACTCTCACATCCATACATGATACCCGCTAGCAATTATACTCTTAGGCATTTCTTCAGAGAAATGAAGACTTCAGTTCAGTTCAGTTCAGTTCAGTCCCTCAGTCGTGTCCGACTCTCCGCGACCCCATGAATCACAGCACGCCAGGCCTCCCTGTCCATCACCAACTCCCGGAGTACACTCAAACTCATGTCCACAGAGTCGGTGATGGCATCCAGCCATCTCATTCTCTGTCGTCCCCTTCTCCTCCCACCCCCAACCTTTCCCAGCATCAGAGTCTTTTCCAGTGAGTCAACTCGTCGCATGAGGTGGCCAAAGTATTGCAGTTTCAGCTTTAGCATCAGTCCCTCCAATGAACACCCAGGATTGATCTCCTTTAGAATGGACTGGTTGGATCTCCTTGCAGTATAAGGGACTCTCAAGAGTCTTCTCCAACACCACAGTTCAAAAGCATCGATTCTTCGGCGATCAGCCTTCTTCACAGTCCAACTCTCACATCCATACATGACCACGGGAAAAACCATTGCCTTGACTAGACGGACCTTGGTTGGCAAAGTAATGTCTCTGCTTTTTAATATACTATCAAGGTTGGTCATAACTTTCCTTCCAAGGAGCAAGCGTCTTTTAATTTCATGGCTGCAATCAGCATCTGCAGTGATTTTGGAGCCCAAAAAAATAAAGTCTGACACTTATACTCTTAGGCATTTCTTCAGAGAAATGAAGACTTACATTCATACAAAAACCTGTATACAAATGTTCATATCAGCTGGTGGCTCAGACGGTAAAGATTCCGCCTGTAGTGCAGGAGATCTGGGTTTGATCCCTGGGTTGGGAAGATCCCCTGGAGGAGGGCATGGCAACCCACTCCAGTATTCTTGCCTGAAGAATCCCATGGGCAGAGGAGCCTGGTGGCGTACAGTCCACGGGGTCACACAGTCAGATACGACTGAGCGACTAAGCACAAGCACAAACTGAAAACAGCCTAGATGTCCTTCCGTGGGTGAATGGTTAAGCAAATTGTGGTCTGTCCATATGTCAGAATGTGAACCAGAGATAAAAAAGAAGAAACTATTGATAATATGCAGCAACTAAAATGAAGGGGATTGAGTAAAAAAAAAAAAAAAGAAATCAATCCTAAATGAATACATAAATGATTCTTTTTATAACATTTTCCAAATAACAAAATTTTAGAGATGGTGGTCATATTAGTGGTTGTTGGGGAGGGGAGAAAGGGTGTGAGTGTGGTGATAGAAGTGCAGCAAGAGGGATCCCCCACAAATAGAATTGGAGAGATCTAAATGAGGGCTTGAAGCTCAACATTCAGAAAACTAAGATCATGGCATCTGGTCCCATCACTTCATGGGAAATAGATGGAAAAACAGTGGAAACAGTGTCAGACTTTATTTTTTTGGGCTCCAAAATCACTGCAGATGCTGATTGCAGCCATGAAATTAAAAGACGCTTGCTCCTTGGAAGGAAAGTTATGACCAACCTAGATAGTATATTAAAAAGCAGAGACATTACTTTGCCAACCAAGGTCCGTCTAGTCAAGGCAATGGTTTTTCCCGTGGTCATGTATGGATGTGAGAGTTGGACTGTGAAGAAAGCTGATCGCCGAAGAATCGATGCTTTTGAACTGTGGTGTTGGAGAAGACTCTTGAGAGTCCCTTATACTGCAAGAAGATCCAACCAGTCCATTCTAAAGGAGATCAATCCTGGGTGTTCATTGGAAAGACTGATGCTAAAGCTGAAACTCCAATACTTTGGCCACCTCATGCGACGAGTTGACTCACTGGAAAAGGCTCTGATGCTGGGAAAGGTTGGGGGCGGGAGGAGAAGGGGACGACAGAGAATGAGATGGCTGGATGGCATCACCGACTCTGTGGACATGAGTTTGAGTGAACTCCGGGAGTTGGTGAAGGACAGGGAGGCCTGGCGTGCTGTGATTCATGGGGTGGCGGAGAGTCGGACACGACTGAGCGACTGAACTGAACTGAAATGAGATCAAGGGATTCTAAGAGTACCAGTATCCTGGTAATGCTAATATACTAGCGAGATGTTACCTTTGGGGAAACTGGGTCAAAGATTTCTCTTTGTTATTTCTTAGAGTCACATATGGGCTTTCCGGTGGTGCTAGGGGTAAAGAACCTGCCTGCCAATGCAGGAGTCATAAGGTTCAATCCCTGGGTCTGGAAGATCCGCTGGAGGAGGGCATGGCAACCCCAGTAGTTTTGCACGGAGAATTCCATGAACAGAGGAGCCTGGAGGGCTACAGTCCATAGGTTGCAAAGAGTCGGACATGACTGAAGCAGCTTAGCACACGCACACGCAGAGTTACATATGAATCTATTTTTATCTCAGTAAATTTTAAGTTGAAAACATTTTTAAAAGCCAGTGCGTGAGGACTTCCCTGGCAGTCCAGTGATTAGGACATACTTCGCCTTCCAGTGCAGGGGGTTCAGGTTCAATCCCTGGTCAGGGAGCTAAGGTCCCACATGCCTTGCAGACAAGAAACCAGAACTTATAATGGGAGCAATACTATAACAAATTCAATAAAGACTTCTAAAATGGCCCCCATAATAAATCTTAGAAAATGCATGTGTACAAATACTGTATGATTCCACTTATATGATCTCTCTAGAGCAGTCAAGATCCTAGAGACAGAAAGTAGGTTAGTGGTTGTCAGGAGCTGGGGGAGAGGAAAATGGAGATTTATTGTTTTTTGTTTTTGTTGGTTTTTTTAAAATTTATTGTTTAATGGATACAGATCTTTAGTTTTACAAGATGAGAAGAGTTCTTGGGGTGGATGCTGGTGATGTTTAAACAATGTGATTGTATTTAATGCCACTGACCTGTACACTTAAAAATGGTTTAAGATGGCAAATTTTGCATCGTGTGTGTTTTATCACAATTTTTAAAATTGGGAAAGGAAAAAGCAATACCTATGTACTAGAGAAAACTTATAAAAATAGAAATACAAAAACTGTCTCCTCTAGTTCACATATGAAGACATTTTGCTGTGTTCACTTTCCTAGGGTTGATTATTGTTTGTTTTAGTATAGTTGTGGCTCATGAGGTGTATAGTTTTCTGTCTTGCTTTTTTCACTTAATACATCCTCAGCACTTTCCCTTGTTATTGTATTGTTTATCAACTCTGTATAAACAGCACTACAAAACAGCTTCATTATGGTCCATTAAATGACTGCCCCATAATTTGATCATTATGGAACATTTTGAAACATTACTGGACATTTGCATATTGTTTGCATTTTTTATATTGTAATCCACACTAAGCTGAATGTATTTGTATTCAAAGTAAGATCAGGAACATTTTTAACACGTTTATTGAGGTATAATTGACATACAATAAATTAGACATATTTTAAGTGTAGTTTGATGAGTGTTGAGAAACATCTGTGAAGCATCACCACAATTAAGGTAATGAAGATTTTTATTAACCCTAAAGTCATGCCCCTTTGAAATTCCTCACTCCTCTCCGCTCTTGTCTCTAGAGAACCACGGGTCTGCTTCCTGTCTCTGTAGATAACTTTGTACTTTTTAGAATTGTATGTAAGTGGAATAATACAGAACGTTCTCCTTCTTGTCTGGCTTCTTTTACTCAACAAAAGAATTTTGAGATTTGACCATGCTGTGTGTATCAGTAATTCAGTCATTTTAAGTCTCAGCAGGATTCCACTGGATGTATGCATCACACTTTATCTACTCACCTGTTGAAGGATGTTTGAGTTATTTCCGGTTTGGGACTATTTCACGTGCACTGCTATGAAACTTTGTGCCCAAGTCTTTGTATGGGTAATGTGTTTTCCTTTCTCTTGAGTTGATACCTAGGAGTGGAATAGCTAGTGCAGATAGTAAGTATGTTTTTAACTTTTTAAGAAGCTGTCAAACAATTTCCCACAATGATAGTACTGTTTTGCATTCCCACAGGCACTGGATAAGCCAGTTTTACCCTATTCTTAACAACACTTAGCATGGTCTGTTTAAGTTTAGTCATTCTAATAGGTGTCTAGTGGTATCTCACTATGGTTTTAATTTGCATTTCCATCATGACTCATGATATTAAGCACCTTTTCTTTTTTTTTAATTAATTATTTATTTTTTATTGGAGGCTAATTATTTTACAATATTATATTGGTTGGTTTTGCCATACATTGACATGAATCCACCCCGGGTGTACATGGGTTCCCCCTCCTGAACCCCCCTCCCTCCTCCCTTTATCCTCCCTCTGGGTCATCCCCGCACACCAGCCCTGAGCATCCTGTAACATGCATCGACCCTAAACTGGTGATTTGTTTCACATATGACAACATACATGTTTCAATGCCATATGCTTATTTGCTATCAGTATTTTTTGCGGGGGTGAAGTGTCTGATCGGATCTTTTAGCTTTTTAAAAGTTGAATTGTTTATTTGTATTTGGTTTTAAAAATGTATTCTGGGTCCCAGTCCTTTATCAGATGACTGCTTTGCAAATATGTTCCTCCCACGCTGTATCTTGTCTTTTCATTATCTCAATAGTGTCTTTTAAAGAGCAGAAGTTTTTCATTTTAATGATGCTTATCACTTTTTCCTTTTATGGATTATTTTTTCTTGTTGTATCTAAGAAAGCTTTGCTCAATCCTACATTTTCTTCCCAAAGTTTTATAGTTTTAGGCTTTACATTTGTAAGATAATGCATTTCAAGTTAACTCTTGGAGCCCATGCAAGGTATGGATCAGAGTTCCTTTTTCTTCATCTGGAGATTTCACTGTTCTACCATCATTTGTTGAAGACTTTTGCTGTTGAATTGCTTTTGCAGCTTTGTTGAAAATCAGTTGTTTATACATGTATGGGTCCATTTGTGGACTCCCTCTTCTGTTCCACTGAGCATTTGTGTTGACACCGATGCTACACTCTTGTGATTGCCATGGCTTTAGAGTAAGTCTCAGTGTCAGATGCTGTGAGTCCTTCTTGTTTATCAAAGTTGTTTTGACTCTTTTGGATCCTTTGAGTTTCCACATAAATTTTGAAATCAGCTTTGCAATTTCTTTAGAAGACCCTAAAGGGTTTTGATTGGGATTGCATCAAATCTAAAGATCAGTTTGGGGGGATAATTAACATCTTCATAATATTATTTTCCGACCCACAAACAGTCTAGCTCTCCGTTGACTTGCATCTTTAGTTTCAGCAGCATTTTGCCATTCCCAGCAGACAGGTCTTGCCCATCTTTTGTAGGATTTATCTCTGTGAGTGTTTCATCTTTTGTGCTCTGTTGACAAAGAGGCCATCAAACCAGCTCCGCCCCACTGTGCTTCCCGCAGCTTCGTGGGGAGCCACACTGAGACTGAGGTCCCGCTGCTCAGCTCTGGGCATGGTCAGGGGGAGGAAGGATGCTTCTGGTGCCCCCTCAACACCTCATCTCTTTCCCTCTATCCAGAGAGAGTCCACATCTCCACGCCCAACAAGTACGAGTTCCAGTATGTGCAGCGGCCACTGCGCCTCACCTGTTTCGACGTGGCTGTGCGAGCCCACAACGATGCACGCGTGGCCTTGTCCCCAGGGCCCCAGGACACAGCGGGCATGATCGAGATTGTTCTGGGAGGGCACCAGAACACCAGGTCCTGGATCTCCACCAGCAAGATGGGTGAGCCGGTGGCCAGCACACCCACGGCCAAGATCCTCTCCTGGGATGAATTCAGAACATTCTGGATCAGCTGGCACAGCGGGCTCATCCAGGCATGATTGGGTTTGCCTGGGGCGGGCATGGGAGCCATCTGGTCCTCTGGCACTTGTTGCTTCCTGATCCATGTGATGTGATGGCAAGGCGGGGAGAGAGGGGGATAACACAAGGCAGCCCTCAAGTTGCTTACAGTCTGCCTGGCGTTGCTTCCAAAAAACTAGTGAGAACTGTCACAGAGAAGGTACCCAGGAGTCTGGGAGGCCAGGGAGAAAGGAAATGGATATGAGCAGATAAGATGAGGATTGTGGACACTTTCTGGGCCAAGCAAAGGAAAGAAAAGAAGTAGGTGTTAACAGCTTCCTAGAGGAGGGGTATACCCAGGTGGTGCTTTGAAGTATGAATAAGAGTTTGCCAGGCAAACTGAAGCAGAGATGTTTCAAGCAGAGGGAACTACATATGCGAAGGTTCCAGGGAGCCCAATGACTTTGGAACCTGAAGATGCCCCACTGTGTCTCTGTTGGGTGTTCAATGAACAGTGTGGTTTCTAGTTTCTCTCGTTGCTGATGCCTTGAGAATCCCACCCCACCCCGTGAATGTGGCCAAGGCCTCTGATCATGTCTGAACCCAGCTTCCTGCTTCCTGCCAGCACCCAGCAGCCTTGGCCTCTTTTTCCAGGTTGGCCATGGTCCAGAGCCATCCAATGAATCTGTCATCATGGCCTGGACCCTCCCCAAACCGCCAGAGGTCCAGTTCATTGGTTTCTCCACTGGCTGGGGTTCTGTGGGCGAGTTCCGCATCTGGAGGAAGGTGGAAGCAGATGAGAGCTACAGTGAAGCCTTCACCCTGGGGGTCCCGCACAGCGCCATTCCTGGGTCTGAGCGCGCTGCCGCCTCCATCATAGGTGTGTCTGCCCTGCAGCCTGGCTTGGGGAGGATGGGGGCAAGTGTCACTTCCTGTTCATTCTCATTCTGGGTTTTGCTGGAGCATGTGCCTTTGGGGCCTTTAGCCATACACCCACTCACCTGACTGGCAAGCAACTTCCAGTGCCTTCTCTGTGCTGGGTGCTGGGGACAGACTCAGAGGTGCCCCCAAGCCTGCCCTTTGGGGGCTCAAGTCTGGCTGAGGAGGCAGGTCCTTGCCCTCTGTGGGGTGACCCTGAGGGGTGGGTGGTGGGCTTCATGAGGGCAGCATGTCTTCGGTGATATACAAGCAGGCTGAAAGGCCAGGTGAAGTTAGCCAGGTATGGGGTGGAGGGTAGGGGCTCTGGGGGTCCAGGTGAGAGGGGCAGGACCGTTTCAAATGCTTAGAGAGCTTACTGAGCAGGGGTAAGAGGCTGTGGCCAGGGACTTCTTGAGCACTGGATTGTCTCCTGTAGCCCAGGCACAGGAGTGGAAAGTGGGGACTGTGTGATCCATCTAGTGCTGGAAATTGGAAGGGTGGGGAGGGCGTGAAAGGCCAGGAAGAGGCAGACAGACAAGAAGGAGGGGTCTCGGGTCTCTGTGACAGCAAAGGAGGGAAGCCCTGGGGCCTGGGGCAGGTTGGCGGTTGTCACCGGCTCAGAGGATGCTGGCGTTTATGATTTCTGAAGCATGAAATCAATTTAGATGTGGCCTTGGGGATGAGTGGCCCAGCTTGAGGTGATGGGTGTCAGTGGGAAGACAGGTGGGCGGGGATGGAGAGGAGATGAAGGCAGGTAACTGTATGTCAGTCAGTGCCTTCAGCGCAGCGGGATGGAAGTGTCGAGATGAACTGGAAAACCCAGAGAAAGGTGATGAGAAAGTAGCCAGGTGGGCCCCACCACAGGAGGAGGCTGCAGGAGCAGGGGCAGCCTCAGTGGAGCAGAAGGAAAGGTCAAAGAAGGGAGGTGTGATCAGCAGGGAGTCCAGAAAGTGTGTCAGCAACATTTGGGGGCATAAAGGCCAGGGAGAGGGAGGCAGAGTACTGAAGGGATGAGAGCACAGTAAGTCAGAAATAACAGGAAAAAAGCACTTTTAAAAACACACCAACAATGCCACACATATAAGAAAACTATTAAAAACCCAAATACTCATGGTTAAAGAGAAAACCACATTTCATATTGGAAGTTAGAAAAAATATGGAGAATGGAGTCAAATGACTGGATTGACATCTTAACGTTTGTGGGATGCAGCCAGAGTTGTACTAAGAGGAAAATGTGTAGTCTTAATTGGACCTATTTAAAAATCTAGAAAGGAAAAAGCATTTACTAATAATAACATAATGAAAAGGTAGAAAGAACACCTGAGTTACAGCCAAAAAACATAGAGGGAAGCAGGTAAGATAGGACCAGCGAGTGTCCACCGAGGCCAAGAGATCAAGCAGGCTGGATGGGCAAGGATGCCTCCCAGTCTCAAAGGGCAGCACCGGCAATCAGATAATGGGAGGCTAGTGCTGGCCATGGGTGGGCTCACTCCGAGGAAACTTGTCCCTAGGACAGTGCCAGGGCATTGAATGAGGCCAGTCCTCCGCACTTTCTTCCCCTTCCTTCTCACCAGGAGACGTCATGGGGCCAACTCTGAACCATCTCAGCAACCTCCTCCGGCTTCCCTTCGGCTGCGGAGAGCAGAATATGATTCATTTTGCGCCCAATGTCTTTGTCTTGAAGTATCTCCAGAAAACCCGACAACTCAGCCCTGAGGTGGAGAGGGAGACCACCGACCACCTGGTGCAAGGTACTGGGGTGCAGGTGGCCTCGGCCGCACTGGGCACAGCCCACATGCCATGTGCAGAGGATGGGGAAGAAAGCAAAGATATGGAAAGAGGCTAATCTAGGTGGCCTGATCTGGCCCCTGTCAGTCGGAGCCTGGCATCTGCACCTGTTAGGAAACCGATCTGATTGCTGGTAATCAGCCATGGGGAGAGGAACAGCATCTTCTAAAAATGTAACTCTTTCTGAACAACCAGAGCAATATAATAGCGTTATAAAAACATTTGGGGGAAAAAAAATCCCTGTAAGCTTCCCATCTTGCTGGCTCTGCATTGACTCCTCTACCCTCCAGCAGCACAGGTTAGCTTTGCCATTCTTGGTGTCTTGTAACACAGCATCCTGTGGCATGCCTCCCTCGACCCTGTCTTGTGTGCGTAAGATTCACCCACTGGACTTTGGGGAGCTGTTGTCCATTCACCTCCATTACTGTGTGGCGGCAGCAGTCGGCCGTGTCTGCGGATGGGCTTTGGAGCAATTTGCAATTCAGGGCTTTTAGAATGGTACTGTCGTTAATTGTCCTCTTTGCATACTTGGTGAAAACTCATCCAGATTTCTGTGGGGTGAAACCATTGGGTCTTAGGATGGGTTCAGTTTGTAATCACTTTGGAGGCTACACTGTTTTTTCATCACATGCATTAATGGAACACAACATACTGAACTCTGCTCTTGGGCATACTGAGTTTATTTCCAGTTTTTTCCCCCTAGATAATGCAACACTGAACATCTTCAGAAGTAAACCACCAGTACTGAACTTCAGAAATAAACAAGGCACCATTGTACTTCTTTAGAAATGAATAACACAGCCCTGATCATCTTCACAGATAAATAACACAACACTGAACATCTTCATAGATAAATAACACAGAAGTGAACATCTTCATAAATAAATAACACAGCACTGGACATCTTCTATTGCCATGAATCAAGTCCTTAGGGCAAGGAATCGCCCTGTTTGGGGGTGGGGTACAGGGCTTCTGAGGGCCCTGAATTACCCTCTTTGCACATCTAGCCTCACAAAGAGGGGGAAGAGTGAAGGCTGGAGATGGGATCTCAGCTCTGTCAGAGATTCCCATTCTGTGTCCCTGGGTAGGACCTGCTTTTCTCAGTGTCTTTGTTTCCTTCAGTTGATACCAATATTCTGGAGCCTCCTGGACTCTGCTTCTAGCCTTACACTGGAGCCAAAGTGAAAGGAAAGCATGGAGGAGGCTGAACCTAGCTCTGAAACTGGCATCTGCCTCGTTCCAGGCATATGCAGCTCCATCCACGCTACCCTGAGTTTCCCTCCTTGCAGCCCCCATGCTAATAGTCCTCGTTTCCCAGATGAGCAAACTGAGCCTCGTGGGAGTGAAGAGCTGCCCAAGACCTCACAGGGGCAAGTTGTGGGGGCTTCTCAGACCCCAGGCTCCTCTGGACTGGGGCACAAGGGGCAGGCAGGGCACTAGACCAAGCCAGAGAGGCACGAGAAACCACCGTCACAATCACGGAAATTTACCGAAAAGAATTCAAGAATGCCTGACTCAGATGATGCTGGCCCCTGTGAGATGGGGAAACAGAGGCATGTGAAAATCTCAATTCCTAAGACAAATCTGGAGTCCCTGTCTCCTGGCCTGTTGTGGTTCCCTGATATTATGTTCCAAAGGCAGTCCTGATGATCTAGAACCTTCTGTTCTCATGGATGAGAAAAGAACGATGAAGAATGTATAGCTGTCTGAGCTTAACTACTGGTGGTCCAGTAGTTAAGACTGTGCACTTCCACTGCAGGGGCATGGGTTCAGTCCCTGGTTGGGGAACTAAGATCCCACATGCTGTATGGGGCACAGCCAAAAAAATAAAATAAACGTGCAACTCTCAGATGGAAAGAGAAGTCAGAGGTTGCCATGGCTATGTGAAGGCTGACCACAGACTACCCAGAACCTTAAGTCTGCTTGGTCCATGGTGGACAGGGAGGGGCAGGGCTCAAGTTGGCGGGTTGTGAAAGTCTAGGATGTGGGTGAGCCCTGGCCTCCCAAGGCCAGGCACACCTCAGTGAACCCATCTGGACTCAGGTCCTTGCCTGCCATCCAGAATGTGATGACCTATATGGGTGAGTGGCAGCCTAGACCTCCCCTCTACCCAGACAGCCAGATCTCTACCCACCACCCGGTCCAAGCCCATGATCATGGTCACCTAGACTGTCCCCACCTCCCCAGTGTCTGCTTCCTCTCCAGACCCGACAACCCACCCACTACATCTGCCCCCTCACACCCCTCCCCGCTTCCCCTCACCACCCCCTCATGTCCCCTGCTGCCCTCACAATAAGACCAACTGCCTGGCCCTGCTTTGGAGGCCCCAGCCCCCCTGACTTCCCTCCTTGTCCTCAATTTCCTGCTGATCTGAGCAAACCAAGCTCTGGCTCCAGTGGATAGAGCAACAACCTCTTCAGGCCCTGGGGTGGGTGAAGGTGTGTGGTAAAGGGCCCTGCCTGGAGATAATGCATTTCACCAACCCACCCCACCAGGCATGACTGAAGGCCAGTGTGTGACCAGGAGTCATAAAGGGGTGATATCAGGAAACAAAAGAGAGATAAAGAAGTTTCAATCCCTCCAGCTGTGCATGTGGGGTAGTTTCGAGGCCCCCAGCTGTAGGTGTGGGGCAGTTTCAAGAGCCCCAGCTGTGTTGAGACAGTTTCAAGGACCTCAGATGTGGGCATGGGGCAGTTTCAGGGTCTCTCCCCCATGTGGGTGTGGTGTTGTTTTGGCGGTCCTGGGGTAGAATGTTGGCCAGCCAGCCATTCACCAGGGTGCTGTCCCCTTTTGCCCCACAGGCTACCAGAGACAGTTGACCTACAAGCACCAGGATGGCTCCTATAGTGCTTTTGGAGAGCGGGACGAGTCGGGGAGTATGTGGTGAGTCCTCATTCCCCAGGCACGGCTACTGAGGTTCCCCCACGTGAAGCCACAGCCTCATGTCCAGCATAGCATAGCCAGGACTCCTGGGGCTTGATCCTGTTGACTGACAAAGTACATGCAACCTAAAGGTTGAGAGTTATGTTTTATTTGGCAGAAACTTTTAGGACTTCAGGCCTGGGAGACAGCATCTCAAATAACCCTGAGAGAACTGCTCCATGGAGGCAAGGGGAGGAGCCGGGTTACATAGAAGTTTTGTAACAGAGGGCAGGTGTCTGAGCAAAAGATTATTATTGATTAAAGAAAACCAAATAACCCAAGTTAAGGAATTTAGTGCTTTTCTGTGTGGGAAGATACAAGAATCTGGGCTCACGGAAACAGTTTCTTTCACATGCACCTCAGCTATCTGGGGCCAGTGCCAGTATCCTATGTTTCCACATCCTGAGCTTTCTTTCCTCAGGGCTCACCGTAGCGAGTGGCTACAGTAGGATGGCTGCTAGATGGCCGGTGTTCTTCTCCTTCCTGAGTTCCCTCAGGGTTCACCAGCTCACATTGGGAGGGCTGCAGTGGCTGATGACTGTGACATCCTTGTTTACCGATATGGCAGGAAATATTCTATTTCTCAGTCCCTAGGGTGATGGGCTCCCCTTGTGGCCCAGCTGGTAAAGAGTCTGCCTGGGTTTGATCCCTGGGTTGGGAAGATCCCCTGCAGAAGGGAACGGCTACCCACTCCAGTATTCTGGCCTGGAGAATTCCATGGACTGTATAGTCCGTGGGGGTCACAAAGAGTCAGACACGGCTGAGCGACTTTCACTTCACTTTTACTTCAGGGTGGAAAATGGAGACAGCCATGGTCCTAGCCCCTGAGGGTTAGAGGTTTGGTTTGGTTGCGGGGGGCGGCGCATGGTGTTCTGCCTGGCCTGTGTGGTGGAGCTGGAAGCAGTGGCTGTTACTGTTACCCCTTCTGCTGTTGTTGCCACAGTGCCCAGGAACTGAACCCCTGCTTTCTGGCCCCTTGTGGATGAGTCCTGGGTTCTCTGAGCCTCCTCAGAAGCCACTGGACCCAGGAATGGGGTGACCCTGAGCAGGAGGGGATGAACGGGGAGAGGCCAGACCACTGCCTTGAGGCTGGGTTGGAAGTTCAGGAGGAGCATTCTGGGGTCAGATTTCCCTTGCGAGTGGCTTCCTCTGGCTTTCAGGGTGAGCCAGGGCAGGGAGGACCTGCGTATGCCTGTCTTATTCCCTAAGAGTTCTTGGCATCATCCGGGATTTGCCTCACCCGCTTTGGGGCTTACTGAGGAAGTAGGGTACCCCTAACCTTCTGTTTCTAGTGGGGCCTCCTTCTCAGTGCCACACCTGGATGGCACCTGCAGCTCCTGTGGGCAAGGAAAGTGTATGGTCCTTAAATCAACAGTGACCACTGCACAGCAACAGAGCCCAGGGCCAGGGGCACAGGGACACAACTGGCTGAGCCTACACTGCAATGCAGAGTCACTCACTTGGCTCCAGAGGGGCCCAGCCTTGGTGATCTGCTCAGCTCCCCAGTCCCCAGAAGTCTGTCCCAGGACCCTGCCTTGCTGACAGCCCTTGAGGCAAGGCCACAGTCATGCTCTAGCAGGCAGAGGCCCCCACCCACTCTCGGGGATGGCTAAAGTCACTGAGTCACTCTCTGAAAGCTGGCCAAGTCCTGACAGTTCCAAGAGACCTCCACCAGTCAGAAATAGTGAGCTGTGATCTGTGTACGCCTTCCCACAGTTCACACACACTGAACAAGAGGAGATGAATTCTGCTGTGGTCGTGGAAACGTGACACCCAGCAGTTTGCCTCTCCTCCTTGGCCTTGTAAAACCTCCTCATAGATCAGAGTTGCAGGATGCACGGGACATTGGCGACAGCAATACACAGAACATCCACCCTGGAGCTGAGCAAACCCAGCCTCAGTCTTGTGTGAACTGTGTGACCTTAGACCAGATGCTCAGCTTTTCTGAACCTGTTTCCTCACCACACAGCCCTCTCAAGACCAGGATCTAGGAGGCAGTGGGACAAGGGTGTAGGCATGCTCATTACGGTGCCAGGTACCCACTGGGATGGATGCCCTGTTAGCACCACTCCCTAAATACTTAGGCTTCCCTCATAGCTCAGTCAGTAAAGAATCTGCCTGCAATTCAGGAGACCTGGGTTTGATTCCTGGGTTGGGAAGATCCTCTGGAGAAGGAAATGGCAACCCACTCCAGTATTCTTGCCTGTAGAATCTCATGGATAGAGGAGCCTGGCAGGCTACAGTCCATGGGGTCACAAGAGTTGGACATGACTCAGCAACTAAACCACCACCACTTAAATACTTGGGAAGTCCAGGATCCAGTCCAACTTCCTTTAAACTCAGGGTCCTTTGCATCCAATGTACATTCGTTCATTTATTCATTTGTTCATTCAAGTGTTTAATACTTGCCAGGCTATTGTTCTAGTTCCAAGGGAACAAGAAAGGCACGGTCCCTGCCTCCAAGAGAGAAAGAGAGACCCTTCATGAGATGTAATAGTTAGCTACTGCTGTGTAACAAGTTACCTCCAAAACATAGCCATTTAAAACAACAAATATTTATTGTCTCAGTTTCGTGGGTCAGGAATTAAGGCGTGGATTAGCTGGGATTGCTGGCTCATGATTCCTCCCAAGGTTGCAGTCATGGTATTGGCTGGGGCTGTCATCATCGAAAGGCTTGACTAGGGCTGGAGCATTTGTTTCCAAGTTGGTCCTCTCCCATGGCTGTTGACAGGGGGCCTGAGTTTCTCACTGAAGACCATTCCATAGGGCTGCTTGCATGTGCTTATAACATGGGAGCTGACTTCCCCTGGAATAAAAATCAAAGAGAGAAAGTAAGGAGGGTGCCACATGCCTTTTATCATCTGGTTTCCTGAGTCATACTGTCACCCACACCACATTCTATTCTTTAGAATCCAGTCACTAGATACAGCCTATACTATTCCACTGCTTGGAAGGAGAAGAAGCAAGGCATTTGTGGATATATTTTAAAGTATGTAGTATATAATTTCTCATATCTATAAAGCAAATAAAACTTGTTGAGGGGATAGGGTATGATGAGGTACACAATTATATGGGGTGGTCAGGAAAGGTTTTCTGAAGGAGATGAGGGACAGCTGTATGAAAATCCAAGTAGAGAGGATTCCAGGCAGTGTGAACAGCCTGTGCAAAGGCCCTGAGGCAGCCCTGACAAGTTTGAGCCAGAGGAAAAGGAGACCAGTGTGGCTGGCAGCACAGGCAAGGAGGAAAGTGACCTGCCAGAAGGGAGGAGAGGGTGGCAGGGCCAGACTGAGCAAGGGAGGCGTTTGGGTTTTATTCCAGAGGGAGCACGAGGGCTTGGTGCAATGCATGGCTGTCACCTGAGTCATGCTGGGCCATGTGCGTACTGAATGCATAAGCTTAATTTGTTAGAACAGTTCTAGACTCAGAAAAATTTTTAGTCACTAGAATGAGTTCCCATACTTTCCATCTCCCCTAGATGCAGTTTCCCCCAGTGTGCACATCTTGCATTAATGACGTGTATTTGTTATAATTGATGGACCAGTATTGCTACATTATTGCTAACTGAGGTCTGTTGTTTACGTTAGGGTTCACCCTTTGTGTCGCATAGTTTATGGCTTTGGACAGATGTACACTGTCACCTACCCACCATTAAGGTGTCATACAGAATAATTTTCTGCCCTGAAAATCCCATGGGCTCTGCATAGTCTTCCCTCTCTACCCCCATCCCCTGGCCACCACTGATCCTTTTACTAGTTCCGTAGTTTTGCCTTTTCCAGAATGTCACAGAGTTGGAATCATAGAGCATGCAGCCTTTTTCAGATTGCTTCTTTCACTTAGGAATATGCACTTAAATTTTCTCCATGTCTTATCCTGCTTGATAGCTCATTTCTTTTTATTACTGAATAATATTCTGTTGTGTGCATGTACAATGGTTTGTTTTTCCCTGTTGGTGATTTATGATGGAAAAATAAATAGAACAGTGTAGCAGAATGTGGAGATTTCACAATTTCCAGTGCAGAGGCAACCAAGTTCCATCTGGATCCTGCAGTGTTTGAAATTTCCCTCTGGCTTCTGTGTACAGACCATGTGATGGGACAGGGTCAGGCTCGTGGGGGCGGTGGGAGCCATGAGATGCCAGGCTGACACAGGGGCTGTGGGAGTATAAGGAAGAGGATGGATTTGCGGTATCTGGGAAAGAAAGTGACCAACACAAGCTGATTCGTAGGTTTGGAGTACATTTTACAGTTAATATTTCAGATTTTGACAATTTGCAGAAACAGAGCTTGGAGTCACTTGATTTTCTTTTTCTTTCTTTTGTTGTTTTAAAATATACATAACATAAAATTTACCATTTTAACCATTTTAAGTGTGAAGTTCAGTGGTATTAAATACATTCATATTGTTGTACAACCATTACCACAATCCATCCTCATAACTCATTTCATCTTGTAAATCTGAAACTCTATACCTATTAAAACTCCAAATTCAAAAAAGTAAGATCGTGGCATCCAGTCCCATCACTTCATGGCAAATAGATGGGGATACAATGGAAACAGTGACAGACTTTATTTTCTTGGGCTCCAAAGTCATTACAGATAGTGACTGCATCCATGAAATTAAAAGACACTTGCTCCTTGGAAGAAAAGCTATGACCAACCTACACAGCATATTAAAAAACAGAGACATTACTTTGCTGACAAAGGTCTATCTAGTCAAAGCTATGGTTTTCCAGTAGTCATGTATGGATGTGAGGGTTGGACCATAAAGAAAACTGAGCACTAAAGAATTGATGCTTTTGAACTGTGGTGTTGGAGAAGACTCTTGAGAGTCCCTTGGACTGCAAGGAGATCCAGCCAGTTCATCTTAAAGGAAATCAGTCCTGAGTATTCATTGGAAGGACTGATGCTGAAGCTGAAGCTCCAATACTTTGGCCACCTGATGGGAAGAACTGACTCACTGGAAAAGACCCTGATACTGGGAAAGATTGAAGGCAGGAGGAGAAGGGGATGACAGAGGACAAGATGGTTGGATGGCATCACCGACTTGATGGACATGAGTTTTGAGCAAGCTCCGGGAGTTGGTGATGGACAGGGAGGCCTGGCGTGCTGCAGTCTATGGGGTTGCAAAGAGTCAGACTCAACTGAATAGCTGAACTGATACCTATTAAATGCTACCCCCCCCATTCTAGCCTCCCCTCAGAGCCTGGAAGCCGCCATCCTACTTTCTGTCTCTATGATTCTGGCTACTCTAAGTGCTTCATATAAATGAAATCGTACAGTACCTGCCTTTTTGTGATTGGCTTATCCCACTCAGCATAATGTCTTTAATGTTCATCCATATTTTAGCATTTTTCAGAATTTCTTTCCCTTTCAAGACTGAATGGTGTTCTGTTGTATGGATATACTGATGTTGGCAGGTGAGAGGACCTCAGTCCTCATCTTCTTTGGAGAAAGAATTCCACAAAGAGAGTTTGGAAAGCAGGCATAGTTTATTGGAACCACAGTATGTGCAAAGAGAACAAAGAAGCGGTTTATTTAGAGCAGAACCAAAGCAGAAATGCACACCCGGGGAAGGATGCGGGCGTCTTCCTTGATGGGAAGTGTGCCAGAGAAGTGATGTAAGTCACCTACATGGGGGTAGTTTTTCCGGGTTTTTGTTTTCCTCTGGCCAGTCATACTTCATTCCCCACATCTGTCCTGACCCAGGGCTCTTTCCGGTACGCACATGAATCTTTTAACCAAAATGGATTCCAGTGAGGGGATCTCTGGAAGCCCGACGGAACAGAGGTTATGGGTCAGTGCCTCCTCACGTTAGGGTCCCCTCGAGCTGTTTCATGCATGTGCAGTTAGGGAGGACTTCTTGAGCTCAAGAATGAAAGATGTGATCTTCTTATCTTTTTACTCCAGCAGGGCTCAGCTCCTACCATTGACTTTTTTCCTTGAAATGTCAGGGGAAAACAAGCTCCAATTTACTCAATTTGACAGACCTCAGCTGCTCAGCCCAGGGGCCCATCTGCATCCTACCTCAGTACCACGTTGTCTTGTTCATTTATCTGTCAGTGGACACTGGGTTGCTTTTATAGTTTGGCTGTTGTGAATAATACTGCTAGAAGCATGGGTGTACAGATATCTTTTTGGGACCCTGCTTTCATTTCTTTGGGATGTATACGCAGAAGTGGAATTGCCAGATCATATGATCATTCTAGGGCTTCTCTGGTGGCTCAGTGGTAAAGAAACTACCTACCAGTGCAGGAGACACCAGTTTGATCCCCGGGTCAGGAAGATTCCCTGGAGAAGAAAATGGCAACCCACTCCAGTATGCTTGCCTAGAGGAGGAGCCTGGTGAGCTGCAGTCCGTGGGGTCGCAAAAGAAGCAAACATCGCACAGGGACTTGACAACAACATGACAGTTCTATGTTCAGTTTGATTTTAGGGATCGCCATGTTCTCCACAGTGGCTGTACTAGTCTCCATTCCCCCCAGACGTGCTCAAGGGTCCCAGTTTCCCTGCATCCTCACCAACGGTTGCTATTTTCTGTTGTTTTGTTTTTGTTTTATAGCAGCCATCCTGATGGGTGTGAAGTAGGGGAACCACTTGATTTTGAAGAGGATGGGTTACTCTTTCGTCTTGAGTTGGGGCATTTCCCTTGCTGACAGTTCTGCTGTTTGTCCCTCTTGGCTCCCTGGTTTCCATCCGGAGTTCATTTTTTTCATTCATTCATCCCCAGCCCCATCATCTCCCATTCAGGGTGCACTAGCAACAGTTGGGCTGGGGGATGGGATGAACAAGGGACAGGCTGCAGAGATAAGGGGAGACACAGAGGCAGGGCCTGGGAGTCTAGAAGCAGCCAGTTCATCCAAGCGTGGAGGTGCTAAGTGCTAGTGGAAGTGCTGGGAGGCTTCCTCTGAGAAGACACCTCTGGGTTGAACATTGAGAAGACTTCTCCATGAATACTGAGAGGACAAGTAAGACTTCATCCTGTAAAGAAAGGAAGTAGGAGCACTCTGCGTTCAGGGCCTGTGTAACTGAGTGACTGAATGGGTTTGTGGGATGTTTTCAGCTGCAAACAACGTAAAAATGATTGAAAAAGGAATTCTGAACATCAGTTCACACAGCAGAGCTGAGGAATCTCCAGGACTGGCCAGTCTGGCAGTCTGACAATGCACTTGGGCCCCTGGTTCTTCCCCTTGGTCCCTGTGGACCTCCTCAGCACAGTGGCTACTCTCCTTATGGTGGCAAAATGGCTGCAGCTGCTCCGAGCATCACCTCATGTGCCCATTCCAAAGCCATTTGCAGACCTGGGGACTGGAATGCACAGAGGAGCCCAAGTGTCCAGGGTACCTGGTTGCTGGTTTTCCCTGGGATCTCTCAGCAAAACTGGGGATCTCTTGGGGAATGGTTATGGAGGAGCAACAAAGAAGGTCTTTCACACATGGTGGTGGTGGGGGACTTGACAGGCTCAGAAAAAGGTGCTTCCCAGGTGGGAGGGAGTTAACAGGGAATATAGGCTGTCTCATTAGGCCCTGCTGGGTGCGCACATACTTCCATCAAGTGCTCACAACAGGGCAGACTGGGCCCTCGTGTCTTACAGAGAAGGAAGCAGAGTCTTGGGTGATGTGGGGAGTGTACCACAGTCCCTCAGGGGCACATGGGAGGTGACTTTGTTTGGGGACAGCCCAGCCTGTGACTCTCTCAGCCTGTACTTCATCCTGTTTCAGGCTCACGGCCTTTGTCCTAAAGTCCTTCGCCCAGGCTCGCAGCTTCATCTTCATCGACCCTCTGGAGCTGGAAGCCACCAAGGACTGGATTGTCCAGCAGCAGCAGGCAGACGGCTCTTTCCCAGCAGTGGGCAGGATTCTGAACAAGGACATTCAGGTTAGCAGCCTCTCAGCCTCCTCCGGGAGCCCTGGCCTTGTGCTGCTTGCTCCCCGGGTTTGTCTGCGGCCAGTGGGGTTGGGAAGCTGTCCTCTCTGGTTGGGGTGAGACCCACAAATCCTCTTACAGGGTGGGATCCACGGCACAGTCCCACTGACAGCCTACGTGGTGGCCGCGCTCTTGGAAGTGGACCCAGCCTCAGAGGTAAGTGCAGGGGGCCCAGGAGATGCTGGGCTGGAGGAGCGAGTGAGCAGTTTCCCCTTGTCAGCCAGGCTGGCCATCTTCTGGCCATCTTAACCTTCTATTTCTTCCTTGCTGTCCTCCTTCTGTTTATCAATGGGACATTTTCATGCTTTCCAATGTTCACAGTTGTTGTGACCTAAGCACTTCTTGTGACCTTACCACTTCTTGTGATCTAAGCAGATGCATGAGAGATTCTGGTGGTAGTCATGAGGGGCATGCATGTGTCCCTGAGTTTGAGCCTTCCCAGGACTGTCCATAGCCCCCAGTCCCCATTTGGAGAGTCATTTGGGGCTCAATCATTATCCTGGACAGTGACCTGTGGGCTGGCTTTAGGAAGCCCGATACAAAACGTTGGATGGGACTTCCCTGGCAGTCCTGTAGTTAAAGACTTTGTGCTCTCAGTGCAGGGTCTTGGGTTTGATCCTTGGTTGGGAACTAAGATCCCACATGTCATGCAGTGCAGCCAAAATATTAAAAAAAATTTTTTTTGACTTATGAATGCTTCGGGGGAGAAAGGTCTAGAACCTATGGGGACAGTAAGTACTGGACCCAGCAGGGCTTAGATGGCCTAAGGAACTCAAGGGTTGTTGTCACTTCTGTGAGGCTGTCCCAAGTGGGAGTGGCATGTCCCTTGCAGAGGGAGCTCCCAGGACAGACAGATCTCAGCCGCCATTCCTCACACCTGTGCCAATTCTAAAACCTCTGATGATGAATTACGATTTGTGGCGCTTCTCAGATTTTCCCGCTTCACAGTGCAGATATGTGTTTAGAGTTTGCTGTGAAGACCCTCCTTGTCCCACGTGCTTTGCCCAGAGGCCCCTCACTTGCCATGTGTTAAGAGGTTGAATTGGGTTGCCCGAAACCCCAGCCACCTAAGTCAGCTCAGGCTGCTGTCACAAAATACCGCAGACCAGGAGCTTACACAACAGACCTTTCTTTCTTTTTTAAAAACTTTTTGTTGGAGTGTAGTTGCTTTACAGTGCTGTGTTAGTTTCTGCTGAGCAGCAAAGTGAATCAGCCATACGTATACATATGCGTGTGCGCTGTCGCTTCAGTCCTGTCTGACTCTTTGCGACCCCATGGACTGTAGGCCACCGGCCTCCTCTGTTCATGGGATTCTCCAGGCAAGAATACTGGAGTGGGTTGCCATGCCCTTCTCCAGGGGATCTTTCGTGACCCAGGGAAGGAACCCACATCTCCTGCATTGGCAGGTCAGTTCTTTACCACTAGTGCCAACTGGGAAACCCACATGTACATGTACCCCTCTGTTTTGAATTTCCTTCCCATTTGGGTCACCAGAGCATCATGCAGAGTTCCCTGTGCTGTATAGTGGGTTCGCGTTAGTTATCTGTTTTGTACGTAATAGTGTATATGTGTCAGTCCCAGCCTCCCAGTTCGCCCCACTTTCCCCATTGGTGTCCATTCATTTGTCTCTACACTGTGTCTGTTTCTGCTCTGCAAGTAGGTTCATCTGCACCCTTTTTCTAGATTCCACATGTATGTGTTAGCACTGTCTCTCTGACTTGCCCACTCTGTGTGACAGCCTCTAGGTAAATCCACATGTCGGCAAACGGCACACTTTTGTTCCCTGTTAAGGCTGAGTGATATCCCATCGCATATATGTACCACATCTCCATTACCCATCCCTCTATAAGTGGACATTCAGATTGCTTCTGTGTCCTAGAAGACATTTCTTTCTGATGCTTCTAGAGACTGGCAAGTCCACGCTCAGGGTTCTGGTTGATTCAGTTCTTTTTTTTTTTTCAGTTCAGTTGTTAATGAGGGGTCTCTTCCTGACTTGTAGTCAATCATCTTCTTTCTGTGTCTTCATGTGGCCTTCTCTTGGTGTATGACCATGAAGAGAGGTGGGATGGGGTTGAGGGGAGAGAAGGAGAGAGAGACCACTGTGGTCTCCCTTATAAGCAGTCTAATTGATTATAGGGGCTTCACTCTCTCGTGTGTGTGTGTTAGTCCATGGAAATCTCCAGGCAAGAATACTGCAGAGGGTATTCTTCCTGACCCAGGAATTGAACCGGGGTGTCCTGCATTGCAGGCAGATTGTTTACCAGCTGAGCTACCAGGGAAGCTCCACCCTCTTGGTCTCATCTAAACCTAATAATCTCCCAAAGCACCGGCCTTCCCCACCCCACCCCCCGCCGCAACCATTGGGGGTTAAGGCTTCAAGATGCAAATCTGTGAAGGGGAGATACAGACCCAGCCCCAAGACTCCAGAATGTGATTGTATTTGCAGACAAGGCCTTTATAGAGGTAGTCATGTTAAAAGGCAGACTTTAGGGTGGGTACTGATCCAATATGATTGGCATCCTGGGAGAAGGAGGACATTAGGACACAGAAACCCTCACAGGAGGAAGATGCTATGAACATACAGGGGAAGATACCCAGTAGAGAGGCCTGGAGCAGATCCTCACCTCGTGGCCCTCAGAGGGAACCGACCTTGCCAACACATTGATCTCAGACGTCTGGCCTCCAGATCCACAAGACAAGAAATGTCTACTTAAAAAAAAAAGCCACCAACACTATTTACTTATTTATTTGGCTGCACTGGGTCTTAGTTTGTGGCACACAGGATCTTCAGTCCTCTTTGCTGCATTTGGGATCTTTAATTGCTGCATGCAAACTCTTAGTTGCAGCATGTGGGACCTAGTTCCCTGACCAGGGATGGAACCCAGGCCCCCTGCATTGGGAACGTGGAGTCTTAGCCACTGGACCACCAGGGAAGTCCTTAAATTCATGAATGTTTTGACTGACTCATTTTTCCTTTTAACCTATATTACTGGGCAGCTTCTCTGAACTAAGGCCATCACTGGACAATGAACTTGGTTTCTGTCCTCCAGCTGCTCACACTGTGGGGCAGGAGCATGATCAG
Organism: Moschus berezovskii; assembly: GCF_049115385.1. Classification (NCBI taxonomy): domain Eukaryota; kingdom Metazoa; phylum Chordata; class Mammalia; order Artiodactyla; family Moschidae; genus Moschus; species Moschus berezovskii. The sequence continues at coordinate 105,951,468 of NC_142467.1, read as the reverse complement.
GGTTGGTGGGCTTCTCGGAGGAGGTGACACTTGAGGTGAGGCTTGGAGGATAAGGTGGGCCTGAGCTGGGAGGTCTTAGAAGCCAGCCTGATGATAGAGTGGTACGGGGCAGGGCAGCCAGGGCTGTCTCCCTGCTTCCTCCTCAGTGTCTCTGAGTTGAATGGTGGTGCTCAGACTTCATTTGGAAAAAATTGGCACCAGCATATTAATAAAAGAAAGAGAATGGGATTTTGAAAGCTGGGGCTGTAGGCAGTCATCCACCAGAAGAATACAAAGTGAGGGGCTGCAAGCCATCCATTGGTTTCCCCAGGCATGCCCCTGGAACTTTCGGGAGGGTGGTCTGCATGGTGAAGGCTGAGCAGCCTCCCAGGGCTCCACTTCCCACCCGACTCCCACCCCACCCTGCAGGAGGAGAGGGGTGCCATTACTAAAGCCAGACACTTCCTGGAGTCCAGCGCATCCCTGGTTACGGACCCCTACAGCAGTGCCCTGACTGCCTACGCGCTGACCCTGCTCCGCAGCCCTGCAGCCCCCGCCGCTCTGCGAAAGCTCCGCGACCTGGCCATCACCCAGGGTAGGTGCCCTTGCCCGCCACCCCAGCAGACACAGTGTGGGGCCAGCCCAGCAGGGCCCGGGAAGCAGCTCGTGGACGTGTGCTGGGAACTAAGGAGGCGTCCTCGACTCATTCTGTTTGTTTACTCGTTTATTTGTTGTTGTTTAGTCGCTCAGTCGTGTCTGACTCTTTTGCTAACACGTGGGCTGTAGCCCACCAGGCCCCTCTGTCCAGGGGATTTCCCAGGCGAGACTGCTGGAGTGGCTTACCATTTCCTTCTCCAGGGATCTTCCCCACACAGAGATTGAACCCGCATCTCTGGCGTTGGGAGGCAGATTCTTTACCACTGTGCTCCCCAGGGAAGTCCTTGTGTGTGTGTGTTAGTCTCTCAGTTGTGTCCGACTCTGCTCCCTCACGGACTGTATCCCGCCAGGCTCCTCTGTCCATGGGATTCTCCAGGCAAAAATGCTGGAGTGGGCTGCCTTTCTCTTCTCCAGGGGATCTTCTTGACCCAGGGATTGAACCTGGGTCTCCTGCTTTGCAGACTGATTCTTTACCGTCTGAGCCCCCAGGGAAGCCCTCACTCAATTATTACTCATTCACTAGCATCTAGTAGTGACTTCATTTGATAAGGTGGCTCGAGCCTGGGCATCATTTTCTTCCCTAATGAAACAGAGGATGCTACCCCAGCCCCCACTGGGGAGAAGAGTGCTCAGGGATCCCTGGTAGAAGATCCCCCAGGCTTCCCAGAAAACAGCCCCAGGCAGAGTGCTGGGAGGCAGGGGAGAGCTGCAGCCAGACCCCACCCTGTCCCCCATTGCTGGATGAGGCTCAAAAAGCCTCTTTTATCTAATGGTGTCCATCTCCTCAACTACAAAATGATTCCCCATTGTGTTTGGGGAGCCCCAGTCACCAAGCTGTGACTTCTTGGAATGTCTCCAAAATCAGTCCCCTCTCCCGGCAATGGCAAGCCACTCCAGTACTCTTGCCTAGAAAATCACATGGACAGAGGAGCCTGGTGGGCTGCAGTCCATGGGGTCGCTACTAGTCGGACACGACTGAGTGACTTCACTTTCACTTTTCACTTTCACACATTGGAGAAGGACATGGCAACCCACTCCAGTGTTCTTGCCTGGAGAATCCCAGGGATGGCGGAGCCTGGTCGGCTGCCGTCTATGGGGTCGCACAGAGTCGGACACGACTGAAGTGACTTAGCAGTAGCAGCTCCCTGCCCCCTGGCCTTCCCCAGCAGCTGCACTGAGATCAAGCTTCCATTCACCTTTTCTGCTTAAGAAGAAAAAAAAATTATTTAAAAAGCAAAATTCTAAAACCACCCAATTGAATGATGGTGTCAATTTAGGACAAGATGCTCAAGATCTGAGGCCAGGAGGGCTGATTTCTCTTGTGTTTTGAGGGCTTTTTATACCTCACATGAGCTTAGAATCCTTGGTGTCTTTGGAATTAGGGAGTGACTTCCTGGGCCCCAAGGGAGGATAACCCGGGCCTTCGTCAGGGCCCCAGCCAGAAGGGAAACCATTGATTAAGGATGTCTGCCAGGGATGCAGAAGAGTAGCCATTGATTAAGTGATGCCTGTTGGGGGTTCAGAAAAGCAGCCATGGATTGGTAATGTCTGCCAGGGCTTCCCCGGTGGGCTCAGTGGTAAAGTATCCGCCTGCAGTGCCAGAGACGCAGGAGATGTGGGTTCAATCCCTGGGTCAGGAAGATCCCCTGGAGGAGAACGTGGCAACCTACTCCAATGTTCTTGCCTGGAGAATCCCATAGACAGAGGAGGCTGGCGGGCCTCAGTCCATGGAGTCTCAAAGAGCTGGACGTGACTGAAGTGACTGAGCAGCAGCAGCAACCAGGGGTGCAGGAGGGGCTGGATTTGGCCCTGTAGTTGCAGATCTGAGATGTAGCCCCAAGGCCCTTACTGTCTCCACCATCTTTCCCTGGTCCCCTCTTCCACTGGGGTCCAGCCTTGATCTGTTCTGGCCTTGCAGATGGGGTGACCCACTGGAGTTTGACGGGTTCCCGAGATGTGGACAAGGATGCGTTCCTAAGCTTCAGTGATGGGGTCTATCAGACAGGTACCGGCCACCCCACCCCCAGTGCCTGCTTTGGGTCCTGGGTCCTGGGTCCCAGCCGGCCTCTTCCATTGCAGTGGTCTCAGCCGAAGTGGAAATGACAGCTTATGCCCTGCTGACCTACACGCTCCTGGGCGACGTGGCTGCCGCCCTGCCTGTGGTGAAGTGGCTGTCCCAGCAGCGGAACTCCCGCGGGGGCTTCTCTTCTACGCAGGTACGCCAGGCGAGCCAGAGGGAGGGGCTCAGGCCTGGGCGGCCCAGGCTCGGGACCCAGAGCCCTCTAGGAAGGTACCCGGTGCTTCTAGTCTGAGGACGGCTCCTTACCTGCACCTCTGGGAGCAGGAAGTCCAAGAGAGGACGGGAGGATGGGGCTGAGGACGGATGCACCAGGCTCTGGGATAGGGACCAGCCCTCCTTTGGTGGAGATGCCCCCCAGCTGCCTGGGGTCCCCAGCTCTGTGGGTGTCTACACCAGATCTACTCTCCGTTCCAGCCACGTGAGTCCCTGGCCTCAGTGAGGGTCCATGGGACCCCCATTTTGGGCCAGACCTCTGGCACAGGGTGGAGGCACCTTCTGGGGCTGACTTGGGTCTCCGGCTCTGTCCCCAGGACACCTGCGTGGCTCTGCAGGCCTTGGCAGAGTACGCCATCTTGTCCTACGCGGGCGGCATCAACCTCACCGTCTCCCTGGCCTCCACCAACTTGGACTACCAGGAGACTTTCGAGCTGCACAGGGGCAACCAGAAGCTTCTACAGATGGCCGCGGTGCGTGTTCCCAGGACCAGGGTTGGGGGGGAGGGCAGCGAGAGTGGCCCCTCCTCGCTGCCTGTCTGTCCGTGTGTGTCTGCAGGTGGGCGCAGGGGAACCGTAGCATCTTCTCTCCCCAGATCCCCAGCCTCCCCACAGGGCTGTTTGTGAGCGCCAAGGGTGAAGGCTGCTGTCTGATGCAGGTGAGGCTTTGGGGAAAGGGGAGTGCTCCCAGGGGACGCTGGAGGGCTCAGTACCCGGCCAGGCTGAGTGGGGTGGCTGTGTGTGTGAGAACCACCCTGTGACAGCCTGTCAGCCCCCTGAGATGTCACCCACTCTGGAGAAGGAAACGGCAACCCACTCCAGTATTCTTGCCTGGAGAATCCCATGGACAGAGGAGCCTGGCAGGCTTCAGTCCACAGGCTAGCAAAAGAGTCGGACACGACTTAGCGACTAAACCACACCACCACTGCCCAAGGCAGAACCCAAGGTAGATGGCAGTGTGTCCCCTTGGGTGAAACTGCATCTGATTCTCATTTTGGTGGTCTCTGACCCTGAGCAGAGCCCACTGCTCCACCCTCCACTGTGGGACTTGCCTGGTGGCTCAAGGGTATTTGCCCAGCCAAGGTCTGAATGCAGATACCCAGCCCAGACTCAGCCTGGCCCTCCCGGAGGCCCCTTAGTCAGCAGGCTCAAGATTTAGTTGTGTTCTGGGCGGGGCAGACTGGTCTCCTGAGCTCTGGCCAGTGGTCAGAGGGCAAGTCAGCCAGGAGACCCTTGTAGCCTCAACTTCTCCATCTGAAAAATGGAGCCCAGACAACACAGTAGACAACAGGAGAGGGAGCCCGGGCTTGAGACATGGGAGAATGGGATGATGGTTGTACCTACAGCATCAGGGTTAAAGGGAGTGATGACCATGCCCAGAACTGTCACCAGGATCACTGACCTCATTGTTCTAGCTGTCCCCACCTTCTCCTGCCCCTGTCTTTCCCCTCTCCATCCCCACGGCCCCTAAGCCTCTGCACTCCCCCATCCCCAGATTGATGTCACCTACAATGTGCCTGACCCGGTGGCCAAGCCATCCTTCCAGCTGCTTGTGAACCTCCAGGAGCCTGAGGCTGAGCAGCAGCGACCCCCCTCACCTGCCTCCTCAGCTGATGATGATGACCCAGCAGCTGACCAGCATCAGCAGGAGTACCAGGTGGCCCTGGAGGTGTGCACCAGGTAAGGCCTCCTGCCCCGCCGGCTGGCACCCCCACCTGGGTGATGCTCTGTAGAGTGATGCTCTCAGCTAGAAACGTCTGGGGATTTACCTGGCCCCCTAGGTGTTCCACCGACTAGAGCCAAAGTTGTGGCTGACCAGCCCCCTTATTCTGATTACAAGACACACCTCAGCAATACTTATCAGGAAACTATGAAGGAGAAGATTTCTTACTCCCAGGTCCTGGAGGGTACTTGACCCTCCTGGGGGTCACACGGTGAGGTCACCGGTAGAGAGATAGAAGTCATGGACCTGCGGTTCTACCTTTATTGAAATCTGAGGGCAGGGGTGTGCCTAGGGTTTTGTGGATCCACTCTTTATTGGTGAGTTTAAAATATAAGAACGGTAATTGAGGTGCAGGAAGGGGAAGGCAGGGTGACCCAAATAGTCAGTTATTTAAATAACCCAGGGCTATTTTGTTTTAGCCATCCCACATACTGTATGCAGAATCTTAGCTCCCTGATCAGGGATCAAACCTATGCCCCCTGCAGTGGAAGCTCAGCGTGTTAACCATTGGACCATCAGAGAAGTCCCTACCCAGGGCTTTCTGAAAGAGAGATATTCATGGGTAGGGGCAGCCTGTTTCCTTATTGGTTGTTGTGTTAGTAGCTGTCAATATCTTTATTCAAGATGAATGTCTTTGAAATGGATCCCTTTGCAATCAAAGGCTTACACTACAGATGATTTCTGAAATGAGTGAAATAATGGAAGTACTTCTGAATGGGTGCAGCAGACTCCAGTGGCAGATGGGGCTGGGAGGGATGGCTGTTTGTGGCCCTTACACGACCCAGCTGTCCCAGGTGTGACCCTGGAACCAGTTCACAGAGGGTCCTCAGGAGGTGGGGGTGCACACAGCTGCCCACAAAGGATGCTCATTGCCATGGCAATGATGGGGGATCCCAAAGGTGGTTGGTAGCCATGGAGCTGAAACCCATCAGAGCTGCCCAGGCACCTTCCTTAACCTTGACCCTTAATCCTCACGTGTCCAAGGCCGCCCCCAACTTGGGAGGTTCTGAAGAACAAGCCCAACTGGGCCCAAGCCCCAGAGTAGCGGGTCCCTGAACCATTTCTGGTTCGCAATGAGACTTGTGGTGGTACCACTCAGCAGGGCTGTGACCACCATCCAGTTGGGTGGAGGAACAAGAAGGAGCTGGACTGGCCCTGGCACGTCTGCTGGGGACACCTCTGTTCCTTTCTCAGATGGGAAGAAACTAACCGTGTGCCAGCCAGGTATGGCGTCTCTTAGGCCTCACCTCCATAGAAGCCTCCTCCGCCCATCCCAGGGGCTCTGGTCATGCCGTCCCCTTGTGCCCACGGTCTGCAGGGCCCTCCCTGAATATCAGCCTCCCTGTCACCGGTACCCAGCACAGGGAGGGTCTGGCACGTGGCAGGCGCTAGAGGCAGTGTTTACCCACTGCCTCTCCATGTCACAGAAGGGGAAACTGAGGGCCGGCACTGGGAGCAGCCTGGGCTCCCTTGGCCCCACAGAGCTGTTTCCCACACCGGAGGCACATGGTGGTTCAGTCGCTCAGTCTTGTCTGACTCTTTGTGACCCTATGGACTGTAGCCCACCAGGCTTCTCTGTCCATGGGATTCTCCAGACAGGAATACTGGAGTGGGTTGACATTCCCTTCTCAAGGGGATTTTCCTGACCCAGGAATCAAACCCATACCTCCTGCGTCTCCTGCACCGGCAGGCAGAATATTTACCACTGCACCACCCAGTCGATACCCCCCCGAGTTTGCTCAAACTCATGTCCATTGAGTCGGTGATGCCATCCAACCATCTCAGCCTCTGTCACCCGCTTCTCCTCTTGCCCTTAATCTTTCCCAGCATCAGGGACTTTTCCAATGAGTTGGCTCTTCGCATCAGGTGGCCAAAGTATTGGACCTTCAGCTTCAGCATCAGTCATTCCAGTGAATATTCAGGGTCAGTTTCCTTCAGGATGGACGTGGGTCAGGCCAAGAACACTTGGCAAGGCCTTTTCCATATGGTTTCAGTGTTTCAACTGTGAAATGGAATGACCAATGACCCCGCCAAGGGTGTCTGTGCAGCCAGACCTGGGGCAGGCTGGAGGGCTGTGGGGACAGAGCAGACCATGAATTCCACCGAGGGGCTTGAGTTCAAGGGCCCCTCTTTCTCTCCTTTCATCGACAGGTGGCTGCATGCGGGGTCCTCCAACATGGCGGTCCTGGAGGTGCCCTTACTGTCAGGGTTCCGGGCGGATGTTGAGAGCCTGGAGCAGGTGAGGGGGTGCTGGTGGGCAGGGGCCGGGCAGGGTCTGTGGGCCTGCCCACAGCCCTTCATTAAGTGGGGTTGTGCTTTTGTTTTTGCCTTACTTTCTCCTGGCAAAGTTGGTGCTCTGAGACTGGCCATCTAAGGAGAGGCAGGTGGTGAGGGGTTGGGTGTCCCCCAGAAGGTGTCACTCACTGGGCCATCTGTGCTGTTACCCATGCGACCGAGGATGCTTGCACTTTCGGGATGATGTGGGGTGCCAGGGAGTGCTTCCAGAGACTTGCCAGCACCCTCCGTGTAAATAGAGACCAGCCCCATTTTGCATGTGGGGGAGATGGTCACCAGGAGGGGGAGCAGACTTGCTGAGGAGGTCAGCAGTGTGGGGAGGGTGTGTGGGTGGAGCACCCTGGATGGGGGCGGGGGGTGAATGGTGCAGGTGAAGCAGGAGCAGGTGGCAGGGCTCAGTGGGTGCCTCGGGGACTTGGCCTGGGACTGAGACTTGATCGGAGAGACTGTGGCAGGGAAGTGGAGGCAGGCACTCAGGACAGTGATACCCAGCCTTGAATGCCCTCTCAGGGGTGCTGGCTGCCACCCCCTGGCCCAGCCCATGGGGACTTGCTGGATGCTTGTGGGCAAACTCCTCAGCCTCTAGGGCCTTGGCTCCTCATGGGTTCAGCCCACCTTGGGCCCTTGGAGATGGGAGGACGAGAGTATTGGGGGCAGAGGGGCTGGGCAGATCCTGACTCTGGCTTCCTTGCCAGCTGCTCCTTGACAAGCACGTGGCACTGAAGAGGTACGAGCTGGCTGGCCGCAGAGTGCTCTTCTACTTTGATGAGGTACTGCGGGCTGGGGGAGCGGTGGGCGGAGTCCTCCACAGCAGCCGCATTGGCGAGGGCATAGCCGCCATGGCCTGTTAATGGTTCTGGCAATACTCTCATACCAAGAAAGAGAAACTGGAAGAGTCAATCCATGTGGAGTTGGCACGGCTGGCTGCTCTGTGCCCCAGCCAGCTCGCTTTGGTAGAAAAAGTTAGGATTGGTGTGGAATAGTATTCAGGCATCAAAATGAAGCTCTGACTTTCTGAGTCTCAAAAACATGCTGAGTTGAACAGACAGAAAGCAGATTGGTGGTTTCCAGGATTGGGGGGATAAGCAGTGGGTGCAAATGGGGCTGCCGTTTCTTTTATTCTTTTTTTCTGGAGGATAAATGTTGTGTTGGTTTCTGCTGTACCAGGGAGTAAATCAGCTGTAGTATACATGTATCCCTTCCCTCATGGACCTCCCTCCCACCCGCCCCATCCCACCCCTCCAGGTCACTGCAGAGCACTGAGCTGAGCTTCCCACTAGTTATCTGCTGTACCCGTGGTAGTGTATTTATGTCAATCCTGGTCTCCTAGTTCGTCCAACCCTCCCCTTCCCCTCTGTGTCCACATGTCCATTCTCTACGTCTGCATCTCTATTCCTGCCCTGCAAACAGGTTCATCTGTACCGTTTTTCTAGATGGAAAAGTTCTACAGACAGTGGTTGCACAAGATTGTGAATGTATACACTCACACACACACACACACACACACACAGGGAGGAAAGACACCTGCCATGGTGAGTGTGGGAGATGAAAGGCCAGCTGAGACGCTCCCCACGTGGGTGGAAGGACCCACAAAACCGAAATAAGATCGGATTTCTGTTTCACGCTTCCGGGGCACCCCGCAACCAACCAGTTCTGGGTTCACACTTTGGGGCATCATAGAGCACAGAGGCCGAAGCTCAGCCTCCAGCCCTAGTGGGCCCAGCCAGGCCTGAGCCTGCCCGCTGCCCCTGCAGATCCCCAGCCGGTGTTTGACGTGCGTGCAGTTCCGGGCGCTCCGGGAGCACGTCGTGGGCAGGACGTCGGCGCTGCCCATCTTGGTGTACGACTACTATGAGCCTGGTAGGCCCACGTCCGCCACCCGCAACCCCAGCTCGGTCCCTCACCCTGTCACCCATCACCTGGTCACCCTTCTCCCTTGGTCCCGCAGCCTTCGAGGCCACGCGCTTCTACAATGTCAGCGCGCGCAGCCCGCTCGCCCGGGAGCTGTGCGCCGGGCCCGCGTGCAACGAAGTGGAGCGCGCTCTGGCCCAGGGCCCCGGTGAGTGCGCGAGGCCACTGCCCCTTCCGAGCACCCGCCACCCCAGCACGACCCGTGGGCCTGGGGGAGGCTGCCCATTTGGAGGGAGTCGTCAGGCAGAGGAGCGTGCAGCGTGGTAAAAGGAGGCAGGCCCGGCTCGGTCAAGGGCGCGCGTCCTGAGCCGAGGGAGCTGGAGTGCGCAGGCAGGGTGGAGGAAGCGAGGATTAGAGGCGTGGGAGTGAGCAGCGGGAGGGGGCGTGGTCCTAGCTGGATGAGGGCGGGGCCCATCGAGGTGGGGCGGGCAGTGAAGAGGCGGGGCCTAGAGTAGCGGGTGTGGGCAGGGGTGAGGGGGCGGAGCTGGGCGGGAGGCGGAGCCAAGAGGGAGTGGGCAGTGACGGGGGCGGGGTCTAGCGGGATGGGCGGGGCGGGCGTAGAAGCCGGAGGTCCGGAGGGGAGTCCTTGCCTCCCCTCCCCCACAAGCCCGAAGGTGTCCGGATCCCGGGACCCAAGCCGTGAGCGCAGACTGGCGGCAGCGAAGGGCGGAGTGGAGTTTCTGGGAACCCTTTTCTTTATTTTCCAAACTTCTTGAATTTAGATTGCATTTAGTTCAAAAGCTTTATTTTTAAATTTTGTTTTCGTAAATACTAGGCAAATACTCGCGTGAAGTTCCACCAGGCCAGGGCTCAGGGCTTCCCGAGCACTGTCTCCACTCTGTGGAGCGTGGTTCTGGCCCCTAGGGACTTCTCCATTCCAGGCCCAGGCAGAGGCGAGGGCCAAGTGTGGAGCTTGGAGTTCCCAGGGCCTTGACAACTTCGCCTCGCCCGCCAGGCTGGTCCCCAGAAGAGCGAGGTCCTGTGGCCGTTCCGGAGGAGGGGGTGACAGTCACGCGCTGTGGCTGCGACCGTGCCTGCAGCATCGGCGGGGACGCGGTGTGCGGCTCCGACGGCGTGGTCTACGCCAGCGCCTGCCACCTGCAGGAGGCCGCCTGCCGCCGTCGCGTGAGATTGGAGCCCGCGCCCCCTGGTCGCTGCGCGCTTGGTGAGGACCCACCGCATGGCTGGCCTCGGGGGCTCCACCTCGTCCCGGGCTGTATCGCTCCATCTTCTCCATCATGCCATCTCCTTTCATCACCCCTTTGCATCTGGGTCCGTTTGCAATGGGCTTCCTTGGTGGCTCAGCGGTAGAGTTTGCCTGCAATGCAGGAGACTCGTTTTTGACCCCTGGGTGGGGAAAATCCCCTGGAGGAGGAACTGGTAACCCACTCCAGTATTCTTGCCTGGAAAATCTCATGGCGGGCTACAGTCCGGGGTCGTAAAAGAGTCTTAGCAACAAGAACCCTTTGCATCTCCTCCGTCTTGGTCAGTCTCTCACCAGCCCCATCCCAACTTGGAGCTTTTCTGAGTCTCCCCGTCTCTGATTTCTGTGTCCCCTGCCCCGCCTTGTGACCTCACCTCCCGCCTGTTGCTCTGGGCCACACATCTTTCCTCAGGCCCCAGGCTGTTGGTCATTCGGATCCTCTCCCCCCAGTGCCTTCCCTGCTGACTCAGTCCTTCCTTCCAGAGCAGCCGACACCAGCCTTGGCCTTGTACAGCTACGAGTATGACTTGGGTCTCCTGGACACTGGACACCTGGCAGCCGGCCATGAGTTGGTGGACTTGGATAAGGAAGCAGAGGACAGGTGAGAGCTGGATCTGCCCCCAGTCTCCCTCCACTGTGGAACCAGGCAGGAAGTGGGAGTTACTGATGGAGGGTCGACCTGCAAGGTTTTGGGGGATGAGGTGGATAACCCGTTCTCCCTTGACCTGCATCCACTCAGCACATATCAGAGAGCAGCCTGTATGTGTAGGATGAGCTTAAGAAGCCCTCCCAAGGACTGGACCTCAGGACAGACCTGTCCCTGAGACCCACTCACTCTTTTAAATAAGTTATTCACGACACAAGGAATGTTTTTTTCAAGAGGGGGTGCTATGGAGTCTTGCAGTGGGGTTGAAATTGTACCCAACTGGCTCAGACAGTAAAGAATCTGCCTGCAATGCAGGAGACCTGGGTTCAATCCCTGGGTCGGAAAGATCCCCTGGAGAAGGGAATGGCAACCCACTCCAGTATTCTTGCCTAGAGAATCCCATGGACAGAGGAGCCTGGTGGGCTACAGTCCATGGGGTCAGGAAGAATTGGACTCGACTAAGCAAAGCAACTAAGTACACACACCTAATACAAAAAAAAAAAAAAGGCGGGGGGTGGGATTTATAGCCAAGGAGCACTTCTCTGGTGGCCTAACTGGTAAAGAATCTGCCTGCAGTGCAGGAGACCCTGCCCTGGTTTAATTCCTGGGTTGAGAAGATCCCCTGGAGAAGTGATAGGCTATGCACTGAGGTATTCTTGGGCTTCCTTGGTGGCTCAGCTGATGAAGAATCCGCCTGAAATGTGGGAGACCTGGGTTTCATCCCTGGGTTAGGAAGATCCCCTGGAGGAGGGCATGACAACCCACTCTAGTGTTCTTGCCTGGAGCATCCCCATGGACAGAGCAGTCTTGTAGGCTACAGTCTGTGGGGTTGCAAAGAGTCCGACACTACTGAGCAACTAAGCATAGTAAACATAGACAAGGAGTGGGAAGGGGAGTCAGTGGATGGAAAGTTACTGAGAGGAAACAATAGGGGGTGGAGGGGGGATGTTCTAGCTAAAGAGACTGAAACTTATTCTTGCTGATGGCAGGCCAGGTTGATTGAGAGATCATGAGAGATGGGGAGGGGCAGGGCAGGATGAAGAACCCAATCAGACAGCAAGAGGGATCAATATGGAGGATATGGGGTTCTGGCTAAATTGACATATTAGCCAGATTCTTGCTCCAGCTGGACAGTGTCAAGATGAACACGGAAGCCTGGAATTTGAGACCGACATGAAAAAGAGCTCAGAGGAGCCCAGGTGGAGTTTGGTCAGGGAGAGAATCTTTGTTCCCCGAGGGAAGGATGGAGGAAACGTCAGGAGACCAGAGAGCTCTGTGCGGGGAGGCTGAGAGGGCTTCCTGGAGGAGGCAAATCTTTTGGTTTGAGTCAGCTCAACTCAAGTGGTTTAAACAACAGGTTGATCTATCAGCTTAGGTAAGTGCCAGGTCCTGGAGGCTGGCTGCACTGGCAAGCCTCAGAGCCCTCCCTTCCTGGGTGATAGGGGTCTCTCCACCCCATGCTGGTGGCAAAGGCTGGTTTATATCCCCACTCAGCAAACCAGCAGGAAAACTCTTCTACCAGCACTCACCAAAGGCCTGGAGACTTAAGGGGGTTGCACTTAAGGGGGTTTAGTTCACATGCATGTAATTACTGGTAGCGCTGGGTTTGGGGTTGCTGCTGCAGCATTTTTGTTTCATTTTCCCTTCCATGCCCTCTTTTCCCCCGCCTCCACTTCACACACCCTATCTCTCTTTTCTCCTTCCTAATCAAATTTCTTTAAACAAAATTTTTTTAATTCATTTATTTGGCTACACTGGGTTTTAGTTACAGCATGGGGGCTCTTTCACTGCAGAGCATGGAAGCTCTTCAAGCTCCAGTTGTGGCTTGAAGGCTCAGAAGTTGTGGCCCTCGGGCTTCAGTAGTTATGGCGTATGGATTCTCTAGTGGTAGGTGGGGAGAAGGCAATGGCACCCCACTCCAGTACTCTTGCCTGGAAAATCCCATGGACGGAGGAGCCTGGTGGGCTGCAGTCCACGGGGTCGTGAAGAGTCAGACGCAACTGTGGGACTCCACTTTTCAGTGTCATGCATTGGAGAAGGAAATGGCAACCCACTCCAGTGTTCTTGCCTGGAGAACCCCAGCGACAGGGGAGCCTGGTGGGCTGCCATCTCTGGGGTCGCACAGAGTCGGACACGACTGAAACGACTGAGCAGCAGCAGCAGCAGCGGTGGGGGGTGGTGTGTGGGCCTAGTTGCTCTGCAGCCTGTGGAATCTTAGTTCCATGAACAGGGATCGAAGCCATGTCCCCTGCGTTGCCAGGCAGATTCTTAACCGCTGGACCACCAGGGAAGTCTGCTCCATGCCCTCTTTTGGATTAACTGAATATCTTTTAGAATTCCACTTTGTTTCAGTTATCGTGGTAGCTCTGAGGAACCAAACTATATATATCTTTAAACTTTTCACAGCCTACTTGGTGGGAATGTGGTCACCATTTCGCCAAAACGTAGCAACTTTGAAGCTGGTTATGTCCATGTGTTGTCCCCTCCCATCCCTCATACTTTGATTGTCATATGTACAGTGGTGACTCAGTGGTAAAGAATCCGCCTATCAATGCAGGAAACAGGGGTTTGATCCCTGGGTGGGGAAGATCCTCTGGAGAAGAAATAGCAACCCACTCCAGTACTCTTGCCTGGAGAATCCCATGGACAGAGAAGCCTGGAGGGCTGCAGTCCATGGGGTCGCAAAAGATTTGGACACGACTTAGCGACTAAATGACACCACCTTTAAAGTCTCCCAGGTGTTGCCATTCTTTCCAGTGTCTTCTGAGACAGATCTGCTTTTATTTTCATTATGGAAGGGGAGATTTGTTTATTAAACTTGAAAATTTGAAATCACCGTAGGCTCACAGGCAGTTGTAGGAAATAACAGAGAGCCCTTCATCCAGTTCCCCTCATTGGTAACATGGCCAAGAATTCGAGTTACAGTGTTACACCAGGAAACTGGCGTCAGTACAGCCTGCCCTTCTCACTCATACGTCACCACATCTACGTGTACTTGTGGCCGTGGAGTCTGCAGATCCCGCACATGTGAAAGTGAACGTCGCTCTGTCGTGTCCGACTCTTTGCCACCCCACGGACTATACAGTCCATGGAATTCTTCAGGCCAGAATATTGGAGTGGGTAGCCTTTCCCATCTCCAAGGGATCTTCCCACCCCAGGGATCGAACCCAAGTCTCCTACATTGCAGACAGATTCTTTACCAGCTGAGCCACAAGAGAAGCCCAAGAACACTGGAGTGGGGAGCCTATTCCTTATCCAGAGGACTTTCCCGACCCAGGAATCAAACCAGGGTCTCCTGCATTGCAGGCAGATTCTTGACCAGCTGGGCCGTGAGGGAAGCCCCTTTCAGCACTTGTAGCTTTTTGTAATCGTGACTGCAGTCAACCTACTGGACAGCCCGTCACCTCAAGGATCCCTCTAGCTGCGGTTTTATGGCCACACCCACCTTGCTTTCCCCCGAGCCATTCATCTGTCCTCCCACCCTATAATTTTGTCACTTCAGGACTGCTGTGTAAACAGAATCATGGGGTACGTAACTTTTTGAGATTGGATTTTTCTCACTCAATAGAGTGAGTGAGAAAAGTGAACTCCTGACACGACACCATCCATGTCGGATCAGTAGTTCCCTCCTTTTCGTAGCTGATTGAGTTCCACGGATGCGTTCTCAATTTGAATGGTGGTCCCATGCAAGCTACGCTCATTCTTACCGAAAGTGAGCACCCCATCCCGCCCCTGTGAGGGGCCTGGCTGGACCATGTATCCCCACCGCTATTCTGGGGGGTGCTGCTGTCTCAGTGGGTGGAAGCAGCCGTCCTGAGCACCCCTTGGCGGCCAGTGCACGGGACAGGTCTGCAGCCCCTCCCCCAAGGCGTGCAGCCCACAGGCATCTTTCCTTCTCTCCTATCAGTCAGAGTGGCTTCTCCTCCTAAAACTCCAAGCTGGAAGACGTGATCAGGCTGTGATTTCTACCTGCCGGAAGAGGGCCGGTGACAGGAGACTTCACTGTCTAGGGGCTGGCAGATCCCATCCCAGGTGACCCCTGCTTCCAATTGAACCCGATAAGTGGATTGGCAGAGACCTGCCTTGATGGATGGTGGGCCTCCCGGGGGCCCAGCCCCCACCTCAACAGGGAGGATGGTCAGTGGGGTGGCTGGGGGCCCCTTCCCCCTCCTCCCCAGCTGCAGCTGGAGCTCCAGGCACGCCACCCCGTAGCCCACAGGCTGGGTAGCTGGAGGAGCTCCCACAGCCTGCCGCGCTGCTCCCCAGAGAAAGGACATCTCTGGGAAGGACTCATGGCCAAAGGCCTGTTTCTGAGGGGACACGACTCTGGCCAAGTCTCGGACACAGCGTCAGCAACTTGGAAACAAAACAGGCCCCTCTTCTCCAAAATGCAGAAGTCCCAGCCTCCCTTTGGGCCGCCCAAGCTGCTGAGCCCCAGGACCCAAACCCCAAGTTGCCCCAGATCTGTCACAGTCCCTGCAGCCCCATCTAGTCTCAGGGGCCCTGAATGTTTGGTCTGGATGGCGCTAGGCTCTGCGGGGAAGTTCTGGGCTCTAAGAAGATGCACTTTCATCTTCCTGCTTCTGGACCTCACCGTCCCTTGAACCCCTGCTCTCCCGGGGCCCCACCTGAAGGATTGTCACCCCCGCTATCAACCTGGGGGGTGTCCCAGCTCTGGACCAACCAAAGCCATGCGCGCAGACCTGCCTCCGAGCTGCTCCTCCCCTGTGTTGGCCTGTCTTCTCCCTCCACGGTGGTATTTATTTCAGCCCACACATCTCGGGACAGCACAGAGACCCTGAGGGGGCGGCCCAGCCTGTGGGTCCCCGACATGCAGTGCTGATCCCTGACCCCCGCCAGCCTACAAGGTTACAGTTCCCTTGGCCAAGGCCCTGTTGCCCACTTGCCATGGAGGCCGCTGGTGTAATAAAAGCTCGTTTCCTTCAAGTCCCTGGCAGACCTGAACCTCCTGTGGGCTGGGGAGGCTGAGGGGCAGCTCCAAGGGTTGAAGCTGGCTCTCATCTGGCCCTTTGCTTCCATTCCTTCATCCACAGCCCAACCTTTCCAAGGAGGATGGGGAGGAGGCTTTGGAATACCTGAACCCCAAGATAATCATAAATTTAGTGCATTTGTGAAGAATCATTCCAATATGGGGGCTTAGAACCCACCTGTCAATACAGGAGACGTGGGTTCTATCCTTGGTACAGGAAGATCCCCTGGAGAAGGACATGGCAACTCTCTCTGGTATCCTTGCCTGGGAAATCTCATGGACAGAGACTCCTGGCAGGCTACAGTCCATGGGGTGGCAAAGAGTGGGACACGACTGAGCGACTAAACACCGACAACATAGCCACAGGGAGAGGCCTCAGGTAGCCTTTCACCCAGCTTCCCAATGCTGACAGCTTGGGATACCCCAGTAGGTCATCACAGCAGGTTAGCGACACGATGTGCTTCATTGATGTTAGCCCCAGGCTCCCTCTCCTGTGGGTGAGCATGTGTGTGTGTCCTGGGGCTGGTCACTCTTCCCCAGACCTGAGACACAAACTCAATGGGGAGCCCAGAAATGGTGCCCACTCCCCCTGCGTCTGGGGATGGCTTGCTTACCCCCACAGCTGATGCCTCAGTGGCTCCCGACACCGTGACCTGTGCTGCCCGTCCGTGTGGGGAGCAGTGGGTTATGCATGTGTGTGTGTGTGTCTGGGAATACGGTCACCCCTCCGCACGTGGTGTCCCGCAACTTGATTCAAAGCAGCCTTCATGTGGTTGGGGTGGGGTTTGCAGAGCTGCAGCCCCCTGAGCCTGGGTGCACACCCTAAATTCTCCTGTTGCCCTACCCACCCGCTCCACGGGGGAGCTGACAGAAGAGGAATCAAACCACAGGTGAGGAGCAGGAGGTGATGTCTGGTAACCAGGATCACAGAGGGAGGCTGAGCCCTGTGGCTCCCAGTGATGGGTTGCATCAGGCTTTGAGGGGCTGAGGGGGGAGCCTCAGAACCATAAAGCCCATCCCAAAGCCGGAACCTGGCTTCTGGGGATGAGAAGGACCGCCAACAGGGCTCCCAGCCTCCTTGGCCCCCGGGGGTGTCGGGGGCCCAAGCCTCCTCCTGGGTGGGGTCCTACAGCAGGTCTTAAGGCAACATCCGCCTCACTTCATTCCTACCTTGGACTCGGTCACAAGGGAGCTGGTTAGACCCAGGAACCTACACTGAATCCCCATCTTTTCCTGGGGCTTCCATAACTCAGTACCACAAAGCAGGTGGCTTCAAACAACAGAATTTTATTCTCTGGCAGTTCAGGAGGCTAGAAGTCCGAGATTAAGGTGAAGGCAGCGCTGGCACCCTCCAGGGGCTCCGAGGGAGACTATCCCTGGCTGCTTCTAGTCACTGCCAGCAGTCTGTGGCTTGTGGCCACATCACCCCACCTCTGCCTCCACTGTCAAGTGGCCTTCTTCCCTGTGTGTCTCTGCATCCTCTTGTTGTAAGGACACCAGTCACATTGGATTTAGGGCCCACCCTGTACTCCAGTGTGACCTCATTCTAGCTAATCACACCTGCAAAGACCCTGTTTCCGAATAAGGTCACCTTGGGCGGTTCCCAGTGGATGTGAATCTGGAGGGGACCCTATTCAACCCGGAATGACTCCCTTCCTGTTCATCCAGCCTGTGAAGGGCCTGTCACACGAGCGAGGAGGACCGGGTCCCCATCGCCCGGCTGCCCCCCTCCCTGGAGGCCGTGGCGGTGCCAGCTGCCCGGCGGAGCAAGCCCTCCTGCACCTTGCTCCTGAACTCAGCAGACACGAAGTAATAGATGAAGGGGTCCACACAGCTGTTGAGGGTGCTGAGCGCCAGGCTGGGCATGTAGGCGGCGTACAGGTCCCCCCAAGCATCAGGGCCGGGGTTTGAGAAATGCAGCAGCAGCAGCACGTTGCTGGGTGCGAAGAGGGCCACGGCGGAGGCCAGCACCAGCGTGGTCAGCCGCAGCGCGTGGCCGTAGCGCCGGCCCCCAGCCGCCAGCGTGTGTAGAGTGGCCCCGTAGCTCAGCACCATGGCCAGCAGCGGCAGGAAGCAGCCGAACCCCGCCAGGCAGATGAAGGCGGGCCGCCAGTAGGAGGCCTGGGTGCCGGTGGGCAGCACGTCGTGACACAGCACGTGGTCGGAGCGTGACAGCCGGAAGGTCTGCTGCTGCAGCGCCAGGGGCATCGCCAGGGCAGCTGCCGCCAACCAGGCTGTAACACAGAGCCCGCCGGCCAGGCGCTGGCCTCGCAGGGTGCGGGCCCGAAGTGGGTGCACCACGGCCAGGTAGCGGTCCAGGCTGACAGCGGCCAGCAGCAACAGGGAGCCATACAGGTGGCCATAGAGCGCGGCTGTGTCCAGGCGGCAGGCAGTCTCGCCGAAGGGCCAGCGCTGGCCCCGCAGGTGATAGGCGATCCGCGGCGGCAGTGCCAGCGCCAGCAGCAGGTCAGCGGCCGCCAGGTTCATCAGCAGCATGGTGGAGGGCAGTCGGGGAACCTGCGTGGCCAGCACCCACAGTGCCAGGCTGTTGGCGGGCAGCCCCACTGCCAGGGCCAGCCCGTAGAGTGCAGGCACCAGTCTTGTGGGCACCCAGCCCAGCAGCAGGGCCCGAGAGTTGGGAGGGAGCTCCAGAGTGTTGCTGTCGTTGGCACAAGGCTGGCCGGGGAAGCCACGGGGGTGGGGCCTCGGTGTACTGTCTGCGGGGAGAGCGACCGGAGGGAAGGGGATAGAGGCATTACCACCCTCACTCCCCACCCACCGACCCCTCATCTGGCTCCCTGACTGGATGGTGCTACCTCCTGGGAAACTAGAGTGGGCCCCAGTTCTCAGGAGCCCCCGGGGAAGAGCTGGACACGGACACTCCCAACCCCTGTGGACTCCAGGCTGGGCTGGAAGACCCTCCCACCACCTCCAGTTCGATGCCTTTCCTCTGCCGGCTCCTGGCGACCTCCCTCTCAGCCCCATGGCGGGACCCGAGGCCACTCACCGTAGCCTTCTGCTGCGCTCCCCACCTCTTCATAGCTGACGGGGGTCTGGGTGTCACCCAGGCTGAGCCCCAGGGCCAGAGGCCACAGCAGCAAGAGAACCCACATGTTGGCGGGGCTGGGTGCTCGCTGCTCTGGGCTGCAGCCGGCTGACCTCGGGCTTCCTGCCTGGCTGGACCCCCACCCCCAACTTCCTGAGTGCCCGTGGAGGAGTTCACAGGGCCGTATGAGATAAGCCAGCCCCTGTCCTCCCGAGTGGGTGGGCGGCCCCAGGCCTGGCCTAAGGAGATCGGGCAGCTGGGGTCACTCGGGCTGTAGGTGATCAGCCAGTGAGACGGAGGAGGAGGGGGTGTCAGGCGGCAGCCCCCACCTCCAGCCCCTGCCCAGCCCAGGAAGCCCCCGGGGGCCAAGTGGCCACTTCTTGCTGGCTGGTCACATCTCGGTTCCAGCCCTCTGGAACCACATCCCTCCCTCTCTTGGAACCAGCCCTTTTCACGAAGTCCCTCTCCCCCCAGTCAAGAGCTCTTGGCCCCTCCTGAAGCCCTCTCCTCCCAAATCCCCACCCCCAGCTCTGGCAGGCAGGACACCAGGTCAGAGGTCAGAAAAGGGGAGTGGACCCCCCATGAATGCCCCTGGCCCTCTCTGGGGGCTGCCCGAGGTCATGTTGCCTAACGCAGCACAGGCCCCCAGGCAGATGCAGAGGAAGATGGAGGGAGCAGAAGGCCTGGTGAGCCTGGGGTCTGCTGAGGATAACTACTGAGGTTTTGGTCTTCAGCCAGAGCCCCCAGTGCTGACCACGTACTGTCCTGGGGGTCTTAGGGGAGCCCAGCGGCGGCTCTGTGTGGGAGGGACCTGCTTCCTCTTCTCAAAGCCCCTTCTTCTCCTGTCCTGGGGCCACCCTCCACCTGGGGTCCCAAGTGTGACCAGGGGCTACAGCCGTGCCTGAGCTGGAGGGAGGCGGCCAGCTAGCCCAGAAAGCTCCCCTTCCCTTCAGCCTTCACCCCAGAGATCTCTCCATGTCCCACCCAGAGGGGAGGGTACTCCTGTCTCCTGAATAAGATCCCCCCTCCAGACCTCAGAAAGGGCTATGAAATCCTACCCTGGGGCGGACCTGCCCTAGGGGTTCTTGGTCTCTGTGTGGTCAGGGCTGGGCCACGGTGGGGGCAAGGTCGGGGAGCAGGGGGTTCCTGAGGGAACCATAGGGCTGAGGGAAGAAAAAATGAACTCGGGGTTGGAGAGGGGATTGGATGAGACGGTGTCCTGGTATGGCGAGCCCTAATCTAGCCACACAGCTGGGGACATGGGGACCAGCCAGGAAATGACCAAGCAGTCCATGATAGAGTCAGTGCAGCTGGAGGTTGAGATGCCGAGGTCCTTGCCCCCAGCCCCAGGGTTGGGGGGCTGGATACTAAGGCCTGGGGAGCTTCAGCCGGAGCAGGGGTCACAGCCAGGAGCCTCTCAGTTTCCTCCAACACCAGTGACACATTCAGCCCCATGCCCGCATCTCACAGCACACGTGACCAGTGATGATGGGGACACTCTCACCGCACAGGAAAATGGGGACGGGGACCCCCTGCAGCCCTTCCAGGAGAGAGCAGGAAACCCGCTCAGGGGGACCTGGGGGCGGCGGAGGCAGCTCTTCCCCGCCCTGAGGAGGGTGGCTTGACTCAGGAGTTCCATGTCTAGAAATTTATGGCAGATACACACGCACAGGAAGACGTCTGTACAGGGAAATTTCCGGCAGCGGGGGCGGGTGTAGGAGGTGCCCATAAATAACTCCTCCTCCCCTCACTAGTCACCATGGTAACGGCCCTGTACCACAGCAGAGGGCCCCCAGACACAGCATGTGATGGTTCAGGGCGGCTGTCCCAGAAAGATGATGAGCCACATGGAGGCACCTCCTGGGGGATGCTGGAGGGCAGCTGCCTTCAGAGACTTGGGGCCCTGCTTTTCTGGAACTTTCTACACTGTGCATCACTTTCTATAAAAACTTAATTTTTATACTTAAAATTTTATGCTTAAAAAAAGGCATAATAGTAGCTGTAAAAGGAAGGAAATTCTGACACAGGCTACAACATGGATGGACTTCATTCAAAGACACTGTGCTGAGTGAAGTAAGCCAGTCACGAAAGGACAAATACTGTATGTCGCTGTTGTTGAGTCATGTTTGACTCTCTGATCCCACGGACTGCAGATCGCCAGGCTTCCCCGTCCTTCATTTTCTCCTGGAGTTTGCTCAAACTCATGTTGAGTTGATGACATCATCCAACCATCTCATCCTCTGTCGTCCCCTTTTCCTCCTGCCCTCAATCTTTCCCAGCATCAGGGTCTTTTCCAATGAGTCAGCTCTTTGCATCAGGTGGTCAAAGTATGCATGCGTGTGTGCTAGATCGCTTCAATCATGTCTCATTCTTTGTGACCCCATGGACCATAGCCCACCAGGCTCCTTTTTGTCCATGGTATTTCCCAGGCAAGAATACTGGAGTGGGTCACCAAGCCCTTCTCCAGGCAATTTTCCTGACCCAGGGATCAAACCTGCATCTCTTAGGTCTCCTGCATGGGCCGGCAGGTTCTTTACCCTAGTGCCACCTGGGAAGCCTGGCAAAGTATATGATTCCACTTATATGAAGTCCTTACTGGCCACATTCATAGAGACAGAACGGTTGGGTACCAGGGCTGGGAGAGGGTGGATGGGAGCGAGTGTGTGATTGAGGACAGAATTTTGGTTTGGGAAGATATGAGAAACTTCCGGAGACGGATGGTGGGCATGGTCACACAGCCACGCGGGTGCACTTTCTCCCCTCCCTCCCCCGGTTCCGCCCTTCCTCGCCAAGTCACAGGGCTTGCAGGATCTTAGTTCCCCAACCAGGGATCAAAACGACACCCTTAGTGAAAGCATGGAGTCCTAACCACTGGACTCCAGGGAATTCCCTGAACTGTACACTTAAAATGGTCATCATGATACATCGTCACACGTATTTTACAACTGACAACAGAGAAAAACAGCAAACGGACCTAAGCCAGCAGCTAGTCCAGGAATTCCTTGTCCTTCAGCCCCACCTCCCCTCAGCAGAAGGGGGTCGTGGGGCCGTTTCGAGGACGCAGTGGTGGTGGACAGGTGAGTGAGAGGCAGGGCGGGGCGGGGGAGCTGGTGTAGAAGGAGGGGGTTTTGAAAGGCCGGAGCAGGGGGAGGCCTGCAGCCCCTCCTGCCCGGGGCTTCTTCTGGCCTTGGTGTCCCAAGTGGGTGGGTGGGTGCTTACAGCAAACACCGCAGTCTTCAAATTATGTTCTGCAGGTTCAACACTCAGAGGAAACGTCTCATTCCTACCATGTGAAAACTGAGCTGGTAATGAATATTCTAGAAAACACTTCGTGCAGACAGGGCCACACCTTAAGGGAACAAACCTTGTTGCACAGGGGCAGGCAAGCTGTGGGGGGGCTGGGAAGGGGGCTTTCCCCAAGCAGGGTTTGAGAATTCCCAGGCGCACGCCCTGTGGTCAGGTCAGCTTCCCTGGCAGCAAGAGGTCACCCCAAGATTTGCTCATCAGAAATGACTGACTGAGCCTCACAGCTTTAGGTCAGTATTTGATTTTTAACTTTAATGTGCAAATAAATAGAAAAGGAAAACTACATTCAAAACAGCTGCAAAGGAAGTACAAGCCCCAGAACAGAAATTTCTTCAAAAACCGAAGAGATGCTCCCTAGAAGCATGCAGGGTGGGGGCTCGGTGGGGTTTGGCCTGCACCCCAGGCCTGGGCGCAGCCACAGGTGGGGGGCTGCGGGCTCCTGAGGCTGCTGGGAGGGTCTGGTTCAGGAATTCTGGTGGGTGTCCTTCTTATAAAACAAGGATGCGTACAAAGTGCGTGAATTACACTTGAGAAAACACGGGCGAGGAGACACCCGGGCGGGACGGGTTGGCCTGGAAATTGCCCGGGCCTGGAGTCTAAGGCTTCGCAAACCTAGAGTTCCACAGGTAACTTCTAGAGTTTCCGGAACCTTGGGTCTGGCACAGCTCAGCTGCAGGAAGGCAAGCGCTGCGGCTGGAGGCGGCGGCTGCACAGGGGTGCTACCGGGCTCACGTGTCGGGGGAGCCCACCTGTGTCTGATGGTGCCAGGGGCCTGGCCAGAGCGTCTCATGGTTCAAAGGGCTGGTCCCTGGCCTGAACTACTTGGCATTCTTGGCACAGAAAGCCCTCCGCCCCTCACACCCATGCCCACTCCGGGGTGGCGGCCGCAGGAATGGAGGCGCTGGGGTGGGTGGGCGTAATTCCACAAGGAGGGCAGTCACCCCCACAGAAGCTGTGGCACTTGGCCGCTGCAGAAGTTACAACCACTATGAGCAGAGAGGAATAAATAGCTGTGTGCATATATATACTTCTAGAATGTCCATCTTAGGTACAAAGCGCACCCCAGGGCCCTCCCAGGGAGGGGGCACTCGAGCTCAGCGGATGCGCCAGGAGGGGCCCCCTCCCCTTAGGGCACAGAGTGCAGCTGCTGGGCCAACACAGGGTTCGAGCCTCTTTTCCCACCCGACTCCACATCTGGACATCCAAGTGGGACCCCAAGAGCCGAGGGGGCTCTTCTCATTTTCAAAGTGGTGGAGGACCCCCAGCGCCGGCTGGGCCAAGCCGATGCCCAAACCGTCAGATGCAGGTGTCCAGCTTGGGGAATGTTTCTAGAAGCTCTCAGAGCCCCTCGGGAAGGACACGCTTTTCAAGCAAGTCCACCCAGGCCCAACTCCTCAGGGGCCCAGGGGTTCTCAAAGGCTGCTCCCTCCCAAACGTGAGATCTGGCGCGGCTCTTCGCCGACGTTCACCGCGTGCAGAAAAGGACTGTGGCCCCAGGCCTGGGGGTTTGGCACGCATGACAGGAGTGGCCCCGCAGGCGTGTGAACGTGCTCACTTGTGCCTTGGCCAGTGCACGGATCCTCCCCGCGCCAGCGGGGACTAAACCCCTAGAGTTCAAGTGCGAGGGGTTCAGGTTTGGCACAGGACGGGCCCAAAGGAAGTGGGGAAGCCAAGAGGGATGATGGCGCGGAGCCGAGAACCACTGCCACCCGCCCTTCTCCGGAGCTCAGCCCATAGCAGCAAGGCTGGGGGACGCTCTGCGCCCCTCACGTTGCTCATGAAAACACCCGAGGGACACGCAGGCCGAGGAAGCGCACGCACTGCGAGGCGCCCACGCGGGGGCGTCAGGGTGAGGCCGGGCGGCGGCTGTACTGCACGTGGTAGCGGTTCACGGGCAGGCCGTGCACGCGCACCGTCTCGCAGAGCGTCTTGCAGGGCACCATGTCCTCGTCCTCCTCGCCCATCAGCCAGTCCTGCACCAGGCTGGCCGCCTCCACCGTCACGTTGTCCTCCAGCCAGCGGCTGTGCCACTCCTCAAAGTGCTGATGGTGGCGCAGGAGGACCAGGGGCTGCACCTGCAGGTGGAGGGGAGCAATGAGCACGGCCCAGGCGCCCCGGAGCCCAGCACCCGCCCCAGAGCGCCGTGGACCTGACACGGGGCCCACGCACCCCAGAGCGCCATGGACCTGACACGGGGCCCACACGCCCCAGAGGGCCATGGATCTGACTTCAGGGGCCCACACACCCCACAAGGCCATGGCTTAGATCTCATGGGCCCAGGCACCCCAGAAGGCCACAGATCAGATTTCAGGGGCCCACATACCCCAGAGGGCCATGGATCAGATCTCAGGGGCCCACACACCCCAGACTGCCATGGAGTGCATCTTGGGGGCCCAGGCACCCCAAAGGGCCATGGGCTGGATCTCGGGGTCCCAGCTCCCCCCCGACAGCTGTGGGCTGGCCAGGCCCCGGGGCTCGGGCAGGGAAGGACACCTGCTTGGCCCGGCACAGGGTCCCTCGGCGGTACATGTAGTCCTCAGAGTTCACGATAAACAGCATTTTGTGGGTGCTGAGCTTGAAGCGGCAGTCCACGTTGCAGGCGCTCTCCACCCCGACCAGCCGCCTCCAGGAACTCTTGGCCTCGCCGCGGAGCGCACGCACCTGCTCACACTGCCACCGGCGGAACTTCTTGAGGTTCCTGGGGGCGAGAGGAGGATCCGCAGGCTAGGAGGCCCCAGAGCCCAGAGACACCGGGAGGACGCCTGACCTTCCAGGGTTGGAGAAATGCAAACCGAGGCAATGGGAACCACCGCCTGACCCCGTGGCTCCCATCTGAACTCAAACCCAGGCACGCTGGGCGCCGGTGACAGTGGGAGAGGCCCCCCCGGGGCCCAGGGCCCTCTCACCTCTGCAGGAACACGGGCTTCAGGAGGAAGCCCTCGGTGGGCGAGCTGGAGGTGCCCTCCGTTCCCACGTACTGCTCCACGTACCGAGCCAAGTGCTGGGGGGACAGACGGAGAGACGGCCCATGGCATCAGCGGCTCCTGGGGCCTTCATCTGCATCCCTCCCGAAGCTCCGGGTGGACCCAGATGCGTGCTGGAGGCCAGCAGATGGCAGCGCCCAGGGCTCAGCTGGGGTGGGGCAGGTACACCCAGGCTGTGATTCAGATGGTGTGTGGAGCTTCACGCTTAAGTGGGTAAATCCCTGCTGTGTAACTGCTTCACCGTACCCGCCACGTGATAAGTTCGCACAGGGAACGGGAGGCCCCCGACAGGGAGAGAGCGGGGCCCGGGGGATGGGTGGACGGGCAGGGGTACTGGGACACAGGCAGCGGGTAAGAAGAGGGGAGACAGGTGGGCTCACGGGGCAGCAGGCCCAGGACGGGCGCGGCCTGCAGCGCCCAAGAGACGCTTCATTGGCTCACCGCCCTGTAAGGCAGGGTCTTCCAGACTCAAGCTTAACCAATGCGCACTTGCTGGAAACTTCTGGAAGGGGTAGCATGTGTAGGCCCCCACCCTCACTTATTATGGAAAGTGTGTCCTGTGAAGGATGCTGGGAGGGGCGTCCTGGTGGCTGCGGTGGGCGGCGTCCCCAGCTCTGTGAAGGCAGCTGGAGGCTTCCAGGCCTTGTTTCCTGGCTCAAGGGCACCAAGGGGAAGGTGTATGTCAGTGTGGGTCAGGAGAGCTTCCTCCTGGTGATGCGGGACACCCAGAGCTTTGAGCTTCAGGCACCAGGCGTGCAACAGTCATAGACCACGGGGTCTGAGTGACCGGGCTCGTCACGGGCACCCTGGAGATGGCCTGGCACCAGCACGAGGTGGGAGGAGCCAGGGTTTCGGTAGAGGCCAGACTGGCTCCCACGTGGCCCTCCTGTCCTGGGACACAGCCCTGGTCTCTGAGGGAACACCTAGAGAGCCCGCCTCCTCTTGGGGCTCCGTGGCCAGTGTTCAGCCAGCACAGAGGCACCCTGGTGGACGTTCTGTGGCCCGTGGGTGGCCTGAGTGTGCACAGGCTCCTGGGGTGGGAGCTGTACAACGGACGCTGCCTGTGGCTGCCCTTGGTCCCCGAGGTGTGCGCGAGGCTCTGAGTGCAGGGCTGTGGTCCTCACCTGGACCTCCACAGGGTCCTCCGTCTGGGCTTCCTCGGTGTCCAGGAGCTCAATGGTCATGATCACTTGCCCTTTGCGCTGGAGGAACATTACCTGGGGGAGGGAGGGGGGACAAACAGCCTAAAGCTGCGAGAACAGCCCAGGCTGGCACAGGATGAGCACATCAATGGCACATCAATGCCCCCGCTTCCCCAGGCTCCAAGCCTCAATCCTTCCCTGAGGGACCACTGCTGGGTGGCCACTTCACCAGCCCTGGGTGCCTCTGGGGCTGGGGTCACACCCAGAGGCCCCGGGAAAGCCGCACAGGGCGCTGGGCTCCTGTGGTGGGTGCCTCCTCTCCCCATGGCCAGCCTCATGTGGGGCGGAGCCTGGCCGGCCGCTCACCTTGAAGCAGTTCTCGTCGGCCATGCACCGCTCGGCCTTCCACTGGTAGCTGGTCTCCCGGGCGGCACGGACACAGCGGGAGGACAGGTTCCCGCCAGCGGCGCCCCGCTTCTTCTCGTTCAGGTAGAGCTCCACCACCTTCAGACAGACGTCGTCACTCACAAGGTGGTGCAGCTGCGGGCGGAAGAGCTGGTTGGTGCCAGGCGTGTGCCCCCCAGAAGCGGGGAGGCATAGCCCCCACCTCACTCAGAGGGGTCGTGGCAAAGTCCACGAGGTAGGGGGTGAAGGTCAGTGTCCAACAGGCTGTGCAGGGCGACCTCCATGCCAGGTGCGGACCAGACCAAACGAGCCTAAGCTACACAAACCAAACCAGACTAGAGCAAACTAAGTCAAAGCAAACCAGACTAGACCAGAGAAAAAGCCAACCAAAGCCTACCAAATCACAGCAGACCAGCAGGCTCTGCCTGGGTATGAGAAATGTACAGAACTGTGCCCAAGTGGGTGTGATCACTGAAAACCACTGTGACGGCAAATGGCCATCCTTCCCCGACATGCAGTCACTGGGCTTCCCTGGGCTCACTGCTAAAGAAGCCGCCTGCCAACGCAGGAGACGCAGGTTTGATCCCTGGGTTGGGAAGAGCACCTGGAGAAAGAGACGGCAATCCACTGCAGGACTCCTGTCTGGGAAATCCCAAGGACAGAGGAGCCTGGTGGGCTACAGTCCACGGGGTCACAAAGAGTAGGACACGACTTAGCGACTAAACAACAGCAACAATGTTCAGTTACAAACATGATTCCTTTAATACCTATAAACGTACTTAAAACCTTTAAGTTTATGAAGAGACAAGTACTGACAATAGCTGAGGCTGCAGGGTCAAACAGAGCTGAGTCGTCTCTCTGTGCACTGAGCTGCATCCCAGACAGGCCAGAGACACATTAACACACCCTTCGCTACTCAAATGTTACTGACTGGAAAAGTTTCAGTATCACTTACATAGCAAATTGCCAGCCACAAGTGTTAGTTTCTGCAAAAGTCCCCTGGTCAGTGATGAGTTTAAAATGTTTCTAGTGCCTGCATCTGAGAGGCAGAGCAATGACCTGATTCTTCCCTCCACTTTTTTCCCACTTTACAATGAACAACCTCACTTGACAACCAGGAAACCAAAGTCACAGTAAACAAGTGTTCCCCAAGCAGGACCCACGCTGGACTCGCCTGGGCTTTTGCTGCTTATATCATGTGACCAATCTCCTCTGGCTGACGTTCAGCTGTGGGTGATGCTGAGGCACATCATGGCCAGTCCCCTCAGAAGTGAGCTAAGGCTCTTTCAGTTCAGTTCAGTTGCTCAGTCGTGTCCGACTCTTTGCGACCCCACGAATCACAGCATGCCAGGCCTCCCTGTCCATCACCAACTCCCGGAGTTCACTCAAACTCATGGCCATCGAGTCAGTGATGCCATCCAGCCATCTCATTCTCTGTCGTCCCCTTCTCCTCCCGCCCCCAATCCCTCCCAGCATCAGAGACTTTTCCATGAGTCAACTCATCGCATGAGGTGGCCAAAGTATTGGAGCTCCAGCTTTAGCATCAGTCCTTCCAATGAACACCCAGGACTGATCTCCTTTAGAATGGACTGGTTGGATCTCCTTGCAGTCCAAGGGACTCTCAAGAGTCTTCTCCAACACCACAGTTCAAAAGCATCAATTCTTCGGCGCTCAGCTTTCTTCACAGTCCAACTCTCACATCCATACATGACCACTGGAAAAACCATAGCCTTGACTAGACAGACCTTTGTTGGCAAAGTAATGTCTCTGCTTTTTAATATGCTATCTAGGTTGATCATAACTTTCCTTCACAGGTTGCTAAACTCCCCTCATGAAAGATTTGTCAATAGGAGCGCTGACATCTCGCACACACCCGTGTCCAGGGCAGCACTGATCACCACTGCCAAAAGGTAGACGCAACCCAAGTGTCCACCGATGGAGGAATGGAAGCACAGAATGCACTCCATCCAAAAATAAAATGAAACGCCACTTGGGCATAAAAACGAAAGGGACTTCCTGCATTGGGACTTCCCTGGTGGTCCAGTGGTTAACAATCTGCCTTGCAATGCAGGGGACGTGGGTTTGATCCCTTGTTGGGGAACTAAGATCACACATGCCTCAGAGCAACTGAGCCCACGCACCACAACTAGGGAGCCCAGGAGACTCAGTGAAGATCCTGTGTACAACCACGACCCAATGCAGCCAGATTAATATTTAAAAAACTGCACTGCCACATGCTACAACGTGCATGAAGCTTGAAAACAATGCTGAGTCAAAGAAGCTGGACGCCAAAGGCCACCGTGCTTCCTGAGTCCGTCTATGTGAACTGTCCACACAGGCACATCCCCAGAGACAGAGGAGGGCTGGGAGAGGAAGGATGGGGAGTGACTGCTAGTGGGGAGGGGGCTTCCCTGGGGGATGCCGGGAATGTTCTAGAGCTGGGCAGGTAACAATGGCACATTACAGATATACTAAGTTCCATTGAAAGGTTCACTTAAGAATGGTGGATTTTCATTACACGAATTCTACCTTAACTGAGAATGAAGAAAGCTGCCACGGGGCCACCACAGCACAGGGTGAGGTAAGGGCCCGCGGGGCCGCCTCCTCACCTGCCGGGCGATGCTCTGCACCAGCTTGTCCATGGTGAAGCCCACGTAGGCATGGATAGTGAACATCTCACGCAGCGTGTCCTCGTACTGTGTGGGGTCAATGCTACCCTCCAGCAGGCTCCGCACCATGTCCAGGAAGGCCGGGTAGTACTCCTCCAGCTCCACTTCACCTGCGGGCGGCACGCTGGTCACCGCGGGTGTGGCCCACACACGGCTGCCGCGGGGAGGACAGATGCACACGGGCGGCCCCTGCCCCCACCTCCTGCCCCAGGCTCCCTCAGGGCAGCCGTCTCCCCTCCCAGTGCCTGGAGGGCCTGGGGCTCACTCGGCTGCTTCAGCCGCAGCTCCATGGCGGGGTCGTTGCCCTTCTCACGGCGGCCCTCGCACAGCAGCTTCTCCCTCTCCTTCTCCGCACGGTACTCCAGCAGCTGCTTCTGCGCCTGGCGGTAGATCTTCAGCAGCCTGGAGCACAGGGTCTGATGGAGCCGCAGGAAGAAGTACCAGTTGTTGTTGGCGAAGAAGAGGCTGTAGACGTCATCCAGGGGCTTGTGCTGTGGAAGCTGCGGCTCCGGGGCCGGCGCCTCGCCCGCGGCCCCCTTCTCCTCTGGGGGGCTGCTCTGCGGCCCGGGCGCTGGCTTCTTCCGGTCGCCGCCAGGGTCTGCAGCCTGCCCCTGGGGGCTGGCCCGGCCCTCATCCGCGGAGTCCTCGGACACGCCCAGGTCCAGCTGCTGGGAGAAGAAGAGGCTGGGCACGAACTGGTGCACCAGCTGGTGGATGGTGCCCTGGTCCTCCTTCTGGATGGCTGGCTGCCGCTTCACGTAGTAGCTGATGAGGGCGGCCGCGTCCTCCAGGATCTGCCTGTCCTCGTACACGAAGATGAGGTGTGGCTCGCTGCAGGGGGCGCTGCGGCCCTCCGAGTGCTGCTCCTGGTGCTGGGGAGACAGGGCAGCCACTGGAACAGGAGTGACCCGTGAGGAGAAACCCCGGTCGGGGACCAAAAGGAGGCCACACTCCCCCACAAGGCCTCCAACAGTGCCGAGACTGGGGAATGAGGGCAGCACTATCTTTCTTCCAGCTGCCCCAGGCTGCCAGGGGGTGAGGAAGGCTCAGCGCAGCACGGGCCTCTGCCACCGTCATTCATGCACACTCAGCCAGACCCTGCAAGACCTGCGACTGGTCCCACTGCAGTTCCTCCCCCTCCAGCCCTGCCCGCCTGGCTGACACCAGCCTCACGTCTCCCGCCACCAGCCATTCCCCACCTGCCACGAGCCCCTCCATGGTGCTCCCGTTACCTGGCGCCAGCACAGGCCACCCCCTGCTCGTCCCCGTCTACCAGCCCACTCCACAACTCCCCGCACGGAGTCGAGAGCCACACAGGAGCTCCAGCAGCCCGAGCTGCCCCCCACCCCCGCCCCAGGCCTTCGCGCACGACGCAGGAGGGGACCCGGGCCCTGGCAGGCCACCCCGCACTCCTCTGATGCTGCGGGGGTGCTGAGCTTGTCCTGCTGTGCAAAGACCTTCACACGTGCCTTGGCTCTTTCTCCCTGGAAAACTCCATCCTTAGGCTCACCCTTCCCTGCTACTTTTGTCCAGTCAACCACTCTCCTTCCAGCAAACCCGAACACAGCCTCAGCTCCGCACAGCCTTGCGCAGGCTGCCCCACACCACGCTTGCTCCTGGTGACGCTGGTCCCCTGCAGGAGACGGCGGAGGCAGGCACACCAGGTCCCGGGAAGACGCGAGCGTGGATGCTGTCCCTGTGAGCGGGGAGCGCCCGAGGTCAGGACGCGCCCTCCCTGGCCTTCTCAACAGTGGCCCTGAGGAACGAGGGCCCGACGGGAAAGAGGGGCGGCGCCTCTCAGGCTGCCCCTGGCCAGGGGCTCCACTTTCTGGAACGGGCAGCTCATGTGCTCCCTTCTCCACTGCGAAACCTGCAGCATCCCGAGGCCTCCTTCCCTCCTCACTGGCGGGACGGGTGGAGTCTGAGTGGGTCCCGGCAGGCAGAGGTGGGGTACGGGTGCTGCAGCTCAGCCCTACTCCTGGCTCTTTAGTGTGACCTTCATCCTACTGCTTCCTGAGTCCCCACCTTGCGTATGTCATAAACGCCCTTCAAAATCTCCTGAGCAAGTTCTGGAGCTCGTAACACACTGTCCTCTGTGAGCCATGTGACAGAAGGGTCTTCCTGCCCTAAGCACCAAGGAGCCGCACACGCAGTGCTCACCAGGCCCTGGTCCTTCTCCCTCAGACCCCAGGGAAGGCCCTGCGGACTCTGCTAATGGCAGCAGGGTGGAAGTGGCTGCGCCACCGATTCTGGGGTGGGGGTGGGAGCCTCAGGCCTCAAGCATCTGCAGCCTGAAGTGCAGAGGCCAGATCACAGGGTGGACCTTGGGGCTGAGCGCTGGGTGCCGAGGCCGGGAGGCAGGCAGGAGGGCGGGTGGTCTGGGGCCAGTACCCTCAGGGGTCTCCACGGACATGTGGAGGAACACGAGCTCTGGGCAGGATAAGCCTCCCAGCGGGGCCGCTCGAGAGCCTGGAGGTAAGACGAGGCCCCACCGCTCGGTGCGGAAGAGAGGAGAGGAAGTGAGCTGGCCAGGGGGGGCGCTCGGTCAGTGACGCTGCTCCCTGACCTGGGCTCTACCACAGAGCAGCGGCCCCCCCTTCCCCGACAGCCAACGCCCAGTGAGCTCCCTCCCGCCAGGATTCCTGCCTCAGGCTCCCGCTAGTAACTCTCTCCCCGCAGGCATTGTTCAAAGCCTACCTTCTCGAGCACAGGGCCTGGCCGGCCTCACTTCAGGCCCTGTGAGCCGGACCACACCAAAGCCGGGCAGGGCACTAAGAGGGCAGTGTGGTGGCGGCAGGTGGCACCCTCATCTGCTGTGGCCGGCCTGGGCACGGGGCCAGCTCCTGTGCCTGTTTCCCCACGGCCAGAACTTGGACAATAACGGTACCATACAGTAAGACCTACAGTAAGGCTCGGATGGGACCCTCCTCCCGAAGGTGGTAACACGGTGAGGCCCACGGCAGGCAGCAGCAAAGGAAAGCTGCCAGCCCCAGTCGCCTGAAGGGAGGTGCGGGGAGGGGGCGGGGAGTGGAGGACTCAGCCCTCCGCTGACGAGGCAGGGTGCCCCCTGCACGCAGCCCCGAGGGCCAGCCACGGGGCCTCACCTCGTCATAGACGCTCTCGATCTCGTTGAGCAGGCTCTTGGAGCGGAGGGCCTTGGTGTCGTTCTGCTTGAAGTTCACAGCCTGGTGGTCCAGGGACTTGAGATACGCTTTCTCATACTGCTCCCGCCAGATCTTGTTGAAGCCCTGCTGGGCCTCCCGCCACTCCTCCTCCTTGGCCTTCAGCCTGTGGGGGGGAGCAGGCTCAGCACACGACAGCCCGGCGCATCTGTCTTCCACCCCAGACCCACAGACCCATTCCAAGCCCGGATGGCCTTCTCCAGGCACGCGGGGTGGGCTCTGGGCTGGCTGCAGGGACCTTGCTATAGTCAGTTTTATGGTTACTCAAACATCACCGTCCTGAAGCTCCTCCCTGTCCTGGCCCACAGCACTGACTGCACACACTCTGTGCGGCTGCTGGCTCGACTGCTGGGCTCCCCTGCTAGATTGGATGGACCGTGTCGGGCTCACTCTCGTCTGCAGCCCCAGCACTGGGCATGGCACCCAGCTCAGGGCAGCCACTTAACCAATAACTGTTCACAGCACAGGGAGGGTCCCAAAATGTATAATTAAATAAAAGGCAAGCCATGATACAGGATGGCCCTGTTTGTGCTTTAAGATAATTACTCTTCACGTTTAGGTATGATCACGTGCAGAGTGGAATGTTTGAAAAGGACAAGAATAATCGCTAACAGCTGTACTTTCCTCTTGGGGATGGAACAGGGAGAGAAAGGAAGACCAAAAAACACAATCAACCAGCCTGAGTCCCCAAAGTGGGGAAGTCACGATTACACCTGCGACAAACAGCAGTAATGAGCCCCTAGGCGGTGCGGTGAGGAGCGTGAGGGCACCTTTTTAGGACGACGGGGACGGCGGTGACAGGGTTCTTCTTGAGGCTCTCGATGATCTCTGGGGCCTTGTCGCCGTAAATGCGGTGGATGGCGCGGCGCTGGATCACCTCCGACGTGCCCCCCAGACAGTCGTCCAGCCGGAACTTCTCCTGGTCTTCTGGCGCCATGCGGGACAGCTTCTTCTGGACACTCTCCAACACCCGGATCGTGGCCAGGTTGGTCTCTAGGACAACGTCTAACTATGGACAGGAAGGCAGAAAGAGGTCAGTGGGTCAGCTCATCCCCCAGGGATGAGCCCGGGCCAGCAGAAGGGAGGCTGGGACAGAGGTGGGGAAGGGGTGATGGATGCAGGACCAGGGGACTGCAGCAAGCATGGCTGGTTACAGATCCAGGCCTTGGTGCTACCTGGACCTCCCCACTGGCAGACCCATCTGAGGAGGGGGACAGGCCCTGGTCTGGCCCTCTTCACAGGCATCGAACGCACGTTGCCCTCATCAGTGAGGAAGGGATGCACAGTACACACAGTCTGCAGATGACTCCCCAGAGTATGTGCAGGGGAGGGGGAGCCAATCCCCAAAGTTACACACCACGTGACTGCTCCCATTCGGGACCGAGTGGACCAGCTGGAGGACAGGCTGGCGGCTGCTGAGATTTGGGAGGGGCTACACAGGAACAGCGGGACAGATCCTACTGGCGGGGGAACTGTTTGGTGTCTTGGCTGGTGGTGGGTACACAGACCTCCACAGGGGAGAGAATCCACAGAGCCAGACACACGTGCACAAGACAAACACTGAGGCACAAGACCTTCCCCGCTGCCCCCACCCCACACACACATGGACACAAGCGCAGCGAGGGAGATGTGAATAAGATCACAGGCCGGGTCAAGGCCCACACCCCAGCTGTGACACTGCCGCAGAGGTTTCCAAGCCACTCCCACTGGGGCAAAGGCACCTGGAGCACTCTGCCATTTTTTAAGCTGCATGTGAATCTACAATGATCTCAGTATAAAATCTGTTACAAAAGTTAACTTAAGTGACCCTAGCTGTACTTAATGAAATACATGCACACTTTAAAAAAAGAAAAAAAGCAGCATCGCAGAGCCAGCCTGGAGGCCAGCAAGGCAGAGAAGGGAGGCTTTTGGGAGCTGCGCACTGCTGGAAGGCGCTGGAATTGCCGACACCCCAGAGGAGACTGGACGGCTTCAGGAGGATGTGCATGCATCCCGCGGGGCAGAGGACACACAGAGCGGGCCGGAGGGAAGGCGGGGCCGAGGAGGGGGCCCCGGAGGGGGGCAGTGCCGCACGCACCTCGAAGCGCTCATCCTCACAGCGGTGCAGCTGCTCCTCGTAGGGCGTCTTCTTGGAGCTGACGAAGGTGGAGTCCTCAGACCAGGAGGGGAAGGACACCCAGGTGTCATTCAGCACCTGCGCCAAGAGGAAACGCCGTGACTGGAGAGACAGTGGCCCCATGGCCACAGGGCTTTATTGTGTGGTCCAGTGTAGAAGATCCAAGGATAAGGAACAATCCTGATTCTACAGGAAATTATGTTCGATCCCTGGGTCGGGAAGATCCCCTGGAGAAGGGAAAGGCTACCCACTTCAGTATTCTGGCCTGGAGAATTCCATGGACTATACGGTCCATGGGGTCACCAAGAGTGGGACACTACTGAGCAACTTTCACTTCACTTCAGTTCACTAATTTTGTTGTTGTTTTAGTTGCTAAATTGTGTCAGACTCTTTTGTGACTGTAGCCCACCAGGTTCCTCTCTATCCATGGGATTTGCTGGGCAAGAATACTGGAGTGGATTTCCATTTCCTCCTCCAGGGGATCTTCCTGGCCCAGGGACTGAACTCACATCTCCTGCATTGGCAGGTGGATTCTTTACCACTGAGCCACCAGGGAAGAGCAGATCATACTAATGGTAACATTAATTTAAAAGTAGCTTTAAGAGAAAATGTGACTTTGATCACATGAACAAATCTTACTACTTCGGGGTTGGGAAACTTTCTCTATAAAGGGCTCAGTCAGTCAGTTCAGTCACTCAGTTGTGTCCGACTCTTTGCGACCCCATGAACCACAGCACGCCAGGCCTCCCTGTCCATCACCAACTCCCGGAGTTCACTCAAACTCATGTCCATCGAGTCAGTGATGCCATCCAGCCACCTCATTCTCTGTCGTCCCCGTCTCCTCCTACCCTCAATTGCTCCCAGCATCAGAGTCTTTTCCAGTGAGTCAACTCGTCGCATGAGGTGGCCAAAGTATTGCAGTTTCAGCTTTAGCATAAGTCCTTCCAATGAACACCCAGGATTGATTTCCTCTAGAATGGACTGGTTGGATCTCCTTGCAGTCCAAGGGACTCTCAAGAGTCTTCTCCAGCACCACAGTTCAAAAGCATCAATTCTTCAGCAATCAGCTTTCTTCACAGTCCAACTCTCACATCCATACATGACCATGGGAAAAACCATAGCCTTGACTAGACGGACCTTGGTTGGCAAAGTAATGTCTCTGCTTTTTAATATGCTATCTAGGCTGGTCATAACTTTCCTTCTAAGGAGTAAGCATCTTTTAATTTCATGGCTGCAATCAGCATCCGCAGTGATTTTGGAGCCCAAAAAAATAAAGTCTGACATGGTTTCCACTGTTTCCCCATCTATTTTCCATGAAGTGATGGGACCAGATGCCATGATCTTAGTTTTCTGAATGTTGAGCTTCAAGCCAACCCTTTCACTCTCCTCTTTCACTTTCATCAAGAGGCCTTTGAGTTCCTCTTCACTTTCTGCCATAAGGGTGGTGTCATCTGCATATCTGAGGTTATTGATATTTCTCCCGGCAATCTTGATTCCAGCTTGTGCTTCTTCCAGCCCAGCGTTCCTCATGATGTACTCTGCATATAAGTTAAATAAGCAGGGTGACAATATACAACCTTGACGTACTCCTTTTCCTATTTGGAACCAGTCTGTTGTTCCATGTACAGTTCTGACTGTTGCTTCCTGACCTGCATACAGGATTCTCAAGAGGCAGGTCAGGTGGTCTGGTATTCCCATCTCTTGAAGAATTTTCCACAGTTTATTGTGATCCACACAGTCAAAGGCCTTGGCATGGTCAATGAAGCAGAAATAGATGTTTTTCTGGAACTCTCTTGCTTTCTCCATAATCCAGCGGATGTTGGCAATTTGATCTCTGGTGGCTCTGCCTTTTCTAAAACCTGCTTGAACATCTGGAAGTTCACGATTCACATATTGCTGAAGCCTGGCTTGGAGAATTTTGAGCATGACTTTACTAGCGTGTGAGATGAGTGCAATTGTGAGGTAGTCTGAGCATTCTTTGGCATTGCCTTTCTTTGGGATTGGAATGAAGATTGACCTTTTCCAGTCCTGTGGACATTGCTGAGTTTTCCAAATTTGCTGGCATATTGAGTGCAGCACTTTCACAGCATCATCACTCAGGATTTGAAATAGCTCAATTGGAATTCCATCACCTCCACTAGCTTTGTTCGTCGTGATGCTCTCTAAGGCCCACTTGACTTCACATTCCAAGATGTCTGGTTCCAGGTGAGTGATCACACCATTGTGATTATCTTCGTCGTGAAGATCTTTTTTGTACAGTTCTTCTGTGTATTCCTGCCACCTCTTCTTAATATCTTCTGCTTCTGTTAAGTCCATACCATTTCTGTCCTTTATCGAGCCCACCTTTGCATGAAATGTTCCCTTGATATCTCTAATTTTCTTGAAAAGATCTCTTGTTTTTCCTATTCTGTTGTTTTCCTCTATTTCTTTGCATTGATCGCTGAGGAAGGCTTTCTTCTCTCTCCTTGCTATTCTTTGGAACTCTGCATTCAGATGCTTGTATCTTTCCTTTTCTCCTTTACTTTTTGCTTCTCTTCTTTTCACAGCCATTTGTAAGGCCTCCTCAGACAGCCGTTTTGCTTTTTTGCATTTCTTTTCCATGGGGATGGTCTTGGTCCCTGTCTCCTGTACAATGTCACGAACTTCCGTCCAGAGTTCATCAGGCACTCTATCAGATCTAGACCCTTAAATCTATTTCTTACTTCCCCTGTATAATCATAAGGGATTTGATTTAGGTCATATCTGAATGGTCTAGTGGTTTTCCCTACTTTCTTCAATTTAAGTCTGAATTTGGCAATAAGGAGTTCATGATCTGAGCCACAGTCATCTCCTGGTCTTGTATAAAGGGCTAGGTAGCAAATATTTTAGGCTGTGCAGGTAACTGGGTCTGCTGGGTCTACAGCGGAAGAGGCTTTTATTGTGCTTCATGGATGTCACCTTTTTAAAGAGAGTGTGAAGGTCTGCAGCGACCCTGTACCGAGTGAGCCCGTCAGGCCGTTTCCCGCAGCCTCTCCTCACTCTGCGTCTCTGTGCCACATCTCGCTGACTCGTGCCGCACTGCAGACTTCTCTCGTCGTTACTGCACTTGTCATAGGGACCAGTGATCAGCAGCTCAGCGAAGGTGAAGAGGGTCAGCGTGTTTAGCGACATAAACTATTTCAAATCAAGGTATATACTGTTGTGGTTTTTCTTTTTCAATATAATACTATGCTTTTGAACTGTGGTGTTGGAGAAGACTCTTGAGAGTCCCCTGTACTGCAAGGAGATCCAAGCAGTCCATCCTAAAGGAAATCAGTCCTGAATATTCATTGGAAGGACTGATGCTGAAGCTGAAACTCCAATACTCTGGCCACCTGATGTGAAGAGCTGACTCATTTGAAAAGACCCTGATGTTGGAAAAGATTGAGGGCAGGAGGAGAAGGGGACGACAGAGGATGAGATGGTTGGATGGTATCACCGACTTAATGGACAAGAGTTTGGGCAAACTCTGGGAGTTGGTGATGGACAGGGAGGCCTGGCGTGCTGCGGTTCAAAGAGTCAGACACGACTGAGTGACTGAACTGAACTGATAGCACACTTAATATTACAGACCACAGTATAGCACAAACGTAACTTCCACATGTACTAGGAAACCCCAAAATTTATGTGACTGGCTTTATTGTGGTATTTGTTTTATTGCAGTGGTCTGGAACCAAACCCACAACATCTGCAAGGTAATGGGACTTCCCTGATAGCTCAGTGAATCTGCCTGCAAGACAGGAGATGTGCATTCAATCCTTGGTCAGGAAGCTCCCTTGGAAAAGGAAATAGCAGTATTCTTGCTTGGAAAATGCCATGGACAGAGGAGCCTGGTGGGCTATGGTCCATAGGGTCGCAAAGAGTCGGATACGACTGAGACACTGCATACGCGCTCACGCACCCACAGACGCCTGTACTCCACTCTGCCTTTGTTCTGATAAAGCAGCCGCAGGCAGTATGTAAACAAATGGGCCCATCTGTGTGCCAATAAGCTTTACTTACAAACACAGACTGTGAACCAGATTTGGTTCATGGGCCATGCTCTGCTGACTTTCAGACTACATATCCTGGAATATGCAGGCACTCTTGAATTCTGGAAATGCAGTAAGACTGTCCACTAACTTCAAAAAGCATCCAGTGGTCAAGCTAAAGAGAAAGTTGCTGAGGGCAGTGAACCTGGAACAGAGCGGGCTCACGGCAGAGATAAATCTCAGTCTAAAGGGTGGTGGAGTGAGCCAAAACCTGTGTGCTGGCAGCGTGTGCTCTGGGTCTTGCCAGAGCCACCAGCCGGGTAAGAGACCATCTTCTCTGCCTCGGCATTGTGTTTTGCTACATCCCAGGACCATCTACCACCCAGTGCCCGGGTGGATCAACACCCTTCCATCCATCCAGAACAGGGGGCACAGGCACCACATAAGCTGATGGAGCCCTAGGGACTCTACCTCTTTGCAGATAGCTGTCCTCCCACTGCACTTGGGCTGCTGGTAGGTTTTGGGGAGTGCCCGGTAGCTGGATCCGATGCGCTTGCACGAGGCATAGTCGATTTCCCGGCTTATTCCGTCCCCGGATCGGTCATTCATGGGTGGAGCAAAGGACAGCTCTTTCACCCCCAGGAAGGACTTGAACTGTGCAAAGAGTTCTGGAAATTTCCTTCAGAAACAAAGACAAATGGGATGGGTGGGGAGGAATTAATCAGGAGTTTGGATCAGCAGACACACTGCTATACATAAAACGGATGGACGACAGGGTCCTACTATACAACATTCAGTAATCTGCAATAACCCGTAATAGAAAAGAATCTGGTATAACTGAATCACTTTGCTGTACACCAGAAACTAACACAAGATTGTAAATCAACCACACTTCAGTTGAAAAAAAAGTCTAAGGACTTTCCTGGTGGTCCAGTGGTTGGTAGTCCACCTGCCAAAGCAGGGCATGTGGGTTTGATCCTTGTTCTGGGAAGATCCCACACCTTGCAGAGCAACTACTGAGCTCTTGAGCCCTAGAGCCCATGCTCTGCAACAAGAGAAGCCCAAGCACCGCAACTAGAGAGTAATCCCTACTTGCTACAACTAGAGAAAGCCTGTGCTCAGCAGTGAAGACCCAGAACAGCCCCTAAAACATTAAGAAAAAAAGAAAGACAAATGATAAGTCAGCCTCCTGAGGGCCTTCTGAGAATGATCCAGAGATATCAGAATGGCTTCGTGTTGATGCAGGTAGTTAATAATGGTCAGAATCAACTTCAGAAAGGAGGGGTGAGAGGCAGAACTAGCATCCAACGTGGTAAAGTAATCCTGTGTATGACTGTCCCATGCCCCCCGCATCCCTCTGTCACCAACCAGGCCCCACCACTCGCGGGAAGTCCTTGATACACCCAAGATAAGACTGACCCAGGCTGGCAGAAGCTGGAGTCAGCAATGTTCCTTGACTGGAAGGAGCTGAGCACCAGGCCAGGGGCGGGCAAACCAGTCAACCTGCCCAGGCCTATCTCTAGACAGTTTCACTAGTGGACGGTCACATCCATTTGCTTAGTATTTCCTTGTGCATATATTTGCTTGTGGTTGATGGTGTCAGAAGCTGGGTGGTCGTGACCCTTGGTCCTTGAGAGAAAAAGTTGCTTCCCTCCTCCCTCATGAGAGAGACCCTCTCCCTGGACAAATTCTCAGGAATCATAACAGAACGGTTGTGCATGTTGACGGGAAGATTTTACGGCAACTGACCACCAGCGTCAGCTGGATTGTTTAAATGAATATCAAATTCTACAGAGAGGGTGCAGATATGTTGACAGCCGGTGTGGTGGTTCTGCTCCGTGACTTAGTCAAGCAGTCTCCCCTCCTTAACTGTGTGCTCCGAGATGGCCATCTGCTGTAGCCCACCTTTAAGAACCGCCTCCCCCACCCCCAACTTGGCTCACAAGAAAAGCCCACAGGCCAATGGAAATGCAGGCAAGGAAGACGACAACATTGGAGCAAAGGACGTCCAAGGTCACGCCAGGACAAACCACTCTGAAGGGTGGCAACCCTGCACCTCCAACTCCTGCCACACTGTCACTAGGGAGCAGCTCTCTGGATCACTGCACTTGGCTGCCCTCGACATGCAAACCCAGAAAGCAGTTCACATATGCAGAGAGAGGCTTCCTGGGGGAGAGGGCTGTGGCAGGAACAGTAACTCAGCTGGGCACCAGATCAAGATGAGCGAGCAGGGGGCTTCTTTG
Source organism: Moschus berezovskii (assembly GCF_049115385.1). NCBI lineage: Eukaryota > Metazoa > Chordata > Mammalia > Artiodactyla > Moschidae > Moschus > Moschus berezovskii. The sequence goes on along the minus strand of NC_142467.1, from coordinate 105,910,689 downwards.
GTGGCTCGGTGTGTAAAGAACCTGCCTGCCAACGCAGGACCAATGGCTTCAGTCCCTGAATCCAGGAAGACCCCACATGCCGCTGAGCAACTAAGCCCATACACCACAAGTACTGAGCCTGCGAGCTGCAACTACTGCGCCCACACGCCATAACTACTGGAGCCTGACAGCCCTAGAGCCTGTGCTCTGCAGGAAGAGAAGGCACTGCAATGAAGAGCTTGAGAAGCACAACCAGAGAGCAATCCCTACACACCGCAAGCAGAGAAGAGCCCGCCCAGCCACAGAGACCAGCACAGCCAAAATAGACAAATAAAACTGGAAAAAGAAAGACCCAGCCACATCTTAGCTGAGACTTCTGTGATGCTGCCATCCTGTTCTGGGCGGCTTTCCAGAGTGTTAACAGATCTTCAGGAGGCCCAGAAAGTTAACCCGATGGAAAGGACCAGCCTGATGTGTGTGCACTCTCAGAACCAGAGAAGCACCTCCTAATGACTTTAACTAGACCTCTGAGTATCCCAGTCCGAGAGCGTGAACTCGGCAACAACTACAGGGAGAAACCGAGGCAAATGTCCAACAAAACAGACCCTGCTGAGAAACTCACGATACATACAAGTAAGGGAACACTATGCAGTCACGAAAACAGATCATGTGGGTCTAAGAACTGCTGAGTTTAAAAAAGAGAGAAGGCTGCAGCCCAGCCTGATAATGTGGTGCCACTGACGTGAAACTCAGCAGCCACACTCAGGTCTAGAGAACAGAGGGTGATGAGCGAAGGGCCGGCTTCCAGGTCTGATCCCCCTGAGCTCACCCACCACCACACAATGCCTCTTTTATGAGAGCTTGCCCCGCGGAAAGAGAGAGATATACACTCAGGCCTCCGTTTCCTCAGCTGTGCACACAGCGAGTGCATTTTCATTCTTGAGTTCACAGAAGGCTAAAAAAACCGGTCCCCTTTTCAGTTTCTAACTGGCCCTGATGTGAAAGGAAAGCAACTCGTGACCCTGAAACTGTAATAAACGTTGTTAAGGTGCTCTCTTCTGCAACTTGCAGTTAGTGAATAAACCACATAAAGCGAGGAAACCTTTGCCTCCTGACAGACAGAGGGATGTGGGGGACCGTGAAGATACATTTGGCAAAGTGCACCCATGCCACGGGGATGCCAGTGCAGACATGGTAAAGAATAAACTGGAGGGAGAACCTAGACATGAAGAGAGATCTACATACTAGAAGCAAAACCCAGACCGGTTCTGTGTTCGGGGTATGAGACTGAGCTGTGTGTCTGGTGGTGTCGGCCTGGGTTGGCTGCATGGTAATCAGTGCAGAGAGGCGGTCACTCCTCAGCCAAGGGAGGGAGCATGACTGACATGGCACATGGAGGGCTCCTGGAGGTTGGCAAGGTCCATTTGTGACACTGGTTATGGGTACAAGGGAATTGGCCTAAAAATGATTTTACCAAGCCATTCTTCAGTTATGTGGTTTCCTGGACCCGGGTTCTATTTTATGTTAAAAAGAAAAAATTTTAAAAGCTTTTTAAATTATTAGGAAGGCTCAGGTAGCTGCTCCCAGAGCCCAGCGGCCCCTGCAGTTGTCTTGGGACCTAAATAGGCAGGCTTCCCTGGTGACTCAGATGGTAAAGAACCCGCCTGCAATGCAGGAGGTGACCTGGGTTCGATTCCTGGGTCAGGAAAATTCCCCTGGAGAAGGGAATGGCTACCCACTCCAGTATTCTTGCCTGGAGCATTCCATGGAGAGAGGAACCTGGTGGCTACAGTCCATGGGGTCACAAAGAGTCGGACACAACCTAGTGACTAATGCATACACATTGTAACAAAAAAAGCATGTGATGTGTAGTGAGAAATCACCATGTTTGAGATGTTAACAGTCTTCATGAAAAGCCCACTTGGAGCTTTCTGAAAAGCTCTATAGGTGTTATTTATAATCCCCTCTTGACAGCATGGAAACTGAGGCTCAGACCCAGGCTGGACATGACCAAGCTGGTGAGCAGGAAGCACACTGGCAGCCAGCACACTCCCCTTCCCACACACGGGACCCCCAGACCAGCGCCATCCCCTCAGAAGCTGCTGGGCCCTGGGGTGGCTCACACAGGGCAGCAGCATGGGATGGAAGTGGGTCATTGATCTGCTAACAGCACTTCTCTTGGGACATCAGGGATGCTGACCAGTCATTTCATTCTTCCTGGTAATTTCTGATAGAATTTTAAAAAGCATAATGAATCTCCAGGGAATTATGCCAAGTGAAAAAAGCTGATCCTGAAAGGATACACAACACACAGTGTATGACTCTACATAACTCTCTTGCCATTTAAGCTTTAAAGAAGCACAGGTCTGAGGGGTTGCCAGGGGCCTGGGGCATAGGAGGGATATGGATCTGAGTATCAAAGGCCAACACCAGGATCCTTGTGGTTCTGCAGCTGCTCCGTACCTGCACAGTGGCAGTGAACACACCAGCCTTCACAGGTGATACAACTGTACATACACACACGTAAAACAGGAACATGAAGAGATGGGTGGGTTGTCTGAAAGTCAACACCCTGGTTATGACACTGGCTACAGATGTTACTGCGGGGGAACGCTCCCCAGAAGTTCTCTTTCTTACAACTGCTGGTGAATCTATTGTGATGTCTGTAACAATTCCAACTTAAAGAAAAAAATCAGAAAAAACCGGATATAGCGTTTGCCAAATACAACAGCCAAAAGATGGGTGAAAGGCACTTACAGGACAAAATGCAGGGGGAGAAGTGCCACTCACCCTAGGAACGGGCCAACCAGCTGGAGGAGCTCAGAGCCGGACACCAGTTCCTGGTTGAAGAGGGCGATGCAGCGGAGGAAGTTCTCGTAGACCTCCTGGCTCTTCAGCACCCTGCGCACCTGCAGAGAGAGTGTCAGGGGCCCCTGCTGGCCACACCCCGCTCCCAAGCCCACCTGGTCTGACCTCACCAGGTGCACACGGAGCCGCAAACACAAGGGTGCTACAGAGGGGGGCTGTGGTCTGCAGGGGACTGCTTTCCACTCAGACAGCACGTGCCCAGAGCCATCTCACTGGCTCTGCCCACTGACTCTGGGCAGGAAGCCCGTGAACCACCCCTGCTTCAGAGAAGCCATACAGCTTCCGAGTGGCAGACGCGTGTCCCCAAATGTGGCATGGGCTCTGAGCTCGGCCTTTCCCATGCGTTTCGTCACCTCCTGCCCACTGCCCGCCACTGGCCCCTTGCTACCTCCTCCTCATTTCAACTGCTCAGATCTGAGCTGGGAGAGGCCAGCCTGAACCAGGCAAGGCCCAGAGGTCACTGGTCTTGCCGCTCACCTTGTCAAAGAAAGAGAACTCCTGAAGAGTCCCGTACTTGCCCACGGTGGCGATGGACAGGTCTTTGGTACCACGGAGTTTCATCTTCTTCTGCGGAGAGAGAGCCCACGCCATGGATGCTCTGTGCATCTCACAGGTGGCAGCTGTGTCCGTCTTTGTGAGAGTCACAGCATCGCCAATGTGGGACTTTCCTGACAGGAACCGTCATCAGGTGTGGCTGGTGGTCTGCCCAGGACCCCCACGGATGAACTTCTCAGGACCACCCACCTCGACCTCCAGGACAGAGTGCAGAGTGGAAGTCACACAACCACCCTGCCCACAGTCTGGGATCTAAACCTCAGCAATTTAGCGCTTTTGCTATTAGGCAGGGGCATCACAGAGTAACAATAGCAAGGGAGTCATGGCCTTAGATACAGTATCAGAAACTTCTCTTGCCTGCTCCTCCCGTGGGCTGTGACTGTGACTGGGGGTGGAGGGGGAATGGCAATGAGAAGATCCTGGGGAAATCTGGGTTTTAAGTCGCTGTGAAGATTGTTCTGTCTAGGCTAGACTTGGACCTGACTTGGCCACACTCCTGAGACATCGAGAATACTACCAAACCATCTCCTAAACGCCTGAAGAATGATGGGCATGTGTCAAAAGGACATAAGAGCCAACCTACTGGGGCCCCACTGGCCAGATCTGAGGCAGTTTAGAGTCAAGACAATGATAGTCACAGATTATACTGCACTTCCACTTCAAGGGGCATGGGTTTGATGTCTGGTCTGGCAACTAAGATTCTGCATGCTGCAAGGTGCAGCCCAGAAAAACAAAGCAAAACAAGACAAAAAACACAAAAAAACCTGATAGTAACCGATTACAACCATAAAGACACATTAAATAAATGGAGATGGAGAAAAAGCTCTCCCTCCCAGCAGAAAGCCAACTAGCAAATGCACAAGGGGTGATGGAGTAAGCGAATCACCCTCACAGGTGAGGAGCACAACAGGAGAGCAGCCTCAGAGCCTCGCAGCCCCTGGCAGGGCACCCTGTGCAGCGACCAACCTGCACCACTGCAAGTGGGCGTCCTGCCCATGAGTGCTGCGACGGTGAGAAGCAGCAGGCTGAGCAGCGTATACGGTTTACGCGGAAGGACATGACACCCATCTCACACAATCTTGTGAGCCAAGGGGAATGGGTGAACAGCCACCTTAGAGTTGAGCCGTCTTCCCAAGCTCCCACAGACAGTGAATTTCAAGCGGGACTAGGGCCTGGCCTCAGCCTCCTGCCCCAAGCCTGTTGCTCAGGGCCTCCGCACGTTGCTCCCCAGGTCATCCAGAGAGAAGGCCAGGCTGCGGAGTGTCCACACACACGTCTAGGTGCACAGCTGACAGTTACCTTTGCTGGTGCAGACACGGGACGGAGGAGGGAGGGCCGGGAGCGCTTTTTGGTGTGCTCTAGATTCTTCTCATGCTCGCTCTTTTGAACACTGTTCATTTCGCATGGCCCATTTCCTGTGAACTAAGGACACAAACACGGGAGGTGATCAGCACTGGTTCTCAATGTACCTGAGCACACGGAACCACCTGCGACTCAGCTCACGGCCCCGGTGAGCACTGTCTGCCATGGGCCAGGGGCCTGGTCCTAATGAGAGCTGAGCCTGGCTCTCAAGATGCTCATGTTTACTGCAGGAAAGACCTGTGTGCCCAGCTCACCACAGATGCACGCTGTGAGGCTGCGAGAAGTCTCATGGAAGGCCCCGATGGACGAGGGTCCTGACAAGCGAGGGAGGGCTCAGCGGGAAGACACTGAAGTTGGGCCTTGGTGCTAGACTCACCCAGCAGACCACTGACAGGGTGTCTGCCTGTGTGTCTGGGTGTACCGCAGGAAGGAAAAGCATTTCAGGTGAGATGACCTGGCAGCAAGAGGAAGCGGCTGCCGGCTGCCAGGTCACTTGGGGGCCTTCCAGCCAAGTCTGTGTTCCTTCCCATGAACGAGAAAATGCATCCTGGAGGCAATGTCATCATGGGCAGCGGGGGCGCTTGCTGCTGGTTCTCGGCACCAAGCACTGATGCACAGGTCAGGGTGCTGGCAATATTTATGAAGAATGGTTCCGGAAGAATCTAGTCAGCGTTTGTCATCTGTACGGAAGTCTAAGCAGGCAAGGGAGAAGGTGGACAGATCGTAGCTCTTCTGCGGGGCTGGGCTGCAGAGGCACAGCGCCATCACCCCCACCCCACCATGGGGCCTTTATGCAGAGACACCACACGAAGGGTGGGCTGGGTGGATAAACCGTGGTGCCTCCAAACAAAACAGAGGCAAACATCAGCTATGAGTCAGCTCTGTGTTGCTGCTAGGGACAGGCATATCTGATACACTGTTATCCCAAACAGAAAAAAACAACTGAACAAACAGGATGCCATTTTTTTTTAAAAAAGACAAACATTTGTTTGCACTCAGAGGTTTCTGTAAAGATATATAAGACATTTGTAAGTTTAACTCTGAGGAGAATGACTGGGAAACTGAGACAAGAAGGAGGGAAATTTGCTTTTCATACCTGATCCTCTCATTAACGCTTTTTTTTCAAGAACATGCACTGTTTTTATGTAAATAATTACAATCATAAAGATCTATTACTTAACTATGGATACAGTCAAAGCTATGGTTTTTCCAGTAGTCATGTACAGATGTAAGAGTTAGACCATAAAGAAGGCGGAGTGCCAAAGAATTGATGCTTTCAAACTGTGGTGCTGGAGAAGACTCTTGAGAGTCCCCTGAACAGCAAGGAGATCAAACCAGTCAGTCCTAAAGGAAATCAAATCTGAATACTCACTGGAAGGACTAATGCTAAAGCTGAATCTCCAGTATTTTGGCTGCCTGATGCAAAGAGTTGACTCACTGGAAAAGTCCCTGATGCTGGGAAAGACTGAAGGCAAAAGGAGAGGCAGGCAACAGAGGACGAGAAGGCTGGAGGCATCACCGACTCAATGGACATGAATTTGCGCAAACTCTGGGATACAGTGGAGGACAGAGGAGCCTGGCATGCTATAGTCCCAGGGGTCACAAAGAATCAGACACAACTTCCGACTGAACAACAACAAAGCCTGTCCCTGTCCCTTAGGGGGCTGAATTTCTTTGGAGGAGTAGTTATGCAAAGATCAAGACTACTCCAAGAACCTAAAGTAAAAAAATTCTCAACTGGTATCTGCCGTAGATCCCAGAACTGCAAACATAGCTTCTTAGAGGGGGATGGGTGACAGAATGACATGCTGAGTAGCACCCACCGGAACAGGGAGTGAGGGGGATACCCACTGCTCCCGGAGCCAAGATCGCCCAGCTGGAAAGCAAGCTCAGTACCACCAATCTTCCCCTAACAGTTCAGACAGTTCTTATGTTTCAGTTAAACGTCCCTAAGTGCAAATGCCTGAGGCAGAAGGTCCCCAGAAACCATTTAGGCAGGGGCTGGCTCAGTTTGTGTCTGTCAATAGTTTTACTGGCACACAGCCATGCCCACTGACCGATGGAAGGCCTGTGGTTGCTTTCCCACCACCACAGCAGAGCTGCACCTCTGCCACAGAGACTGTGTGGTCTGCAAAGCCTAAGACACTCACTGTTGGGCCCTTAACAGAAAAACTGCTGAGCCCTGATCTAGGCCAAATAGTCGAGTTTAATTAGGACAACATCCAATTTTACCTTTCGTTTCTTTCTCCTGCCATTTTAGTGGAAACGTAAGGTCAGTTTATAAGATGGATTATATATACATACAAGCATTTTAATAATTTTTAAAAGTTGATGAAACCTTTTAAAAAGCACAAACAGCTCAAATCCCCCAATGTACACTTAAAAAAACACTGCTGGATTGATAACAAATACCATGTAAAGAAACTGAGTAGGTGCTTTTCTGAGGGTGATGCTTATCTTTCCAGGGTGGGCTTTGTCAGCATCCAGCTTGGTAAATGCCAAGCTGTGTCCGCCAGGGGGTGCTGCGACCACAGGCCTCAGGGAACAAGAGGCTCTACTCGCCCCTCACGGAGACGCAACAATATAACTCATGAACCAAGGCCTGCAGACTTCATGTGAGCCGCGTAGACGGCCAGCGTAACCAGTTACCAAGCGTCTGCTGTGCACCATCCCCACAACTCCAGTAGATGGGGCTCCCCACCCACCCCTGAAGCAGGTCTGATGGCTGCTCCACCAAGGCAGGACCCTGCTCTGCACCCCAGCCAGACACTTTGCTTAGGAAGCTTCCAACCAGCCTAGGGACAGACATTCTCAGCACACTTCTTGGATGAGGAGCTGACCTGCAGGCCCCTGCAGAGAGGAGGGGACAAAGGACATGGACCAGGTGTGTGATTCAAAGTCTAGTCTAGGCGCTGCACCCCCACCTCCTCTCTAAGTGGGGGCTACGCTCCCGAGCCTCCCTGAGCAGGGCATGTCCTCCAGAACGGTGAAGGATGGCCAGGGACTCAGGTAGGCCTTTCCTTCCTGAAGCCACAGGGTGGGCTGCCCCTGGACCACACAGCGCTGACAGCGATGGTTCTGGGAAAGCCACTGGGCATACATCCCTTCAGGAATGGTTCAGGAAGAGAACTGCCAACACCAAGGTCAGAGCTGAGATTCCAGACCCCGAACCAAGAGGATGAGACTCAAAGACTATCCACCAAGTGTACGAGGGAGCAACAAAGGCTTCAAATCAGGGGACACAATGCAGCTCGAGTTCCCGGGACACAGAGGCCCAAGTGCCCACAACCTTGGGCTGAGCCAACAGAAGAAGGGTGTGCAGTGGGAAGGAGGTGCTGAGATCCCTCTGCTCCTCGGCCACGTGGCCCTGGGCGCCAGTTCGGAGGGTCGGTCATGAGCCAGTCAAGGAGGGCTCTGATGAGCAGGAACATGAACAGAGAAGGACCATGGCAACGGAGCCGCACTGTGAAGGGCACTATCTGGGAGCACAAAGGAAAAACCAAGTTGAGATTCTGAAGCTCAGAGAGATACATGGGGCAGACAGTGAGCTTAAAAGAAGCAAGTCAAACTCGAGGGCGGGGCCAGAAGGAGGCGGCCAGGCTGAGAGGCCCAGTGTAGACGTAAGCTCTCTGTCCCTGGGGGTCCAGACAGGGGCTTTGTTTCCCCCACCTGCCAAGGCATTCCCCTAGGGCTTCCAGCAGGCCAGGCAGCAAGGCTGCTGCTGGAGATGGGATGACCAGCCTGGATTCTAGGCTGGATTTTCCAGCACAACCATAGCGGCTCTTTCCAAAGCACTGAGTATTAGCTGGGCCCTGCAAGAAGCACTTGAAGGACAATACCTCAGTCCCGGCCTAAGCAGGAGGGGTGGTCAGTTCCACATACAAGAGAAGGCAATGAAGCCTGGAAGGTGACATGGCCAGCTCAAGGCCCCCTGCAGCGCCCAGAGCCCAAGGAGGCCCGGGCTGTGTGCTCACTGGGCTCAGTCCAGCCCCCCAGGACACCCGAGACTCCAAGAGGGTGGGCAGGACTGGTCACAGCTCCTGGATGTGGCATCAGCCAGACGGGCACAGAACTCTCTGTGCCACAGAGCCAGCTTCTCCGGCTCAGTCAGGACGTGCTTCTGCATGGAGACTCTACCCAGGGACGGTGCTCTGGGTCCTGGGGATGGTAACATGGGGATGAGCCCCGGGTCGCACACTGGAAGTCTACCTGATCACCAAGAGTCCTGAATGGCATCCAAACTTGGACTGCTGTTGCCCTGTGAGCCCCTTCCTGCGAGACCTGCTGTCCTGCAGTCCCGTGCCCCCACCACACCCTCACTCAAGAAGCAGACCCGGGAGAGGCGGTGGTGATGCAGGAGGGTGGGAGGGGGACTCTGGTGTGCTCACCCCCCAAGCCGTTGTCAAGGGCAAAGAGAAAGAGCGAAGAGAGGAAATGGGATACTCATCAACCTTCGAATAGAGGGGAATTCCTCAACCTAAGGCTGCTTACGAAAAGCCCCCAGCTCGCATCACAGTCAGGGTGAAAGACGGAAGCTTCGGCAGACGCGAGAGACGCCCGGCTCCCGGCGCAACCGTGCAGAATCGTGGCTGAGAGGAGCTGCCCCGCACCCAGGGTTAGGGCGGTGGCCGAGAGGAGCTGTACCACGTCCAGGAGGCGGTGGCTGCTTGGGCACCGGAGGGCCGAGAGGAGCTGATCCACATTCAAAGCAGGAGGGGCGGCCTTGAGGAGATACCCCTCGTCCAAAGTAAGGTACAGCGGCTGCGCCTTGCTGGAGCAGCTGGGAAGAGGTACTCCACGATCAAGTGGAATATAAGAATCCAGTGTTCTGGGAAGGAAGGAACAAGATGGCGGAGGGATAAGACGGCGAGACCACTTTCTTCCCCACAAATTCATCAAAAGAACATTTGAATGCAGAGTAAAGTCCACAAAACAACTTCTGAATACTGGCAGAGGACATCAGGCTCCCAGAAAAGCAGCCATTGTCTTCTAAAGGAAAGAGAAGAAATCCAGCTCCACCCACCAGAACACCGACACAAGCTTCCCTAACCAGGGAACCCGGACAAGTCACCCATCCAACCCCACACACAGCGAAGAAACTACATAATAAAGAGAACTCCACAAACTGCAAGAAGAGGGAAAGGCCACCCCAAGCAAAGCAATATAAGCAAGATGAAGAGGCAGAGAAATACCCAGCAAGTAAAGGAACAAGATAATTGCCCACCAACACAAACAAAAGAAGAAGATATAGGGAATCTACCTGATAAAGAATTTCAAATTTTGATGGTGAAAATGATTCAAAATCTTGAAAGCAAAATGGAGTTACAGATAAATAACCTGGAGAAAAGGATTGAGAAGATGGAAGAAAGATTTAATAAGGACTTAGAAGAAATAAAAAAGAGTCAATATACAATGAATAATGCAATAGATGAGATCAGAAACACTCTGGAGGGAACAAACAATAGAATAACAGAGGCAGAAGACAGGATTAGCGAACTAGAAAATAAAATTGTAGAAATAAATGAAACAGAGAGGAAAAAAGAAAAACGAATTAAAAGAAATGAGGACAATATTAGAGACCTCTGGGACAATGTTAAACGCTCCAACATTCGAATCATAGGAGTCCCAGAAGAAGAAGACAAAAAGAAAGACCATGAGAGAATACTTGAGGAGATAATAGTTGAAAACTTCCCTAAAATAGGGAAAGAAATAATCACCCAAGTCCAAGAAACCCAGAGAGTCCCCAACAGGATAAACCCAAGGCGAAATACTCCAAGACACATATTAATCAAATTAACAAAGATCAAACACAAAGAACAAATATTAAAAGCAGCAAGGGAAAAGCAGCAAATAACACATAAGGGGATTCCCATAAGGATAACAGCTGATCTTTCAACAGAAACTCTTCAGGCCAGAAGGGAGTGGCAAGACATACTTAAAGTGATGAAAGAAAATACCCTACAGCCCAGATTATTATACCCAGCAAGGATCTCATTCAAATATGAAGGAGAAATCAAAAGCTTTACAGACAAGCAAAAGCTGAGGGAATTCAGCATCACCAAACCAGCTCTCCAACAAATGCTAAAGGATCTTCTCTAGACAGGAAACACAGAAGGAGTGTATAAACTTGAACCCAAAGTAATAAAGAAAATGGTTACGGGATCGTACTTATCAATAATTACCTTAAACATAAATGAGTTGAAATTTTCAAAAAGGCTAGGAAACAATTCTCATAGCCATCAATAGTTCAGTGTTGAGTTCATGAATAGTTTTTAAAGTTTGGGACAAACTGTAGTATTTGCTATTTGAAGTACTATTTGTAATTGGCATATTACGATGTAACATTGGTCTTCATTTCCAACTTAAAACGCCTAAAAATGCCTAACAGGTTTTTAGATTTGTGAATTTTAGTTGAAATGTATTTTACGATGTTACTAAACCTGCAGAAATATTGAAATATTTCAGAGAACTTATTCACTGTACATTTAATTTATTTTATTTATAAAAGTTATGAACTGTAGAAAGTTTTACTTGTTGGGGCAAATGCTTGTTGCTTCAAATGCTTGTTGCATTTGAAGTGCTAGTTACAAGAAAATCAAATACCTTCAATGTATAAATGCTATTAAGTTTTTAAAGGACTCTGGAGTATAAGTAAGTTTGTTTAAAGAAATTTAGTCTATTCAACCTGAATCAGCTCTGTCAAACATTAATTAAAAGCCTCATTTAAAAAAAATAAATAAATAAATAAATAATGGTGGTGGGAGGGAGGGTTGGGAAGCTGGCTGGAGGTAGAGGTGGTGAAGTTTATAAATCTAATTAAAAATGAAGTTGCATTTCCATTTTCCAAATCCACCCATCCACCAGCGTACTGTGTCACTAGACATTATGTACGATTTTACTTTGCGACAGAAACCATTACATTTAAAAATTCATTACAGCAAGGTGAGTTAGACACATGATGGATGCAGCTTTAATTCTGCCATATATTATTACAGTTAAAATGTAAATGATGAAAAATATTTTGTGCTTATCAGCATTTATGTGGAAATGTGTTTTACAGTGATATATGATGTTATATTTCTATTATTGTGATGAAAAAAAAAGCAATACAAAAAGACGAAGTGTTTATTAAAACATGAAAAAAAAAAAAAGAAATAAATGGTTTTGCAGCACTGAAGAGATTATAGAAAGTAAATAAGCTAGATCAGACCTGTTTTATGTAGTAATTTTATAGTTTATTTTAATTATTTCAGTTGTAAAATATTGTTATACTGTTAATTAGTTCTGATTGTTCATATTAAACTATTGTAATGCAAAAAATTTAAAAAAGAAAAAAAGAAAAAAAAGACGAAGCTTCCCCTCTAAGATCAGGAGCGAGACGCGGACGCCTGCTCTCACCGCTTCTAATCCACATGATGCTGGAAGTTCCACCAGAGCAACTGAGCCAAAAAAGGAAACAAAAGGCACACAAACCGGAAAAACTATATTACTAGCAAATCCGAGGGAATCCACGAAAACTGTCAAAGCAAATAAACGGGTTCAGCAAAGTTGCAGCATACAAAACCAACACAAAAAGCAGTGCGGCTTCTATCTATGAGCAGTGAATAATCCAGAAGCGAAATTAAGGGAACAATTGCAGCACTTCCCTGGTGGCTCAGTGGTAAACAATTGTTCCCTGATCCGGGAAGGTCCCTCATGCCTTGGAGCAAGTATGCCTGTCTACCACAACTATGAAGCCTGTGCTCTGGAGCCAGGGCGTCTAAACTACTGAGCCTACATGCCGTAACTAATGAAGCCCCACAAGAGAAGCCACCACAATGAGAAGCCCGTGCACCACAACTAGAGTGGCCCCCACTCTCCACATCTAGAGAAAAGCCCGAACAGCAAGAAGACCCAGCACAGACAAAAATAATCAGTCAAGTTATATACAAAAAAATTCCATGACAACAAAAAGGATCAAGTATTTGGAAATAAATTTAACCAAAGGGGTCAAGACGTACACAGTGGGGAAAAAAACTATGAAACACTGCTGAGAGATATCAAACGTTTAAATAAAGGGAAAAGTGCTGCCTGTTTGTTGGGTAGAGGACTTAATCTTGTTAGGATGGCAAAACTCCCCCAAACAGTTGGAAGATTCAATGCAATCACTGTCAAACTCCCAATGGTCTTTTTTGCTAGAATGAAAAATCCAACCTTTAAATTCATATAGAACTGCAATGGGCCCTGACTAGTCAAAACAATCCTGAAAAAGAACCAAATCGGGGGACTCACACTTCCTGATTTTAAACTTACTACAAAGCTACAGTCATCAGGATGATGTGGTGCTGGCCAAAGACAGACGTGGAGACCAACGGATTAGAGCTCAGAGCCCAGAAATAAACCCATAATGCTGGTCATCTGATTTCTGACAAGAGCACCAAGACGATACAATGGGAAGAGAAGGATTCCCTCAACAGAGCAGACTGGACCCCACCTCACACCACATACAAACATCCACCCTACCTGAAGCCACAGACAAACACTGACTCAAACTGGATCACCGACCCAAATCAGAGCTAAAACTATACAAGTACTAGAAGAAAACTTAGAGGGAAGCCTTCATGACCTCAGAATTAGCAACAGATTCTCAGATTTGACAGTGAAACCAAGGGCAATGAAAGGAAAAAAATAGGTGACTGGACTTGATCAAAGGACACTAACAAGAAAGTGAAAAGACAACCTACAGAACAGAGAAAAATATGTGATAAGGGACTAATGACAAGTGTATATAAAGAACTCTGAAAACCCAACAACCAGGAGACAAATGGAAGACTGTGCAAAGTACTTGAAAAGACAGTTCTCCAAAGGTAAACAGATGGCCAGTAAGCACATGAAATGCTCAATATCATGAGTCAGCAGGGAAATGCAAATCACAATTATAATGAGACACCATTTCATGCCACCTCAAAGACTTTTTTTTAAAAAAAAAAAAAAAGAGAAATCTTGAGCATTGCTGATGATGTGGAAAACTGAAATCCAAGTATACCTCTAGTGAGAATGGAAAATGGTCCAGCCACTGTGGATAACAGTCTGGCAGTTTCTCAAAAGTTAAACATACAGTTACCGTATGACTCCACAATTTCACTCCTAGGTACATACAAATAACCAAAAACAAGTGTTCAAGCAAAACCTTGTACATGTGTGTTCACAGCAGCACTATTCACAGTGGCCAAAAGGTGGCAACAACCCAAGTGTCCATCAATGGATGAACAGACGAACAAACTGTGATCCGTCCACACAATGGAATTATTATTCGGCCATAACGTGTGAAGCTCTGATGTCACGGATGACGCTTAAAATCATGATGTCGAGTGAAAGAAGCCACGTGAAAATCAAAGGCCACATGTATGATTCCACCTATCAATCATGAAACGGCCAGAACAGGCGAATCCACAGGGACAGGAAGCAAACTGGTGGCCGCCAGGGTCTCAGGAGGAGAGGGTGGGGAGTGACTGCTCACCGGGACGACGTTTCCTTTGATGCTGCTGCGGATGTTCTGCAACTAGACAGAAGTGATGGTCACACAACACCATGAATGCCCTAAACACTACTGAGCTGTACACTTTAAAACTGTGATCGTTATGTTACGTGAACTTTCCTTCAGTTTTTTTCTGAAAGCTGTTAAGTTCACAAGAAAAGAAAAAGAAAAGGAGCAAATGGAAAAGGCAGCTTGGCAGGCCTCAGGCCACAGCAGAGAGAGAAAGGCTGACAGTGCAGTCTGCGCTCCCAAACTCCTCATCCCAGGCCCCTCCTCCGCTCCCAGGTCGATGCCCCTGCGCCAGTCACCGCTGAGCCTCAGCCCATGGACACTCAGTCCCGCTGCACAGGCAGGCAGTGAGCCTGACCCCTCCTGCACCACAGGCCCCAGTTATGGGCAGGTCTCCACTGGAAGACACTCTGCCCCCCAAACCACCCTCAGACCCACTGCTCTCGGTCCAAAGAAGCCCTCTGGAGGACCTGCTCCAGGTCAATGAGGGCGTGGAGCCTGCACTCGGGGCCCATGGGTGGCTGCACTGGGCGTGGCTTCGGGAGAAAGCCAGTGTCTCTGGGGAGTGGATAAACCTGGCCTGGCCTGAAGGCTGCACTGAGGTGTGGGGTTCTGGCTGAGAACGTGGCCCCAGACGGGGGTGGGTGCTCTGTACTCACCAGGGAACGCTTGGCTTCAGGCAGGAACTGTCCAAACTCGGAGAGCAGGTCCTCCTGGCCACGGAAGAGGTTAGCCACCTCGGTAAACACCTCCTCTTCAGACATGCCTCGGAAGGGACGGCCCTTCGTGCTCAGCTGCTCCTTCTGTCGATTTCCAGGAAAAGGAAAACAAGTCGTTAGCCAAGGAACCAGGAGACACCCTAGGCTGGGACATTCAGGCATCCCACTGTGGAGGAGAGAGGGACGATTCACAAAAGACAGACTCGGCAGGCAGAGCCCCTGACTGTTGTCACCAGGATAGAGGGGCCCAGCCCGCTGCCCAGTTGACACCTTGGGTTACCCCCCAACCACTCCCCTTTCACCAGCTCTGAAGAACAGCCCCGTGTGCTTGCAACTTGACCCTGCTGCACAACTTGGCCTGAGCCCCAGCCATGGATCAGGTGAGAGCTGGGAGCGTGGAGGCAATGTGAGAGAGGCAAGGTCAGGGAAGGACCTTGCCCCAGCCCTCGAGCAGCACTGTTGAGCAGAGGCTGGGGAAAGGCAAGGTGAATGGCGAATCCACAGTCCTCCCAAGGGCAAGGGGACTTGTCCTGCTGGGCAGGGGAAATGAGCTAGCGCTGGGTCTAGAAGGGGCAGAGGGTGAAGAAGGATAGGAAGGGACCTGAAGGTTAAGGAACTTGTTCTCCCAGGGTCACCAAGACCCCGCAAGGGAGATGGCTTGACCTGGAGCTTAAGACAACAAGATGAAGACCAGAGGGGTCGCAGCTTGGGAGGGTAGAAAGAGGTGAGGAGAACGCCAAGTCGGCTGTTAGAAGTCGGTCCTTGGACTTCCCTGTTGGCGCTGTGGTAAGAATCCGCCTGCCAATGCAGGAGACAGCTTTGATCCCTGACCGGGGAAGATCCTACACGAGGTCTGTGCGCCACAACCACTGCAGCTCGCGCGCCTGGAGACTATGCTCCGGGACAAGAGAAGCCACCACGATGAGAAGCCAGCGCACCGCCGTTAGAGCAGTCTCCGCACGACACAACTGGAGAAAGCCTGGGCACAGCATTGAAAACCCAGATGGGAGAGAGGTTCCAGAGGGAGGGGACATATATATACACCTATGGCTGATTCGTGTTGATACTCGGCAGAAGACAACTAAATTCTGTAAAGCAATTATCCTTCCATTAAAATAAAAACTGAAAAACAAAAACCAAAACCCAGTAGCCAAAAAAAAAAAGAAGAGTGAATTTAAAAAAAGTTAGTTCCATCAACGTTACACCCAGAACATGACAGAGCAAGCAGCACGCCAAGGCTTCGACATCCTCCCCCGGAGCTGCAAAGGGGGAGAGACAGGAATGGGAGCCCTTGGCTCGCCCTCCCCTCAGCCTGCTTCACCCCTCGGGGAAAGGTGCTTTCCAAATCCTGGCACACAGAGCACCTAGTTAGGAGGGAGAAAAAACTGCCTCCACCCTACCCTGCCCCAAGTTACCGGGACACTTGAAGGCCAAAGGAAGAAACAGGCAAGATCACTCAGCTCAGAGAACAAATACAAATCATCCCTATGCAGATAAAACAGTGATCAGACGAAGTGATGTTTGAAGAAATACAATTTAAAACAGCATCACAGCAAGTGGCTCCTGGTAAAGAACCCGCCTGCCAATGCAGGAGACTCAAGAGGCTAGGGTTCAATTCCTGGGTGGGGAAGATTCCCTGGAGGAGGATACGGCAACCCAACTTCAGTAATCTTGCCTGGAGAATTCTATGGACAGAGGAGCCTGGTGGGCTACAGTCCATGGAGTCACCAAGAGTCCGACATGACGGAGCACCACAACACAGTGACAGCACTTTTGCTCATCAGATTGGGTGAGTGATTGGTGATCTCCGTGCAGTGTATGGGGAACTGGGCGCTCCCATTACAAGGTGGAAAGAAAGCCTGGTGCCACTGGCAGAGGGAAGGCTGGCGCCATCTATGATCATGTGACGGAGCACACTCTCTAACGCAGGGATGCCCCTCCTGCAAATTTTCCCACAGAAAGAGTCAGCTATGCTCTAAGGCCTGCTTTAAACAGACATCTGTTTGGGACAAATACTGAAAAATGATTTGAGCTTGGGGTGGATTCTGCATTTGCTAAGAAGACAGGCTTTTGTACAGGAGTAACAAGGGGGGAATGTGGAGAAGTACACCTGGCTGAGCCAGGCCATGTGGGAAACACACGGTGCCAGACATGCACACACCCTCCCTCTCTGTTAGGAGCCACCCTTCCAATCTGGGGCGGCGTCCTCCCATCGCATTGTAGGAAACTTCCTCCTGGTACCTCACAGTGACCCGCAGGCTGCAACCTTCCCACACCCACGTCCACAGGTGAACCTCAGGGCTTCTCCAAGGTCACGTGTTGCAATAATCACATCATGCTTAGCCACCTGACAAGGGTACAACGGTGCTACCAGTTTCTAGTAGGTGCCTATATATATATATATTTTTTTTTTTTTTTTTTTTATTTTGGCTGCGCTGGGTCTTCGTTGCTGTGCATGGGCTTTCTCTATAAGCAGGGGCTCCTCTCCAGTTGCAACACTTGGGGCTCTTCATGGCAGTGGCTTCTCATGTTGCGGACCATGTGGGCTCAGTAGGTGTGGCACCGGGGCTTAATTACCCTGAGGCATGTGAGAGCTTCCCGGACCAGCGGAACCCGTGTCCCCTGCATTGGCAGGCAGACTCTCAACCCCTGGACTACCAGGAAAGGCCCAGTACCTTTTTTTTGTTAGTGTGTGGCTGACACAGTTTTTGAGTGTTGTGTCCTGACCCCATTTCCCCAAAAGCCCTGTGGCTGGGGCATATGTGCAGAGTGCGGTCACTCTGGGGATGTCAGGGCAGAGTTGGCTATGTCTGTCCAGGCACACGACACATGTACAAAGCTGTGTAAGGGAACCCACTCCCCTCAAATGACCTAAGGCAAGCACTGTACTTCAATCAGTGACCTCAGTTTAAACCATGTTTAATTGGGTCAGCACCACCAGCTTTATAGCCACTTTATGGATTAGAACCCCAAGGTTCAGGGTGGTGAACAAAAGGGCTCTGAAGGGCAAGGAGTCACAGCTAAGGTCTGAACAAAGGCTCAACAGATTAAAAAGGAAAAAAGTAACGTGGCTAAATTTACTCCAGAGCCACTTTGGCCTCACAATGTCTTAAAAAAATTCAAACCCAGACTTCCCTGGTGATCCTGTGGTTAAGAATCTGCATGCCAATGCAGGGAACAGAGGTTCAATCCCTGGTCCAGGAATATTCCACATGCCGAGGGGCAACGAAGCCCGTGGGTCACAACTACTGAGGCCCAAGCACCCTAAAGCCCATGCTCCGCAACAAGAGAGGCCACTGCAATGAGAAGCCCGTGCGCCACAGTGAAGAGCAGCCCCCACTCACCGCAACTCAAGAAAGCCCGAAGAGCAACGAGGAACCAGGGCAGCCAAAAATAAATTAAATAAATAAAAAAAAATTTTAAAAATCTGAGCCAATGTTCTAAAATCAGAATAACTCACATAGAAATTCACTCTGCCAGCTCCTCTTGAAGAAATGGATGGTCTGTGTTGCCAGGGTGCTTGCTGGAAAAGCAGATGCCAGGCAGAACCTGGAGTTGGAGGCCCAGGTGGCTGCATTTCCAACTGACTCCTGTGGCTGTGGCTGGAGAAGGCTGAACTGTACCTTCCCCTCACGCGCTCTCCAAATCAACCTGCAGCCCTTCGCTATGACCTTGGTTAAGTCAGTCTAACGTCTCTGCTCAATTCCCAACACCAGAACAGATACCTCCTGGCCTTCCTTCTAATGATCCTTCTTGACCAAGATGTTTGGACCCCATGGAATCTGTGACAGACCCATAAATCCCCATGGTTACAGACTGGTGTTCAGAGCTGCCACGTGCAACCACTTCTCTCTGAGAAGCAGGAAGTTCTTAATGCTGTAAAAGGCCCATGCAGACACTGGACATGAGGCTGACAGGGCCACGCACGTCACCAGCACCAGTGCCCGTGGATATTCAGGCCATCGAAATAGCTCCACCAGGTTTATAGGAAGCAAATGCTGTTCATCTCATCATCATTTATGCTAAAAGGAATCTCACTTCTTTATTTCTCCTATTAAGGTTGTGCACAAGATTTCACTTTAGGGTCCTTGGGGCTTCCCTGGTGGTCCAATTGCTAAGACTCCATACTCCCAAGGCAGGGGGCCGGGGTTCAATCCCTGGTCGGGGAACTAGATCCCACAAACCACAACTAAGGTCTATGCTGTAACTACATGCTACAACAAAGATCTACAACAGGGCGCAGCCAAACACATAAATGAAAATAAACTTTTTTTTTTTTTTTAAATGGGTTCTGTTGGTTAGAAAAACAAAAAGCAGCAGAGACTTCATGTCTGGGCACAGATGATGTCTGAACTCCTTGTATGACACTGATGCCCCTTGCCACTGGCCTGCCTGTACTGTACTCCCTGCCAATTTCCCTGAAGCCAGCTGCCCGCTCTGGCCCCTGGGCCTTTGCACAGACCTTGCCCAGCACCGAGAGACTCCATCTTTCACCTGATGGTTCTGACTGATTTGTTAAGATTCAACCTGAGGGATCTCCCTGGTGGTCCAGGGAGAGTTAACCAAGCCTGCATGCCACAACCGGAGTCTGTGTGCCACAGTGACAGATCCTACACGGTGCCGTGAAGACCGAGTTCCATGACTAAGGCCCAATGCAGCCAAAGTAATTAACTAAACATTGAAAGACATTTAATCTGAGTAGCCTCTCCATGACCCCTCATGGGGTCAGCAACCTTCAGCGCTGACACACCTCTCCTTCGCACAGCCCTAAACTCCTAGGCAATAGCAACCATTCATCTCTGTTGACCCAGTACCTGGCGCAAGGCCCAGTTGTAATCAGCATCAATAAAGGGTAGTTCTATTGTCTAAATAATAACTAAGCCACTTTATAAAAGGAAAACTGTCTTCTTGCAGGGGGTTCTTTAACCCTCTAATGTGTGTTTCCCAAAGAGGGTGCAGAGGCACCTCAGGGAACAAATTAAAAGCAAACCTACACAGAACACCAACAGGTACACTCCTGTTCACAGCAGTGTTACTCACAGCGGCCATAAGGTGGAAGCAACCCAAGTGTCTGCTGACAGATGAAGGGAGAAAGAAAATGAGGCCAAGCCATACAACGCGATAATACGCAAAAAGAAGGCCATTCTGACACATGGGACAGCACAGATGGACCTTAAGGGCATCATGCTAAAGCAAACAAGCCAGTCAAAAGGACAGATACGAAGCCACTCACAGGAGGCCCCAAGCAGAACCAGATTCAGAGACAGAGTAGAAGGGTGGGTGCCAGGGGCTGGGGGAGGGAGATAGGGGGAGTTACAGGAGTTTAATGGGGATGCAGTTTCAATTCAGGAAGATGAAAAGGTTCTGGAAATGCATGATGGTGATGGCTGCACAACAGTGTGACTTAATACCACGTACTTAACAGTACTTAATACCACGGAATTATACACTTAAAAATAGTTCAGTTTTACATATAGACTCTTTGCAGGAAAAAAAAAGAGCTAATCAGAATTTTACAGGAATTCATGAAGAAAATCTGAATGCTTCCGACGCACCTGACACTGAATACCACCCACACTGACAGAAAAGTGTGACCTAAGTCTTCTTACCTGGTAAGTGTGCAGTATCTCCAAGAAAGACCTGTAGATTTCCGGGTGGTCCAGAAAGCGGGTCTTAATTTTGTTCACGTAGCTGATGGCGTTGTTGAACTCCACGGAATCGGACTCCAGGGGCACCTGGGGTTTGTCCTCCTTGTACAGCATCTGCTGCTTCACGTTCTCCGCACAGTCGCTGTGGCTGTGCGAATTCTCCTGACAACAGCATGACAGTGAGTTACCGTCGGGCCCGACATGGGGAGCGGATTGTAAAACAGCAGACTGAGCCACTTGTGCAAGAGCAGGCAAAACTTGGCACAGGGCCGAGTTTTTTCCTTCGATTCAGAAAAGTTTACTTCTGGGGGCCTGGAGAGAGGGAGGCAGAGACGGGCACGCAAACACGGAGACACCTCAGCCTTCTGAGCGCCCATGCATCCCTGGGAGTCTCACCAACTCACCTCTGCCTGATCTTTCTAACAGACTCAAAGGCCCTAAAACCATGATGCACACTCCACACTTTGAAAAACTAGCATTCATGAGAAAACTACGAAGAGTGGATGGGTGAATCCTTTTCGGAGCAGAATTCTGGGCCGTTTATAACCGTCTTCCCACCCCTCTGGCCAGTCCATTTCAGCAGGACTGTTTTCAGGTGTGAAAGCTACTTGCCATCAGCAGGCAGGAGACTGGGACCCTGCTGGTGAGGGAGGCCCCTGTCCAGGCTGCCCAGGGCTGTGGGGCTTCTGGTGCTAAGCCTGGGGCAAGTTACATGAGAGAAGAGTGATGGGCCCTGAGCAGTCATCAAGCATGCTCTCCATTTACATGCTCTTCTGTCAACATAAATACAAATAAAAAACAGACACATGTCTCTCTCTCCTAGAAGTTGGAATCCTAATTCACAGCGGGACAGGACCACCCCACAAAGGAGGCGATGTTTCCGCTTTTAGACTGGAATTTCATGTGTGGTCCTGAGGATGGCAAGATTGAAGAGGGTAGCACAGGATGAGATGGTTGGATGGCATCACCAACTCAATGGACGAACCTGAGCAAACTCCAGGAGATGATGGAGGACACGAAAGCCTGGTGTGCTGCAGTCCCCGGGGTCGAAAAGAGTTGTACATGACTTAGCTACTGAACAACCACCTGAGGATGGCCTTGCTCTGCCACTGACCTCAGCTGGGCCATCAGGACTGACCCTCAGCTTCCTACAAGTCCCCGCCTGGGTCCCGGGCAGGTCAGGATCCCTCTGGTCCGGCTTCAGGTCTTTGCGTACACAGCCCCTTTCAGGGAATCTTCTAGACCTCACCTCCTAGCACTCTGAGCCCCTTTCTCGCTCTCTTTCTCTCCACGGCACATGCCACTTTCCTACAGGTGACACATTTTACTTATTTTACCATCTGTCTAGCCCTTAGCTGCAGGGAGACTCCAGGGGAGCAGGGATTCTATTTTGGACATGGCTGTACCCCCAGTGCCTGGAGCAGTGCTTAGAAGAGAGTGCGTTTCATCCACAGTTGGGGATAATCGGGCGAAATCCCCTGGCACCTGCAGCTGACCCTGGGCTCCAGGGGACTCCAGGCACACTGCCACCACCTCCACCAGGCGTGCCCTGAGTGGGTCCACCAGCGCCTGAGTGAGTCTACCAGGGCACCAGGGTCGCCACGACAAATCCCACAGGCTGGAGGTCCAAGCTCAAGGGTTCAGCAGGGCTGGACTCTCCCAAGGTCTCCTGGCTGGACAGCTGCCCCTCCTTCCTGCTGCGTCCTCATAGGGCTGCCCCTCTGCACCCACAGATCCCTGAGGGTGCTCCTTGTATCCACATTTCTTCCTTGTAAGGACCACAGTCAGCCTGCATCAAGGCTCATCCTAATGGCCCCATTTTACCTAAGTTGTCTCTGTAAAGATCCTATCTCCAGATACAGTCATATTCTGAGATACTAAGGGTCAGAACCCTGAGATACAAATCTGGGGTTGGGGTGGGTGCAGAGGCAACTCCAGGAAGTCTGAGCCAAGGGAAACAGAGAAACAAGAGACCCAGAGCGGCCACAGCTCTCAAGCACTGTTCCTCCCTGGCACTGGAGTGGGGTCTAAATCACTTTGGGGATGCTCTTCCTGATCACCTTTCACTTAAACTAACAGAGATCTGATCCTGTGTTCCTCTGTGGTACACAGGTTTGTCGGTGGGAATAGCTGAGCAGAGGCAGGGGGAGGGAGTAGTCTTAGAGCCCAGGACGGTTTCAGAGGAGGCTGTGTGTTCACTGGGGGCTCCTTTCCCACCAGTATAAGAGGGCATTTTTAAGCACCACGTGCCTCCTCCAGTTGTTCTCTGAAGTGAGTTACTGTGACAAGACGGAGAACCACCCCTGCAGACCAGGGCTCCACAAAAAAGGTCAGACGGTAATGGTCCAACCACTGTGGCAAACAGTCCAGTGATTCTTCAGTAAGTTAAACATGGTCACCAGGTGACTGAGTAACTCCACTCCTAGGTATCCACCCAAAGAACCAAAAACGTGTTCAAACAAATCCTTACACGTGTTTGTTCACAGCAGCGCTGCTCACAGCTGTCAAGAGGTGGAAACAACCCCAGTGTCCATCAAGTGAAGAGTGAATGAACAAAATGCGCTCCATTTATGCAGTGCAGTATTATTCAGCCTTAAAAAGGAATGAAGTGCTGGTATGACATGCCGCTGCTGTTGTGAGCTGCCAAAGTCATCTCCAACTCTCTATGACCCCATGGACTGCAGCCTGCCAGGTTCCTCTGCCCATGGAATTCTCCAGGCAAGAACACTGCAGTCGGTTGCCATTCCCTTCCCCAGGGTATCTTCCCGACTCAGGGATCAAACCTGGGTCTCCTGCATTCCAGGTGGATTCTTTACCGCTGAGCCACTGGGGAAGACCCAATACAACATGGATGACCTTCAAAAACACAATGCTGAGAGAAGGAAGCCCAGACACAAAAAGACATACAGTGCATGACTGCATTTATATGAAGTATTCAGAACAGGAAAACCTATAGAGACAGAAAGCAGATCAGTGGTTGCCCAGGTGGTGTGAAGGATGGGGCCGAAGAGGTACATGTTTCTCTCTGGGGTAATAAAAATGTTCTGGAATTAGTGGTGGCTGCACAGTATTGTAAATATACTAAAAAGCCACTAAATTGGACACATTAAAATGGTTATAATGATGAATTTTATGTTTTGTAAACACTACCACAATTAAAAAAATTTTTTTTTGCTGAAATCTGAAAAATGTAGAAGCTACCAGCCACACAAATTCGTTCTGTGGGCCACAGTTTGCCAACCCCTGGTCTAAACTTTCTGGAACAATCCAGGCTTTTGTGTGCTCTGCCTGCTGTGGGTGGCCCTGACCAGGCACAGTAGAAACGCCTCCTGGACACTAAGGAACGGCCATGCATGGCCGACTGGTCCATCTGAGCGTTCACACACAGCCCCATCTGGTACTGAAGAGACCCCTCAGGGGACACCCCAAAAAGAGAACAGTGGCCCCTCCGCCCCTGCCCCAGTGCCCACCTCAGCAGGTGCCGCATCGACCCAGAGCCACAGGCTTCCTGCCATCACCCAGGTCGCTCACTTTCACCGACACCTCGCCCCCGGCCCACAATATCCTCCACTCTATCTGGCTCACACAGGGCTCCCCCCAGCCTCCCAGATCTTCTCTTGCCCCGCTAGTCCACATCTGGCATGGCAGCTGGAGGGGCCTTTCCAGAACTCTCCCCTGGCTGCTCACGCTCCTGGGTCTTTCCCTACAGCCTCTGCTTCAGGTCCCGACCCCACCGGCTTCCTGGCTTTCTCAGGCACACCCACTCGTTCCCACTTCAGGCCTTCACACCACCCCCTACGAAGCCTCCCCCAGAAGACACAGGCGTGGCTCCTGCTCCCCTACCTCTGCCCACCGCACCTCCCCAGGCCTGGCTTCTGCTACCTTTCACTCGTGGCACTGAGCTCCCTCTCGCGTCTCACATCCATCCATACGTGTCTCGCATGAGCCCCCACCTCAACCATGCAAGGGCCCGCAAAGCCAGGAATCTGAATGGAGTGCCTCAGTGACTGGCACGGAGGAGGTGGCCTACCTCTACTCCATGGATGACTAAGACGTAAACCGAAGAGGTGGCCTCCCAGGGACTGAATGAACTTTGGATGACCCTTCCTGGAGGGAAGGCAGCCGGCGTCCCTCTGAGTGTAAAGGGGACACTAAACTACAAACTGCACCTCAAGGTTTCTCTCTCAAGTTCATCTCAGCAGCCGTGATCTTGGGCAAGTACAGAGGAGCCGCCCCCGAGAGGCAGGGTCTATCCTTCACAGAACTGGCAGCCAAGACCTGCCACTATTCCAACGCCCGGGGGCGCACCCCTCAGCTGTCCCAGAACGGGGACAGTAGTCAACAAGACAGGCCTGATCTTGAGGACCCCATCTGCCAGCAAAGGCAAACCAGCAGCAAACAGCGCATTGTTTATTTCTTAGCTTTGCTATGCTATTTTGAAATATGTAACATGGGATGCTGTGAAAATGACTTGGGGATGGGAATTGGGGGATTGCTCTCTGAGGAGGTGATGTTATAACTAAAGTCAGCCAGATCCAAAAAGGTGTTGATTCCAAAGGCCGCAGCCAGGGGATGGTCTTCCCGCTGTGGTCCCTGGCCCCTGTCTGGGCATGCTGCCCACATCATGGCACATGTCTGTTTATCTTTCCCTTAGGCCAGTGTCTCAACCGGGGAGATTCTGTTCCCAACCCAGGGGACACTTGGCAATGTCAAGAGACATTTAAGGCTGTCACATTTGGAGGGGGGTGGGGGGGTGCTACTGGCATCAGGTGGGTGCAGTCCAGAGATGCTGTTCAACACCCTGCAGAGCATGGGACGGGCCCCACGAAGAACAACAATTTGGCCCCAGTGGCAAGCCAGTGGCAAGGCTGAGAAACCTTGCACCAAAGGCTCCCCACAGGCTAACACTTACTTCTCTTCCTTAGCACTTCAGAACTATTCTCTGTCTATAGCTGACAGGATTAGTGACGAGATGAAGAAATGGAAAATGCTCACACGTGCGCATGCACGTGCACACACATACACAGAGAAGGTCCTTCAATACAGTGAAGCCAGAAAAACCAGTTAAAAAAAAAAATCTCCACGGCACTAGTGAGCAGGGAGCCCTGGAAAGTTCTCAGGCTACCACTGACTTGAAAAGGACTCTAAGAAGTTCAGAAGACATCAGGTTTGGGCCTGGCGGGAAGCAGGGCTGGAAACACAGCAGGTCCACAGACGTGACTGAAACCAAGACGGCAGCAGGTGACTGGAGGGGAGGAAGGGCACGGACCTGTCGGGCTTGGGGAGCAGCCCCACACATGGCGGCTCCTAGGATGCAGCAAGACCGAAAAGCCCTGGTAGGCAGCTATTAAGGGAACGTTCTCATCAAACTCCTCTTCAGAGTTAATAGACCTGCAGTCACGAAATCCACCCCGGGAGCAGACAAGACTGGTCTGTTCTCCTTATCTCTCCAACAGGTCCTGAAGTTACGTGGGGAACAGCAGGAGCCCTGCGGCTATTTAAGAGGTGAGGCTCGTGTGAAGATCCGGCCTTGGGAGCAATTACTCCCACAGGGCTAGAGAAAGGCACATTCCACATGGGAAGTGCAATTTAGGGCCTGGTCACCGGTTCTTTCTTCAACACCCAGTGTTTACACAGTGCCTCGGATTTAGCAAAGTGCCCCTGCACACACAGCTGCAAACAGCTTGCTTTTCTCCCCTAGCCGGGACTGTTCTGAAGGTTAATCCCTGCTAAGGCTTTTATCATCTGGAGGCACAAGCGCTACCTCTGGATCCTGGGGCTTCATTTGCAAACACGAAATGGAAGCTTTTTTGGCCTGAGGCTTCCAAGTACCTTTTTAAAAGTGAGGCGCACTCCTCAGCTTTAATGAGATGACTTGCTGATGGTGCTGACAAGACTGCCTCGCATGGAGAAAAGGCAGAATGTATGCACTAACTCCCCTCGGAGAGGGGTCTGCCACTGCCAAGTCGCCTCACATTGTTCTCTTTTCAAATCCTGACTCCCTAATTGATAGGAAACTGCAATCTCCTTCAACAGAGGAGAAACCTACAAAAAGCTTCAGAGTAGATTTTTAGCTTCCCTGCAAAAACCCCTTGGGCAGAGATGGAGGAGGAGGTGGTTGAAAGAGCTGGTTCAGTCACACCAGGGCTTCTCAATGCTGTGATTTTGCTCCCAGGAGACATGTGGCTCTGTCTGGAGATCTGTTTTTGGCTGTCTCGACTGGGTGAGGGCCTACGGGTGGAGGCCAGGGATGCCGCTGAACACCCACAATGCCCTGGCCAGCAATGCCACCAGCAGTGTTATGCCCTAAATGGCAACGGGACCGGGGAGAGAAAAAGACAATGGCTACCTTATAAAAGTAAAGCTCAAACAGTCTTTTCCTCAGGGGGTCTGGTGAGCTCAAACAAGAAGAGACAGAAGAGGCTGCAGAGACAGAAGAGGCTGCCACCTGTCACTTAAGGGACCACAAGCCTGAGCGGAGTCCATGGTCCTGCCCACAGGGAAATGAAGCACACCAACAATAAAGATGGCTGCTCACACACGCATCTCCACCGCTTTATTCTGTGTGGAGCCAAGGGTGATCAGAGGGATCACAGGCCCAAGTACAAGTATGGCCTGCCTAGCGCTCTGAGGGGGAGCCTCAAACCCAGACCTTGGTGGCTGCGATTACCATTATCTTTTTTTAATCAGAGTACAGTTGCTTTACAATGTTAAGTTTCTGCTGTACAACCAAGTGAATCAGCTATATACATATATATCCCCTCCCTCTTAGACCTCCCTTCTACTCCAACCGCATCCCATCCCTCTAGGTCATCACAGAGCACTGAGCCGAGCTCCCTATGCTACATACTATAGTTACCAGTAGCTACCTATTTTACACGTGGTAGTGTATTTATGCCAAACCTAATCTCCCAATTCACCCCACCCTCCCCTCCCCCACTGTGTCCACAGGTCCGTTTTCTATGTCTGAGTCTCTATTCCTGCCCTGGAACTAGGTTCATCTGTCCTATTTTTCTAGATTCCACATGTTAATACATGCGCTAATATACAATACTGGTTTTTGTCTTTCTGACTTATTCACTCTGTATGACAGACTCTAGGTCCATCCACATCTCTGATTGTGACTGGACATTAAACTATGTTCGGAGAATGCCTCCCTGACACACACAGACACACCCACTCTTGATTTAAATCTGCCAAATGGATCAATTTGGGATGCAGAGGCTGCGGGGGAAGGTGTTTCGATTTATTCTGATTTGTGCTAGAAGCATTTCAAGAAGATCGGCCCTTCACCTGCTTCCCTGCCAATGAAACACATGAGACACATGCTGCCTGGCCTGAGTACCCCAGTGCCAGGGTGGGCGGTGCGAAGGCCAGATCACTCACACCACTGCATACCTGGCTCGACAGAGGCGACTGTATGTTTAACTTGCCATTCTTGGGAATGTCTATTCTGTAGCCGAGAGGAAGGAAGGCGTTGAAGCCGACAATGAGGTCAGGGTGTTCATGGAAGAGCTGCGACACTCGTCGGATGACGCCAGGAGTATCAATGCTGGAACAAAGAAGACCAGGAGTGGGCAGGAGCGTCTTAGGGTGCAGACTGGGAACCAAGCTGACTTCTGACTCTCTTAACTGTCTCAGGACACAGGCTGCTCAACAGACAACGAAGCACCCTAAACTGTGTTCCGTGTGACTCTGCAGATGGTGGTCCACCACCAAGGCAGCCAGGCCTGGGCGCCCTCTATCTTCCCGGCAAAACCCCATGCAACAGGCACACAGCACAGCTCCCCAAAAAACCGCAAGCACGTGCGCTGGGCTCTGAAAATGTCAGGAGAGCCAGCTGCACACCCTGAGCTCCAAGAAGTGACAGGAGGCCAAGTCCTCTAAATGGAGAGATAAACTCACTTCATACGAATTAGCGATCTGCTGTGACACAGGAATTGTTCCCAGCAACTGACGGTGATGCATAAATGTCAAAGGCCCTCCAAGTATGGAGACTGCGTAACAGCTCAAGGAGAGGAGACGGGGTTCTCCCTCAGGGCTGCAGTCAGGGCCAAGGTCTTAGCATCTGGCTTGTGGAAGGAAACCAGGTGAGTTCTGCCGTTATTGCTTCCTCAGTGGGGAAAGCAGCACAGTGTGGATGTGATACTCACGAATCTAAATCAGAAGGGATGGAGTCCTGGTCCTGTCTCTGCTCCTAACATGAATCTGGGTGAACCCCTGGCCCACTCTAAGTCTCAGCAAGCCCCCTGTCAAACAAGACAGGGGATCGGGAGGTCCCCGAAATATCTCTAACCCCCCCTGATTCTGTGCCTATGAAAACAGCTAATGTGTTTTAAATGCCTTCTAAGTGCTAGGTTCCTTATTAAGCATTTTATTTCCCAAGTAGGCCTGGGATGAGGGTGAGGCAACAGTGCCAAAACATTCCTTAATCAGGATAAGTAACATTTTCACGTAGTGCTGGGTGGGGGGTGGGAATCTAAATTTTAAAAAATCCCCGACGAACAAAATTTATCTTTAAAAAACCCAACATTCTGAGTAAAGACAGGATCCCACCCTGTGCTTGCTTGACTGCCTCACTCACCTCACCCCATCCCTGCCCTCCTTCCAGGAATCCCCACAATAGCTCCACAAGGAAGGTACCCTTTCGTCCCTTTTTTTGGAAGAAGGAAGTGAGGCTCCGAGAAGTCACAACCCGAGCAAGGTCACCCTGTTGAGGGGCAGCGGGGGTTGGGGGCTCCCACACCGCTCAGGCCCACTGCGGCCCAGGGCGTCCCCCTGGGCAGGGGCTCCGCAGGTACCTCTGGCTCTTGAACTCCTTCATGATTTCCAGGAAGCCATTGTAAGTGGCAGGATCGCTGCCGAAGCGGATCTTCACCTGGTCCAGGTAGGTGAGGGCGTCTTCCACCTGCGGGGAGGGGGAGGGTCCCGGTGGGCCGCGGTCGGCGCAGAAGGGGACGGGGCCGGGGGACCCTGGCGGGAGGGGGACAGGCCGGGCTCCGAGGGGCGGAGGCTGGGAGTCGCGGGTCCGGGGCCCAGCGGAGCGGAGGCCGACGCAGGGCCAGGGTCGGGCGGGGCCCTGGTAGGGGGCGCCAACCTCCGGGGACTGGACGACGGGGTTCCCCATGGAGGGCTGGGGCACCACTCACGTGCACCGGCAGTTTCTCGTGGCCCCCGGAGCCCGAGCGACCCCAGCGGGCGCCGCTCAGCCCCCGGCCCGCAGGGCCGACGCCACCGCCGCCGCCAGCGTGCGCCATGTTGGAACTCGGAGCCGCGGCCCGCCCCGCCCCCCGCCGGAGGGTCGGCCGCGCATGCGCTGGCTCCGCCCTGGGGGCGTGGCCTGGCGGCGGCTGGGCCGGCAAAGCTCCTTGAGGGACTGGCTGTAGGATCTTACCCATAAAACTGAAATAGTGCTAACGCTTCAAGTACCTCCGGTGGGGAAACCAAGGCCTGCCCTCTGCTTTTGTCCGGCCCCACGAGTAAGGTGAGAATGCTTTTTACAATCTAAAAAGTTGGAAAAACTCCGATAGTGAAGATTATTCCGTGTCACGTGAAAGTTCTGTGAAATTCAAGTTTCAGTGTCTGTAAAATTAAGGTTTACTGGAACACTGGAATGCCCACTCGTTTACTGGGCACCTCTGGCTATTTTTGCGCCTCGACAGCGGAGTGAATAGCTTCTACAGGTGCTGAGATCTACACAGCCTGATATATTTACTGAAATAGTGTTCTGGACCCCTGCTTTCTAGGGTTGCTGTAACTAACAACTGGGGTATGGACACACAGCACCCGAATACAAGGCCCTGCAGCGAAGTTTTGCCAAAATGCTTTTAAAAATTTTTTATTAATTTACTTGCTGTCTTAATTGCAGCATGTAGGATCTTAGTTGTGGCATGCAAACTCTTAGCTGTGGCACATGGGATCTAACTCCCTGACCAGGGTTTGAACCCATGCCCACTGTGTTGTGAATGCAGAGTGTTAGCCCTTGAAACACCAGGGAAGTCCCTGCTAAACTGCTCTTGACTTAGTCCTGATCCTCCTCTCCTCACTTCTGTAGTCCTGTTCCCATCACTTCCCCACTGGACCAGTTTGGGAGCTTCTTAACCGGTTTTTCCAGTCCCAGTGCTGTCAAGAACTGAGATCATTCCACAACTGCTTCCAAATCTCCAAGGTCTTCCTATTTCTTATGAGTTAAATCTAAGCACCTACATGTAGCATTGAAGGCAATAAAAATCTGCCCCTTATGAACCTTTTCCTGCAGGATTTTCCACCCAAGTAAGCTGCCTTCTATCTGTGCAGAAACTCCTGTCAATGCCTGCTTAGCCTGGCCGCTCCCTGACCCCATGCATCAGCCGGAAGCCTTATTCTGTCTCTTCATTACACAAAAAGCACCCTATATATCCTGCAAAATACAACCCAAATATCCTCTCTCTCAAGAAACTACCCGACTTCTCCTCTGCCATCCCGCAGTCTCTTGTACATCATCTTCATTTGGTATCTCTATTTGTGAAGAGGTGCAAGAAAGTGGAGAATATATTGGCAACGAATGCATCATTTGCCAGGGAGTCAGGAGTAAAATTGGGACTTCTCTGGTGGTTCAGACGGTAAAGCATCTGCCTACAAAGAAGGAGACCCAGGTTTGATCCCTGGGTGGGGAAGGTTCCCTGGAGAAGGAAATGGCAACCCACTCCAGTACTCTTGCCTGGAAAATCCCATGGATGGAGGAGCCTGGTAGGCTACAGTCCATGAGGTTGCAAAGAGTCAGATATGACTGAGCAACTGCACTTTCCAGAAGTAGAATTGGACTTCCCAGGTAGTGCTAGTGGTAAAGAACCCGGCTGCCAACGCAGGAGACATAAGAGATGCAGAGTCGATCCCTGGGTAGGGAAGATCCCCTGGAGGAGGGCATGGCCACCCACTCCAGTATTCTTGCCTGGAGATCCCCATGGACAAAGCAGACTGGCAGGCTACAGTCCGTGGGGTCACAAAGAGCCAGACACGACTATAGGGACTTCCAGCAGCAGCAGTAGAATGGTTAGCAAAACTCACAAGGCTTTTACCCCCATAGTGTCATTAGTCTTTTAAGAAGGATTAAAAACCAATCACATGCACAAATGTAGAGTTTCAGCTCTGACAGATACTGCAAAGGGAAGTTTCAAGTGTAATAGTTGCTCTGTTCCAGTTACTCTACCATCTCCAGATTTAGAGGCTTACAGTGATAAGAACGTTTATTTTGTTCTCCAACGTGCAGTTTGTGCAGGCTTGGAAGCAATAGCTCATCCCTGGCCCCTCTGTGTCGGCTGGGTGGTTGGAAGGCTGAGGCTGGAATCCTCTGAAGGTTTACTCACTCACATGTCTCTCAGTTGCTTCTGGCTGTAGGTTGAGGCCAGTGGCTATTGCCAGAATGACCCACATGTGGCCTCCTCATATAACCTGAGCTTCCTCTCAGTATGGCAGCTAGGTTCCAAGCCCAATCACACAGAGAGGAACAACTGAGTCAGGTGGAAGCCTTGCAGCCTTTTCTGATCTACCTTTGCAAATCACACAGAATCAAAAGTCCCTCCCAAATTCAAGTGGCGAGCCGACAGACTCCAGAACCTGGGGAGTGGCCAGGTTCTGAAATAGCATGCATGATGATGCCTGTGTGCTCAGTCATGTCCTATTCTTTGCAGCCCCATGGACTGTAACCCACCAGCCTCCTCTGTCCGTGGAATTCTCCAGGCAAGAATACCAGAGTGAGTTGTCATTTCCTTCTCCAGGGGATCTTCCTGACTCAGGAGTCAAACCTGGATCTCCTGCATTGGCAGGGAGATTCTTTACCACTGAGCCAGCTGGGAAGCCCCAGGAATAGAATGGGGAAATAGGAAATATCGCCATGATATTTGGAAAATATCTTCTGCCACCAGACAGACTTAACCCAGTCAGGGGATGAGAAAGGCCTCCCAGAGGTAGTGATATTCTAGCTGTGTTCTAAATGATATGTAGGTGTTCACTGTGAAAATCAGAAGGAATGGCTGTGCAAAGGCCCTGTGGTGGGAATGAATGTGGCATATTTAAAGACCTTAAAGAAACCAATGTTCTTGGATTTCAGAGGAATGGGAGGGAGAGAGAAAGAGAGAGCAGGATAAGAGTAGAGGGAGGCCACTCTTTCTTATGAAATGAGTTAAGGCTTTTGGACTTGGGATTTAGTGCTGGTAGAAACTGCGTATGGGTTCTACACGAGGAACTGTTTCAGAAGCTTGGAAGTTGGAAGCAAATACTCTGACTATTCTGCAGGGAAGTGATTGGAGGGGAGCCAGGGAGGGTACAGGGAGGCTATTTCATTGTTTAGACAGGCAAAGGATGATGGTGGTTTAGACCAGGGTAGGAGAAGTGGAGGTGGAGAGAAAGTGGTGAAAGGGAGTGATATTTAGAAGGTGAAGCAGAGAGGACGTGGCACAGGGTGGATGTGGGGGTGAGGAGAAAGGAAGTTTGAGGATTCATAGCTCCTAGCCCACAAAGGTATTCTGCTCAGTTTCATTGCATTTCTGTCTGAACAGAAGCTAAGGCTGACTGAACCGCATTCTGAGGCTACCAGTCCTATCCACATCAGCACCTCCTGGGGGCAGTCCCTCCCCTGAGAATCAGTGGCACACGTGGGCTTCTGATAAGCCCCAGAGACCTTATACATTGCTCCCCCTCCCACAAGGATCACTTTAAGTTTTCTATTCTTTTAGTAGGTTTCTTAGGGTCAGAGGAAGCCCTCACTCAACTGGAGAACAGGCAACCACAAGTCAATGCCACCTTGGGCATGTGTGTGACTTCTGAAGGATGCATGAATATATGCATGTGTGTGTGTGTGTGTGTCTGTGTGTGTCTTCAATATGTAGGCATACATGTACATCTTTTCATTCCTATTTTTATAAAGCATACAAAGTTGCTAAGCTAATTTTTTTCTTTACTGTTCTCATCTACACAGATTAAATTGAAAACCTTATAGATAAACAACAAAGGCCTACTGTATAGCCCCTACTGTATTTCCCTACAGGGAAATATATTCAATCTATTATACGAAAATATAATGGAAAAGGATCTGAAAAATAATACATATATATACACATATATATATGAATCAATTTGCTGTATATACCTAAAACTATCACAGCATTTTAAATTGACTATACATCAATATAAAAAGTTAAAATGATTTTATATGAAAATAAAAAGTAGTTTTTAAAAAATTAGAAAAAAAGGAAAACCTTAGAGATGACAGTTTGGATAGACAGCTTGGATAAATTTGGGACACAAATTTCCTTATCATTTGTCTAATTTAATGACCTTAAAGTAAGGTTCTTAGGTAGGTCTTTTGTTGGACAGTATTTTGGCAAAATTAAGAAGATAAAAAATCCTGCATGTTTTGAACTAGCTAATTCTTCCCAGGTGGCAAACATTAGGATCAAACTCGCTGAAGTTGAGAATCACAGTTTGTAGCAGAATTTTACAAGCTGCTGGAGACCCTCCTGCCCTGGTGTGAACACCCTGCCTTGTCTTCCTTCCTGGAGTAAAGGTGGTCCTGGGAACATCATGGATGTCACACCTACAGTGTGTCTATGTCTACATGGTGAAGGTGAAGGGAATTCTCAGGAGTATTTAAGATTCCAAATGAAGTTGATTTTGAATTCATCAGAGAGCAGATTATGTAAGTAGACCTGACCTAATCAAGGGTACCCTTTATTTTTTAATTAAAAAATTTTTTTAAAGATTTTTTAAAATATTTGGGCCATTTTTAAAGTCTTGATTGAGTTTTTTACAATATTGCTTCTATTGTTTTATGATGTGATTTTTTTTCTTTTTTTGGCCATGAGTCACGTAGGATCTTAGTTTCCTGAATCAGGGATCACCCCCCTGCAATGGAAAGAGAAATCTTTTGTTGTTGTTGTTTTAGTTTATTTATTTATTTTAATTGGAGGATGATTGTCTTACAATATTGTGATGGTTTCTGCCATGCATCAGGATGAATCAGCCACAGGCATGCATGTGTCCCCCTCCACCGTCTTGAAGCCCCCTCCCCCTCCCTCCCCACCCCATCTCTCCAGGGTATCACAGAGCACTGCCCTTGGGTGCCCTGTGTCATACATGAAACTCGCACTAGTTATCTGTTTTACATATGGTAATGTAAATGTTTCAGTGCTATTCTCTCAAATCATCTCACCCTCTTCTTTTCCCACTGAGTCCAAAAGTCTGTTCTTTACATCTGTGTCTTGAAAGGAGAAGTCTTAACCACTGAACCACCAGGGAAGTCCCAGGGGGCACTCTTTAAGAGTCTGGAAGTCAGTCTTGAAGCAGCAAAGATGTGTGATTCTGTTGGCCTTGAAGGAGGAACCAGCCGCATCATGATCTGCCTATGGAAAGAGGCGGCCTCTGGGAGCCAAGAGCCACAGGCTACAGCTGCAAGGAGCTCAGCTCGAAAGGAGCATGGATCAGGGCTCTGAGGCTGTCCATGAGATCCCAGCCCCAGTGACAACTTGTAGGACCCCGGACAGAGAACCCGGCTACATTATGCCTAGATTCCTGATCCACAGACACTGTGAGAGAATAAAAGGCTGTTCTTTTCAGCAGCTAAGTTTGTGGTGATTTGTCACTTAGTGATAGCTCACTAATACCCTGTGAAGTAGTCTTGTCAAAACCGTTTACCGTGTGATGATGAGGTGTCAATGTAGGTTCTTCAAGTGTGACAAATAGACTGCTTTGGTGCGGCATCATGATAATGGAGGAAATGACACGTGTGTGGGTGGAGGGGGTATATGAGAAATCTGTGTGCCTTCCACTCAGTTTTGCTGTGAACCTAAACTGCTCCAAAAATAGTCTGTTTAAGAAAATATTTGCTCTAAATCTAATCAAGTCATTTAAGACTAGGGTTGCTGATTGTAAATATTATATATATATATATATATTTAAAATCTATTTGTTTGGCTGTACCAGGTCTTAGCTGTGGCATGTGGGATCTTTGACCGTTGTTGCAGCATGTAAACTGTTTAGTTGCTGCATGAGGGGTCTAGTTCCTTGACCAGGGATCAAACCCAGGCCCTCTGCATTGGGAACATGGAGCCTTAGCCACTGGATCACCATGGAAGTCCCAATATTTTATATTTTAAACAAATAAATAACCATATAATAAAAATATTATAAATGTTATATACAATATAAATATATATGTTTATTGCATGTCTGTATAATACACACAGTATTAAAGTATACAGTATAAATGAGTACATAGAGCCAGATTGTAAGTATATTTCTCTCTGGGTTCATACATTCTCTGTCACTGTAGCATGAAAACAGCCATAGGTAGTATGCTAATGAACAGGCATGGCTGTGTTTCAATAAAACTTTATTTACAAAAACAAACATGCAGACTGCGGCTTGCTGATTCCTGCTCTAGAGTATGAGACTAGAGACAAAGCAAACGAATGCAGCACAATGGGTGAACAAATCTTGATTGCATCCTAGTTTGAAGAAACAGCTAATTAGGAATTAACCTCCAAAATATACAAGCAGCTCCCGCAGCTCAACTCCAGAAAAATAAACGACCCACTCAAAAAATGGGCCAAAGAACTAAACAGACATTTCTCCAAAGAAGACACACAGATGGCTAACAAACACATGAAAAGATGCTCAGCATCCCTCATAATCAGAGAAATGCAAATCAAAACCACAATGAGGTACCATTTCACGCCAGTCAGAATGGCTGCGATCCAAAAGTCTACATGCAATAAATGCTGGAGAGGGTGTGGAGAAAAGGGAACCCTCTTACACTGTTGGTGGGAATGCAAACTAGTACAGCCACTGTGGAGAACAGTGTGGAGATTCCTCAAAAAACTGGAAATAGAACTGCCATATGATCTAGCAATCGCACTCCTGGGCATACACACTGAGGAAACCAGAATTGAAAGAAACACATGTACTCCAGTGTTCATTGCAGCACTGTTTATAATAGCCAGGACATGGAAGCAACCTAGAGGTCCATCTGCAGACGAATGGATAAGAAAGCTGTGGTACATTTACACAATGGAGTATTATTCAGCAATTAAAAAGAATGCATTTGAATCAGTTCTAATGAGGTGGATGAAACTGGAGCCTATTATACAGAGTGAAGTAAGCCAGAAAGAAAAACACCAATACAGTATACTAACGCATATATATGGAATTTAGAAAGATGGTAACGATAACCGTGTATCAGTTCAGTTCAGTTCAGTTCAGTCGCTCAGTCACATCCGACTCTTCGCGATCCCATGAATCACAGCACGCCAGGCCTCCCTGTCCATCACCAACTCCCGGAGTTCACTCAAACTCATGTCCATCGAGTTGGTGATGCCATCCAGCCATCTCAGCAAAAGAGACACAGGTGTATAGAACAGTCTTTTGGACTCTGTGGGAGAGGTGAGGGTGGGATGTTTTGGGAGAATGGCATTGAAACATGTATATTATCATATGTGAAACAAATCACCAGTCCAGGTTCGACGCATGATACATGATGCTCGGGGCTGGTGCACGGGGATGACCGGAGGGAGGATAAGGGGAGGAGGGAGGTGGGGGGGGGGTCCAAGAAGGGGAACACATGTATACCCAGGGCAGATTCATGTCAATGTATGGCAAAACCAATATAATATTGTAAACTAATTAGCCTCCAATAAAAAAAAATAATAATTTTTTAAAAAAGGAATGTCTTAGCACTAATTAGAAAAATTAGGAATGCCTGTTTTTGGAGAAGGCAATGGCAACCCACTCCAATACTCCTGCCTGGAAAATCCCATGGATGGAGGAGCCTGGTAGGCTGCAGTCCATGGGGTCACGAAGAGTCGGATACGACTGAGCGACTTCACTTTCACTTTTCACTTTCACGCTTTGGAGAAGGAAATGGCAACCCACTCCAGTGTTCTTGCCTTGAGAATCCCAGGGACGGGGGAGCCTGGTGGGCTGCCGTCTATGGGGTCTCACAGAGTCGGGCACGACTGAAGTGACTCAGCAGCAGCATTGTTAGTTTGGGCAGGTGTGTGCAGTTATGTAGGAGAATGACCTTGTTCCTTATAGATGCCTCCTTACATAAGCACTGAAGTGTCTTGATAGCACCAGGGCCAGAAATAGGGTGAGGAGTCTGTTCAAGTACAGGATCAGAAACCAGTTTTATTGAAAAGGTTGGTATTTTGTTCAACATGCATTTTTATTCATTGTGATTTAAAAGTGAGGGGAACTGAATGTCTGTTTTGATGGTTGACTATTTTGGGTGCCTCTTTAACTTTGTGTCTGAGTGCTCCCTCCACTCTTCTCACCCTAGTCCCAGCGTCACTTTGAATTGGTTTAGCAGGAGATTGGCAGCAATAGGGCGATCAGGGAATCTCAATAAATACATGTTCATTGTCCTCAATATTGCAACTTTGCTGTGGGTTTGAATGTTTTCACATAGAGTTAAGCAAATGAAAAAAAAAAATTCTCTAGACTTTAAAGTTAAAAATTTTAAATTAACTAAACCCTGCCCAGGGACTTGCCTGGAAGTCCAGTGGCTAAGATTTGGCACTCCCAATGAAGAGGGCCCAGGTTCAATCCATGGTCAGGGAATTAGATCCCACATGCTGCAACTAAGAATTCTCATGTCATAACTAAAGCTCCTGCATGTCACAAGTAAGACCTGGCAGAACACAATAAATAACTATTTTAAAAATAAATTTAAAAAATACCCCCCCTCAAACTTATAGGTACAGAAAGCAGATTGGTGTCTGCCAGAGGCAGGGGGTAAGGTTGGGTGAAATGGGTGAAGTTGGTCAAAAGGTATAGCTCTAGGGGGCAGGAAATGGGGGATTAAGAGCTGTTTAGGTGACCAGATGTCCCAATTTGCCAGTGACTGAAGAGTTATCATAACATGGAGCTTTTGCTTTTAAGTGGCATCAGTTCAGTTCAGTCAGTCATGTCCGACTCTTTGCGACCCCATGGACTACAGCACGCCCAGCCTCCCAGTCCATCGCCAGTGCCTGGAGTTTACTCTAACTCTTGTCCATTGAGTTGGTGATGGCATCCAACCATCTCATCCTCTGCCATCCCCTTCTCCTCCTGCCTCCAATCTTTCCCAGCATCAGGGTCTTTTCCAAGGAGTCAGTTCTTTGCATCAGGTGGCCAAAGTATTGGAGTTTCAGCTTCAACATCAGTCCTTCCAATGAATATTTAGGACCGATTTCCTTTAGGATGGACTGGTTGGATCTCCTTGCAGTCCAAGGGACCCTCAAGAGTCTTCTCCAACACCACTGTTCAAAAGCGTCAATTCTTCGGCAGTCAGCTTTCTTTATAGTTCAACTCTCACATCCATACATGACTACTGGAAAATCTTGTATACAGAGTCACCATGATCACCCTACTTCTGATTTTTACCTTATAGCCTCTGTTCTATTTGATTTGCTTGCCATGATAATGTATTATTATTTGTGTAACCACCTAATAAGGAAGCTGATTTCTCACCAAAAAAACTTATGATAAATAAGTCCTGGAAGTGTCATGTACAATCTGGTAATTATAGTTAATAATACTGTATTGTATATTTGCTGGGATCAGAATTGCCAAGACAAATATCAATAACCTCAGATATGCAGATGACACCACGCTTATGGCAGAAAGAAAAGAAGAACTAAAGAGCCTCTTGATGAAAGTGAAAGAGAAGAGTGAAAAAGTTGGCTTAAAACTCAACATGCAGAAAACTAAGATCATGGCATCTGGTCCCATCATTTCATGGCAGATAGATGGGGAAACAGTGACAGACTTTATTTTGGGGGGCTCCAAAATCACTGCTGATGGTCATTGCAGCCATGAAATTAAAACGCTTGCTCCTTGGAAGAAAAGTTATGACCAACCTAGACAGCATATTAAAAAGCAGAGACATTACTTTGCCAACAAAGGTCTGTCTAGTCAAAGCTATGGTTTTTCCAGTAGTCATGTATGGGTGTAAGAGTTGGACTATAAAGAAAGCTGAGTGCTGAAGAATTGATGCTTTTGAACTGTGGTGTTGAAGAAGACTCTTGAGAGTCCCTTGGACAGCAAGGAGATCCAACCAGTCCATCCTCAAGGAAATCAGTCCTGAATATTCATTGGAAGGACTGATGCTGAAGTTGAAACTCCAATACTTCGGCCATCTAATGTGAAGAACTGACTCCTTTGAAAAGACCCTGATGCTGGGAAAAATTGGAGGCAGAAGGAGAAGGGGACGACAGAGGATGAGATGGTTGGATAGCATCAATGGACATGAGTTTGAGTAAACTCCCAGAGTTGGTGATGGACAGGGAGGCCCGGGTGTGCTGCAGTCCATGGGGTCGCAGAGAGTCAGACATGACTGAGCGACTGAACTGAACTGAATTGTATATTTGAAAGTTGCTAGGACAATAGGTCTTAAAAGCTCTTATCAAGAAAAGAATGAAAATAATGTCATTTGCAGCAACATAGATGAACCTAGAGATTATCATACTAAGTGAAGTAAGCCAGACAGAAAAAAGACAAATATATGATATTGCTTATATGGGAAACCTAGAAAAATGATACCAATGAACTTATGTACAAAACAGAAATTTGCCCACAGTTTGGCATTTGCATATATGTACTACTATTAATATGTATATAAAATAGATAACCAACAAGGACCTACTGTATAGCACAGGAAACTAAACTCAGTATTTTATAATATTCTGTAAGGGAAACAAATCTGAAAAAGAATACACACACACATATATATATTTTCCCATAACATCCCAAACGAACCTTTTGGCTAACCCACTTTATATAACTGAATCACTTTGCTGTATACCTGAAATTAAGACACTATTGTAAATCAGCTATGTGTGTGTGTGTGTGTGTGTGTGTAGTCACTCAGTCGTGTCTGACTCTGCAATTCCATGGACTGTAGCCCACCAGGTTCCTCTTTTCTTGGCATTTTTCCAGGCAAGAATACTGGAATGGGTTGCCATTTCCTCCTCTGGGGATCTTCCCGTCCCAGAGATCACACCTCCTGCATCTCCTGCATTGACGGGTGGATTCTTTACCCCTGATCCACCTGGGAAGCCCAGTGTTGAATATTAACTATACTTCTCGTGATCATTTCATAATATATACAAATAACAAATCATTATGTTGTACACCTGAAACTAATACAATGTTATATGTCACGTTTCATTTTTAAAAGGACTCTCTAGAATTTAATATAAATTAATCCCTGCTGTAACTAGAGGAGCTATATATTCCAACTGTCCTGGGATAGCCAGCTTACTGTAGTTGTCCTAGAGTAATTGTTTGGATCACTCCCTTTCACTCTCAAAAAGTGTTTCAGTTTGGATAGTATGTCAGTACAGTCCTGTTGGCACAATGACCATGCTCTCAGCCTGGCTCCACCACAGCTGGGGAACCTCAAGCAAGTCACTCCGCTACCAAGCACTGTGCTTGTCAAACATTCATAGCAACCGAACACTTTCTTAAATGAAGACTCTCTACAGAAATATCACGGTAAGCAATAATTCAAAGTAGGATTTTATTAGTAAAAAAATTCTTTCCTATAGTCAAATTAGTTTTTACATATGAAGCAATTGATTCTCACTGAGGCTGTTGAGATGGACACTCATATTTTAAACCAGAAGTTGTAGCTAAATCTTATTTATGCATTGGGTAAAACCCCGATTCACAGAGACATGGTGCAAAGAGTAGCTTTTATTTTTTTTTCAAGGGCTCCCCTCCCCTCTAAGTTAAATGGAGATGGCAGGAGAATCCTATGTTAGCTATTCCTATGTTAGTTAGTTACTTAAAAACCGCTACCCAATGTGTATTTTTAAATTACAGTTATAAAATATTTTTAAATGGAATTTGATGCTAAGTAACATTTGCATGGGAAATGGATGGAAGGACAGTGGAAATAGTGTCAGACTTTATTTTTTTGGGCTCCAAAATCACTGATTGCAGCCATGAAATTAAAAGACGCTTACTCCTTGGAAGGAAAGTTATGACCAACCTTGATAGTATATTAAAAAGCAGAGACATTACTTTGCCAACAAATGTCCGTCTAGTCAAGGCTATGATTTTTCCCGTGGTCATGTATGGATGTGAGAGTTAGACTGTGAAGAAAGCTGATCACCGAAGAATTGATGCTTTTGAACTGTGGTGTTGGAGAAGACTCTTGAGAGTCCCTTGTACTGCAAGGAGATCTAACCAGTCCATTCTAAAGGAGATCAATCCTGGGTGTTCATTGGAAGGACTGATGCTAAAGCTGAAACTCCAATACTTTGGCCAACTCTTCATGTGACGAGTTGACTCACTGGAAAAGACTCTGATGCTGGGAAAGGTTGGGGGCGGGAGAAGAAGGGGACGACCGAGAATGAGATGGCTGGATGGCATCACCGACTCTGTAGACATGAGTTTGAGTGAACTCCGGGAGTTGGTGATGGACAGGGAGGCCTGGCGTGCTGTGATTCATGGGGTTGCGGAGAGTCGGACACGACTGAGCGACTGAACTGAACTGAACTGAACTGAACATTTGCAGAACTGTCAAAGCCCTCTTCGGGAACACGAGTTTTAAAAATGGCTGCATGAGACCATTGGTCAGGTCACATCCAGCTCAAGAGCCTCTATTTCTAAGGCTGTTTTTTTCTGTCTGGAATTCAGTTGGAAGTGGGGGAGAAGTAGAGGATGGAATAACACCTTGAAGGTTTGTACTGTGCTATCCTTACAGCAAAAGCCCCAGAAGCAAGTGGGGGCTTTTAGAAGGCTGCAGGCAAAAAAAGAAAAAGCGATTTAAGTGGAGCAGAAACTGACAGTCAGACTTTTGAACTTGCACAAGGCAGAGATGGTCCAAAAGCATGGTAGGAAGATGTTGGCAGCTTTATCCATTTGCTTCCAAGAGCCTCCAGTTTTTAAGATAAAAAGCATCTCTAGCCTCAGAGTTTGAGAGCCAAGGAGTATAGATGGAAGAATGATAACAAGTTTACTGTTTTAATGCCAAGTTGGGTCATGATAAACTAGAGACATGAGGCAAGTATGCCTATAAGTGCAAATTTGAACCAATTGCCAACTTGGTTAAAATG
This sequence comes from Moschus berezovskii, assembly GCF_049115385.1. Lineage (NCBI taxonomy): Eukaryota > Metazoa > Chordata > Mammalia > Artiodactyla > Moschidae > Moschus > Moschus berezovskii. The sequence continues at coordinate 105,867,956 of NC_142467.1, read as the reverse complement.
AGGACATTTCCCATAAAAATCCAGATTTCTGGCTTTACTTATGATAACAGGAAGCTCTGGCAGCAGTGGACTGCTCTCCCCAGGGCCATTCTGGGGTAGAGTCAAGGTTCTCGTGTCTCGTGCCAAGACACAGCAATGCCCTCCACATTTGCATTGTCACCATCATAATCTGCTGGTCACTCCCGTGCACAGCAATCATCTTGATTATTTGTTGGTCCCTGTGGGCATTTGAATGAACCACCCATGGAATTGATGGTTGTGCTTCTGGGTCTAAAATTAGAGTGAAGTGGTCCCAACAAAAAATTGGAACAGGAAGGCTCTGGATTCTAATTTCTCAGAGTTCTCTCACACCTCAGGCTCATGATCTTGAGCAAATCACAGCTAACTCTGCAAGGCTGTTTCCTTATCTGTAAAATGGAAGCAGAAATTCCTGCCCTCTCTGAAGTATGGGTTGTGATAAGGATCACACCATAGCACCTGGTGCTATATAAAGTTTATAGCTTTATAAACTATAAAGCTCTGTGGTCCATGTTTGTGGTTTGGTTTGTCTCATATCCATCCATCCATCCCCATCTTGACCAGCACCCCAGTTACCCTGGGGAGGGAGTAGCCTCTCCCCTTCTCAGTCTACAGAGTTGGGTGGTGTTGACTCCAACCTCAGTCTGGATGGACGTGGGGTCAGGACCGCCAAGCAGAGTGCTGCATTTTCCTCAAAGATAGCTTTGTGTTCTGGTATGGTTGTATGAACTAATTGGGGCTAACAGATTTAGAACCAGGACTTTGGTTCAAACTGTTGGAAAGAGACCTTCTTTTCTGCTGAACTTGGCTGTCATGATGCTAATCTGGGGTTGGACTTGAGAATAGAGCTGAGGAGAGAAAAAAATGGAAAGATGGTAGGAAACAAGGTCTGAGTCACATAATTGGAGGCTTCGAGTCCAGATATATATCAACACATAATTTTTTTTTTTTGCTTCAGTTGGACTGAATGGGACTAACTCATTTGGTGCCATAGCGGGGGTTTACACCAGCAGGCAGACTTGTGAGCGTTTGTTTGATTTGGATTCATTTCCCTGGGCACTCTCTGATCTCAAGTCCTGGAGTGCTCCTGCAGCAGCTTCCAGCTCTTCTCTCTGCCTGGATTTGACCATCCACACTGCTTTCTTGAAGTTCTTGAGAGGGTCCTGTTGTGAGATTCTTGATGAAGGGCACTGAAAACGCTCACGGATGAGATAGCCATGTCTGGAGGGGGCAATGAAGCCATTGGAGGTTGGTATGATTCTGTTCACCACGGCATGGACAAACTGGACAGCCAAGAGTGTGCCTGTAGGGGGAAGTGGAGAGATGGGTACAGATGATAAAAGTGCAGCCACAGAGATCCAATCTCACACATTTGAGAGTTAGCTGCAAGGGGTCAAATTTCTTCTATCCCCCTTACTGGCTTAGGCATGATAGCAAAATTCACAGTCCCTCTTGCTTCATCCACAATATGGGAATGATAACTGAGCCTACCTGCTGAGGGGAATTCTGAAGATTTGAAGATGTTATGCATGTCAAGTGTCAAGTATCAGTTTCATCCCAGAGTGAATTCAGTCAATATTATTATTGGAGAAGGAGTGGGAAGAGAGGTTGTGAACCTGTGCAGGATGGGCTTTTAAGGCCACAGTCCACAGACCTTAGCTTCTGAGCCATCTGTGACATTTTGCCAGGCATCTTTATTACACTGTATTAGAATACAGTATATTCAATTGCAATGTTAGAGTATAACTATTCAATTATACTGATTCAATTACAGTGTTTTCAGTTATAATGTATTTGATTACAGTATATTCAACTCTATCTGCTATTCATTCAGCCGCTTACTTGCTTTATGACCTTGGGAAAATTCTTTAATCACTCTGAACTTCAGCTTCTTCATTTGTCAAATGGGGATAGCAATAACTCCTACCCCTCCCTGCCAGTGTTATAAGGTTTCCTTTCTCTATAGGAGAATGTGGCGAAGGTAACCTTGGGGAGCAGGTAGACCAGCTTCAAACCACAGCCCATCCCATCTCTCAGAGCCTCAAATTTTATAAAAGGCAGGTGTGTACTGAGATAATGAAGTGACTTAGTGACAGTATCCAGTACACAAGAAATGTTAACTTCTGTTAATATGTCCTTAGTGTGATGTTAAACAGAATGAGAAATGCGGAGTTTTCAAAGTGGTTGATCTTAAACAAGGTTCCCCAAACATTTACAGGGCCTGAGGAAAGAGAATGAATGAAGGTCAACATCCTGTAAGATACAATATGTAAACACTGTAAATCAGCTAATAAACTATTGTATTAAATGAAATATATTCTATCCTTCTACATTGGTTGATGTACCTTTGGAACACCTGGAAGGTCAGGTTTGGGTTGAGGATTCTCAGGCTCTTCAGTTCCATGTCCGAATATAACGGCGTGGGAGACCACAACTGTCTGTGACTTTCCCCTTCTCTTCCCACATCCAGTTCCATCCTATATCCCTAGGGGGCCTCAGATACATAGATGTGAATCCCCACCCAGCTCACACATCCAGACTCCATGCACGCCATTCCACAATCACCCTCACAGCCTGGGGGTGTGCACACTCAAGGCATAGCCCACTTTCACAAGGATAGACCTTGGAAAGAGGCCCAGAGAGGCCCTAAAGAGGGCTCCTGGGGAAGGTGGGGAGAGTGTTCTGGAGTTCCAGGTTCCCAGAGCATGGGTTCTAGAAGAAGTATAGCTCCAGTCGGACCTGTTCCCTGAGGCAGCAGATACCTACCCCCCAAGCAGATGGACCCAATGAGAGGAGAGGTCAGAGCAGAGACCTCTAATGGCAAGGATCCAGAACAGGGTCTTTTGTCTCCAGATCTAAGCTCAGTCCTACCCTCAAAGCAAAATGACTCACCATCCAGCACACTCCAGACAATTATGGAGCGATCTTTCAAGCCTGCGTAGACATACTTGTCATCCTTGGAGAAGCAAGCACATTGGACTCCTATACAGTAAGAATTCTGTAGAAAAAGGCAATGTGATCTTGATTTCAGACTGAAAGACACCTAGGAGTCCAGCCCCAAGGCACTTGTATAAGAAGCCAGACTTGTAAACACCTCTTGGGAGATGCATGTGTGCTAAGTCGCTTCAGTCATCTCCAACTCTTTGCAACCCCATGGACAGTAGCCCACCAGGCTCCTCTGTCCGTGGGACTCTCCAGGCAAGAATACTGGAGTGGGTTGCCATGCCCTCCTCCAGGGGATCTTCCTGAACCAGTGATTGAACCTGCGTCTCTTAGGCAGGTTCTTTACCACTAGCAACACCCGGGAAGCTCCTTCTTGGGAGATGGATCAAGTTAAAACCTGGAGAGATGCATAGCGTCGATATTCCTTGGCCCAAAATACATCTTCAAAGAGATTGGTTTGAGAGAATTAGTGACATTTTGCATTGGAGAACAGGAATTATAGGATTTAATTTCTTAAATGATCTTGGTTATACAAGCATTAACTCCAATTGTATTTAATTAAAAACTACATGCTAAATGAAGTTAGGAATCCTAGAACAGAAAAAGGGAACTCACTGAAAAACTTATGATCCTGGACTTCCTTGGTGACACAGTGGGTGGGAATCCACCTGCCAATGTAGGGGACGCAGGTTCAATCCCTGGTCCGGGAAGATTCTACATGCTATGGAGCCCCTAAACCTGTGTGCCACAACTACTGAGCCTGCATGCTGCAACTACTGAAGCCCGTGTGTTTAGAGCCTGTGCTCTGCAACAACAGAAGCCGCAGAAATGAGAAGCCTGGGCATCTCAAAGGAGAGTAGCGCCATTCATTGCAACTAGAGAAAGCCCACACAAAGCAATGAAGACCCAGTGCAGCCAAAAATTAATTAAGAATTTTAAAGATACAAATAAAAAAAACCCAACAACATATGACCCCAATGAAGTTGATAGCTAATAATATTGTTCCCATGCTACTTTCTTAGTTTTGACAAACATACTCTAGTTATGTAAGATGTTAATATCTGGGGAGGCTGGGCGAGGAGCAGGTAAATGGGAACCTTCAAACTATCTTTACAACTTAATCTGTAAACCTAAAATTATTCCAAAATTAAGTTTATTTTTTTAAAAAGAAAAAGCTAGGTGTATTTAACTGCTGTGGTAATAGTTCCCAACTCAACAAGGCAAAAGATTACTTATATCTCTCTCAAGGCTATTACTTATAGCCTTATAATGACTTCATAAAAATAAGTCGGGGGATGAAGGCATTTTGAGATAAAACTGCATATATTCTGTTCTCTTAGTTACAAGATTGTCTCCCTTAGTTTATTAGCAATGCTTATATCTTGCAACCTCAGGTACTATCTTTGTTCCCCATCTGAGAAAACTGGAATAATAGCACAACCTTACAAGATTGTTTTGAGGAATAAATTATAAAATGGTATTTTAATATGTATATTTGGACTGCAAGCAGATCAAACCAGTCAATCCTAAAGGAAATCAACCTTGAATATTCATTAGAAGGACTGATACTGAAGCTGAAGCTCCAATACTTTGGCCACCTGATGTGAAGACCTGACTCATGGAAAAGACCCTGATGCTGGGAAAGATTGGAGCCAGAGGAGAAGGAGATGGCAGAGGATGAGACGGTTAGATAGCATCGCCAACTCAATGAACATGAATTTGAGCAAACTCTGGGAAATAGTGAAGGACAGAGGAGCCTGGCAGGCTGCAGTCCATGGGGGTCACAAAGAGTCGGCAGTAGTGACTGAACAATTTGGCATAATATATAACTCTCATATTGATACAAAATTTATAATAACTTCTTAAGAGATGGATGTGAAAACTCTTAAACACTTTGTATGGAAAGGAGTCATCAGTTTCCCTCCTCGGAGCCTTCGCAGTTGCTATTCTTTCTGCCTAAAATGCTATTCCACCACACTTACCTGACTTTCTTAATAGTAGCCCTTCCCACGCTCTACCTCTTTTTCTTGCCCTATTTTTCTCCAAAGGTCTTGTTGCACTCCAAACATCATGTATAGGCTGCTTTGTTTTTATCTCACAAACATTTAATGGTCAGAAGCTCTCCTAGGGACAGGTACCACCTCAGTGAACAAAACACATAAAAATCCTGCCCTCGCGGAGTTCACAGTGTCTCCCCAACTAGAACGTGGCTCCAAGAGGTGGGACACTGTCTGCTATGGTCACAGCGCCTTCCTCGGCACTAGAAAGAGCCCTGGCATGGCTCATACAATCAAAACCTTTGGGTGAAAGGAAGGCCAGACAGGATCGGGGTGAGACGAGTGAGGCAGGACTGTGCCAGTGCAGGATTTGATCCTGTCTTTATTCTTACATTTTGACTGTGCTGTGTGACATGTGGGGTCTTAGATCCCTGACCAGCATCGAACCCGGGTGCCCTGCACTGGAAGCTCGGAGTCTTAACCACTGGACTGCCTCCAAAGTTCCAATCCTGTCTTTATTTTAAGTGTTGATATTTTGGGCTTCGCTGGTGGCTCATTGGTAAAGAATCCGCCTGCCAATGCAGGAGACACAGCTCTGATCCCTGGTCTGGGAAGATCCCACATGCCATGGAGCAACTAAGCCTTTGCATCACAGCTATTGAGCCTGTGCTGAAGAGCCCAGGAGCCACAACTACAGAAGCCTCCATGCCCTAGAGCCCATGATTTGCAACAAGAGAAGCCACCAAAATAAGCCTGAGCACTTCAGCTGGAGAGTAGCCCATACTCGCTGCAACCAGAGAAAAGCCTATGCAGCAATGAAGACCCAGCACAGTCAAAAATAAATACATAAATAAAATGTTTGAAAATAAATAAATGTTGGTATTTTATTTTGTGTGTATTTTTTGCATTTATTTTGAATTTTTAAACATTGAACTAAACCATTATTTCTCTGGATGGTCAAGTTTTTTGGCATCCCCTAAAACTCTCCTCTGGAGGCCAGGACCTCTCTCACTTGACTCATACTAGTTCCAACCCTGATTGGCCACACATGGTGTACCCTTAATAAATGCTGCCCATCATCCATATTCTAATGCCAGGACGTGCACGTGGTGTGGCAGGCTACCCACCGTGTAGGTCATCTCGAATTTCCACTTGCACACCTGCAGGTCCCAGAGACACAGCAGGGCTTCCTCGGACCCGCTGACTGCCAGCTGCTCTTTGTGACTGACCTCCACACAGGTGACTCGGCTCCCGTGGGCCTCCAGAGGGAACACCTTGGAATTCACACACTCGTAAAGGAAGAGGTCGCCGTTGATCATGCCATAGATGACCCGATAGTCAGCCAGAACAGCCACACTGGCTATGGTGTCAGGCAGTTGGGTATAGAAGGTGTATATTGGCCCATCGATGACTGGGCAGGGGTCCCCCGGGCTGATGTCCAGCACCAGGACAGTGCTGTCATAGGCAATGGCCAGGTGGCCCTCATCCTTACTAAGAGCCATGCAGTTGACGGCTTTCCGGGCTTCTGGAGGAGGGATACACATCACGTCTTGTCTGGAATTCAGGGGGAACACCAGGACAATCCCCGAAACGAGGCCAGTGAAAAGGAGATTGGCCTGCTCGGCGACCTCCAGACACCTGACCTCGTTGGAGGTGTCCAGAGCATCTTGCTCCGCACCTGTCATAGAGAGAAGACCGCATCAAGAATGGATCACAGGGACACTGGTTCCCATCTTTTAAGGATTAAAAAAAATGCTTTTGTTACCCTTCAACTTCGCTATTGCCAGTCTCCCTGCTTTCACTCCTGCCCACCAATCATCCAAGCTTTAAAATATGACATCTCAACATCTCACTGCCCTGCCTCAGACCCTCTGAAGATTTCTCAGCACCAATATACATGCCTTTCTCTGGTCTTCAGAACCTCTCATCCCCAATATTTCCTTTTGCCACCCTCTGTAAAGGGTAAGAGAGTAAATATTTTTGCCCCGTATGCTCTCTACTGTCACCACTTAACTCTGCTGGCACAGCCCTAAAGCGGCCACAAACTACATGGAAACAAATGTGTGTTTGGATTGGCCCTTGGGCTGTGGTTTACTGACTCCTGTCTCCTTGACCACCACTGCTCTGTTTCTTCACATCCACTCTCCCCCATGACTAGCAGGCAAGCACCTCAACATTTGCAACTTCATCTGTCTTGCTCACTGTTAACTCCAGAGTTTGGCCCCAAGACTAGCACGAAACCAATGTCTGTCCAACCCAGACACGAACTTGAGAGTGAGTTTCTTTTCTCATTTTAAGATTAGCCAGGCAGAATATTGAAGGCAGAAGAAGAAAAGGACCACAGAGGATGAGACGGTTGGATGGCATCACCGATTCAATGGACATGACTTGGTGACTGAACAACAACAGGAATTTCTATACCTCCATCTACCCAGTGGGGATTGAGTAGATATTACTGCTGACGTGCCTAGATCCCCTAGTCAGTTCACCCAGATCCAAGACCTCATGGCTGTTGAGTGAAGGAAGCACCTCATTTAGAAATGCCTGGGGGCTGGGCCCACCACCTAGGATGGCCAGTGACTGCCTGATATGGGAGTAAAAAGGCTGGTCCCTTTGATTCAAGATGGGACAACCGTGAAGTGCAATTCATGTTCCTGGGCTCCTTGTGGAGTCAGGCTGAGACCAGCTCCGTGTTCAGTGCTGCTCCCACCCAGCCCGCTTCCTCTCCTGGGAGTTCTCCTCTGTGTACCTCTTGTGCAAATATCCCCATCAGGAATCCTGCCTCCAGGGAAGCCTCAACTAAAACAGGAATTGACAATCAAATGATCAATGACCATATGCTAGAAATTTATGAAATCAAGTCCTGTTTTCTGTCAGCCGCTTTTTACCTAACTGGAGTGGGGTGTTACACACTGAATGTCTGGGTCTTACCCCCAAATATGTGTTGAAGTCCTAACCCCCTAATGTGATGGTGTTAGGAGGTAGGACCTTTGGAAGGTGATTAGATCATGAGGGTGGAGTCCCCATTAATGGAATTAGTGCCCTTATAAGAAGAGACTCTAGAGCTTGCTTCTTTCTCTGCTCTCTGCCATTGGAGGACACATTGAGAAGGGGGCCATCTGCAAACCAGGAAGTGGGCTCTCGACAGATATTGATCTGCCAGGGCCTTGATCTCAGACTTTCTAGCCTCCAGATCCATGAGAAATAAGTGTCTGTTCTTTAATCTTCTCCTCTTCCTGTCTATGGTGTTTTGTTATGACAACCCAAACAGACCAAGATAGGGGCTTCAGTTCTTACCCACACAAATCACTATGCTTAAATCTTACAAACCTTCTGCCAAGTCCCAAATGCTGACTTTGTTTTTGTCCCCAGTTTTAGGGAAGTAGACATAGCTGCCATTGTGTGACACCGCCGTGAGGCCAGTGCGGTCCAGGAATGGGTTAGAGGCCCTTGGCTTCTGAGCACAGGTGAGATCCCAGACTTTAAAAGATGAGGACTGACGGGAAGCAGATGCCACCAAGGCCCCACCCCGGGCCAGCAGGCTCACTGGGGCCCCGACTCCATCCAAGACGTCCAGCAGAGTCCCTTGCGCTGACAGACTCCACACCTGAGGAGGGAAGCAGAGCAGCAGAACTGACTTCTTCCTTTTGCTGCTGTAGTTCAGGAATATTCTTAAGCTCATTTCTCTGCCTAAGATAAACTTTCAGGCTGGAGTTCAAAGGCCCTCACATTTACTCACCCCCTCAAACTTCCCTACATCTCAGCAATCAGCTACCATGGCAGTTCTCAAAGTATGTTCTGGGGAACCCCTGGAAGTTACCCTCCAGGTGGTTCTGCAAAAGGGGAGTTTTGGGGAGTTCTACAAAAACACAATTATTTTTGCTGTAATTTAAGAGGTCATTTGTCTTTTTACACATTCATCCTCTCATAAATGAGCAGTAGTCTTTGAGAAACTATGGAATATGTTATCAGAACAGATGGGAGAATGTAGAATCAAATATGAGAATCTGATTGTCTTCTATGAAGCCAGATAAGAAGGAGATTTGCCAAAATATGAAGTGATAACACTTTTCATAATTTTTGTGTGTGTTTCAGAAAATAATAACTGTTCTCACAAAATTATGTTATTATATTCCTATGTCATGTTGAGGAATTAATGGAGAAGTATTTTTAGATTTTGGCATTTAAAAGTTTAACATGGCAAGTATCAACAGATACTAAATGCAGTACAGGATCTGAAAAATGACATTTGTAGAAAAACTGGTGAAATAGGATCGAGGTGTGTAGATGAGTTTTGTTCCAAATGATATTGTCCCAATGTTAATATCTTGGTTTTGATAATGAGATCAATGTGATATAAGATGTTAACCCTGAGGATAGCTGGATGAAGAGTTGATATGTATAATTTTATGTTTTACAGAAGAGTTGCGAACAGATCCAGAGAGTACTCATATGTGTGTGTGTGTATAATCATATACATATGTATATATATGTGTGTGTATAATCATATACATATGTATATATATGTGTGTATATATGTATATATATGTCCAAACCTGCTCCTCTGAAAGTCATATATATATATATACATACACACACACACACATATATATGGGGCTTCCCTGGTGGTTCAGGTGGTAAAGAATCTGCCTGAAATGTGGGAGATCCAGGTTCAATCCTTAGGTCAGGAAGATCCCCTGGAGAAGGGAATAGCAACCCACTGCAGTATTCTTGCCTGGAGAATCCCATGGACAGAGGAGCCTGTGGGCTACAGTCCATGGGGTTGCAAAGACTTGGACGACTGAGTGACTAACACACACACATATATATATGAATACTATCTGGGCTCTCTTCACAATTTTTCTGTAAAACCTAAAACTATTTCAAAATAGATCATTTAAAAAGATATGAATCATGTTGATATAATCCACATACATGAAAGCTCCTTGAAGGTTCTCAATAACCTTTAAAAGTCTAGAGGTCCTAAGACCAGAATGTTACTGCTACTGTATCACATACTCGTCTCCCCAGCTTGGAGAACTTTGAACTTAATAGGAATTTTTTCCCCATCTCCCCAACCCTGCTCCTCTGAAAGTCAAACTCTTCCCAGTATTTTAGGTTTAGCGGGAATGCTCTCTCTTTTGTTGAATGTTTTAATAATTCCCCCTAGGTCTGTCTCTGAGTCCTAGAAGACCACCCCCACCATGTCATCCAATGACCTGCTCTGTTTTGCCTGCACTGGTTTTTGTGGGTTTCTGTATTTTGAAGCCAAATGATCCCTAAAGAACCGTACTTTGGGGCAGTCTTAAGATGGCAGAGGAATAGGATGGGGAGACCACTTTCTCCCCCACAAATTCATCAAAAGAACATTTGAACGCTGAGTAAATTCCACAAAACAACTTCTGAATGCCGACAGAGGACATCAGGCACCCAAAAAAGCAGCCCATTGTCTTCGAAAGGAGGTAGGAAATAATATAAAAGATAAAAAGAGAGACAAAAGAGGTAGCGACAGAGATCTGTCCCGGAAAGTGAGTCTTAAAAAAGAGAGAAGTTGCCAAACACCAGGAAACACTCTCACTGGTGAGTCTGTGGTGAGCCTTGGAACCTCAGAGGGCAACATAACCCAGGAGGAAAAAGAAATAAATAATTAAAACCCACAGATTACGTGCCCAATGGTAACTCCCAGGGGAGAAGCAGCGCAGACGCCCGCATTCACCACTAGCAAGCAGGGGCTGGGCAGGGAGGCGCGGGCTGCATTGCTTAGAGAAAGGACCAGGCCTGAATGCTCCGACGGCAACCTGAGGGAGCTAACTTGAGATAGCAAACCAGACTGTGGGATAACTACCCCGCAAAAAGGCGAAAAGCCCTAACCTAAGACACCATCAGACCTGCTCACAGAACAAAGGACTGAGCAGAGCTAGCCAGCTGTGGACCGGCCCATCCCCCTCCAGAGACAGACAGGTGAGGGCAGCCAGAGCCAGAAGAGGGCAGTCGTGGCCCCAGAGAGGCATCCAATACCAAACTGCAAGCAGGCTTCGTTGCTAACCAAGACTTCTTGGGATTCTGGACAGTCAACATCCGCCTAAGAAGGTGCGCCAGTTGTAGTACACCCAGAAAACTGAGCAGTAGAGACAGGGGAGTTGATAAGACGCAGTGACAGTGCTTGCCAAACACCTGGTCACCTGAGCTGCTCAGACCAGGGAAGGACGTAAAACTCAGGCCCAACTGAGTCTGCGCCTTTGAGGAGTACCCAACAACCTGAACCTGAGCAACTTAGACCTGGGAAGTGCATACTATCCAGGGCCGGCCTCGGATAGTTCCCAGCAGAGCAACCTGGAGCCTGAGCAGTGTAGACTGGGACAGCACACACGCCATGAGTGGGGGCAAACCCAGTGTGGCCGAGATACTACGTGCACACGCCAGTGTTAATTGTTTGCAGTGTTCCTCCCTCCCCACAGCATGACTGAACAAGTGAGCCTAAAAAAGTGTCCACCACCGCCCCCTAGTGTCAGGGCAGAAATTAGACACTGAAGAGACCAGCAAACAGAAGAAGCTAAAACAAACAGGGGGTATCGCCTTGGAAGTGACAGGTGCAATAGATTAAAACCCTGTAGTTAGCACTGACTACACAGGGAGGGGCCTGTAGATCTTGAGAAGTATAAGCCGGATCAAGGAACTATCTGAAAATGAACTGACCCCACACTGTCCACAACAACACCAGAGAGTCAGAGATATATTTTTACTATTATCATTCTTTAAGTTAAATTTTTTTTAATTAAGGCCTCTATTACTCCTTTAATTTACATTTTTATTAGCTACTATTACTTTGCAAATAAAAAGACCCTATTTTTTAAAGCAAACTTCATATATGTATTTTATAATTTTTGTGACTTTGTTTTTCTTCTTTAATATTGTATTTTTGAGAATCCAACCTCTACTCTACATTTTTAATCTTTGCTTTTTAGTATTTGTTATCAATTTTGTACCTTTAAGAACCCAATATTCAGTACCCATTTTTACTTGGGAGAGAGATTACTGGCTTGATTGTTCTCTCTCCCCTTTGGACTCTCGGTTTTCTCCCCCAGGTCGCCCCTATCTCCACCCTCCCTTCTCTACCCAACTCTGTGAATCTCTTTGTGTGTTCTGGGCTGTAGAGAACACTTAGGGAACTGATTACTGGCTGGATCTGACTCTCCCCTTTTGATTCCCTCTCTTCTCCTCCTGGCCACCTCAATCTCCCTCCTCCCTCTTCCCTTCTCCATGTAACTCTGTGAACCTCTCCGGGTGTCCCTCACTGTGGAGAAACTTTTCATCTTTAACCTAGATGTTTTATCATCGGTGCTGTATAGATGGAGAAGTCTTGAGGCTACTGCAAGAGTAAGACTGAAAAGCAGAGGCAGGAGGCTTAAGTCCAAATCCTGAGAACACCAGAGAACTCCTGACTCCAGGAGCTCATCAAACACCTCCATGCCTACACTGAAACGAGGCACCACCCAAGGGCCAACAAGCTCCAGAGCAAGATATACCATGCAAATTCTCCAGCAACACAGGAAAATAGCCCTGAGCTTCAATACACAGGCTGCCCAAAGTCACTCCAAACCCACAGACATCTCATAACACATTTCTGGACACTTCATTGCACTCCAGAGAGAAGAAATCCAGCTCCACCCACCAGAACACCGACACAAGCTTCCCTAACCAGGGAACCTTGTCAAGCCACCCATCCAAACCCACCCACAGCAAGGAAACTCCACAATAAAGAGAACTCCACAAACTGCCAGAAGAGGGAAACGCCACCCCAAGCACAGCAATATAAACAAGATGAAGAGGCAGAGAAATACCCAGCAGGTAAAGGAACAGGATAAATGCCCACCAACCCAAACAGAAGAGGAAGAGATAGGGAATCTACCTGATAGAGAATTCCAAATAATGATAGTGAAAATGACCCAAAATCTTGAAAACAAAATGGAGTTACAGATAAATAGCATGGAGACAAGGATTGAGAAGATGCAAGAAAGGTTTAACAAGGACCTAGAAGAAATAAAAAGGAGTCAATATATAATGAATAATGCAATAAATTAGATCAAAAACACTCTGGAGGGAACCAACAGTAGAATAACGGAGGCACAGATAGGATATGTGAGGTAGAAGATGGAATGATGGAAATAAATGAAACAGAGAGGAAAAAAGAAAAACGAAAAGAAATGTGGACAATCTCAGAGACCTCTGGGACAATGTTAAACGCCCCAACATTCAAATCATAGGAATCCCAGAAGAAGAAGGAAAAAAGAAAGACCATGAGAGAATACTTGAGGAGATAATAGTTTAAAACTTCCCTAACAAGGGGAAGGAAATAATCACCCAAGTCCAAGAAACCCAGAGAGTCCCTAACAGGATAAACCCAAGGCAAAACACCCCAAGACACATATTAATCAAATTAACAAAGATAAAACACAAAGAACAAATATTAAAAGCAGCAGGGAAAAACAACAAATAACACACAAGGGGATTCCCATAAGGATAACAGCTGATCTTTCAATAGAAACTCTTCAGGCCAGGAGGGAATGGCAGGGCATACTTAAAGTGATGAAAGAAAATAACCTACAGCCCAGATTACTGTACCCAGTAAGGATCTCATTCTAATATGAAGGAAAAATTGAAAGCTTTACAGACAAAAGCTGAGAGAATTCAGCACCACCAAACCAGCTCTCCAACAAATGATAAAGGACCTTCTCTAGACAGGAAACACAGAAAGGAAACATAGAAAGTATAAACTCGAACCCAAAACAATAAAGTAAATGGCAACAGGATCATACTTATCAATAATTACCTTAAATGTAAATGGGTTGAATGCCCCAAGCAAAAGACAAAGGCTGGCTGAATGGATACAAAAACAAGACCCCTATATATGTTGTCTACAAGAGACCCACCACGAAACCAGGAACACATACAGACTGAAAGTGAAGGGCTGGAAAAAGATACTCCATGCAAATAGAGACCAAAAGAAAGCAGGAGTAGCAATACTCATATCAGATAAAATAGACTTTAAAACAAAGGTTGTGAAAAGAAACAAAGAAGGACACTACATGATGATCAAAGGGTCAATCCAAGAAGAAGATATAACAGTACTAAATATGCACCCAACATAGGAGCACCGCAATATGTAAGACAATTACTAACAAGTATGAAAGGGGAAATTAACAATAACACAATAATAGTAGGAGACTTTAATACCCCACTCACACCTATGGATAGATCAGCCAAACAGAAAATTAACAAGGAAACACAAACTTTAAATGATACAATAGACCAGTTAGGCCTAATTGATATCTACAGGACATTTCACACCAAAACAATGAATTTCACCTTTTTCTCAAGCACACACGGAACCTTCTCCAGGATAGATCACATCCTGGGCCATAAATCTAGCCTTGGTAAATTCAAAAAAATTGAAATCATTCCAAGCATCTTTTCTGACCACAATGCAGTAAGATTAGATCTCAATTACAGGAGAAAAGCTACTAAAAATGCCAACATATGGAGGCTGAACAACACGCTGCAGAATAACGAACAAATCACAGAAGAAATCAAAAAGAAATAAAAATATACATAGAAATGAATGAAAATGAAAACACAACAACCCAAAACCTCTGGGACACTGTAAAAGCAGTGCTAAGGGGAAGGTTCATAGCAATACAGGCATACCTCAAGAAACAAGAAAAAAGTCAACTAAATAACCTAACTCTACACCTAAAGCAACTAGAAAAGGAAGAAATGAAGAAACCCAGGGTTAGTAGAAGGAAATAAATCTTAAAAATTAGGGCAGAAATAAATGCAAAAGAAACAAAAGAGACCATAGCAAAAATCAACAAAGCCAAAAGCTGGTTCTTTGAAAGGATAAATAAAACTGACAAACCATTAGCCAGACTCATCAAGAAACAAAGGGAGAAAAATCAAATCAATAAAATTAGAGATGAAAATGGAGAGATCACAACAGATGACACAGAAATACAAAGGATCATAAGAGACTACAATCAGCAATTATATACCAATAAAATGGACAACTTGGAAGAAATGGACAAATTCTCAGAAAAGTACAACTTTCAAAAACTGAACCAGGAAGAAATACAAAATCTTAACAGACCCATCACAAGCACGGAAATTGAAACTGTAATCAGAAATCTTCCAGCAAACAAAAGCCCAGGTCCAGACGGCTTCACAGCTGAATTCTACCAAAAATTTAGAGAAGAGCTAACACCTATCCTACTCAAACTCTTCCAGAAAATTGCAGAGGAAGGTAAACTTCCAAACCCATTCTATGAGGCCACCATCACCCTAATACCAAAGCATGACAAAGATGACACAAAAAGAGAAAACTACAGGCCAATATCACTGATGAACATAGATGCAAAAATCCTTAACCAAATTCTAGCAAACAGAATCCAACAACACATTAAAAAGATCATACATCATGACCAAGTGGGCTTTATCCCAGGGATGCAAGGATTCTTCAATATCCGCAAATCAATCAATGTAATACACCACATTAACAAATTGAAAAATAAAAACCATATGATTATCTCAATAGATTCAGAGAAAGCCTTTGACAAAATTCAACATCCATTTATGATTTTAAAAAAACCCTCTAAAAAGCAGGAATAGAAGCTATATATGACAAACCCTCAGAAAACATTATCCTCAATGGTGAAAAATTGAAAGCATTTCCCCTAAAGTCAGGAACACGACAAGGGTGCCCACTCAAAGAAGAAGTAAAACTCTCATTGTTTGTAGATGACATGATCCTCTACATAGAAAACCCTAAAGACTCCATCAGAAAATTACTGGAGCTAATCAATGAATACAGTAAAGTTGCAGGATATACAGTCAACACAATCCCTTGCATTCCTAAACACTAATAATGAGAAAATAGAAATAGAAATTAAGGAAACAATTCCATTCACCATTGTGACGAAAAGAATAAAATACTTAGGAATATATCTACCTAAAGAAACAAAAGACCTATATATAGGAAACTATAAAACACTGGCAAAAGAAATCAAAGAGGACACTAATAGATAGAAAAATATACCGTGTTCATGGATCGGAAGAATCAATATAGTGAAAATGAGTATACTACCCAAAGCAATCTAAAGATTCAATGCAATCCCTACCAAGCTACCAGTGGTATTTTTCACAGAGCTAGAACAAATAATTTCGAATATTGTATGGAAATACAAAAAACCTTGAATAGCCAAGCAATCTTGAGAAAGAAGAATGGAACTGGAGGAATCAACCTGCCTGACTTCAGGCTATACTACAAAGCCACAGTTATCAAGACAGTATGGTACTGGCACAAAGACAGAAATATAGATCAATGGAACAAAATAGAAAGCCCAGAGATTAATCCACACACCTATGGACACCTTATCTTTGACAAAGGAGGCAGGAATATACAATGGAGAAAAGACAATCTCTTTAACAAGTGGTGCTGGGAAAACTGGTCAATCACTTGTAAGAGAATGAAATTAGAACACTTTCTAACACCATACACAAAAATAAACTCAAAATGAATTAAAGATCCAAACGTAAGACCAGAAACTAGAAAACTCCTAGAGGAGAACATAGGCAAAACACTCCAACGTAAATCACAGTAGGATCCTCCATGACCCACCTCCCAGAATATTGGAAATAAAAGCAAAAATAAACAAATGGGACCTAATTAAAATTTAAAGCTTCTACACAACAAATGAAACTATAAGCAAGGTGAAAAGGCAGCCTTCAGAATGGGAGAAAATAATAGCAAACGAAGCAACTGACAAAGAATTAATCTCAAAAATATACAAGCAGTTCCTGCAGCTCAATTCCAGAAAAATAAACGACCCAATCAAAAAATGGGCCAAAGAACTAAACAGACATTTCTCCAAAGAAGACATACAGATGGCTAACAGACACATGGAAAGATGCTCAACATCCCTCATTATCAGAGAAATGCAAATCAAAACCACAATGAGGTACCATTTCACACCAGTCAGAATGGCTGCTCTCCAAAAGTCTACAAGCAATAAATGCTGGAGAGGATGTGGAGAAAAGGGAACACTCTTACACTGTTGGTGGGAATGTAAACTAGTACAGCCACTATGGAGAACAGTGTGGAGATTCCTTAAAAAACTGGAAATAGAACTGCAATATGACCCAGCAATCCCACCGCTGGGCATACACACCGAGGAAACCAGAATTGAAAGAGACATGTGTACCGCAATGTTCATCGCAGCACTGTTTATAATAGCCAGGACATGGAAGCAACCTAAATGTCCATCTGCAGACGAATGGATAACAAGGCTGTGGTACATATACACAATGGAGTATTACTCAGCCATTAAAAAGAATACATTTGAATCAGTTCTAATGAGGTGGATGAAACTGGAGCCTATTATACAGAGTGAAGTAAGCCAGAAAGAAAAACACCAATACAATATACTAACACATATATATGGAATTTAGAAAGATGGTAACAATAACCCTGTATATGAGACAGCAAAAGAGACACAGGTGTATAGAACAGTCTTTTGGACTCTGTGGGAGAGGGCGAGGGTGGGATGATTTGGGAGAATGGCATTGAAACATGTATATTATCATATGTGAAACGAATCACCAGTCCAGGTTTGATGCATGATACAGGATGCTCGGGGCTGGTGCACTGGGATGACCCAGAGGGATGGTATGGGGAGGGAGGTGGGAGGGGGGTTCAGGATAGGGAACACATGTACACCCGTGGCGGATTCATGTCGATGTATGCAAAACCAGTACAATATTGTAAAGTAATTAGCCTCCAATTTAAATACATTTATATTTTTTAAAAAATGAAGAACCTCAGACAAGAGAAAAAAAATAATAAAATTTTTACACGGTTAAAAAAAAGAAGAACCATACTTTGGGACTTCCGTGGTAGTCTGGTGGCTAAGACTCCTTGCTCTCAATGCAGGGACCTAGAGATCCCATGTGCCACAACTCAGAACTTGCATGTCACAAATGCAAGATTCCACATACCACAACTAACACCCGGAACAGCCAAATAAATATTTTTGTTTAGAAAAAGAATCATACTTTCTCTTCCAGAGGTGGAGGTGAGGATGATGGGCCATGCATCTCCCCCTTACCTGAATGAGTGCATCCCGGGACCCGGTGACAATCAGATTGTTTTCAGGACCAAAAATGGCTGTCTCTACCACATCTTCATGTTCAAGGTCAGTGGCCATGAATCGATGAAATCCCTGTGCATCTGCCAAAAATATCCTCACGGACCTTCCAAAACCTAAAACAGCAGAGACCAAGATTATACCTTTCACTCCTTGAGACATTTGAGAGTAATTGAGTTCAATCAATAAAGGTTTTTTTTGAGCACCTGCTATATGCAGGTGGAAAGAACACAGCGGTGAACAAGGTCGACTAGGCCTCCATCCTCATAGAGCCTACGGTTGGGAAAGGGTGAGCACAAAAGTGATCAATAACCTCATAGAAAACAGTAAAGTTGTTTATTATCACAAGGCTGTGAGTTTTCAGAGAGCTGATTCTTCCTGTTTGGGTTGCTCATGGTCTCCCAGAACAAAGCTGGACACATGGTAGATACGTTTTGAAGATGGAAGGAAGGGTGGGAAGGCAGGAGGAAGGAAGGGAAATAAAATGATTACAGCCTGTGTTAAGGGCAATGAAGTCAGGGGTTGGATGCCATGAGAAAAACAGGACTCAGAGACACACATGGCAGAGAAGGCAACATGAAGGTGGAGTCAGAGACTGGAGAGGTGTGGCCATAAGCCAAAGAATCCTGGCAGAAGCTGGAAGAGGCAAAAACAAACAAGTGAAGAGAAAACAACAGCATTAAAAAAAAAAGGATACTTTTCGGAAGACTTTGGAGGGTGCCAGTCCTACCAGTGCCTTGATTTTGGACTAGAATCATGAATAAAGACATTCTTGTTTTAAGCCACCATGCTTGTGCGGTAATTTGTTGTAGGACATTTGCATTGCTTTTAGAGAGATGAAGAGGTGGCGGGCACTGGAAGGGTGGGAATAGCGTGAGACGCCCAGAAGGAAGGAAAGGCCTGCTGTGTTTGAGAGAAGCATGGAAGCCAGTGTGGCTGGAGCAGAAGGAAGAGGAGGTGAAGGAGAGGAAGGAGGGGGCAGATTTAGCAAAACAGCAACAGGAACTTCCTTAGTGGTCCAGTGGTTAACCACCTGCCTTTGAGGAGTACTGGTGAACCTGTTTGCAGGGCAGCAGTGGAGATGCAGGCAGAGAGAACAGGTTTACGGACACAAGGTTGCGGGAGTGGGGGTGGGAGAGAGGAGAGGGTAGGACGAATGGAGAGAAGGACAGGGACACATTACACTATCGTATATAGAATAAATAGCCAGTGGGATAGCTGTGTGACTCGGGGAACTCAAACCGAGGCTCTGTGACAATCCGGAAGAGTAGGCCCCCATTAAAATCATGCTGATTTCATGTTGGGTTTGGGGGTTCTATTGCATTAAATAAGACATATAATAACACAAATGCCACTTATTTCTCTTTACCTTTTTAAATGGGGTCATAAGAGCACACACAATACAAATGCGGTTCACATTTGTAGTTTTCATTACTGGACAGTGCTGTTCTAAAGTGGCTTGACCCCTGGAAATGGCTTTGTTAAAATCAGACTGAAGGATTTCCCTGGTAGTTCAGTGGCTAAGACTCCATGCTTCCTATGCAGGGGCCTGGGTTCTATCCCTGGTCAGGGAGCTAGATCCCACATGCTTTAACTAACAGTTCACAGGTTGCAGCTAACGATCCCACAGGCGACAATGATCAAAGGTGCCACCTGTCACAACTAAGACCCAGTGCAGCCAGATAAATAAATTGATTAATTTTTAAAAATTGGACTGGGACTTCCCTGACTGCCCAGTGGTTGGGAATCCACCTTGCAATGCAGGGGACGAGGGTTCAATCCCTGGTCGGGAAACTAAAATCCCACATGATGCAGAGCAACTAAGCCCATGCGCCACAAGTAGAGAGTCCATGACGGTAATAAAAGATCTCACATGATGGAAGGAAGATCCCACATGCCGCAACTAAGACCTGATACAGCCAAATAAAAAAAAATAAAAATGAATATTAAAAAAAAATAGACTGATCTAAGGTGGCTCAAGAAAGCTGATTGCCAAAGAATTGATGCTTTTGAACTGTGGCGTTGGAGAAGACTCTTGAGAGTCCCTTGTACTGCAAGGAGATCCAGCCAGTCCATTCTAGAGGAGATCAATCCTGGGTGTTCATTGGAAGGACAGATGCTAAAGCTGAAACTCCAATACTTTGACCACCTCATGCGACGAGTTGACTCACTGGAAAAGACTCTGATGCTGGGAGGGATTGGGGGCAGGAGGAGACAGGGACGACAGAGAATGAGATGGCTGGATGGCATCACTGACTCGATGGATGTGAGTTTGAGTGAACTCCGGGAGTTGGTGATGGACAGGGAGGCCCGGCGTGCTGTGATTCATGGGGTCGCAAAGAGTCAGACACAACTGAGCAACTGAACTGAATTGAACTGAAGGTGGCTCAGACGGTAAAGAATCTGCCTGCAATGTGGGAGACCCAGGTTCAATCTGGTTGGTAAGACCCCCTGGAGAAGGGAACAGCTACCCACTCCAGTATTCTTGCTTGAGAATACCGTGGACAGAGGAGCCTGGTGGGCTACAGTTCCTGGGTTGCAAAGAGTCAGACAGACTGAGCAAATACACTTTCACTTTCAAGGACAGTGAAAGTGATCTGTAGGATGCTCCAATGATGGATAAACATCATTACCCATCTGTCCAAACCCACAGAATATACAACACTGAGATGAACCATAATGTGAGCCACGGGCTTTGAATGAGGATGCTGTGTCAGTGTAGTTTCATCAAACTTGTCGTAGTTGCAACAAATGCACCACTGTAGCGGGTGATGTTGAAAATGGGGGAGGCTAATGGGAGCAAGCAGATACCTGGAACTCTCTGTGCCTTTTGCTCAGTTTGGCTGTGAACCTAAAACTACTCTAAAATGTTTTTCTTTGAAAATAAAATCAGGATATGGAGCACCTGTTTGTCACCTCTACCAGGAAGCCTTCCCTGATTTTTCAGACTAAGTCATATGTTCCTATAACCCCTGATTCTTGTCTGAACATGGCACCAACCAGTCTTTATTGTGGCTACCTAATCACTCATATCTCCTGATATGAGGGGTTGTGTGGGCTGAGTGTACTCTATCCTCTCACCCCATGCCGCTCTATCCCTGTAACTCTCAGGCAGGAGTAACCACTCTCATTTCAGAGATAATGGAACAGAAGTCCAGAAAGTTTCAGAGATTTATCCAGAACAGGGGTTGACAAACTACAGCCCATGGGCAAAAATTGGCTGGTCATCTATTTTTATATGTGAGCTAGTAGTTTTTTTTTTTTCCATCCTTGAAAAAACTAAAATAGGATTCCTATTTCATAACACATGACAATGGTATAAAATTCAAATTTCAGCATTCATGAAAGTACTTTTTTAAACTTTTTGGCCAAACTGCATAGCATATCGGAGAAGGCAATGGCACTCCACTCCAGTACTCTTGCCTGTAAAATCCCATGGATGGAGGGGCCTAGTGGGCTAAGAGTCGGACACGACTGAGCGACTTCACTTTCACTTTTCACTTTCATGCATTGGAGGAGGAAATGGCAACCCACTCCAGAGTTCTTGCCTGGAGAATCCCATGGATGGAGGAGCCTGTTGGGGTGCCGTCTATGGGGTCGCAAAGAGTTGGACACGACTGAAGCGACTTAGCAGCAGCAGCAGCATAGCATGTGGGATCTTAATTCCCTGACCAGGGATTGAACCCTGCCCCCTGTGTTAGAAGTGTGGAATCTTAACCACTGGACCTCCAGGAAAGTCTCTCAGCATCCATGCAAATTTTATTGGCATACAGCCATACTCACTTGAAATATAACCCATGGTGACTTTTGCATTACAGGGACAGGGTTGGATAGTTATGACAGAGACCAGCAATGATGTTTACTATGAGGCCCTGTGCAGAAAGAGTTTGCCAACCCACTTCCCCATTTCCCCAGGCCCCTCTCCACTTCCAACCAAATCCGGAGTTGCCGCCTCATGACTCCAAATGAGAGCTAAACGCTACCTGCAGCGAGAAGAGACTCATCTTCAGAGACCACCAGGAACCCCACAGCTTCCGGAAGCTTTTCCAGCAGGCTGTCTCCTTCGGAGGAAACCTGTGTAGAATTAAGGATGCCCATCAAGCATTTCCACCAGGTTAAGGGTTTAGGGTCAAGGACTTGCGTGTGATGCAAGGCTCTGTCACTCACCAGCTCTGTGATCCCAAGTAATTCCTTCAACCCCAGGCTGCCTCAGTTTCCTCATCTGTTAAGTGGGTGATGATCCCAGGACTGCCTCATGGGGCTATCATGGGGTAAGAAGTGCATGGGATGGAGCCTTCTGTCTCATAATCAACCCTCCCAAAGTGGCAGCTATTATTATTGCTGTTGATGTTATTGTTGTAACCAACTCAGGGACCTGGAGACTAGTACAGCACTCTAGTTTTCTGCCCCAGAAAGAGCTCAGAGATCATAAATGAGATTGAAAGATAGATTGTAGCTGGAAGAGGGCAGTACCATTCTTCCCATTCCCAAGTTGCAGAGATGAACTGATTTTGTTCAGCTCTTAGAGGAAGGTTTGGGTTTATTTTCGGTTGTTTTTGCTTTTGTTTTTCTCTGAAGCAGGGGCAGGAGGAAGTTAATTTCTGCAATGGTTGTTGATGAAATACAATTTTTATTTTAAGGCAGGAGAAAAAAAAATTAAACATAAAATTCTCTCTGTGTGTTAGTTTGGGCCTTCTCCCTCCCTAAGGGGCAGTGTGCGTCTGCCTGACACAGTAACCAGCTCTCCTCAAAGATGGGAGTGCCTGCTCAACCACAAAGATCAATTTTTCTTTCTTCTTCTTTTTACAATTTATGCTTTAATTTTGAGGGAAATGGGGACAGTAGGATGAGTAATTCTTTTCCATGGACATTTCACTGTGAAAGAGAGTCTTTTTAAGGTTCTCATTGGTTATCTATCTTAAATAGAATAGTGTATCTACGTCAATCCCAATCTCCCAATCAGTGTTACATTAGTTTCCACTAACACAAAGTGCAACAAAGTGAAGCAGCTATAGTATCCAGATAGGGCTTCCCCATGGCTCAGTGTAAAGAATCTGCCTACAGTGAAGGAGCCCCAGGAGACACAGGTTCGATCCCTGGACTGGGAAGGTCCCCTGGAGGAGGGCATGGCAACCCACTCCAGTACTCTTGAAAGGAGAATCCCAAGGACAGAGGAGCCTGGAGGGCTACCGTCCAAAGGGTCGCACAAAGTCGGACACGACTCAAGTGACTTAGCACACGCGCACACATATATCTCCTCTGTTTTAGATGTCCTTCCCACTTCGGTCACCACGGAACACTGAGCAGAGTTCCCTGTGTTATACGGCGGGTTCCTGCCAGTTATCTGTTTTATACATGTGTGTGTGTTCAGTCGTGTCCAACTCTTTGTAACCCTATGGACTGTGCCCCGCCAGGCTCTGTCCATGGGATTTCCCAGGCAAGAATACTGGAGTGGGGTGCCATTTCCTTCTCTAGGGGATCTTCCCAACCCAGGGATCAAATCCACATCTCCTGGGTCTCCTACATTGGCAGACTAGCACCACCTGGGAAGCCCCTCTAAAAGGAGAGTAGAGCCTAAATATTTAACCTCAGAAAGAAGATGCTTTCTTCGAACCTCTAGTGGAGGGGTCTGAATCAATTTAATCTGTACTTCGAGTGGGCCTGGACTTGACTGCATCTTTAGTTTAAGTTGATTTTACCACTGTCTTCAAATGTTTTGAAAGTAGGATCAAGACTTTCTCCCCAGCAGGGCTAGGATCTGAACACTAGTGAGATTCTAGAGACCCTTAGTTCTTACAACCCAGTCACCATCCTTCTAAATAGCAGAATTGATCTCTCTTCAGCCTGACTACCAGCTTTTTGTGGGTGCTGGGGATTGTTGTCCAGTCATGTCAACAGTTTTCTGCCCTGATATACATGTTTCTAGGAATCTAGTTTGAGTTCTGCCAGAAAAAGACACTGAGAATAGTATTTGAGTGTGACTACTTTATTTGGGGGCTGATCCTAGGAAAACACTGGTGTAGAGTGGAGAATTGAGACAAGGAAGGAAAGGCAGCCAATCAGTGTGGCTCCGTAAGCAGTTACCAATGCAGGCAAATGTACGCGAGTCCTGCCGGGGATGCCCTGAGAGACAGAGTAGAGCATGCATCAGAGTTGCCCCCATTGAGGGATCAAGAGCTGGGTGGGGTTCTACCCACTACCTCTATTTCAGATTGGGTAGAGGCTGCTCCCAGGAGCATCAAGGCAGAGACCAAGTATGCGGGTATCGGGAGAGAGGGGCAGGAAAAAAAAAAAAGACTCAGCTAGGTGCAGGGTCACAGATGTGCAACTGTAATATGAGTGCCTGACATCAAGCTTTTTGACTGCTGAAGTATCCATTTCCAAAGACATCCATCTTGAATAAACAAGTTGGCAGCTGCTAGTAAAACCACTAGATAAGAAACCAGGCTGCCCACCCATGAAGGTTCCTCTTTCAGAAAACTCTGGTAATCTAGATAACTTGGGTGACCCTGCCTTCCCCTTCCTACATCCTAACTCCTCCCCGTACGTTTTAAAATTTCCAGTAAAGATTGGATCCACAAAAGGCTTGACACCCCATCCTCAAAACTGTGTGGCCCTCAGGCATGCTATCTACCTTCCTCAAAGTTCTCTGGTGGTTTTTAGCTGAAGTGCATCCCATGATCTTTAAAAAAAGAGCCACAAGAGCCGACCCAGTCATAAATAGGGGCTCCATGGGAGAAATGTGTTAGAGCCCCCTATGAGTGATGTGTGCCCAGGCAAGCACCATAGGCATTCCTAACCGAGGACATTACCATCAGTAGCCTGGGGGCCAACAGAATCGCCTTCCGAACTGGGGGGATTGGAATGGGGCGTCAAAGACGAGTTACACAGGGAGAAATCTGAACTTAACTAACATTATTTTCAGTTTACTCCGCTGTTATCCTACTGCTCCCGCCCTACCCCAGCCAACTGGAAGCCTGAAGAGGTGCCCATCTGTTCATCCCTTTTAGCGCCCTGGATGTAGTTTCCCTGTTTGCCCCCATTTTACAGATGAGGAAACTGAAGCTCAGCGAAGGGCTGAGTAGCCCAAGAATATAACCAGGCAAAGGTAGAACTGGGATTTTCTTTTTTGTTTTTGGGTTTGTCTTCATTTGTTTCCTTATTGAAGTATTGTTGATTTACAACATTGTGTTAATTTCTGGCATATGACAAAGTGGTTCAATACATATATTCTTTTCCATTATAGTTTATTACAGGTTGTTGAATAGAGTTCCCTATGCTATACAGTGGGACCTTGTTGCGTATCTGTTTTATATATAGTAGCTTGTATCTGTTCATTTCAAACTCTTAATTTATCCCTACCCCCCTGTCCTCTTTCCCCCTTGGGGACCAAAGTTTGCTATCTGTCTGTGAGTTTCTGTCTTTTAAACAAGTTCATTTGTATCATATTTTAGATTCCACATATAAGTGATGTCATATGGTATTTGCCTTTCTCTGTTTGGCTTACTTCACTTAGTGGGATACTCTCTAGGTCCATCCGTGTTGCTGTAAACGGCATTATTCCGTTCTTTTTAATGGCTGAATAGTATTTCATTATGTATATGTACCACATCTTCTTTAGCCATTCATCTGTCTGAAGGACATTTAGGTTGCTTCCATGTCTTGACTATTGTAAATAGTGCTGCAGTGAATATTGGGGCTCATGTATCTTTTTGAATTGGAGTTTTCTCTGGATTTATGCCCAGGAATGGGATTGCTGGATCATATGGCAACTCTAGTTTTAGTTTTTTTAAGGAACCTCCGTACTGTTTTCCATAGGGGCTGCACCAATTTACATTCAGGACTGGGATTATCAAACTCAGTGGGTCTGACCCTAGAGTTCATGTTCCTCGCTAGGCTGCAGGATATTAATGAAAACAATCAGTGATTGAAGGAGTAATGGGAAGCAACCAAGAGATCTGATGAAAGGACTGGGATTATCATCCATTATCATGTTTGGTGCCTTGATTGCTCAGGGAGGCTATGAGGCATGAGGTCCAGAAATCTGGAGTTTGGGGGTGGTTCTTTTTTTAAACCTTTTATTTTGCATTGGAGTATAGCCAATATACTATACTGATGCTGAAGTTGAAGCTTCAGTATTTTGGTCATCTGATACGAACAGCTGACCCATTGGAAAAGTCCCTGATGCTGGAAAAGATTGAGGGGAGAAGGAGAAGGCATCAGAGAATGAGATGGTGGTATGGCATCACCAATGCAATGGACATGAACTTGGGCAAGCTTCAGGAGATGGTAAGGGACAGGGAGGCCTGGTGCGCTACTCAGTGGGGTAGCAAAGAGTCAGGTAACAACAACAACATATCCAATTAACAATGTTGTGATAGTTTCAGGTGGACAGCAAAGGGACTCAGTCATACGTATGCATGTATCCATTCTCCCCGAAACTTCCCTCCCATCCAGGCTGCTGTACAACATTGAACAGAGTTCCCTGTGCTATAAAGTAGGTCCTTGTTGGTTATGGGATGATTCTTTAGTGGCCATATTTCTCCCTTCCTGAAACTCTCACCTCCTCAATAGGACACGCCGAACCCTCTGCGATCTATTTCCACTTCACTTCCCTTTTCTCTGTAACACCGAGCGTGTTCCTACCACCTCACCATGCAATCCCCTATTCCCTCCATCTCTGCTTATTCATCTTAGTAATCCTTTCTTCTTCTGAGAATGTCTCCCTGGAGAGGAACCTTCCAAGACTGCCTCTATCAGAAGCATTTGTTCCTTTGCCCAAGCAAGAACATGCTATTTCTACCTCTACTGAAAACAGACTCTGCTCCTCTTAGTATGACTGTGAGTCACTGGAGAGCCTGGCTCCCTTCCTAGACTGAGGGTGTGGTTGGACTCTTAACTCTACAGCCTCTCTAGTGCATGGCGTGGTGCCCTTGTTCCCCCACCTGCAGCTCCGCTATAACTCACTCTTGGTGCCCCATCCGTATCCCCTCAATGTACTCCTCTATTCCCGAAGGGCGCTCCCTGCACACCTGCAACCCTGCGCTGGGAGGCTGTTCTTTCTGACCTCATTCCTTCATACACTTGGCCCCTGTGCTAATGCTCCTGGGAGCAGTCCTCACCTAACCATTGATGGAGCTGGTAGATAGAAACCCACATCCTATCCCCTCATCAGGGACAGTTCTGATACATGTTCTATACTTTCTCCCAGAGCATCCGCAGAAAAACTGAGCATCAACAATTGCACACTGGCCAGCCCCCAGGAGACACCAAGAGATGTTTCCTGGACTGTGCCGAATTGCAAACCCCTAGAATGAAGAAGCCAAGTGTCATTCATTAAAAGATCAAAGGTGATGAAATAATGCCATCTGCAGCACATTGATGGACCTATATGACATCCCTTAAATGTGGAATCTAAAAAGAAATGATACAAATGAACTTATTTACAAAACAGAAACATACTCACAGATTTAGAAAAGGAATTTATGTTTGGGGGGAGGATGGAAGGAAGTGATAGGGAATTTGGGTCTGACATGTACATACTGGTATATTTAAATGGATAACCAACAAGGACCTACTGTATAAGCCCAGGGAACTCTGCTCAATGTTACGTGGCAGCCTGGCTGGAAGGGGATTTGGAGGAGAATGGATACACATATATGTATGACTGAGTCCCTTTGCTGTCCACCTGAAACTATCACAACATTGTTAATCAGGTATACTCTTAATATGAAATAAAGGGTTAAGAAAAAAAAAGATCAAAGGTGAGATGGTTTCTCCCAACTTCTAGGACATCTAAGCACTTTGGAGCTGAATTAATGTTGACTCAGTCAACATTAGTTGCTTACCAAAGAGATGGAGCCTGCGCTGGACCCAGTAACCATCCTTCCTTGTTTCTGGACCGAGACCCCACAGGCAAGTGTGTCTTCTTTGATGCTGGACAAACGTTGCTTCCTGTGCAGTGTTCCCGTGGCTGAGCTCCACAGACTGATCATGCCACCCTGGGACATAGTCAGCAGTGTGGCCTGGGAAGCCAGCACTGCCATGCATACCCAGGGGTCAGAGGCATCCCCCAGGATGTGGAAAATCAGCTCTGCAGTTTCCAGATTCCAAGCACTGATCTAACAGAATGATGAAAAGACAGAGCCATGTCAGAGGGAGACCTAGACTGCAAGTTTGCCAGAGTCAAATGCAAGACCTGTTCTTTTTTCTTTTTGGTCATTGCAATTAGAATCTTTTTATCTTTATACAAATTTTAATGGTTCCTTTCCATTTATTTGTTTTTGTTCAGTCGCTCAGACGTGTCCGACTCTTTGCAACCCCATGGACTGCACACCAGGCTTGCCTGTCATTCACAATCTCCCGGAGTTTGCTCAAACTCATGTCCATTGAATTGGTGATGCCATCCATTTATAGTTATTACAAAATATTGACTATATTAAAACCTGCTCTTTTTTTTTAAGAGTTTATACATTTTATTGTCAACACTCCATCAGTTTAAAGAAAAGGGAGGGAAGGACTTCCCTGAGAGTGGATAAGAATCCATTGGCCAATGCAGGGAACATGGGTTCTATCCCACTAAGCCCAAGTGCCACAACTACTGAGCCCATATGTTGAAATAACTAAAGCCCGTGTGCCTAGAGCCTGTGCCCTGCAACAAGAGAAGCCACTGCAATGAGCAGCAAAGAATGCACCGCAACAAAGAATAGCCCCTGCTCAGCACAACCAGAGGAAGCCTGAGCACAGCAGTGAAAACCTAGTGTAACCAAAATAAGTAAATACGTTTAAAAAGAAGTAACTGGCAAATTTTTTAAAAATGTAATTAAAAAGAAAAAAGGAGTGGGGAAGTGGAAGGGATCCTGGAATGGATTCTGGAACAACAAAGGAACATTTGTGGAAAAACTGATAGAATCCAAATGAAGTGTGGAGTTGAATTGATTGTAATTGTCCGTATTAATGTTTAATTTTGATAAAAGTACACTTGTTATGTCAGATGCTGGCATTTGAGAAAGCTGGGACAAGGCTACATGGGAACCACAAATCTAAAACTACTGAGAGTTCCCTGGCGGCCCAATAGTTAAGAATCCACCTTTCAATGCAGGGGACACAGGTTTGATCCCTCGTCAGGGAACTAAGATCCCACATGCCATGGGGCAACAAAGCCCATGTGTCTCAACCAGAGAGCCTACACACTCTGGAACCCGGGCACCACAGCTAAAGAGAAGCCCACAGCCACCACAAAAGATCCTGCAAGCTGCAACTGAGACCCAAAACAACAAAAAATAAATCAATATTTATTTTTTAGGAAAAAAAGGGTATTACTTCTCAAATACATATTTTTTAAAAATAAAATTGCCCTAAAATACAGCTTTAAAAAAATAGAAAAACAGTTATGCCATAAGGATATATGTTCATTCCAAGTAATTACTGATGAATAATTAGAGAAGTTTCATCCTTAACGTTACCCCCAAAAGTATCTTTTCATCAAAAGTAATCATTTAAATAATTCTATTAATTATACTAGTGGGATTTACACTAAAGGACTAGGAAAAGATACGCAGAAAGATATATACATATGTATACATGTATAAGGAAATTTGCCTCAGCTATTTGAACATGCAAAGAACTGGAAACAACCTATATGTCCAGTATTAAGGGATTAGTTAAATAAATTACAGCAGAGCCTTGCAATGGAATCTTATGAAATCACTAAACCTGCTGATTTTGAAGAATTTTTAAGGTTGTGGGCAAGGATCACTTTATGAAACTGTATATACGGTTTTATTCCCATTTTGTTTCACACACACATATATACACACATGCACACCGCCAAAAGCAAAATTATGATAATGGTTAGTTTGCAGTTATTTATTATATGTTATTTCTTTACTGTATTTTCCCAACTTTTGCTGATAACATAGCTGATTTCTATGATCAGTTTTGAAAACAGCCCACACCTCTGTAATAGTTAAACCTACACTGTCCAATAAAAATACAATGTAAGCCACACATGATTTTAAACTTTTTATAAGCCACATTTTAAAAGGTAAAAAGAAACAAGAGATATCAATTTCAATGATATACTTTTTTAACCCAATATATTCAAATGTTGTCATTTCAACATATAACCTATACAAAATTATTACAGAAATATTTTACATTATATTTTATGATACGGAGTCTTTGAAATCCAATGTGTGTTTCATGCTTACTGTGCCTGTATGCTCAGACGCTCAGTCACGTCTGGCTCTGCAACCCCATGGACTGCAGCCCGCCAGGCTTCTCAGTCCATGGGATTCTCTCAGCAAGAATACTGGAATAGGGTGTCATTTCCTTCTCCAGGGTATCTTCCTGGCATAGGGATTAAGCCTCCATCTCCTACCCCTCTTGCATTGGCAGGGGGATGCTTTCCCACTAGCACCACCTGGGGTACCCTTTGTGTACAGTTCAGTTCAGTCGCTCAGCCCTGTCCGAATCTTTGTGACCCCATGGACTGCAGCACTCCAGGCCTCCCTGTCCATCACCGACTCATGAGTTTACTCAAACTCATGTCCAGTGAGTCAGTGATGCCATCCAACCATCTCATCCTCTGTTGTCCCCTTCTCCTCCTGCCTTCAATCTTTCTCAGCACCAGGGTCTTTTCAAACAAGTCAGTTCTTCACATCAGGTGGCCAAAGTATTGGAGTTTCAGCTTCAGGATCAGTCCTTCCAGTGAACATTCAGGACTGATTTCTTTAGGATGGACTGGCTGGATCTCCTTGAGATCTCAAGAGTCTTCTCCAACACCACAGTTCAAAAGCATCAATTCTTCAGCACTCAGCTTTCTTTATAGTCCAACTCTCACATCCATACATGACTACTGAGAAAACCATAGCCTTGACTAGACGGACTTTTGTTGGCAAAGTAATGTCTCTGCTTTTTAATATGCTGTCTAGGTTGGTCATAACTTTTCTTCCAAGGAGCAAGCATCTTTTAATTTCATGGCTGCAGACACCCTCTGCAGTGATTTTGGAGCCCCCAAAATAAAGTCTGTCACTGTTTCCCCATCTATTTCCCATGAAGTGATGGGACCAGATGCCATGATCTTAGTTTTCTGAAAGTTGAGTTTTAAACCAATATTTTCACTCTCCTCCTTCACTTTCATCAAGAGGCTCTTTAGTTCCTCTTTGCTTTCTGCCATAAGGGTGGTGTCATCTGCATATCTGAAGTTATCGATATTTCTCCCAGCAATCTTGATTCCAGCTTGTGCTTCATCCAGCCCAGCATTTCTCATGATGTACTCTGCATATAAGTTAAATAAGCAGGGTGACAATATACAGCCTTGACGTACTCCTTTCCCTATTTGGACCAGTCTGTTGTTCCATGTCCAGTTCTAACTGTTGCTTCCTGACATGCATACAGGTTTCTCAAGAGGCAGGTCAGGTGATCTGGTATTCCTATCTCTTTAAGAATTTTCCAGTTTGTTGTGTTGCACACAGTCAAAGGCTTTGGCATAGTCAATGAAGCAGAAATAGATGTTTTTCTGGAATTGTGTTGCTTTTTCAATGATCCAACGGATGTTGGCAATTTGCTTTCTGGTTCCTCTGCCTTTTCTAAAACCAGCTTGAACGTCTGGAAGTTCACGGTTCATGTACTGTTGAAGCCTGGCTTGGAGAATTTTGAGCATTATTTTACTAGCGTGTGAGATGAGTGCAATTGTGCAGCAGTTTGAGCATTCTTTGGCATTGCCTTTCTTTAGGATTGGAATGAAAACTGACCTTTTCCAGTCCTGTGGCCACTGCTGAGTTTTCCAATTTTGCTGGCATATTGAGTGCAGCACTTTCACAGCATCATCTTTCAGGATTTGAAAGAGTTCAACTGGAATTCTACCACCTCCACTAGCTTCGTTCGTAGTGATGCTTCCTAAGGCCAATTTGACTTCACATTCCAGGATGTCTGGTTGAGCTTGGTGATTACATCATCGTGATTATCTGGGTTATGAAGATCTTTTTTGTATAGTTCTTCTGTGTATTCTTGCCACCTCTTCTTAATATCTTCTGCTTCTGTTAGGTCCATACCATTTCTTTCCTTTATTATTCCCATCTTTGCATGAAATATTCCCTTGGTATCTCTAATTTGGACTCTAATGTTCCCTTGGTATCTCTAATTTGGACTCTAAGTGGACTGCCGCAGGGGCAGAAGCTCTGGGTGCAGCAGACCTCGGTATGGCATAAGCCCTCCTGGAGGAGGTTGCCATTAACCCCACCATAGAGCCGCCAGGATTTACACAGGACTGGGAAATGAACTCTTGGGGAGCACAAACAGAACTTAGTGCACACCAGGACCTAGGAGACAGGAGCAATGATCCCACAAGAGACTGACCCAGACTTGCCCGTAAGTGTCCAGGAGTCTCCAGCAGAGGCGTGGCTCGGCAGTGGCCTGCTGCAGGGCTGGGGCACTGAGTGTAGCAGTGTATGCGTGGGACCTTTTGAAGGAGGTGACCATTATCTTCATTACCGCCACAATAGTTTGGCCCCAGCGGATGCTGATTGCAGCCATGAAATTAAAAGACGCTTACTCCTTGGAAGGAAAGTTATGACCAACCTAGATAGCATATTAAAAAGCAGAGACATTACTTTGTGAACAAAGGTCCGTTTAGTGAAGGCTATGGTTTTTCCAGTGGTCATGTATGGATGTGAGATTTGGACTATGAAGAAAGCTGATCGCTGAAGAACTGATGCTTTTGAACTGTGGTGTTGGAGAAGATTCTTGAGAGTCCCTTGGACTGCAAGGAGATCCAACCAGTCCATTCTAAAGGAGATCAATCCTGGGTGTTCATTGGTAGGACTGATTTTGAAGCTGAAGCTCTAATACTTTGGCCACCTCATGTGACGAGTTGACTCACTGGAAAAGACTCTGATGCTGGGAGGGATTGGGGGCAGGAGGAGACGGGGACGACAGAGAATGAGATGGCTGGATGGCATCACCGACTCAGTGGAGGTGAGTTTGAGTGAACTCTGGGGGTTGGTGATGGACACGGAGGCCTGGCGTGCTGTGATTCATGGGGTTGCAGAGAGTCGGACAACTGAACTGAACTGAACTGAAATAACAGGGAGGGAACACAGCCCCACCCATCAGTGGAAAATTGGATTTAAGATTTACTGAACATGGCCCTGCCCATCAGAACAAAACCCAGTTTCCCCCTCAATCAGTCTCTCCCATCAGGAAGCTTCCATA
Source organism: Moschus berezovskii (assembly GCF_049115385.1). Taxonomy (NCBI): domain Eukaryota; kingdom Metazoa; phylum Chordata; class Mammalia; order Artiodactyla; family Moschidae; genus Moschus; species Moschus berezovskii. The sequence continues at coordinate 105,834,586 of NC_142467.1, read as the reverse complement.
AGCCTCTTACCCTTCTTCATCAGAGGGCAGACAGACTGAAAACCACAATCACAGGAAACTAACCAATCTGATCACATGGACCACAGCCTTGTCTAACTCAATGAAACTTTGAGCCATGCCATGTAGGACCACCCAAGACGGATGGGTCATGGTGGAGAATTCTGACAAAACATGGTCCACTGGAGAAGGGAATGGCAAACCACTTCAGTATTCTTGCCTTGAGAACCCCATGAACAGTATGAAAAGGCAAAAAGATAAGATGCTGAAAGATGAACTCCCTAGGTTGATAGGTGCCCAATATGCTACTGGAGATCAGTGGAGAAATAAATCCAGAAAGAACGAAAAGATGGAGCCAAAGAAAAACAATACCCAGTTGTGGATGGGACTGGTGATGGAAGCAAGGTCCGATGTTGTAAAGAGCAATATTGCATAGGAACCTGGAATGTTAGGTCCATGAATCAAGGCAAATTGGAAGTGGTCAAACAGGAGGTGGTAAGAGTGAACATCAACATTTTAGGAATCAGTGAACTAATATGGACTGGAATGGGTGAATTTAACTCAGATGACCATTATATCTACTACTGTGGGCAGGAATCCCTTAGAAGAAATGGAGTAGCCATCATAGTCAACAAAAGAGTCCGAAACGCAGTACTTGGATGCAATCTCAAAAATGACAGAATGATCTCTGTTCGTCTCCAAGGCAAAGCATTCAATATCATGGTAATCCAAGCCTATGCCCCAACCAGTAATGATGAAGAAGCTGAAGTTGAACGGTTCTTTGAAGACTACAAGACCTTCTAAAACTAACACCCAAGAAAGATGTCCTTTTCATTATAGAGGACCTAGAATGCAAATGTAGGAAGTCAAGAAATACCTGGAGTAACAGACAAATTTGGCCTTGGAATACAGAATGAAGCAGGGCAAAGGCTAATAGAGTTTTGCCAAGAGAACGCACTGGTCACAGCAAACACCCTCTTCCAACCACAAGAGAAGACTCTACACATGGACATCACCAGATGGTCAATACTGAAATCAGATTGATTATATTCTTTGCAGCCAAAAATGGAGAAGCTCTATACAGTCAGCAAAAATAAGACTGGGAGCTGACTGTGGCACAGACCACAAACTCCTTATTGCCAAATTCAGACTTAAATTGAAGAAAGTAGGGAAAACCACTGGACCATTCAGATATGACCTAAATAAAATCCCTTATGATTATACAGTGGAAGTGACAAATAGATTCAAGGGATTACATCTGATAGACAGAGTGCCTGAAGAGCTATGGATGGAGGTTCATGACATTGTACAAGAGGCAGGGATCAAGACCATCCCCAAGGAAAAGAAATGCAAAAAGGCAAAATTGTTGTCTGAGGAGGCCTTTGTGTATAGCACATCTCAATTTGGAATAGCCACATTTCAAGTGCTCGATAGCAATATACAGCTGGTGGTCACCATATTGGACAGCATAGCTTATAAGCTACCAATATTAGTTGAATGTTAACAAGTACCAATGACTTTTATTACTTCATTGTATAACAATTAATAGCTATTAATTATTTGGTGCTTACTATGTACCAACAAACTGTGGGAAATTCTTAAAGAAATGGGAATACCAGACCACCTGACCTGCCTCCTGAGAAATCTATATGCAGGTCAAGAAGCAATAGTTAGAACTGAACATAAAAAACATAACATATCAAAGTTTGCAAGATGTAGGTAAAGCAGTACTCAGAGGGAAATTTATAGCACTAAAAACGACTGTATTAAATACTATGAAAGGTCTCAAATCTTAAGGTCAGAAAGAACTATCAAGGTTATCTAAACTTCAAAATATGGCACCCTCTGAAGCAGTTGTGTACTTCTGTCTCATTTCAGGGAACACCTCCTTATAAACACAATATGTTGTCTTTGAAAGCTCTGGTCTCAGCCTTCCTTTGCAAACAGGGCAGGTATTTGTTACCTTTGAGCCCGAAGCTGAATACACAACCTTCTTTACTTCATCCACATGAAGGCTCCAGGTCTGAGATTCAGTGGGATCTTTTGAACCTCTGTCCCAAATGGTGAATTTCTCCTGGCCAGAGAGTAAGTCCCACAAGCGCAAGGTGTGGTCTTTCGAAGCAGAGACGGCGAGTGTCCCCTGGGCAAACACTTCCACACACCTCACCTCTCCTGCAACAGACCAGGGTGGAGAAGAGTACATTAGCTGGGAACATTTCGACCTTCCAACTCCCAGAACATCTATGGGCTTGGAAATCCCTGGTATACCACAGAAGAGCTGTAAGATTAGAACACGGCTGAATTACAGATAATGGAATGCGGACTTTTCTGGTGGTCCAGAGGTTACGGCTCTGCCTGCTAATGCAGGGGACACAGGTTCGATCCCCGGTCCAGGAGGACTCCACGTGTCGTGGCGCAGCTAAGCCCGTGAGTCGCAACTACCGAGGCCTCACCCTAGAGCCCGTGAGCTGCAGCTACGGAGTCCTGGCACCACAGCTACGGAAGCCTGCATGCTTTCAGGTCCGTGCTCTGCCGTATGAGTCACCCCCGCTCACCGCAACAGAGAAAAAGCCCGCACAGCGACGAAGACCCAATTCAGCCAAAACCAAGTAAGTACGTAAGTGAATACATCAAAAACCATAATGGAATGTGGCAAAGCTAAACTGAATGAAACGGCTGGTTGGGATCAAATCATTTGCCCAAATGCTGAATCTCTAATAAACAGATCATTGAAATGTATAAAAGTTCACCATCTAGGGAGTGTTTAAAGTTAACAAACTAACAAAAAAACCAAAGTGAGATTATAGAAACTTTCATATTCGTGGAGAGATATTTTTCTAGGAAAAACACGAAATCTGGAAGACATAAAGGGGAAAAATTGACCAATTGGATTGGATAAAAGTGTAAAATTTCAGAAGGATAAACTTGAAAGATATCACACACTGGGAGAAAATATTTGCAGTCTATAACAGGTAAGTGAAGACCCTCCCTAATAAACAAATAGTTCTTACAAATAAGCAAGAAAAATGAAAATAACCTACTCACAAACTGGACAACGAATATAAACAAGAAATTTACAGAAACAGTACAAGTGGACAATAGCATTTGAAAGTGATACTCAACCTTACTAATAATCACAAAAATCCATCATGAAATACCAATACTATTATTATCCATTGTATTGACAAAAATTTGATGGATTGCTTGCTGGAGTGCTGGCAGAGATACAAGAAATCAGTTATTCTTATACCCCACTAATGAGAGTATAAGTTGATGAAAACTTGCAAAGATGTAACTTGGTGACATTTTTTTAAAGTTAAAATGTGCAACCTCTTGGTTTTGATAATATACTGAGTTGTATAAGGCATTGCTAGTCTGGGAAGCTGTATGAAAGGTACATGGGAACTGTTTGTACTATTTCAACTTTTTCAGAGTCTATAGATTTTTTTAGTATAAGAAGCTAAGAAAAAGAGGGAAAACATGAAAAAAGTGCATACAATTTGACTACGAAATCCCACTTCTAGAAATGCTGTCTTACAAAAGTAATAGCAGAAGTGTGTGAAGATGGATAAGGACTTTAATTGCAGTATTGTCTAAGTAAAACAAACAAGCAAACAAAAAAACTGGGGACTTTCCTGGTGGCCCAGTGGCTAAGACTCCGATCTCCCAAAACTGGGGGCTTGGGTTCAATCAATCCCTGGTCAGAGAGTTAGACCTCACATGCTAAAACTCCCACCCAGTGCAGTCAAATAAATAAATGTATATTTTTAATGTTCAAAATGGATGGAGGGGATACACTGAGGACACAGAAGCCATTCTAATCTTTATTAAAGAAAACTCCCAAAGGGAAAAACATGTGCAGTCACACACACTGAAGTCGATCGGGTTCTGGGGTCTCTCATGTGTGGGGGAATTTAAAGGGCTGATCCAGTCCCAAAACTTCAGGGTCCTGGTTAAACTGTCTCCAAAAGAGAACCTCGTTGTCAAGTTTTTTTCTTGTTTAGTCTTTCCTCTTTAACAGCAGCCTGAAAGAAGACAATTCTCTTTTTCCACTAGAAATATAAAACTGAAAGCCCATCCTGGAACTCCCCTGGTGGTCTGTGGCTAAGATTCCATTCTCCCAGTGCAAGGGGCTAGGACTCGATCACTTGTCCAGGAACCAGATCCCACATGCTGCAATGAAGATCAAAGATCTTGTGTGCCTCAACCGAGACCCGACACAGCAAAACAAATAAATTAACAAATAAGTATTTAAAAAACCAAAAACAACCTATGAAAAATGAGTTGGTTAAATAATATGGTGTGTGTTAACTGCTGAGTCGCGTCTGACTTTTTGGGACCCCATGGACTGTAGCCCACCAGGCTCCTTAGTCCATAGAATTCTCCAGGCAAGAGTACTGGAGTAGATAGTCATTCCCTTCTTCAGGAGATCTTCCCCACCCAGGGATCAAAGCCAGGTCTCCTGCATTGCAGCAGATTCTTTACCATCTGAGCCACCAGGGAAGCCCAAATAATATGGTACACCCATGTAAAGAATATTATGCAGGAATTAAAAATAATAAGGAAGGAGGTATATATATATGCCCTGGAAAAGGAAATGGCAACCCACAACAGTATTCTTGCTGGGAAAATCCCATGGGCAGAGGAGTCTGGCGGTCTATAGTCTACGGGGTTGCAAACAGTTGGACATGACTGAAGTGACTGAGCGCGCGCACACACACACACACACACACACATACATATGCATTGACCTGACCATAATAGTCATTATTACTACAATAGCCAATGTTTACTGAGTGCTTTCTGTGTGCCAAGCATAGCTGTTAACATACATTAAACTCCTTTAATCTCATAACAACTTTTGAGATATTATTATTATTATCCCATTGGGTTTCCCTTGTGACTCAGGTGGTAAAGAATCCACCTGCAATGCAAGAGACCCTGGTTCAATTCCTAGGTCAGGAAGATCCACTGGAGAAGGGAATGGTTACCCACGCCAGTATTCTGGCCTGGAGAATTCCATGGACTGTATAGTCCATGGGGTCAAAAAGAGTTGGGCACGACTGAGTGACTTTCACTTTCACTTTCGTAGATGGGGAAACTGAGTCATAGCTCAGAATGGTAACATATGCAAAGCCACATGGCTAATAAGTAACTGAGCCAGTATCTCAGCCAGAAGCCCAGACTCTCAATCTCTACAAAACACTGGTACAATCTATTGGGCTTCCTTGGTGGCTCAGATGGTAAAGAATCTGCTTGCAATGCAGGAGACCTGGGTTTGATCCATGGGCCAGGAAGATTCCCCTGGAGAAGGGAATGGCAACCCACTCCAGTATTCTTTCCTGGAGAATTCCATGAACAGAGAAGCCTGGTGGGCTACAGTCCATGGGGTTGCAAGAGTCAGACACGACTGAGCAACTAACACACATACATTGTGACAAAAGCAAGCTGCAGCCCAGTGTATAAAACAGCATGATGTGATTTTTGACAAGAGCTCAAAAGACAGAGCTATGTCTGCATAAGCCTAGAGAAAAAATTGCTAATGGTGTATAACAGACTGTGTTCACTGATCACTTCTGGGGGAACATTGAAGGATCAGGGGAGAGTAAAGGAAGGGAATTTTGTTTTAGAATTCACATGTCACCAGTATTTGGAATGATTTTTATTTCTTGAGATTGGGGTATTTTTCAACCAGAATTTTTATAAATAATAACACTTTATAATACTTCCCATACATAGGCCATTATATCGTTGTTAAAATGAGTTAGAGGATCTCCTTGGTTGTCTAGTGGTTAAGAATCCACCTGCCAATGCAGAAAACATGAGTTCAGTCCCTGGTCGAGGAAGACTCCACATGTCACAGAGCAACTGAGTCCACACGCCACAGCTACTGAAGCCTTTGCCTCCCAGAACCTGTGCTTTGCAACAGGAGACGCCACTGCAGTGAAGAGCCTTGCGGGGCTACAGTTCATGGGGTCGCAAAAAGCTGGACATGACTGAACAACCAACACACACACATATGGTGTTTTCGTTTTTTTCAGTAAATTGATTACTGAATTTTTCTGATTACAGATAATAAGAGTTTGAAGACTTTAAAAAATGAATCAAGGTCGCCATGAGTCAGATACTGTACAGAGACTGAATCATCCTCTGGGAAAATAGCCATCCTGATGAAAATAATAAAATAAAGAGACTCATTTGTCAGTACTCTATCAGTACCTACTCCACTGCAACCCCTTAGACAAAAAGAATAAAATTAAAGTATCTAATGCTGGGAACTTTGGGGTTAGGGAGTGTTTTAATCTGTTGCAGCCTGTTTGGAAAGCAATATGATGGCATTTCTCAAAACCTATAGGAATGTTCATACTTTCCAAATCAAGAGTGCCACTCACTGGAAATATTCAACAGAGTGGAAAAAATACTGACCAAGAGTTAAAACAGATACTCCCAATATTATCCAAATAGCAGATAACTAGAAATAGCCTAAATAGCTAAAAAATGTTTAAATAATTTTAAAAATTTAATAAATTCTAGAACATGATCTATCAAGATAAATGAAATATTTTAGTGCATTTAAAGTTATGACCAACCTAGACAGCATATTAAAAAGCAGAGACATTACTTTGCCAACAAAGGTCCGTCTAGTCAAGGCTGTGGTTTTTCCAGTGGTCATGTATGGATGTGAGAGTTGGACTGTGAAGAAAGTTGATCGCCAAAGAATTGATGCTTTTGAACTGTGGTGTTGGAAAAGACTCTTGAGAGTCCCTTGGACTGCAAGGAGATCCAACCAGTCCATTCTAAAGGAGATCAGTCCTGGGTGTTCATTGGAAGGACTGATGCTAAAGCTGAAACTCCAATACTTTGGCCACCTCACGTGAAGAGTTGACTCACCAGAAAAGACTCTGATGCTAGGAGGGATTGGGGGCAGGAGGAGACGGGGACGACAGAGAATGAGATGGCTGGATGGCATCACCGACTCGATGGACATGAGTTTGAGTGAACTCCGGGAGTTGGTGATGGACAGGGAGGCCTGGCGTGCTGTGATTCATGGAGTCGCAAAGAGTTGGACACGACTGAGCGACTGAACTGAACGGAAACATTGTAAAGATGAAGATACAATGAATCAGAGTAGCATTATTCACAACAGCTCCAAATTGGGAACAGTGTAAATGTCCTTCAAGTGATGAATGGTTGAAAACCTATTGCTTGCATACAAGGGAATACAATGCAGCAATGCAAAGGAACAAACTATCTATGCTTGTAACAATATAAATGAACTGCAAACATATTATGTGGGGTGAGAGAAAACCGATGCAAAAGATTACATAGTACACAGTTTCATTTATATGAAATGTCCAAAAGCACATATCTATAGCCTCAGAAAGCACGTCAGTGTCTGTCATGGGGCTGGAGTGCCCACTCACACTGTGTGTGTGCCAGTCGCTCAGTCGAGGCCAACTCTTTGCGACCCCATGGACTGTAGCACCATCAGGGCTCTCTGTCCATGGGATTCTACTGGAGTGTGGTGCCATTCCCTTTTCCAGGGGATCTTCCTAACCCAGAGATCAAACCCAGTCTCCTGCATTGCAGGCAGATTCTTTACCGTTTGAGCCACCGGGGAAGTGCCCACTCACAAAGATGAGCTAAATAAGCAGCTATTGTTTGCAGCTACTGTGTTTGGGGTGATTTTGATTTTGCATTTTCATTTTCATATTCTTTTCTATTGTGGTTTATCACAGGACATTGAATATAGTTCCTCTGCTATAGAATAGAACCTTGTTGTTTATCCATTCTATACACACGTTTGCACCTCCTCACCCCAAACTCCCATCCATCCCTTTCCCAAACCCCTACCCTTGGCAACCACAAGTCTGGTCTCTTTGTCTGTGAATCTGATTCTGTTTTGTAGATAAGTTCATTTGTATCATATTTTAGATTCTACATATGAGTGATATCATATGGAATCTGTCTTTTTCTGACTTCGTGTGATAACCTCGAGGTCCGTCTGTGTAGCTGCAAATGGCATTATTTCATTCTTTTTTGTGGCTAATATTCATATATATTATATATATATTACATCTTTGTCTATTAATCCATTGATGATTGCTTCCAAGTCTTGGCTATTTTAAATACTGCTGCTATGAACATAGGGAGGCAGGTATCTTTTCAAATTTTAGTAAAAATATATCCCCAGGTATCGGATTGCTGGATCATACGGCAACAATCTTTAGTTTGAGAACCCTCCTTACTATTCTCCATAGTGGCTGTTCTGATCTGCATTCTTGTTTGGGGTGTTTTGTTACACGGCTGTAGCTAGCTGATGTAGGAACAAAGACCACAGTCTTGATACAGAGAAGTGAATTGGTGGTAAAATGGACCCTGGTGACTGACTGATCACTGTAGGACTCTCAGAGGAGCCTGATCACCAGCCCCATTTTCCAAGCCTCACCTGTATGTCCAGGTAGGATGTGGATCACCTGCTGTTCCTCCATGTCCCACACAGCCAGCATGCCCTCCTGGGTGCCAACCAGCAACAGCTTCTCTTCCAGGCTCCATGCCATGGCAGTGATGCCTGCAGCCACACAGAAACGAGAGCTCATAGATCTGAGTACTCAGCCATGAAATACTCCCCTCACTTCTCAGATAAGGAAATTGAGGCACAGAGTCAGTTCCTTGTCCAGAGTCACACATCTAGAAGTGGCAGAGCTGGAATTTCAAAGCCAGTACTGTTCGATGCCAGATGCAGACTCGGAGCTGTCCTGTTTATTCTGCTCTGAGGTAGGAAGATGGACTAAACCACTGTTCAGTCACAAGTATCTCTAGTTCAGTGATTCCTACCCAGGGGTGGTTCTGCCCCCACACCCAGGGCACACTGGGAAATGTCTGGAGACACTTCTGGTTGTTAAAACTGGGATATTCATGTGCTCAGTCACTCAACTGTGTCCGACTCTGTCCCCATGGACTGGGGCCCACTAGGCTCCTCTGTCCATGGGATTTTCCAGGCAAGAATACTGTAGTGGGTTACCATTCCCTTTCCCAGGGGATCTTCCCAACCCAGGGGTCAAACCCGCATTTCTTGTGTCTCCTGTATCGGCAGGCGGGTTCTTTACCACTAGCACCACCTGGCAACAAGACTAGAGCTCATACAACTGGCACAGTGGGTCTGAAACACAAAACATTTTCCTGCTGAGATGAGGAAAACCAAAAAGCTTCTGAGTTGTGACTGCCTTTCCCTATGCTTTGACAGATCTTACCAATCAATCAACCACCATACTCTATGATCTGCCCCACTGCCAACAGTAGCCATTCTATTGATATCAAGCTTCTTTTAGTAATAAAATCCACAGCCACAGGTTTCGTTGAGTATGTACTTACCCAGACTAAGACCATAATTTCCAGGCTCCCTTATAGCCAAAGATGGCCATGTTCTCACCCAGTGAAACAGGAGCAAAAGTGTTCAGTTCTGCTTCAAGGCTGTGTCCTTGAAGGGAAGGGGACTGCCATCTACTTCTTCCCTCTTCCCCCTGGCTGGAATGCCACTGTGATGGTAAGGGCTGGAGCAGCCATTTTGGGCCATTAAATGGAAACCTCACATTGACAATGGCAGAGCAACAAGTTTGAAAATGTCTGAGTCCCTGACAACATGGAGACACCATATTACTTTTATTTATGCCGGGATCCTTGTGTGAGAGAGAAATGAAGTTCTTTTTTATTTTAGCCATTGCTATGTTGCCTTTTGTTACAGCATTAGAATTAGTATCATAATAAATGTACATTCTTTCTTGTTAAACTAGAGTCAGTCTCAGAATCCTTCTCAACACAGCATTCTAGTAGCTGTCCCTAAATCAATTTTTTTTTCCATGCATTGTATCAAGTGTCTCTTAGAATTTCTATTTTTGAAGCTCTGTGCCTTGAGAGTGTAGCTTTCCCTACAAGACCCTGTGGCACAGAAAAGGCATAAGTTGTATGGCTGGTATTTGAACAACAAGCTATTTGTATTCAGTGGCCTCATGATCAATGTGAGACTGTGAGTGGGCAGATAAAGGGATGGGTGAGTGGTGGCGGACTGGTGGGTAGGTGGACAGACGACTGGCTGGATGAGTGGGTCAGTGAATGGATGGGTATGAGAAGCGTAGATGGATTTGACAGATGGGTGGATGAGTTGATGAATGGCTGAGTGTCTGGATGGGAGGAGGGGTGTGTGAGTGCATAGAAGGTGGCAATTTGGGGAAAACGGAAGGTAGGCGGTGTGGACAGAATGGTGAAGGGAAGGTTGACTATTGGAAATATGGTGGATGGATGGGTGGATGGGTGGGAAGGAAAGAAGGAAGGAGGGGTGGAAGGACATACAGGTGGATAGATGAAAGGAAGGAAGGGTGGGTAGAGGGGTGGAGGGATGAATGGAAAGACAGATGGATAGCTGAGTGGTTAGCAGAAGGGAAGAGAGGGAGGGAGGGGGTTTGGATGGAGGAAGAGGCAGACGGAAGGAAGAGAGGGGTGATGGGCGGGTGGATGGAGAGATGGGTGACAAATGGACGGAGAGAACGAAATCCTCTCACCCTCTGACATTCTGGCGTCCCGTGGAGAACCGATAAGTCCCACCAGCCTCCCAGGGGCCAGTCAGGAGCCAGTCTCTGGTTTCCAGACTTACTAGCATGAGGCTGTGAAAGCACAGGAGCTACGGTGAGACGGGCACCGAGCTCTGAGTGACGAGACCCCAGACGCAGTCAGCATCTGCTTGCTCTGGGCTTATTAGCAGTATTTACACTAGTCATCTACAGTCCCTGGGGGACAGATGGAGTCAAGTCAGCATGAGACAGCAGGGCCAGGCCCAGTCGGCACCCTTGGGGCTTCCCAACTGGCAGAGGGGAGCCCCAGAGAGCAGCCTGAAATCCCTGCAGCCACTGCCCCCAGGCAGACGGGGACTGGCTGGGGAGACCCACCTTTGTGACAGCCGGTGAGGGTTGCCCGCAGGGGCCCTCCAGGGGGCTGGAGGAATCCTCCAAGGGGCACCAGCACAGGCTGTGGGCACATCCGGAACCAGCTCTGTGCCTGTTGGCACAGCTGTCCCACCAGCCCGGGATGTGACGTGGTGAAGAAATGGAGTCTGGCCAAGAGTTCTGTGTGCAGGACGCTCCTCTCTGCAACAGAAGGGACGCTGGTTAAGGGAGGGGCCCGCTCCCCCAGGTGGAGCCCTCCCCGCTCCGGTCTCCATTTCTGCTCTCTCCGCCCGCTCGCCCCTACTGCAAGCGCACCAGGCAGATCCCCACCTCCTACCCTGGACCGTGGGTTTCCTGAAAACAAAGACAGTGCCTGTCTTACTCGTGGCTATGTTCTGAACACCACGTCGTGTCCTACTCTTTGCGACCCCATGGACTGTAGCCCACCAGGCTCCTCTGTCTTTGGAATTCTCCAAGAAAGAATACTGGAGTGGGCAGTCATTCCCTTCTCCAGGGGATCTTCCTGACCCAGGGATGGAACCCAGGTCTCCTACATTGCAGGCAGATTCTTTACCATCTGAGCCAACAGGGGAACCCAGGCACCCAACCAATGTCTAGGATCATTTCACCAGCAGTCCATAGTTACTGAGTGGGTTAGTGTCCTGTGGTTGCTATAAACAAGACAACTTTGGGGGCTTCAAACAACAGAACCTTCTTCTCTCACAGTTCTGGGGGCCATAAGTCTGAAAGCAAGGTGTGGGTAAGGTTGTGCTCCCTCCACAGGTTTTAGGGGAGCATCCCTCCCTGCCTCTTTCAGCTTCTGGGGGCTCCAGGCATCTTTGGCTTGTGGCCACATCACTTTAATTTCCTCTTTTTATTATTTCAAACCTTTGTTTCCTTATTTTGGCTGTGCTGGGTCTTGGTTGCTGTGGGCTTTCTCTAGTTGCAGCAAACAGGACGACGCTTTGTTGCACTGCATGGGCTTCTTGTCGTGGTGGTTCTCTTGTTGCAGAGCACAGTCTCTGGGGCCAGGGCTACAGAAGTTGTGCTTCGTGGGATTAGTTGCTCTGTGGCATGTGGGATCTTCCCAGACCAAGGACTGAACCCATGTGCCTTGCATTGGCAGGAGGATTCTTATCCACTGTACTACCAGGGAAGTCCTCAATTTCTCTTTTTTTATTTTTAATTTTTTATCCAATTTAAAAAGGTTACACTCTATTTACAGTTATTACAAGATATTAGCTATATTACCCATGTCGTACAATACATCCTTGTAGACTATCTTACTCCCCCGCTCCTATTTTGCCCCCTCCATCCCCTCTAAGGCTTCCCTAGTGGCTCAGCTGGTAAAGAATCCGCATACAATGCAGGAGATCTGTGTTTGATCCCTGGGTTGGGAGGATCCCTAGAGAAGGGAACAGCTCCTGGAGAACACCACTCCAGTATTCTGGCCTGGAGAATTCCACGGACTGTATAGTCCACAGGGTCGCAAAGAGTTGGACACGGCTGAGTGACTTTCACTTCACCATTCCCTCGCCCGCTGGTAACCATTAGCTTACTGTTGTGAGTGTGCTCCTTTTTATTACATTCACTAGTTTGTTCTATTTGTTAGATTCCATGTATGTGATATCATACAGTATTTGTCTTTCTCTGTCTGGTTTATTTCGTTTAGCACAATCCCCTACGAGTCCATCCATGTTGGTGCAAATGGCAAATTTTCATTCTTTTTTATGACTGAGTCAGTTCAGTTCAGTCGCTCAGTCGTGTCCGACTCTCTGCGACCCCATGAACCACAGCACGCCAGGCCTCCCTGTCCATCACCAACTCCCGGAGTTCACCCAAACCCACATCCATTGAGTTGGTGATGCCATCCATCCGTCTCAGTAGTACTCCATTGAATATACGCACCAAATCTCCTTTATTCATTCATCTGTCCACGGACATTTTAGGCTTCTTTCATATCTGGGCAATTGTAAATAATTCTGCTATGATCACTGGGGCTCAAGTATCTTGCAGTGTTTTTGTTTTGTTTTGTTTACCCTGGAATGGAATTATTGGGTCATAAGGTAGCTCTATTTTTTAGTTTTTTTGAGAAACCTCCATACTGCTTTCCCCAGTGGCTGCACCAATTAATATTCCCACCAACAGTGTGTATGTGTATCAACCAAATTTCTGCCTCTGTCTTGACATGGCCTTCTCATCTGTGTGTCTCTGCATTTTCCCTTTATTTTTTTTGGTTTCAAATCTCATTCTGCCTTCTTATAAGGACACTTGTGATTGCATTTTGGGCCTGCTTGGAGGATCCAAGATAAACTCTCCACCCTAAGAACCCTAATCACATTTTCTTTCGCCATATAAAGTAATAGTTATAGATTTTAGGGATTAGAGAAGGAACTGGCCACTCACTCCAGTATTCTTGCCTGGAGAATCTCATGGACAGAGGAGCCTGGTGGGCTATAGTCCCTAGGGTCGCCAAGAGATAAACATGACTTAGCAACAACCACCAGGGTTTAGTGGTCTATGCCAAAAAGCCTTTGACTATATTGACTATGCCAAAGTCTTTGACTGTGTGGATCACAATAAACTGTGGAAAATTCTGAAAGAGATGGGAATACCAGACCACATGACCTGCCTCTTGAGAAACCTATATACAGGTCAGGAAGCAACAGTTAGAATTGGACATGGAACAACAGACTGGTTCCAAATTGGGAAAGGAGTACATCAAGGCTGTATATTGTCACCCTGCTTATTTAACTTATATGCAGAGTACATCATGAGGAATGCTGGGCTGGAAGAAGCACAAGCTGGAATCAAGATTGCCGGGAGAAATATCAATAACCTCAGATATGCAGATGACACCACTGTTATGACAGAAAGTAAAGAAGAACTAAAAAAGCCTCTTGATGAAAGTAAAAGAGGAGAGTGAAAAAGTTGGCTTAAAGCTCAAAATTCAGAAAACTAAGATCATGGCATCCAGTCCCATCACTTCATGGCAAATAGATGGGGAAACAGTGGAAACAGTGGCTGACTTTATTTTTCTGGGCTCCAAAATCACTGCAGATGGTGATGGCAGCCATGATATTAAAAGACTCTTACTCCTTGAAAGGAAAGTTATGACCAACCTAGACAGTATATTAAAAAGCAGAGACATTACTTTGCCAACAAAGGTCCGTCTAGTAAGGCTATGGTTTTTGCCAGTGGTCATGTATGGATGTGAGAGTTGGACTATAAATAAAGCTGAGCGCCAAAGAATTGATGTTATTGAACTGTGGTGTTGGAAAAGACTCTTGAGAGTCCCTTGGACTGCAAGGAGATCCAACCAGTCCATTCTAAAGGAGATCAATCCTGGGTGTTCATTGGAAGGACTGATGCTAAAGCTGAAACTCCAATACTTTGGCCACCTCATGTGACGAGTTGACTCACTGGAAAAGACTCTGATGCTGGGAGGGATTGGGGGCGGGAGGAGAAGGGGACAACAGAGGATGAGATGGCTGGATGGCATCACCGACTTGATGGACATGAGTTTGAGTGAACTCCGGGAGTTGGTGATGGACAGGGAGGCCTGGCGTGCTGCGGTTCATGGGGTTGCAAAGAGTCAGACACGACTGAGCGACTGAACTGAACTGAACTGGTGGTCTAGTGGTTAAGCATCTGCAATGAACAGGACAGAACATGGTTCCATCTCTGGTTGGGGAACTCAGATCCCACATGCCTCAAGGCAACTCAGCCCATGTACCACAACTACCGGGCTCTCGCGCTGTAGAGCCCATGCACCACGATAGAGAGCCTGTGTGCGGCAACCGCTGGGACCGCACGCCACCGCTGGAGAGCCCACGCATGGCAACTAAGACCTGATGCAGCCGAATAAATAAACGTACTTTTAAAAAGTAACTGTATTTTGGGCAGGGGGCAGTTTAGATGTGTCATCACTGATCACCCCAATTGTATAACGCGGAAAACTGAGGCATGGAGAGGTTCAGAAGCAGCAACCCACTCCAGTATTCTTGCCTGGAGAATCCCCACAGACAGAGGAGCCTGGCAGGCTATAGTCCATGGGGTCACAAAAGAGCTGGACATGACTGAAGCAACTTAGCACACACGCGAGGTTCAGCAGCTTACACAAGGTCACACGAACTGTGGGGCCTGGGGCAAGGGTGGCCATGCCCTGTGCCTGGGTTTGCTGGTGGGTGAAACTGGGTAAGGCCAGGAACAGGTGCAAGTGTCCCACTCACCACGGGTGTAGAAGTTAAAGTGGTGCTAACAAATGTAACTGTCAAGATAAACACTATTTTAATGTGATTTTTTTTTAAGAAAATCAGAAGCATGCCCCCAGGTCCATGGTGAACAAAATATCAATCTTTTAAATAAAAACAAACAAGAATGGCACCACGCCAAGTCACCCTGGAGCCTGAGGCAACGGGAAAAATCCGTAATATGGACTGGTTTCTAGGAGTTTGCTGGAAAGTACTGGAATGTCTTGAGAGTGCACGGTTGCTCAGCTGCACCATCTGGTGGCAACATTTCTCTCAAAACCTTCTTGTGCTGGGCAGCCACAGGTTGTCAGTCAAGGAGCGCTGCAAAGAACATACTGTGATTTGGGCTTTGAAATCTTTTCTTAAACTGGCCCAAGGCTATTTTTCTGGGAAATCACTCCCTTCAAGGTTTAAAACCGCTGGTGAGCATGAATGCAAGAGGAAGGCAAAAGGATCACCTACTTGGGTGGGACCCTGCTGCTGCTGCTGCTGCTAAGTCACTTCAGTCGTGTCCGACTCTGTGCGACCCCAGAGACGGCAGCCGACCAGGCTCCGCCGTCCCTGGGATTCTCCAGGCAAGAACACTGGAGTGGGTTGCCATTTCCTTCTCCAACGTGTGAAAGTGACAAGTGAAAGTGAAGTCGCTCAGTCATGTCTGACTCATAGTGACCCCATGGACTGCAGCCCACCAGGCTCCTCTGTCCATGCGATTTTCTAGGCAAGAGTACTGGAGTGGCTTGCCATTGCCTTCTCCGGGGTGGGACCCTAGACACCACTATAGCTCTATCCAACATTTTGCAGAAGACGAAAGCAGAGGTTCGGGGCAGAAATGGCTCCTCCAAGGCCATTCAGGTCAACAACATCAGTGCTGTCACATGACAGTAAAAGGATCCTCGGAAGGCACCATGGGGACAGGCTCTGCATGAATTGACTTGCAAATTTTCCCAGCAGCCCTAGGTGGGAGGGTTCACCAACATCCCCCATTTTGCAGATGGGAAAACTGAAGGCTGCAAGGCAAGGGGAGGGGTGAGAGTGAGGGAAGTGACGAGGTAGTAAGGGACTTGAAGGTCACACTGCCAAGAAATGCCAGAGCCCAGATTTAAATCAACACGGTGGGACCAACATCCATGGACTTGGACTGATCTGTGTAATAGGGGTGGCATTTGGCAGGGAGCACAGGCAGACAGACTCTTACCTGGAGAATCCCATGGACAGAGGAGCCTGGCGGGCTACAGCCCATAGGGGTGCAAAGTCAGACATGACCGAAGCAACTTAGCGTAGCATAGGGGCAGATAGATGATGCAAATGAAAGCCAGAGGAAATAATAACTAGAGAGTTCAGGCATGTGGAAGTAGCCTGTAGCAATGGAATATGCAGGGGCATGGGGGGCCGGGGTGTTCAGCCTCACTGGTAGCCAGGTAGGCTTCTCAGTCAAGCAGCAGTTGTCAGGTATGAATGAACCATGGAAGGAATTTGGGAATTAAGCATCCTTATAAAATCACTTGTAAAAACCCTCAAATCAAAGCCAACTGGGATGGGAATTCCCTGGTGGTCCAGTGGTTAGGACTTAGCGCCTTTAGTACGGGGCCCCAGGTATCCGTGGTTGTGGAACCAAGATCCCACAAACTATGCAGTGTGGCCAGACAAAAACAAACAAAAAATCCAGTTGGGAAATGTATGATAACCATCATGGGGACTTCCCTGGTGGTCCAGGGGTTAAGAATCCTGCTTGCAATGCACAGGACAGGACTCAGGTTCGATCCCTGGTTGGGGACATAAGATCCCACATGCCGTCAGGCAGCTAAGCCCATGTGCCGCAACTACTGAGCCCCTGCGACGCAGCTAGAGGGAAGCCCTCGAGCCAGAGCAAAGATCCTGAATGCCACGACTAAGCCCAAACCCAGCAGGGGAAAGAAAAAAACACATCCTGGCCATTTCACACTCAATAGGACGGCTTTTTTTTTAATCAGAAAATAACAAGTGTCGTAGAGGATATAGAGAAACTAGCACCTTTATGTGCTGTTGGTAGGAATGTAAAATGGCACAGCCAGTATGGGAAAAGATCTGGCAGTTCCTCGGAAATTAAACACGAAATTACCAAATGATTGCGCAATCCCACATCTAGGTATATATCTAAAAGAACCGAAAGCAGGGTTTCAAGGAGATATTTGTACCCCCATAGTCACAGCAATGACACAGGGTGAGAAGGCTGGATGGCATCACTGACTCGATGGACATGAGTCTGAGCAAACTCCAGGAGATGGTGATGGACAGGGAAGCCTGGAGTGCTGCAGTCCGTAGGATCGCAAAGTCGGACAAGACCGAGTGACTGAACTGAACTGAACACAATGGAACACAAGAGACGCAGGTTGGATCCCTAGGTCAGGAAGATCCCCCTGGAGGAGGGCATGGCAACACACTCCAGTATTCTTGCAATGGACAGAGGAGCCTGGCAGGCTACAATCCATGAGGTCACAAAGAGTCAGACACAAATGAAGTGACTTAGCACACAAGCACACACAATGGAATGTTATTCAGCCTTGAAAAGGAAGGATATTCTGACATGGATGAATTGAGGACTTTATGTTAAGTGAAATAAGTCAGTCACAAAAAGGACAAATATTGCATGAGTCCACTTACATGGGGTCCCTAGAACGGTCAAATTCCTATAGAAAGTAGAGGGTGAGTGCCAGGGGCTTAGAGAGGGGAAAAAGAAGTGAGTGTTTAATGAGGACGGAGGTTCAGTTTGAGAGGATGAACAACTTATGGAGATGAATGGGGTTGATGGTTGGGAACGGTGTGAATGGACCTAATGCTGCTGACCTGGACAATTAAAATGGTTCATTTTATGTTACGGGCATTTTGCCACATTCAAAAAAAATACAAACAAACAAAATTCCATCCTGGACAGAGTATTACCTAAGGACACAAGAGATCCTTCAAACTCCAGGCCAGAGCATGGGCCAAACCCTGCTCAGCGACTTTCCCTGAAAGCTAAGAATGGTTTTTGTAAAACCATTGATACTTTTAAATTTATATGTGTAATTAGTGGGATGACAGGAAATGCCAACTTTGAATCCCAGCTGAGCCCTAAATGTTATCTGCCTGATCAAGAATTCTCCTTCTTTCTCATGAGTAGATCTAACTTACAAAAAGTTGGGCTCAGTTATTATCATTCTATGAGTTTCACCAATTAAAAAAAAAAATCTGTGGGAACATGTTTTCTCCCTTGTTATATTAAGTGTCATGGGCTTCCCAGGTAGTGCTAGTGGTAAAGAACCTGCAGATTCGATAGCTGGGTCTGGAAGATCCTCTGGAGTAGGAAATGGTTACCCACTCCAGTATTCTTGCCTGGGAAATCCCATAGAGAGAGGAGCCTGTTGGGTTACAGTCCATGGGGTTGCAAAGAGTCAGATACAACTGAACACTATCTATCTATACTAAGCATCAACATAATTTCTTCGATTTTGCCTAAAATATTTCCTATGTGGCCCTTTCTAGAATAAGATGCTGGAGGAATTCCCTGGCAGTCCAGTGGTTAGGAGTCTGTGACCTCACCGCTGAAAGCCTTAGTTTGATCCCTGGTCTGGGAACTAAGATCCCACAGGCTGTGTGGCAAGGCCAAAACAATAAAAATAAACTTAAAATTTTTAAAAAATAGAATAAATTGCTGGGCTGAGGTGAGAGGAAGGGCAGTGCCTTGGTAGTTTTTACTCCTAAACTCTCCCAGACTCAATTCAAAGTTCTAGAAGCTGGAGCTAGGAGAGGCCCCCAAGCTGTAACAGGAAAGGTGTGTGAGTGGCTCAGTGAGGAGACTGGGCTTCTAGAAGTCGGTGCAGAGTGGACTACACCTCGCCCATCCCGCCGTCTCAGCACACTCACCCATGCCTCGGAGCTCCACTGCCGGGCGGCACAGCTGGAGAGCTTCCCGGACCAGGCTGACATCAGGACAGTCCATGTGTGGGGCGCACAGGTCAAAGTCCTCCAACAGACCCTCGATGCCCCCAGAGAGGCCCCGGCAGCAAATCCAGGTCATGCTGCCTGTGGGGAGAAGGGGGTGCTGTGGGGAGCCTGCAGCTTCTTCCAGCGCACCCTGGGAGGTGGGTTCTCACCTCCTCGATTCTCTGAGGCTCTCCCTCTCAGCCTCATTGACATTTGGGGCTGGGCCGTATTCTGTGGTGGGGCCATCAGGTAGGGTGTGGAGGGCAGTGTCCCTGGTCTCCACCCACTAGATGCCAGAGACACCTCCCAAGAGATGAGTCAGAAACACGCATATTGTCAAGTGTCCCTTAGGAAGCAGAGTCAGCCCTGGTTGAAATGATAGGAATGAAGAGATGGATGGATGGATGGGGAGAGAGAGAGATGGATAGATAAATAGATGGATGGACGGATAGATGATGGACAGACAGATAGACGGACACAGATGGCAGATGGTCGGGTAGATCCTGGAGTAGGAAATGGCAACCTGCTCCAGTATTCCTGCCTGGAAAATTCTATGAACAGAGGAGCCTGTCGGGCTATAGTCCATGGTGCTGCAAAGAGTCAGACACACCTGAGCAACTGAGCACGCACACACACACAGATTGATAGGCAAATAGATGGATGGATAGATAGAAAGATGATAGATATAAATGGCAGAGAGATAGAAATACAGGTCGGCTGGTAGGCAGATAGCTATGATAGATATTGGATGGATAAATATACAGATGGTAGATATAGATGGGAGAGAGAGACATATATGTTAGGTGAGAGTTTATATATAGAGAGAAAGGATAGATATGGCAGATTATAGATAGATGCAGAGAGATGGGCGGCAGACAGACACTAGACAGACAGCCGCGTATGGTAGATAAATAGAGATGGTAGATGAAAGATTGACAGACAGGTGGACAGGGTCGCTCTCATTCTAAGGCACTTTCTCACCCTCTACACTATCAACTAGCCCTTGATGCCAGCTGCAACCAAAATATCTCCAGACATCACCTAGGGTCCCTTGGTGTGTGTGTATGTGGGGGTGGTGATGGTGCAGAACTGCCCCTGGTGAGAATTAGTAACTTAAAAGGAGCCAGAGATTTTAACCTTCACCCTTCTACCTTGTCAGGCTCTGGAAAGTGGGAACACCAGAGGGTCGGGGACCCACGCGACCCTCTCCGAGACCTTACCCAAAACCTCCTGCTTCAGCTCCTCGATACGGCCCGCATGGAGCAGGTGGTAGGGTAACTCCTTCAGCTTCCTCAGGTTTGCAACCGTGTCTGAGAACCACAGGGGCTGAGGGGCCACCTGCAGAGGAGCAGAGAGCTGGCAGCCAGGCCACTAAGACACAATCTCATTCATTCACTCCACAAGCAAGGGCCAGGCCAGGTACCAGGTGACGCTGGAGGGACAGTGACACGGTTTCAGATGGAGACACCCACACACACCCACACACAGGCTGGGCTGGGACAGGAGGGGTCTGGGGCTCCGGGAATCCAAGGGGCATTGAAACTGGGTCTCACAGGGTAAGTAGGAGCCTGTCTGGCAAAATACATTGGAAATTATGACATTTCAGAGCAAGGGAGCATCGTGTGCACAGGCCCAGTGGTGGGAGAGAGCAGGATCAGAGTTTGGGAAGCCTGAATTATAAGACAGACTGAAGGATCATGGTTGGAATGAGACTAGGGAGGCTGTCGATAGTAGATCACAAAAGCACTGAGATTGGACTGGAGACAGAGGGCACGGGGGAGCCATGGGAGGTATTAGAGGAGAGACGTGATCAGATTGGATGGTCAGAAACACTGCTGGGGAAGATGGACTGGAGAGGGAGGTCCTGAAGATATGAGAACAGGAAGGGGGCAAGCCACATCCTAAAGAGACGAGGCTGAGCTGCAGGAGTTCTGGGCACACAGGAGAGGGTCTATGAGAAACCAGAGAGGAGAAAGAATCAGACCTGGCCCTGTTTCTGGCCTCCCTGTCCAGGAAGGAAAATGAAAAAGAAAAATCAAACTATAATAAAAGAATCGAAAGTGTATTCCCTAGCTGTAGTCACTGTGCTATGTTTAGGGAAAATGGTAACAATAGGGGAATCTGAAAGAAGTGTCCACGGGAACTCTTACACTCATGGCAACTAGTCTGTGACTCTAAAATGATTTTGAAACTAAAAGCTTATTTTAAAAAGTCTGAGTTCTGGACTTCCCTGGTGATCCAGTGGTTAAGAATCTGCCTGCCCATTCAGGGAACATGGGTTCAATCCCTGGTCCGGGAAGATCCCACGTGCAGCGGAGCAGCTAAGCTCAAGTGCTGCAACTACTGAAGCCCATATGCCTAGAGCCCGTGCTCCACAACCAGAGAAAGACTGCTTGCAGCAACGAAGACTCAGCACAGACAAAAGTAAAATAAATAAATAAACAGTCTGAGTTCTGCCTCAGAGCGAAGGGAACATGGAGTAAAGAACAAGTGGTCAAGGGGATTCCCTGGCAGTCAAGTGGTTAGGACTCTGCGCTTCCACTGCAGGGGCCACGGGTTTGATCCTTGGTTTGGGAACTAGATCCCATAAGCTGTGTGGTATGGCAAAAAAAAAAAAGAAGAATAAGAAAAAGAACAAATAAGCAAAAGGAAGGAAATTAGGGAAGACTGACTGAAGGAAGAGGCTTTTGAGCTGGGCCTTGAGGTATTTAAAAGGCAAAAAAAAAAGAAGTGGCAACTTGTAAGCTAGGGACCCAAGTCTTAGAGCTCCTGAGTACAAAAGAAAGACTGGAAGGAAATACGTGAAGAGTGACTGAAAGTCTGGGAGCAGCTCTTCTCAGAGCAGGGACTTGTGGGTTTAGCTTTTCTTTTCCTGTTTGATCCTCTCTGTGTTCTCCCACAATTACACACGACTCTCCTAGGTGGGAAACGAAATAAGTTTTATTTTTAAAATGAGTAACACTTTGGGCGGAGAAGGCAATGGCACCCCACTCCAGTACTCTTGCCTGGAAAATCCCATGGACGGAGGGGCCTGGTGGGCTGCAGTCCATGGGGTTGCTAAGAGTCAGACACGACTGATCGACTTCACTTTCACTTTTCACTTGCACTCATTGGAGAAGGAAATGGCAACCCACTCCAGTGTTCTTGCCTGGAGAATCCCAGGGATGGCAGAGCCTGGTGGGCTGCCGTCTATGAGGTCGCACAGAGTCGGACACGACTGATGTGCCTTAGCAGCAGCAGCAACAACACTTTGGGAGAACCAATGACTGAAAAACGAATTGTATCGGGGATTCACAAGGAAAACATCAACCCCCACTCCCATACAACCACCTACATACATACACACACACACACACACACGCACAAAACAAGGAGGAAACTGGTGTGTTTCAGGATGAATCAGAGCATCAGGAATTAAAATTCTGGGATGCCATGACTTTGGAGATAAGCTTTTAAATGTTGTGATTTTGTTTTCTCGTCTGGAAAGTTAGTGGAGCATAAATTCCTCATCTGCTGCTCCCCACCCTTCAAATAATGTTTGGGGACCTTTTATCTTTTGTGAGAAAAGAAGGAAAGGAGGTAGAGGGTGTCTGGGATGGAAATAGGAATGGAAGGAGGCACGTGGTCCCTGTCTGTGGGCACAGAAGTGTGGACATGGAGGGTGGGGAGCAGGGGTCCCCAGACACCTCACCTTGCGGTCCAGGTTCAGGGGTTTTCCCACGAGTGGCAGGGTGATGAGTTTCTTGATGCCCTGGCTCCAGGCCCCTGAGAAGAAGTCGGCCAAGACCCCGTGACTCTTGGCTTTCTCAGGCCCAGACAGGTAGAGCTCTCGGACCACCTCGGCCAGCTGTCTGCAGAGAGAAGACACGGGCTGATGGGCCTGGGGCACAGAGTGAGCTCAGACGGGGTGACTGGCTGCCACTTCCAGGAAGGGGTTCCCGAATGCCAGTCCATCCTAAACTTCTTCTAGGTGCTTGCTGGCTCAGCTGACCACCTGCACCACTTGTTACCCACCATTTATCTCTAAATCAGCCCGTCTTACCTTTTTCCTTAAATAATTTTACTTTAAAAAGGAATATTTGATGAACAACAAGACCTACTCTATAGCACAGGGAATTGTATCTTATAATAATCTATAATGGAAAAGTGAACTCCGGGAGTTGGTGATGGACAGGGAGGCCTGGCGTGCTGTGATTCATGGGGTCGCAAAGAGTTGGTCACGACTGAGCGACTGAACTGAACTGAACTGAATGGAGAAGAATCTGAAAAAGAATATATATAAGAATATACTGATATAAATAAAAATATATTAATATATAAGATAAAATATGTAAGTATAAATAATATATAATAATTTATGTAAAATAACTTATATAATAATATATAAGTACTAATTTATATATATAACATATATAATATATGATAATAATATGTATATATCTGAATCACTTTGCTGTATTCTTGAAACTAACACAAAACTGTGAATTAACTATGGTGGTGGTTTACTTGCTAAGTCATGTCTGCCTCTTGGGAACATGGACCCATGGAACATGGACCCATGAACCCATGGACTACAACCCTCCAGACTCTGTCCATGGGATTTCCAATTTAAAATTGGAAAATTTGGGTTCCTCAATAATTAAACATAAAACGAGTTACTGTATGATCCAGAAATTTCACTCCAGAGTATATACCCCCAAAGAATGGAAAAGCAGGCATTGAAATAAAAACTCGTGCATGCCAATTCACAGCAGCACTAGTCACAATCACCAAAAGGCAGAAACAACCGCGTGTCCATCAATGAATGAGCGAATAAATAAAATGTGATCCATGCCTGCAAGGGAATAGTGTTCACCACAACAAGGAATGAGGCACTAACACAGGCTGTACCGTGGATAAACCACGCAAATGTTACGCTCAGTGAGACAAGCCAGACGGAGGAGACCACGCTGTGTGTCAGTTCAGTCCAGTGCAGTCCAGTCGCTCAGTCGTGTCCGACTCTTTGCGACCCCATGAATCACAGCACGCCAGGCCTCCCTGTCCATCACCAACTCCCGGAGTACACTCAAACTCATGTCCATAGAGTCGGTGATGCCATCCAGCCCTCTCATTCTCTGTCGTCCCCTTCTCCTCCCACCCCCAATCCCTCCCAGCATCAGACTCTTTTCCAGGGAGTCAACTCGTCGCATGAGGTGGCCAAAGTATTGCAGTTTCAGCTTTAGCATCAGTCCTTCCAATGAACACCCAGGATTGATCTCCTTTAGAGTGGACTGGTTGGACCTCCTTGCAGTCCAAGGGACGCTCAAGAGTCTTATCCAGCACCACAGTTCAAAAGCATCAATTCTTCGGCGATCAGCTTTCTTCACAGTCCAACTCTCACATCCATACATGACCACGGGAAAAACCATAGCCTTGACTAGACAGACCTTGGTTGGCAAAGTAATGTCTCTGCTTTTTAATATACTATCTAGTTTGGTCATAACTTTCCTTCCAAGGAGTAAGCGTCTTTTAATTTCATGGCTGCAATCAGCATCCGCAGTGATTTTGGAGCCCAAAAAAATAAAGTCTGACACTGTTTCCACTGTTTCCCCATCTACTTCCCATGAAGTGATGGGACCAGATGCCATGATCTTCGTTTTCTGAATGTTGAGCTTCAAGCCAACCTTTTCACTCTCCTCTTTCACTTTCATCAAGAGGCTTTTGAGTTCCTCTTCACTTTCTGCCGTAAGGGTGGTGTCATCTGCATATCTGAGGTTATTGATATTTCTCCCAGCAATCTTGATTCCAGTTTGTGCTTCTTCCAGCCCAGTGTTCCTCGTGATGTACTCTGCATATAAGTTAAATAAGCACGGTGACAATATACAACCTTGATGTACTCCTTTTCCTATTCGGAACCAGTCTGTTGTTCCATGTCCAGTTCTGACTGTTGCTTCCTGACCTGCATATTAAGAAGAGGTGGCAAGAATACACAGAAGAACTGTACAAAAAAGATCTTCATGACGAAGATAATCACGATGGCATGATCACTCACCTGGAGCCAGACATCTTGGAATGTGAAGTCAAGTGGGCCTTAGAGAGCATCACTATGAACAAAGCTAGTGGAAGTGATAGAATTCCAATTGAGCTATTTCAAAACCTCAAAGATGATGCTGTGAAAGTGCTGCACTCAATATGCCAGCAAATTTGGAAAACTCAGCAGTGGCCACAGGACTGGAAAAGGTCAGTCTTCATTCCAATCCCAAAGAAAGGAAATGCCAAAGAATGCTCAAACTACACTGTATGTGCTTAAACATCCATATGAAACGTCCAGAACAGGCAAATCCATAGAGACAGAACACAGGCTTGTGGTTGCCAGGGGCTGGGGGAGCAGGGAATGGGGAGTGACTGCTAATGGGGAGGGGTGCCTTCTAGGGCAGTGGGAATGTTCTGGAAGTAGACAGAGGTGATAGTTGTACAACATGTGAATATGCTAAATGCCACTCAACTATTCACCTTCAAATGATGAATTTCATGTGAATTTCTCCTCAATTTAAAGAAGTAGTTCATTGTGGGAGCTCCCTGGTAGTCCAATGGTTAGGACTCAACAATTTCACTGCCGCGGGCTCGAATTCAATTCCTGGTCAGGTAGCTAGGAGCCCACAAGACGTGTGGTGTGACTAATAATGATAACAAACAATTTAGCTGTGTTAGAGCTCATGGTGGGGAGACCCTTGAATCCTGTGCTAAGTGAACTTAATTCCCTGGGAATGGGGAGTGAAGAAGGATCTGGAACGAAGAGGAACCTGATCAGGGAGTCCTTGCTCTTGGAGTCCCACCCAGTGTCACCAACCCGCTCAACTCACCTGTGGGCAATGGCCAGAAGGGTGAAGCCATCCACAGGCCGCCTGGCCAAGCAGTTACCCAGATCTCGGCGAAGCCTCACCCACAACAGGGGCGGGAAGCGCAGAAGCTCTTTGCTGGGTGGGGTCCAGTCTTGGTACACGCTCTGCAGGACCTCATCATCCAAGGACAGGACATCCTTTAGCTCCGCCTCTGAGAGCCCATGCCTGTGGAAAGGAGGGATGGACGTGGGAGCACACCTGTGTCTCCTGCATTTGGAGAAGGCAGAAGCCGAGGGAGGGACAGATGTGACCAGCTCTATGGCGTCCTGCCCATCACTGAAGGGTTCACCATGGAGATCAGCGTTTGGACAGTGCCCACGATTAGCTGGTACTCATACCTGGTTCCAGCTGTACCCATCAAGTAAGACATTTCCTGATCTTTCCTTCCTTCTCACACCTACAGAACCCTGAACCATTCCTCCCCCAATCTCAGATGAGTCGAGTAGCACAGGAAGAGAAGTAATTTAGGAAAATAATGCATAAACCACCCTCATGTGTTCTTGCCTGAAAAAGGAAGTGGCTTTAAACACGATAAGCATCAAGTGGAATGGACTTCATAATACCTGCAAGCATTTGCCTGGAAAAACTAAGGGACTTGTCCACAAATTTCCTCTGGGTTGGAGAACAAGCAGAGTTCATTTCAAAGCAGATGAGAAAGGGAGGCTGGCTTCTACTTATAAGGAATACAAACACCTTGTGTGTGTGTGTTTTTAATTCCCTGATATTGATTAGTCTTCATTTTGCTGGAAACACTTCCCACATTCTTTTCACATAAAGAATACCTGCTCACTTGGAATTTTCTGTTGTCCAACGAGGTAGGTATTAACATCAGTATTCTCTGAGATCTCTTCCAGCGAGATCACCTCATCTTTGACAATCACAGCTATGTCACTGGTGGTCTCCACAGTTTCTCCATTGGAGTAGCCAGGCCATCTCCCTAATCTGCTTTTCTCTTCTTGTCAGGTCTTTCCAAACCAATATTCCTGGGAGCCACAACACAAGGGTTTACATGGGGTGGTCCAGTGTTTCCTCAAACATTTCCTCTTTCAGAATAGAATCTTCTGGGATTTCCCTGGCGGTCCAGTAGTTAAGACTCTACTTCCAATGCAGGGAGCACAGCTTTGATCCCTGGTCGGGGAATTAAGATGTCACATACCCCGAAAATGAAAGTGAAGATCACTCAGTCGTGTCTGACTCTTTGCGACCCCATGGACTATACATACAGTCCATGGGATTCTCCAGGCCAGAATACTGGAGTGGGTAGCCTTCCCCTTCTCCAAGGGATCTTCCCGACCCAGGGATCGAACCCAGGTCTCCCGCATCGCAGGCGGATTCTTTACCAGCTGAACCACAAGGGAAGCCCAAGAGTACTGGAGTGGGTAGCCTATCCCTTCTCCACCAGATCTTCCCGACCCAGGAATTGATTTGAGGTCTCCCGTATTGCAGGCAGATTCTTTACCAACTGAGCTATGAAGGAAGCCACATATCTCGAGGTGCAGCCATAAGGAAAAAAAAAAAGAATAAAATCTTCTTTCTCAATCTTCAGTATACTCTCGAAACAAACCAGGCTTAGATTCTCTCTTTGTGGTTTTGGGCACAATGAATGGCTTGTCCACCAGATCAAAAAAAATGGGACATCCTAAGAGGCTTTCAACCTGGATATCCAAGGGAAGCACAGCTCCCCACTTCTCTGGCATCACACCCCTGCACGGGGCCCTCTGAGTAGGTACCGGGCCAGTCCATTCATTTTCAGAGAAGCAGAGGGCTGCATCCTGGAAGGCCACTGACATCAGTAAAGCATGGGCACTTTTGCTTAAACCCTGTTTATGGAGTGTCATCTCTGTGCTGCCCCCTGGAGGACGGAGAGCTAGGGGCCCACGAAGCTTATCTTCTAGCGCAGAGAGCCTCATAGAAAATAACCGGGGGAAAAAAGAAACAGCAACAACAGTTGCTAGGAAGAGGAGAAGCCAACTCACAAGGAGAAAGACAAGGTAAGTGGCGGGGGAGAGACGGTTCATGGAGCATGTGAGTCCGTCTGATAAGGTGCCCTCAAGAACTGGAATTTTGCAGGAGGGGACCGTCTTCCATTTGTCAGATGGGGAAACCGAGGCTTATGTATTCGATGGCCAGGGGGAGAGGAATTCAATTCCATCCCTGCCCTTGAAGATGTTGTGTCTCATTGAGTCTAGAGCTATGATGTCCAGGATAGTCGTCACCAGCCACACACAGTCATTGAAAGTTAAAAATTAATGAAATTTAAAATCCGGTTTCTGGGATGAATAAGCTGCCTTTCAAGTGTTTATTTGCCACACGTGGCTCGTGGTTACCACTGTGGACAATGAGATACAGAGCGTTGCCCTCATTGCCAGTATTCTACCGGACAGTGCTAGAGCTGTGCACTGGGGGCTGTGCCTAAGGTCACAGCTGAACCACTAGGTTAAGAGCCTTTCTCCATCCCCAAAGACATCCCCTTGACAACATGGACCCGAAACAGGCACCTCACCTGCCCCCCAGCATGGGACCTGCCTTTCCTGCACCGCAGACAAGCTCTGTGTGTGAGGTCACACCACTCTGCATTTGATGCTGGCTGAGGGACCTTGACCAATGATGTCTATTTGCAAGTATACTCTCATCATTTCTTTTAGCAGCCATATACAATGGACACTCAGCTACCCACTCGGTACAGAGGGTGTTTGAAAAGGCCACAATGCATGCCTAACACAGAGTTTCTCAGCCTCCCACTGTGATGCTAAGGGTCAGATCATCTAGGATGCTGGGAGAATTCCTAGCCTCCAACCACTAGGTGTCAGCAGCATGATAGACAGAGAGATGAGAGATGATATGCTGTGCTGTGTTGACACCTCAGGCATGTCTGACTCTTTGTGACCCCACGGACTGTAGCCCACCAGGCTCCTCTGTCCATGGGATTCTCCAGCCAAGAATATTGGAGTGGGCTGCCATGCCCGTCTCCAGGGGATCTTCCCAACCCAGGGATTGAACCCACGTCTTTTACATCTGCTGCATCGCCAGGAGGGTCCTTTACCACTAGCGCCGCCTGGGAAGCCCTGACAGATGATAGATAGATACGTGTTGTTGTAGCTGTTCAGTCACTAAGTCATCTAACTCTTTGCAACTCTTTGCAGGCCCGTGGACTGCAGCGTGCCAGGCCTCCCTGTCCCTAACCATCTCCCGAAGCTCACCCAAGTCCATGTCCTTTGAACTGGTGACGCTACACAGACCGATGCATAGACAGACAGAAGGAAAGAGAGATAACCTAGACACATGAGTGGAGACGGAAAGCAGATGAATGGCCGTCAGGGCCTGGGAGAGAAGGATGAGGAGTGACTGCTGATGGGGACAGGGTCTCCCTTGTAGGATGAGGAACCATTCCTCATGGTTAGTGGTAACACAACACTGTGAACGTACTGAATGCTGCCAAACCGGACACTTCAAAAGAGTGACCTTTATGATATGAATGATACTGGGTTGAAAAGTGTTCCTCAAAATTCATGCCCATGGGGACCCTATGAATAGGACCATATTTGAAACCAGTCTTTGGGGAAGTGGTCAAGATGAGGTCCCACTGAGACAGGCTGGGACCTGGGACCTGGGGCCCTTTGCTGCGGTGCTTGCACCTGGACAAACGTCTCCTTGAACAACAGAATACAAACAAACTATAAAGAACTGAAAATAGTGTCATGCATGCACCATTGGGGAAATTATGGATAAGACAGAAAAAGACCAAAAACCCAACTGCCACTTCTGGAGAGCTGGGAGCAAAAGCAGGGTGTTTCACACTCCCCCTGCCTACCACACCACCAATGGGGTGGATAAACCACCTAAGCTACCCCTCCAGCCCGACCCCTACCTTCACCTGAATAAGGAACCAGTTCACTG
Organism: Moschus berezovskii; assembly: GCF_049115385.1. Lineage (NCBI taxonomy): Eukaryota > Metazoa > Chordata > Mammalia > Artiodactyla > Moschidae > Moschus > Moschus berezovskii. The sequence goes on along the minus strand of NC_142467.1, from coordinate 105,804,676 downwards.
GGAGCAAGCAAGCAAAGGAACTTGTTATTTGTTCTCCCTCCGCCCTACTGCAGCAATGCATGCATGCTAAATCGCTTCAGTCATGTCCGACTCTTTGCAACCCCATGGACTATAACCCACCAGGCTCCTCTGTCCAAGAATACTGGAGTGGATTGTCATGCCCTCCTCTAGGGGATCTTCCTGACCCAGGGATCGAACCCATGTCTCTTGCATCTACTGCATTGGCAGGTAAGTTCTTTACCACCAGCGCCACCTGGGAAGCCTGTGCTAGCAGCAGAAGTACCGGTAAAGCCTTGCCTGAATTTCTTGTCTGGCCTCTGATCAATTTCTATTGTTTGAGAAGGCCAAGAACCCCGGTCAGTAACAATACTGGACAGAAGTGGGCCCTAATCCAATAAGCGATGTCCTTCCAAGGAAAGAAGTGAATTCAAACAGAGAGACACACAGGGAGGAGACCACAAGATGACAGAGGTGGATGGAGATTGGAGTGATGCTCCCACAAGCCAAGGGACGTTGAGCATGGCCAGCAACACCAGAAACCAAGGAAAATGCCTAGCACAGATTCTCCTTCAGAGCCTCCAGAAGGAGTGTGGCTCTGCTGACACCTCGATTTCAGACTCTGGCCCTCAGAACCATGAGAGAATAGACTTCCATTGTTCTAAGGCACCCAGGTTGTGATTTGTTATGGCAGCCCTTGGAGAAGAGTGCACGCGTACTATCTCAGTTCAAAACAGAGTGAACACAGCAGAGACTCACCGGGAAGACACAATGTAGCCCAGCACGCGGGCCACCAGGAGCCGCCCGTGTGTCTGCTCCAGGCGGACACACAGCTGTTGCATCGCCTCCTTAGCAGTGGAGGCCAGTGGGACTGGCACAGTGAAGGAGGCCCACTTCCGGGCCTCCTCAAAAGCCAGCTTCAGCCGCCCTGGGTGTCCACACTCTGGGAGGCTGGCCCAGAGCATGTCCCTCTGCACCTGACTCAGTGTCCTCCTCGAGGCGGCCAGCAGGAGCTGGATCATCTCTTGCCCTTGGTTTCTGGAGAGGGGTTTCACCTCCCAGTAAGCCGCTCGGTCCGTGAGCACCTGTTGCATGGTGTCTAAAACCCCCCGCTGTCCAGAGCAGACCGAGACGATGAGGTGGACCCTCGGAGGACATCTGGGCGGCAGCCAGGGGATCCTCCTAGCACAGTGGACAGAGTCCACCTCATCCACCGAATCCAGCAGGATCACGAGGGACTCAAAGTTTCGGCAGGAGATGGTGTGGAGGAGGATGTGGAAAAACTGGACCACTCTGGTGTGGGCCTCGAGGACCTGGGCAGGGGGCAGGGGCAGCCCGTAGGCCAGGCACACCTGGAAGCAGATGCTCTGGAGCAGGCCTTGGGCCTCAGCACTCATCTGTGACGTCCCCAGAAGCCGCAGAATGGTCACTGTCTTGCGGCCAAGCAGCCCCGACATTTGCTCAGTCAGCTTGCACATCAGAGCCGTCTTTCCGATGCCTGGGGGTCCAAAAAGCACCAGGGGTGGGTGGGGGTGGCCATCACTCTGTCGCAGTCGCTGCCCCAGCTGGGTCAGGAGCTCCTGGCGTCCACAGAAGGTCCGGTTGACCTCAGCACTGAGTCCCAGGTGGTGGCGGATCTCCTGGTAGAGCCACGCCAACTCCTGCCTGCCCACCTCCAGCTCCCGGAGGCACTCAAGAACCTGATGGTTAGCCCTGGCCACAAACTGCTCCCCCAGCTCCTTCAGGTATCGGGCATGAGCCTTGTTTTTGGGGTTCACCAGGTCTCGGCTCCACGCTAGGCGGTGGGCCTTGAGAACTCCAGGCTGCAGGTCAGCAATGCGCCCCTTGAGGTTGCTGAGAAGGTTCTGGGCATCCGTGTCCAGGCAACCATCTGCAAGACGGTCCACCATTTTGAGGGCACAGTCTTCCAAGATGTGTTTATTGAGGTCTTGGATCTCTCTCAGGAAGACTGTTGCCCCGTGATCCCCAAACGTTGAGCTCAGCAGGGCCCGTTCTATTTCCCACTCGATGACTGCAAAAGTAGAAGAGAGTGTGGTCACCATTATGTCATCAGCTGGCTCAAATGGGGACACTTGGGAGACGCATTCCAGGAATGAGAACACTGGAAGTCAGGCTTAGCGTGGGCCAGAGTCACTTAGCATAACTATAGACAACATGCAAAGGAATAGGCTCCAGTGTGTTCCAATAAAACCTTATTCTTAAGAACAAGCTGTGGGCCAGGTTTGGCTTGAGGCCACAGTTTGCCAGAGTCACCTGGGGGCTCCCAGAAACCTACATGGCTGGACCCTGCCTCCAGAAGTTCTGATTCTGCATGTCGGGGTAGGGCCCATGGTTTGAATTTCCAACAAGCTCCCAGGTGATGCTGAGGCTGGGGTTCAGAGGCCACCCCAAGAGTGGCATTGATTCAGCCACTACTCGTGAGAGCTGACTCATTGGAAAAGACTCTGATACTGGGAAAACTGAAGACAAAAATGGAGCAGCACAGGATGAGATGGTTAGATAGCATCACCAACTCCAGGGACATGAATCTGAGCAAACTCTGTGAGATAGTGAAGGACAGAGGAGCCTGACATGCTGCAGCCCATGGGGCTGCAGATAGTCAGACATGACTCAGCAACTGAACAACAACAACAGCAAAATCAAAGATACCTTGGTGTAGGCAACACACAGATTGTTGTGAAGCATTGTGTGTGTGAAGCAGTCTCATCATAAAACAATGCCATCAAACTCAAAATAGTTAAATATGGAGTTTATATAGCTCTTAGGTATGGCCCCAAAAGAACTGAAAACAAAAGCTCAAACACTTGTATGTAGGAATTGTTCATTTCAAAAAGGTTAGTTTCATGCTATGTGAAAGCAGCCATAGACAACTTACAAACTAATGTGTTTAAGTGTGTTCCAATAAAACTTTATTTATAAAAACAAGCAGTGGGCTGGGTTTGGCCCTTGGGCCATTGTTTGTTGACCCCTGTCTCAGAGCATGCAGCAGCAGCCTTGAGGACCTGTATCCTCTAGAGCCAAGAGCCCACACTGACTTCTCCTTGGAGGCCTTTGTTTTGAAATAGCAGTCAGGTTTGAGTTATTTTTGAAGCTGCCCTGGGCTCATCAGAGGCTCCCAGATCTCTGCAGCTGAGTGAGTCAGGCCCTTGGAGACTGGACTCAGTCTCAGAGCCAAAGACAACAGCCACTCAAAAGTCCTCCTTGGTCTGACCCCACAACCCCTTTAGCCTCATGAATGGAGATCAGAGACGAAGGCAACTCACAGTCCTTAAGTGGGATGCTTCTTGGACACATTTTGGCATGAACCAATTCAAGACTATCTGTCTGCCAGCCACAGGCTGTGTGACCTTGGGAAAAATCACTGCACGTCTCTGAGCCTCTGTTTCCTCCCTTTAACATGAGTACTAATCCCAAAATTGAAAGGGCTGCTATGAGGATTTTCTATGAAATAATGCTTGTGAAAAGCTGAGCATATTATGCTGAAGGAACAAAAGGTTACGGTCTGCGATTTTATCTTCTGTGACCTGGTCGAAATAAAATAAATTGAGATGGAGTTGGGTTAGGGCCTGCCAAAGCTGGGGTTTGTGGGGAGGGGTAAGTGTAGCTCCAAATGGCAGTGGGAGGGACCCTTGTGGACAGGGAACAGTCCTTGTGTATCAGCCATGGGGGCTGCTTGAAGCTATACACGTGATAAAACCGCAGAGAAAGAGAAGGCTCATATGCACATAAGCAGAAACCGTTTCTGTGACTCTCTCTGTTTTCTAACAATGTCCACTTCCTGGTTGTAATATTGCGCCCTAGTTATGCAAGATGTTACCTTTGGGGAAATCTGTGTAAAGGACACATGAAACCCTCTTCTTTTTTTTTTCAATTTCCTGTGAAACACTATTTCAAGATAAAAAAAAAAAAATTTTAAAGAAAGTTTAGCAAGGTGCCTGAAAAATAATATGGTCTAAAGATACCATCTATGATGTGCCCCTGACCTCCTCACCCATTTATGCTTTCTGCTGATGTCTAGGAATTTCTATTTGTTCTTTCAGATGGGACTCACTAACGGGTGAGGTTTGACACGATTGCTTAGTGATCTTATTGTTGAATAAGATCACGGCCGAGACAGGACGTTTCAGATCTCCATAACGACGCCCCTAGGTACTACTTCTGACTAGTTCCATTTTATAGATGAAGAAATAGAGGCGCCAAGCCTGCCAGAGGTCTATGCGGCTGGAAAGGGACAGGGCTGAGATGCTAATCCGGGCCCATCCGAAAGTACAGACCCCAGATGCTGAGCATGACCTCAGTGCCAGATATCTCTCTGAGAACAACGGGCACACTTGGCTTTGTGTCACAGAGCGAGCTCTAGTGACACAGTAAGTGCCCAATAAGCAGAGAACCTAGCGTTACCACGCACACAGAAGCTGCACTCAAAGCTGCTCTGCCGTCACTAGTCTTAACCATAGAGTCAAGGTTAGCATCACCTGTGCTGTCAACCGGGCCTCAGGTACTCCTGATATGATGGGTGGGGAGGGAATGTCAGCCCTGCAGTCTTCCTCCCCCACACCTATAATCCCAGTCAAACCATGAGAAAGCACCAGCCAAGCCCATACTGAGGGACAGTCTATAAAAGACCTGGCCAGCACTCTGCAAATCAGTCATGAAAA